>NC_134080.1:152303943-153531181 GCF_000715075.1 Nicotiana tabacum | reverse complement strand
AGTCGCCGCAAATGCAACATATGGATCGCAATTCCCAGCTCGCAAATGCGAGCCTTTTTTCGCAAATCCGAACCTAGTAGAGGCCGGGGTTCGCAATTGCGAACCCTGTTCGCAATCTCCATATCTGCAACCTGCAATTTTTATACTTAGCCGAAAATCAACCATTTTTCACATCTTTTTAAAACATAAACTCCCTAAGGCGATTTTTCAAGAACAACTCTTCTTCCAAATCTATTGTAAGTCAATATTAACTCGTTTTCTTCAATCATTAACTTCTTTTATCATGATTTCAACTCAAAATCAATGATTTTCATAGGGGGATTGGGTGTTTGGGGTAGAAACTAGGTTTTTCAAAAATTGGGGATTTGGACCTTGATTTGAGGTCTGATTTCAAAACAAATTATATATTTAGGTTCGTGGGGGAATAGGTAATCGGGTTTTGGTTCGAACCTTGGGTTTTGACCATGTGGGCCCAGGGCGATTTTTGACTTTTTGGGTAAAACTTTGGAAAACTCATTTTCATGCATTGGGGTTGATTCATTTAGCGTTTATTGATGTAATTAAGTAACTTGTGGCTAGATACGAGTGAATTGGTGATGGAATCAAGGGGTAAAGCGATAATTGAGACGTGAATTGTGTTAGTGGCATCGAGGTAAGTGTTTGGTCTTACCTTAGCTTGAGGGATTAGGAGTTGTGTCCTATTTACTACATGTTTCTTGTTGAGTACGACGTATAGGTATGGTGACGAGTATCTATACATTGGTGTCGAGCATGAACATGAGTCTTGAATTGTAATTTATTGTGTTCTTAATTTATACTACAAATGATTAAGTTGATGATTCTCTGTATTGAGTAAGGATTATGATTATTCTCGTAGAAATTACTTATGGTTGACTATTGGTGTTAGCTGCAGTAGTTAGATGTTGGAACAAGTTTGTTATAGATGTTTCCCCCTTGCCGGGATGTATTTACTTATACTGTCGATTCCTTTGCCGGGATAGTGCAGTTATTTATTGATCCCTTGTTGGGACTCTTGTTATGATGGTTGTTGATTCTATATGTGGATCGAGTTGCGCGCCGCAACAATGTTATATTTGGATCGGGTTGCACGCCGCAACAATATTATATGTGGATCGGGTTGCACACCGCAACAATGATATAAATGGATCGGGTTGCACGCCACAACAATAATATAATTGGATCGGGTTGCATGCCACAACAGTGATAAATGATATGGATCGGGTTGCAAGTCGCAACAGTGTTGTTATATGTTGGGATCGGGTTGCGCGCCGCAACAATTGATGATGCAAGTGTTTATAGATTAGATACAAGTTCCTTATTATTTTGCTGTGAATTCTAAGTTGTCCTTATGCCTTTACTCTTGATTTACTGTTGATATTGATATACCCCCGCAGCATGTACCCCCTCCCATCTTTACTTGTTGTTCCTATTTTATTTTTCGTTGTATATTATATAACTATATAGGTTTATCTGCTAGTCTGGTCCTAGCCTCGTTACTACTTCGCTGAGGTTAGGCTATGCACTTACCAGCACATGGGGTCGGTTGTGCTGATGCTACAGTCTGCACTATGTGCCGATCCCGGAGTAGCTTTTGGATAGTAGCATTTGGGGTGGCTGCCTTCAGTCCGGCTAGAGATCCCGAGGAAGTCCTGCAGGCGTCCGCAGGCCCTGCGTTCTCTTCTATCTTATTATGTATTCTGTTTTCAGTTGTTTTTTAGACAGGTTGTACATCATTTTCAGACATTTGCTTGTAGAATTCATTGATAGTCCGTGATATTGTGACACCGGATTCCGAGTAGAGACGTATGATAGCATTGTCGTACTGGCTTTAGTTGTTTTATCAGATTAAGTCTTTCGCTTGATTTTTATTTATCGTTAATATTTCAATGTTGATTACCTATTAATTCAAATTGTTAAAAAGGGCTAGAAATTAAAGAGTTAGTGATTCTTTATTTCGCGACTTGCCTAGCTTCAACGAGTAGGCGCCATCACGACTCCTAAAGGTGGAAAATCCGGGTCGTGACAGATTTTTACTTTAATGAAATCCAAGAGTTATTGCCCGTATAATACTTTAGTTTTGGGATCTGTCTTCATCAACTTGTTCCAAGAATTATTGTAAAATATCATGTATAAGCATGGAATTTGTTCTTCGGTAAATCCCTATTCTGGAGTCCATTTATGAATCCATGGGATAGAGAATTCAATAAAAAAGTATACCTTGTCAATCCTTTCTATGTGACAGATATGATCAGTGTTATATAATTTGTTCAAATCTGGTGAAACCTTAGCCCATTCTTTGTATAACCCAAGAAAAGGATCAGGCAAATTTTTTATTGTTGGACCATGGTATAACCACCAGTTTAGGAACCAATTAGGAATTGGTCCTGCAAATATCTTTGCACATACCTTTATAAACCAAGTATGTTTATGTCTTTCATTGTTGTAATAAAGCATTTTATCAAAGGCTTGGATATAATCCCAGCACATAAAGTTCATCAAAGATTTATTAAGGCTTATCTGCCTTTCTTTCATCGTGGAAATTCTCCAATCTTCAACAGATATAATCTGTTTCATAATAATCTATGAGAAGTTATAAACATTCTCATTGGTGTTATAACCAGAGAAGTGCTAAAATTCTGCACTGCCTGTACTGGTGAAAATAGTCTCGTAATACGAATGGGTTTTGTATGACTCACCCCGATAGTATAATCCATTAATCAAATATCTGTGGAATATTTTCCATGGCTCATATTTTCTCTGAATCTCAGAGTTTTACAAAAGAAATATCATTTCTTTGTTTGCTAGCTTTTCATAGGACTTGATATCATCAGTGTCCTCTTCTTTAGCAACTAAAACAAATGTATCACTTTGCTTTTGAGCGGCTAAATACGCCTGCAGATGACAGTATAATGGACTATCTTCTGGAATATCTTCTAGATGAATGGAAGTTGTTGATGAAGATTCTCCTTTAAGAGGAACCTTTGGCTTAATCAAGCTTCCCTTTCCCATTTGTATTACTGGGGAATTAGATGAGGATCTGTATGACGATCCTTGAGAATATGATCTTTCTGAGGAGGAGGATAATTGTCAGGACCCTAGTTCGCCCTCCGTGAACCATCGTGATGACACCTAGTCCTCTACGATTAGGTAAGCCTAAATTGAGAAAGATAACCAAAGTGCGGAATAAAAACTGTATACGGCAAATTCGGAGGCCCGAAATCCCCAACATGGGGTTATCTCGCGGTCATGACCGTCTAAGCTCGAAGGCAAGGTCAAGACTCATCCTCGGGGTTCGCCTCAAGTTGATCCGTAGAGTGTTGTATTTCGACTAATGCTACAGGCAGTGGCAAGCAAGGGCGAAGCTCCCGAATCACACGGCTCGACCTGACAAAGGCCGGCCTACCCAGGGTCTGTGCTGAGGCATCACATCAAGCCATCCCATCTCCTTACTTTATGCTTTGTCTCCACACATTTATGATCGAGTCCCTCCCCTATATAAAGGGGGCTCACTCCACCTTTTAAACGACTGATGTTGCTCCATTTCTCCACAAGTGCAATAATATCTCTTTCTCTCTCTCTCCTTTCTTCTAAGCCATTTGTTCTCATTGGCCCGAGGCCACCTCGCGTTCATTATTTTCTTACTTGTTCTACGCCCGTATAGCTGCGAAATGGCCATAAAGAGCCTTACTTAAACGTATTTTTACTCGTTATCCCTTCCCTGATTGTCCCCGATAGCTCGATCCCCGCTCGAGCCTCGGCCCCGAGGCCTCCATCGATCTGCTCCACGCTCAAGCAACTGGCCCCTTCGGTTTGCTTAGTGCTTCGTCTTAGCTCACATCTTATCTTCGCACTTAGCATTTCAAGCATCAACTGCGCTAAAAGCTTGCTCTGGAATAGATCACGTATTTTTAGAACCCCATTTGAAAATTTAATTTTTGTTACCATTTTCACAGTAAACAGTTTGGCGCCCACCGTGGGGCTAAAAATAATAGTGATTATTTTCTTGCTGGTTTCATCATCTAAACGCACGTTATCTCTCACACTTCTTTTTGCCCAAGATCTTCGCTTTCAGGGTATAACATCGGGCCCAGCTGGTGAGATGGACAACAGAGTCCTCAAAAGCAACAGGGATATGGACGCAGCCGATCCAAAGTTCGAGGCATCCCCAACATAGCGTCCATATGATTACCGGAGGAACTAGCGACCTCCGAGGACCCGTGTCCAAACGAACAAAAATATCCAGTACAGAAGAGGGATCAGCCCGAAAACGCTTATCCAAAGAAACCCTCGTATTCGCTGAGGAAGACCTCGAGGCCATGGGGGAACCGCACAACGACGCGCTGGTGATCTCATTTCTCTTAAATAATACAAGGATAAAGTGTGTGCATGTGGACCCAGGAAGTTCGGCTAACATAATCAGGTCAAAAGTAGTAGAACAACTGGGGCTACTTAAGCAAGTTATTCCATCCCCCGAGTCCTCCACAGCTTCAACATGGTCGGAGAAGAAACGAAAGGAGAGATAATCCTCCCGATCGACACGTCTAGCATGACCCAAAGCACCGAGTTTCAGGTCATCGACGGCAACATGAGGTACAAAGCCTTACTTGGCAGACCTTGGATACATAATATAAGGGAGGTACCCTCGACCTTGCACCAAGTAATAAGATTCCCCTCAAGAGATGGCATTACGACAATACACGAAGAACAGGGGGCAGCAAGGGAGATGTTCACGATCCATCATGAGACGCCGACCCCTATGCACTCGGTCTCAAATAAGTAAAGCAGCGTGAAGACTCTAAGAGACGACGAAGAAGATTTCTTCGCCCCCAAACTTTTTTCGCCCCCGAAGAATCAGATGCGACCAAGTCAACGATCGAGGAGCTAGAGCAGACTATTCTGACCGAGAACCTCCTAGATTGCAAGGTATACGTAGGAACGGGGCTGACCCCGGAACTCAGGACAAGGTTCATTCAATTTCTTAGTAATACCATCGACTGTTTTGCCTAGTTCCACTTAGACATGACTGGTATCCCTCCGGAAATAACCTCCCATCGGTTTAACGTCGACACCAAATTCAAACCCAGAAAACAAAAGAGACCGTAGTCCGAGGTAAAGCACACCTTCATCAAAGAGGAGGTAGCAAAACTTCTTAAAATCGGATCCATCAGGGAGGTAAAGTATCCTGAGTAGCTAGCTAACGTAGTAATAGTACCAAAAAGGGGAATAAATTAAGAATGTGCGTAGATTATAAAGATTTAAATAAAGCATGCCCCAAAGATTCCTTCTCGTTGCCTAATATCGATCGTTTGATCGATGCCACGGCTGACCACGAGACCCTCACCTTCCTCGATGCCTACTCGGGGTACAATTATATCCAGATGAACCCCAAGGATAGGGAAAAGACCTCATTTATCACAAAATATGGTACATACTACTATAACGTAATGCCCTTCGGCTAAAAAACGCAGGAGCAACGTACCAACGCCTAGGTAATAAAATGTTCAGGCATCAAATATGTAAGTCAATGGAAGTATACATCGATGATATGCTAGTTAAATCCCTACGCACAGAGGACCATCTGACTCATTTGCAGGAAACTTTTGACATCCTCAGAAGCTACAACATGAAGCTAAATCCCAAAAAGTGCGCCTTCGGTGTAGGTTCGGGCAAATTCCTGGGCTTCGTGGTCTCAAATAGGGGGATCGAGATCAACCCCGACAAAATAAAGGCCATCGAATAAATCACAGTGGTAAACAATGTAAAAGCCGTCCAACGATTGACTGGGCGGATCGCAGCCCTGGGCAGATTCATATCAAGGTCGTTAGACAAAAGCCATCACTTCTTCGCCCTGCTTAAAAGAAAGAGCAACTTCGAATGGACTCCGGAATGCCAACGCGCCCTGGAAGAACTGAAACGATACCTATCTAGCCCGCCTTTGTTGCACATGTCCAAGGAGGATGAAACGCTGTATTTGTACCTGGCTATGTCCGAAATAGTTGTGAGCGGTGTATTAGTCCGAGAAGAGCAAGGTACACAATTTCTTGTGTATTGTGTAAGTCAAACTTTAGTGGATGCCGAAACCCGGTACCCCATCTGGAAAAATTGGCACTCGCACTAATAAGCGCTTCGGGCAAGCTAAAGTCTTACTTTCAGTGCCACCGCATTTGAGTCCTATCAACCTATCCCCTCCGGAGCATACTACAAAAACCTGAGTTGTTGGGTCGACTGGCCAAATGGGCCATTGAGCTCGGAGGGTATCATATCAAGTATCAACCTCGGACGTCCATTAAATCCCAGATCCTAGCGGATTTCGTGGCCGATTTTTCGCCATCTCTCATCCCCGAGGTAGAGAAGGAACTTTTACTAAAGTCAGGCAAGGCCTCCGGGATGTGGACCCTATTCACGGACGGTGCCACAAACGTTATAGGATTTGGACTCGGTATAGTCCTAAAGCCGCCCGTCAGTGACGTGATCCGACAATCCATAAAAATTGCGAAGCTACCCAACGATGAAGCCGAGTATGAGGATATGATTATAGGTTTGGAGTTGGCCAAGGGCCTGGGGCTGAGGTTATCAAGGCAAAATGCGATTCGCTACTCGTGGTAAGTCAAGTAAGCGGGAACTACGAAGTTCGGGAAGACAGAATGCAGAGGTATCTGGATAAAATCCAAGTCTCCTTGCGCCGCTTCAAGGAATGGACCTCAGCACTGCTTTAAGGAACGGTGAGGCTGATGCCTTGGCAAACCGGGGATCGTCTGCCGAGTAGGAAGACCTGCTCTCCAGGGCTGTGGTCCAGTTAATTAAGTCCGTGATTGAGGAAGGCCACACGGAAATCAACTCCACCAGCCTGACATGGGATTGGAGAAACAAATACATCGTTTATCTAAAGGACGAGAAGCTGCCCGCCGACCCAAAAGAATCAAGAGCCTTACTAACCAGAGTGGCCTGTTTCTCGCTCGACGAAAATGGGGCCCTATACAGGAGAAAGTTCGATGGACCCCTAGCAGTATGTCTAGGACCGGGAGACACATATTATGTTCTCCGAGAGATCCACGAGGGCACCTGTAGAAACCACTCAGGGGCAGAGTCCCTAGTCAGAAAGGTAATCAGAGCAAGTTATTACTAGGATAGCGTGGAGAAGGACGCTAAGGAGTTCGTCCGAAGATGAGACAAGTGTCAAAGATTCGCCCCCATGATTCACCAACCCGGTGAACAACTACATTCTGTCTTATCATCATGGCTATTTATGAAATGGGGAATGGACATTGTCGGCCCTTTGCCAACGGCACCAGGTAAAGCTAGATTCATTCTGTTTATGACTGATTACTTTTCAAAATGGGTAGAAGCGCAGGCCTTCGAAAAAATAAGAGAGAAAGAAGTCATCAACTTTATATGGGAACACGTCGTATGCCGGTTCGGAAACCCATCCGAAATAACATGTGACAACGGGAGACAATTCATTGAGAGTAAGGTAATAAAGTTCCTTGAGGACAACAAAATTAAAAGGATCCTTTCAACGCCATACCATTCGTGCGCAAACGGCCAATCTGAATCCACAAATAAAACCATCATTCAAAACCTGAAGAAGAAATTAGAAAGCTCCAAAAGAAAATGGCGAGAAACTCTACCTGTGATATTGTGGGCATATCGGACGACTTCAAAATCAAGCACAGGCGAAACGCCTTTCTCTTTAGCATACAACACTGAAGCACTAATACTAGTAGAGGTCTGGGAACCAAGCGCTAGATCCCGACATGCCAGCGAAGAGTCAAACCACGAGGCCATGGCGACAGCCCTCGAACTGCTCGATGAGAGATGGAAGGCCTCGCTGGTTTGAATGGCGGCCCAGAAGCAGAAAATTGAAAGATACAACAATAGGAGAACGAACCTCAGATACTTTGACATCGGAGATTTGGTCCTAAGGAAGGTTACTCTCATCACCCGAAATCCCAACGAAGGGAAACTAGGCCAGAATTGGAAAGGGCCATATCGTGTCCTCGGAATAGTTGGCAAAGGCTCTTATAAGCTTGGCACCATGGAAGGCGAACAACTCCCGAGTAACTGGAACATGTCGATGTTCAAGCGCGATATTACTGTTAGGGCCTCCGATCATGAAGTCCCCACGGGAGCCCCTAAGCAAGCATCGCTCTCTCTTCCCTACAAATAGACTTTCACCCCGAAGCGGGTTTTCTTGCTGAAAGGGGCTTTTCTAACAAGACAACACGCCAGGACAAGCAGTTTAAGGAGCCGAGCCCATGTGGGTCAAGCTCATAACAATAGGGCAACATGTACTTACAGCCTATATCTACGCCGAACAGTAGAAAATATATATATTTTCGGCATTCCGTTACGGCCTATATCTACTCCAAGCGATGAAGAATATCTTTTCGGCCTTTCATATTTCGAGAAAGGTTATTTCGACATATTCACGGCAAATGCTTCTCCATTAAATAAGGTCCCGAAATACTCGGAGACTTAAATGGTTTAGCACCCCCGCGACCCCAAGGTCGGGACTCTGGGATCACGAAGGCCTCGCGATACAACTCTAAGTTTACAAAAGGCGGTATTCAAGACTAAACTGATCTGATATACTCGAAGACTCAATATAAACAATTCGACAACTTGCACGACCTCAAGGTCGGAACTCCTGGCTTATTAAGCCCTTGGAAGGCAACTCCGATCTCACAAGAAGCTGTCTTCAAGCTTAAACATACTTGATGACTCAGAGACTGCTATCAATCTCCACACAACTAGAAAAAATCAGAAACTGTAAGACCCTAACGGGCAGCCTCGGCATAACTAGATATATTATACAAACTGTAAGACCTCAACAGGCATGGAAAACTGTAAGACCTCAACAGGAATGACAAACTGTAAGACCTCAACAGGCATGAAAATCCCGATAATTAGGCTATACGTCACATTTGTAAGAATCCCTAAAGGGCATACCCTCGACGTAGAAACCTAAACTATCACTAATGATCAAAAATGGATACGGTCGAAACGGCTGATACAACCCAAATAATGCGACTCGGGGATGCTCGACTATTGCTAAAAATTGCAAGCCATTACCCCGATATACTTCGGAAAGAATCGGTTAAAACAAGCTTCCCTTCACAGGCAAAAACAAGCCCCAATAATGTCGTCTCCAAAAAAGTAAAGGCGTCGATCTACTCGACCTACGAGCTATGAACCTTACGAGGTGATCGAATCATCGCCGACAATGACTTGAAATCGAGGTTCCTTTGGAGCCGACGACGGGAAATGCAAAACACTACAAAAAGACCTTAATGAGTGGATACAAAGCCTACACAAAGCCCACAGGTAAAATACAACGTAAGAGCCATTGATGCCAGCAAAGCAAGCCTACGGGCCATATATTGAAAGGTCTCTACGACTAGACAACATAAGAGCCATTGTCGCCAGCTAAAAAATCATGACAACTTGAGGATTAAAACGAGCTCGAATTGTAACCCGATTCGGAGACCGGATCCAAAATAGTTAACTATACAAGACTACGGGCCACATATCAAAAGGTCTATACGACCAAGTGGCATAACTGCCACCATCGCCGGAAATTCAATAAAAGCTAGGGGTCGATTACAGCTTGAATCGCAATGCGATTCGGAGACTGGACCCGGAAAAGTTCAATATGACTAAAGCACGACATAAATACCACCATCGCGGAAATGCAGTGAAATCTAAGGGTCAATTACAGCTTGGATCGCAATGCGACCCAGAGACTGGGCCCGGAGATTATGATACGCCTATGGGCACAGCACAAGTACTACTGTCGCCAGGGTATCCATGAAATGTAAGGGCCAATTACAGCCCGGATTACAACGCGACCCAGACACTAGGCCCGAAAATTGCCAAACGCCCAAGGGCGGGAAATGAGAAGACATTATCGCCAATAAGGTAATTCAAGGATCAATTACAGCTCGGATCGCAACACGACCCGGAGACTAGGCCCAAAAATTGCCAAATGCCTAAGGGTGGGAAATGAGAAGACACTATCGCCAACCGAAAATTTAAGGTAATTCGTGGGTCGATTACAGCTTGGATCGCAACATGACCCGGAGACTAGGCCCAAAAATTGCCAAATGCCCAAGGGCGAGAAATGATAAGACACTATCGCCAACCAGAAATTTAAGGTAATTTGAGGATCAATTACAGCTCGGATCGCAACGCAACACATAGACTGGGCCCAAAAATTATAATATGCCTAAGGGCACGACATAAACGCCATACCGACTGGCCTAAGCAGGTCGCAAAGTAACACCGCAAGTCCAGTATTCACTCGCCATAGAGAGGGGATAAATCCACAAGATTCTTCCATATACATATGCTAAAATAAAAAGTGTTGTCTAACAGGCAGGGAGATCAACAGGAAAAACCAACAAAGCCTAAATCTATCGACGGCTCGGCAACCTCAAAGGTTGCATCTAGGCAATCACGGATCCCCTATCGGTCCCTTCTCGACAGCTTCCCCTCTCTCCGGGGACTCACCCCCATTTTTAACACCATTCGAGCTGCCTTCCAACTTGCCCTCGATGGTCAACCTTCGAAGATCCGGTCAAACACGGTCCACAACTCAAGGAAAAATTGGGCTCGCCCCCTCAAGGGTCCTCTCAACATAAGAATCTTCAGCGACCACTCCCTACCTGTGTACAAATACAAGCGCCTCGGTCTCAGCTCTGATCTGAAGCAATGCAGCCACCAGCCCAGAATAAAGACTCCTATACTTACCATTATCCTCCGTTGCATCCTGAAGCTGGAGTTCAACCGAGGTGACTCTCCTCCTAAGGTTGTCCCCCTCCGAGACCACCTCGTCCAGACGACGGCTAAGCTCAAAGATTTCAGCATCCTTGGCCCAAAGCTCCGCCCTCAACAAAAGCCTCTCCTTCTCAAACAACATGGATAAGGGCCCATGGGGTTAGAAACAATAAAACCCCGCATAAACCCAAACAGTAGTCAGAACGGGAGGTGAATAACCTGTTCAGTTAGGAAGGCTTTCTCATGTTCCCGGCGGTCCACCTTGTCCTGATACAGGTCGAGAGACTGATTATAAAGTGATTTAGCCTAAAAACATGTAAAAAGGTTAGGAGAATGAAGATCAGAGAACCCGATAAAACAAGTGAAGTTACAGGTGAAGTTACCCGCTCACAAAGCCTACCCATATCGCCAAAGATGGAGGAGGTAGTAACATCAGAGCTACCCTCCGCGATGGTGGCCAGTCTCCCGAGGGCGTCTCCGCCTCAGATAAGTGCTCCCTCCTCGGAAAGGCCCCGGTGAGGCTCATCTTGCAATCTGGGTGGAAGCACTTCCCCCTATAAAGAATCAACAATAACCAAGGGCTTGCAGGGTCAGGCAGAATTTCCGCCCTCGCTCATCCCGGTTCTCCAATCGAGGCTCCTCTACATTGCCTGCTGAGGGCGTCCCAGCTCGAGAAGGATTCTGGCCACCCGCCGAGTCAAGGCCAGTGCCTGATAGCCCATCCATTGCCTCGCTACCATAAGGACGGGTCACATCAGCAGCAGACTCCTATTCAGAAGCGTTTGTCCCTTCGGTCCGAGGGGCATCCAACCCAAAAGTCCTTCGAGGAGTGCCAAAAAGCTACTTTCCCCCTCACCTTCAGCTCGGGGATTTTTTACCACCTCAGAGGACGGGACTAGAGAATCAACCTTGGACATCCCTGCTTTAGACCACTTGATCTTCGGTGGCTCGGCCAACATGCCCCTTTGCCTTTTCTTCTCCTCTCTAGGTACCGGGACGTCCCCTCCAACGGGTAGCACCTCCTTTGCCAGTAGAATTCTTCCTAGGCCTGCATAAATATGGAGGTCAAATGACAGAGCCACTGGTAGCAAGCTGAGCTAAAAAATGCGGGTGCATCAAAGCTCAGAACTCACCAAGGTTTTTTGCTTCCCACTAGGCCCGAGATAACTCCTGCCACATGCAATCGTTGTATGGACAGCTTGAGTACAAATGGCTGACCCAACTCTGAAGATCCAGCACCGCTCCAGGATAGATCGCTATGGCTGAAAAGACAAAGGAAAAGAAACAACGGAATTAGGGACATAAAAAGGAAACATCGAAGAGAAACAAATGCCCCACGTTCAATTACGCCTGGTGTTCCACTTCTCAGGGAACGACATCCCTTCCGCCAGAATCAAATCAGACGTCCTCACTCAGACAACTGACTCAGCCAACCGTCATCCCCGGATTCTTCGGTACATGCAAAAAGTGATCTCGGGGCTTGGCAATGAAGCCTGATTAATCGCCCGTGAAGGAGGTTAGGGCTATACATCCGGATCAAATGATTCAGAGTGAAGTGCATCCCCTCCACCATGCTCAAGTAATGCCTAATAATATATACCACGCGCCAGAAAGAAGGGTGAATCTGACCCAAAGTTACCTGGTAACTCCGGAAAAATTCAAGAATCACTGGGTCAATTGATGGCAAAGACGGTCCCGCCGGCCCCAAAGTGAATCGGTAGGTATACACACTCAGAAAATCGACCCTGTGAGCAGAGATGTCTTCGTCCTGAGCAGGAATCTCCACAAGCACGACATCCCCCCAACAACAATCGGCCCTCACACTCTCGACATCCGTTATGGAACTGACATATCGAGTTACCGGCTCGCGACTCCCTGACTTCGAGGAGGATCTCTCAATCATAAAATCTGAAGTCATCGCAAAAGGCCCTGGGACACACTCCTCGACGCGAGGCGGAGCGGTCACTTGACCGTGGAAGAGGATCGAAGAGGACGAACCCGCAATTTTCTGAGAAACAGCAATAGAAATATTCGCCATCTTTGAGAAAGTCCAAGAGAAAAAGAAAGGGAGAGAGGTCATGCTCCTAAAAAGAAGAAGCAAGGGGAAATGGAGAACATATTTCACTAAAGGGTTCTGGAAGCAGGAAAATACTTGAAAGGGGAGAAACGAATATTTATAAGAACATCATAGGTACATTAAAGGAGGCCAACCACCATGGTCAATGCTGGAATCCGCTATAATGACGCATATTGCACGACCTGGCAGTCCATAACCTCTTACAAAGATGCCAGAGTAAGCAAGAGTTCAGAACCATTTCTTATCGCTTTGCGTTTCCCTTAATCAGAGAAACGCAGAGACTATCTGTGTATGGCAAATCCGGGGGCCGGATTCCCCGACATGGGGTTATCTCGCGGTCATGACCATCTAAACTCGAAGGCAAGGTCAAGACTCATCCTCGGGATTCACCTCAAGTTGATCCGGAGAGTGTTGCATTTCGACTAATGCTACAGATTGTGGCAAGCAAGGGGGAAGCTCCTGAATCACACGGCTCGACCTGACAAAGGCCGGCCTACCCAAGGCCTGTGCTGAGGCATCATATCAAGCCATCCCATCTCCTTACTTTATGCTTTGTCTCCATACGTTTATGATCGAGTCTCCCCCTATCTAAAGGGGGCTCGCTCCACCTTGTAAATTACTGATGTTGCTCTATTTCTCCACAAGTGCAATAATATTTCTCTCTCTCTCTCTCCTTTCTTCTAAGCCATTTGTTCTCATTGTCCCGAGTCCACCTCGCGTTCATTATTTTCTCACTTATTCTACACCCGTCTAGCTGCGCAATGGCCATAAAGAGCCTAACTTAATCGTATTTTTGCTCGTTATCCCTTCCCCGACTATCCCCAATAGCTCGATCCCATCTCGAGCCTCGGCCCCGAGGCCTCCATCGATCTGCTTCACGCTCGGGCAACAGGCCCTTTCAGTTTGCTTACTACTTCGTCTTAGCTCACATCTTATCTTCGCACTTAGCATTTCAAGCATCAACTATCCTAAAAGCTAGCTCGGGAATAGATCACGTATTTTTAGAACCTCATTTACAAATTTAATTATTGTTACCATTTTCACGGTAAATAAAAACAAATTAAAACAAAATGAAGAGTGATAAAATAGAGTTTAAAAGTGTCGCTCGGCATATACAACACAACATTCTAAGAATCAAGTACACTATCCCAAATGTCGGAAACACACGGAACCACAAGCCTTTGAATGTCTAACAATGTCTAACTTTAGAATATCTAACAAAGAAAAGAAAAATAGAAGGGCAAATGTTTACAAGCTAGAATAAAAAGGGGCTCCTCGATCTGCGGATGCAGCAGATATACCTCAAAGTCTCTAGAGCAGTTGCCTCGCCTCACGGGTAATAGGGCTGAGTTGCAGTACCTGGATCTGCATATGAAAAACATGCGCAGAAGGGGCATGAGTACACCACAGCGGTACTCAGTAAGTGCCAAGGCTAACCTCGGTCGGGTAGTGATGAAGAAGGTTAGGACCCTACTGAGGTTAAATAAATATAAAGATCAACGGTATAGAATAGAACAGTATAAATAACTACAGCAGTAAAATAACACAGGATGTACAGGACAACAACAACTATACAGAAGCAAGGTAAACACAGAAAGGAAATACAGCTCAGCACCAATAATAACAATCAGGGATCTCCTAGGATACCGTCCTGTAGTCCCATATGTACATATCCAATGGATCTCCCGGGATCCCATCCCGTAGTTCAACTCATAGTGCACGGGGATCTACCAGAATCCTGTTCCGTATTCCAAATATAAATACCCAGTACTGGGGGAATTTACCGGATGCATTCCCGTAGTTCCATATAAATGTGCAGGGGGATCTACCGGAATCCCACATCCATAGTCCAAAAATAAACAGACAAGGGGGAGTTACCGAAATCCCACATCCGTAGTCCCAAAATAAATACACTGCAGCAACAGGAAAATATACAAAAATGGCAAAATTTCGTACTAAGGCAACAAGTGATTCTATCCTAGTATGCTCCACAGAATTCAGGTAAGGCAGGTTGAGCAAATAAAGCAATTAAGTCACTTAGATATGCTTTCCTAAGCTAACAACGGGCTTAATAGTGCAAGTAAAAGAAACAGGAAAGGAAACATACTAGTAATTACTTAAAGAAAAACTGGATTTCCAACAATTAGCACAAATACGCACTTGTCACCTCACGTACAAGGCATTTCAATTACCAAATATACCAATCCTAAGGGGAAGGTCCCCCACACAAGGTTAGACAAGCCACTTACCTCGTACCGGCTCAAAATCAACCCGAAACAACGCTCTTGCCACTAGTACTCGATGCCAAATGGCCCAAATATATTCAATTCAATTGCATAATGTAAATAACACATCAAGTAACTGATTCTACCTAGAAATTCTAAACTAATACGCGAAATTAGCTAAATAACCAAAATGACCCTCAGGTCCACGTCTCGGAATAGGGTAAAATTTATATTTTCAGAATCCTCACACTCTCACGAGTTCATGCATACCAAAATTATCCAAATCTAAGATGAAATTCCCAATCGAAAGATGAATTCTTGGTCTAAGAATTTTCTTCCAACGTTTCCCCAATTTTCATCTCCAATTCGAAATTAAATGATCAAAACTAACTATAGATTGATGGAATATAACTAGAAAGGTTAAAGAATCGTTACCCAATGATCTCCTCTTCAATTTCTTCTTAAAACGCCCTCCCCCGAGCTCCAAATCGAATTTCCAACTTTTAAAACTAAACCCTAGAAATTTCTTATTTCTGCCCAGTTATTTCCGCATCTGCGGTCAAGAGCGGTCCCGCATTTGCGGAACAATGGTCGCATCTGCGACTTTTCACTTAGGGCCCAGATTCCGCATCTACAACTCCCCATTCCGCAGATGCGGTACCGCTCATGCAGAAATTCCACCGCTTTTGCGGTTCCTGTTGAACTCTCCAAATTTCGCTTCTGCGGTTAATCCGCCGCTTTTGCGGCTCCGCACCTGTGGTCCCACATTCGCAGGTGTGGTTATGATAGCAAAATAGCTGAAAGTAAAATTCAAATTCCAAAAAATTTTCCGTCAAACATCCGAAATCATCCTGAGGCCCCCGGGACCTCAACCAAACCTACCAACATATTTCATAAATTCATTTAAACTTGTTCCAACCTTAGGAACGCTGAAAACAACATCAAAACACATATTTTTCATCGGATTCAAGCCTAAGAATTCAAAATTCCGGTTTTGCGGTTAATCCGCCGCTTCTGCGGCTCCGCACCTGTGGTCCCACACTCGCAAGTATGGTTATGGTAGAAGAATAGCTGAAACTACAACTCAAATTCCAAAAATATATCCGTCAACCATCCGAAATAATCCAGAGGCCCCCAAGACCTCAACCAAACCTACCAACATATTCCATAACTTCATTCAAACTTGTTCCAACCTTCGGAACGCTCAAAACAACATCAAAACACCTATTTTTCATCGGATTCAAGCCTAAGAATTCCAAAAACTCAAAAAATGCACTTTTGATCAAAAAGTCTATCAAACATCATTCGAATCACTTGAAATTTTGCACACACGTCACATTAAACACTATTGAGCTTCTCCAACTTCCAGAATTCCATTTCGACCCTCAGATCAAAATCTTACTATTGAACCGGAAACTTCAAAAATTCAACTTTCGGCATTTCAAGCCTAAATTAGCTACGGACCTCGAAAACAAAATCCAAACACGCTCCTAAACCCGAAGACACCCAACGGAGCTAACGGAACCATCAGATTTCCATTCTGAGGCCGTCTTCACATTATTCTGACTATGGTCAACTTTCCAACACTTAAGCTCTCATTTAGGGACTAAATGTCCCAAAACACTTGGAAACTCAAAACCAAACTTCTCGGCAAATCAAAATAGCAGAAATAAACTTGGGGAAACTGTTAATAGGGGATCGGGGTGTAAATTTTTAAGACGACCAGTTGGGTCGTCACATCCTCCTACACATAAACATTCGTTCGTCCTCGAACGAGCATAGAGACATACCTGAAGTAGTGAAAAGATAAGGGTAATGGCTGCGCATATCCTGCTCGGTCTTCCAGGTTGCTTCCTTGACCAGCTGACCCCGCCATTAAACCTTTACTACAGCAATGTTCTTTGACCTCAACTTTCTAACCTGCCTATCCAATATCGCTACTGGATCCTCAACATAAGATAGATCCTTGTCCAACTGGACTTTATTGAAATCCAACACGTGCGACGGATCACTGTGATACCTCCGGAGCATCGAAACATGAAATACCAGATGAACTCCAGCCAAACTGGGAGATAAAGCAAACTCATAAGCAACCTCCCCAACACACCTCAATATCTCAAAATGACCAATAAACCTCGGACTCAAGTTCCCTTTCTTCCCAAATCTCATAACGCCTTTCATTGGCAAAACCCGAAGCAGAACCTGCTCTCTAACCATATAGGAAACATCTCGAACCTTCCGGTACGCGAAACTCTTCTATCTGGACTGGGCTGTATGGAGTCTATCCCGAATCACCTTAACCTTCTCTAAAGAATCCTGAACCAAGTTTGTGCCCATTAGTCTAGCCTCACCCGGCTCAAACCAACCCACTGGGGATTTATAACCCCTACCATATAAAGCCTCATACGGTGCCATCCAAATGCTGGATTGATAGCTGTTGTTGTAAGCAAACTCTGCCAATGGCAAAAACTGATCCCAAGACCCTCCAATCTCAATCACACACGCACTGAGCATATCCTCAAGAATCTGAATAGTGCACTTAGACTATCCGTCCGTCTGAGGGTGAAATATTTTACTCAACTCCATCAGAGTACCCAACTCATGCTGAACGGCTCTCCAAAACCGTGATGTGAATTGAGTACCTCTATCTGAAATGATGGAAACTGGAATACCATGCAGTCGAATAATATCCCGAATATAGATCTCTGCCAACCGCTCCGAGAAATAAGTAGTACACATAGGAATGAAATGAGCGGACTTGGTCAGCCGATCCACAATCACCGAAATAGCATCGAACTTTCTCAAAGCCCATGGGAGCCCAACTACAAAGTCTATGGAGATCCGCTCCCTTCCACTCCGAAATCTCTATATACCGAAGCAACCCACCTAGTCTCTCATTCCCATACTTCACCAACAAACATTTGAGACACCGAGCAACAAATCCAACTATATCTTTCTTCATCCGCCTCCACCAATAGTGCTGCCTTAAATCCTGATACATCTTCACGGCACCCGGATGGATGGAATACCGCGAACTATGGGCCTCCTCTAGAATCAACTCTCGAAGCCCATCAACATTAGCTGCACAAATCTGAACCTGCATCCTCAATACCCCATCATCACCAATAGTCACATCTCTGGCATCAGCGTATTGCACCTTATCCTTAAGGACAAGAAAATAAGGGTCATCATACTGATGTTCCCTGATACAATCAAATAGGGAAGACCGAGAAACCACGCAATCTAGAACCCGACTGGGCTCCGAAATATCCAATCTCACAAACTGACAGGCTAAGGCCTGAACATCCATCGCCATAGGCCTCTCCGATATTGGTAAATAAGTCAAACTCCCCAAAATCTCTGCCCGGTGACTCAAAGTGTCAGCCACCACATTAGCCTTGCCCAGGTGATACAAAATAGTGGTGTTATAGTCCTTCAGCAACTCTAACCACCTCCTCTGGCGGAAATTTAGATCCTTTTGCTTGAACGAGTGCTGCAAGCTCCGATGGTCAGTATAAATCTCACAGGGAACCCCATATAAATAATTGCGCCAAATCTTCATGGCATGAACAATGGAAGTTACTCAAGTTCATGAACAGGGTAGTTCTTCTCATGTATCTTCAACTGCCTAGATGCGTAGGTAATCACCCAACCATCCTGCATCAACACCGCTCTGAGGCCAATCCTCGAGGCATCACAATAAACCGTATAAGACCCCGAACCTGTAGGGAATATCAAAACTGGGGCTGTAGTTAAAGTTGTCTTGAGCTTCTGAAAGATCGCCTCACACTCCTCCATCAACTAAAACGGAGCACCCTTCTGGGTCAACCTGGTCATAGGGGCTGCAATCGATGAAAATCCCTCCACAAAACAACGGTAGTAACCCGCTAGGCCAAGGAAATTGCGGATCTCGGCAGCTGAGGATTGTCTGGGCCAACTCTGCACGGCCTCTATCTTCTTTGGATCTGCATGAATACCCTCACTCGATACCACGTGGCCTAAGAATGCCACTGAATCCAACCATAACTCACATTTCGATAACTTAGCATATAACTTCTTCTCTCTTAGAGTCTGAAGCACAGTCCTCAGGTGTTGCTCATGATCTTCCCGACTCTGAGAATACACCAGAATATCATCAATAAAGACAATGACGAACGAGTCAAGATACGGCCGGAACACACTTTGCATCAAATGCATAAAGGCTGCTGGGGCATTCGTCAGCCCAAATGACATAACAAGGAACTCGTAATGACCATACCGAGTCCTGAAAGCACTCTTCGGGATATCTGGCTCCTAAATATTCAACTGATGGTAACCTGAGCACAAATCAATCTTAAAAAACACCCGTGTGCCCTTTAGCTGGTCAAATAGATCATCAATACGAGGCAAATGATCACGGTTCTTCACTGTAACCTTGTTTAACTAGCGATAATCAATACACATACACATAGAACCATCCTTTTTCTTCACAAACAAGACAAGAGCACCCCAAGGTGATACACCAGGCCGAATAAAACCCTTGTTAAGCAATTCCTGTAACTGATCCTTCAATTCCTTCAACTCTAGAGGAGCCATACGATACGGAGGAATAGAAATGGGATGAGTGCCCTACAAAAGATCAATGCCATATAAATATCTCTATCAGGCGGCATGCCTGGAAGATCAGTTGAAAACACATCGGGAAAATATCGTACTACTGGGACGGAATAAACTAAAGGGTATCAATACTGACATCTCTTACATAAGCTAAATACGCGTCACACCCCTTTTCAACCATACACTGAGCTTTAAGAAAAGAAAGAACTCTATTGGGAATGTGATCTAAAGTACCTCTCCACTCAACATGCGGTACACCTGACATAGCCAGCATCACAATTTTTGCATGACAATCAAGTATAGCATAATGGGGAGACAACCAGTCCATGTCCAAGATAATGTCAAAATCTACCATGCTCAGAAACAATAAATTGGCTCTGGTCTCAAAACCACTAAGAGCAACCAAACACGACCGATAAACGCGCTCCACAATAAGAGAATCTCCCATAGGAGTAGAAACATAAATAGGGGAACTCAAAGAATACCGAGATACACCTAAATGTGGGGTAAAATAAGAAGATACTTAAGAATAAGTGGAGCCTGGATCGAATAGAACCGGTGCATCTCTGTGAAAAACCAGTATAATACCTATGATGATAGAATCGGAGGCAACAACCTCAGTACGGGCAGGAAGGGCATAGTATCGGGGCTGGCCTCGCCCTTTAGGGTGACCTTTACCTCCCCGAACTCCACCTCCGGTTGGTTGAGTAGGTGGGGTAGCAACTGGAGCTGTAACCATAGCCTAAGAACTCTGTGGGGTATGTTGTGGCTGAGATGTCTATGGAGGCGCACTCCTCCCAAGTCTAGGGTAATCCCTCACCACATGGCATGTGCCACCACACTCAAAACAAGCTCTGGGTGGATGTGGTAGCTGTGACTAGCTCGGGTCAGGTCTGTTGGACTGACCTCTGAAAGCACCCCGCACATGAGGCGTGCTAGATGCCAGAGGTGCATAATAAGGCTCCTAAGGTCTAGGAGGAGCTGGAATACCACTGGCTGCTGGAAGAGCTGAATGAACAGGGTGACTCATATAACCCCTACCATGACGACCTGCAGCTGGGGCACGGGCACTAGAGAAGTGGCTCGACTCTCGAGACCTCTTGGCCTCCTTCTCCTCTCTCTCTCCCTAGCATGCATACCCTCAATCCTCCTAGAAATGCTCACCACCTGCTGATAAGAAATATCCATCTCCGACTCACGATCCATGTTAGACCTAATGCTGGGAATAAGGCCCTCAATAAACCGGTGAACCCTCTCGTGAATAGTAGAAACCAAGGCTGGTGCATGGCTAGCCAAACTAGTGTAACATATAGCATACTCTGAGATAGTCATAAAACCCTAGCACAAATGCTCAAACTCTGCATACCATGCGTCCCTGAGGCTCTAAGGAACATACCCTCTCAAGAACAGATCGGAAAACTGAGTCCAAGTCATTGAAGCAGCCTCGTCTAGACTGTCTAACTCATAGGTGTGCCACCACTCATAGGTGGCTCCTCAAAGCTGGAAGGTAGTGAAGGAAACCCCACTAGATCCTGATATACCCATGGTACGGAGATTGTGGTAACTCTCATCTAGAAATCCCAGAGCATCCTTCGATTCTAGACCACTGAATATAGGAGGCTTGTACCTCTTGAACCTCTCAAGCCTTAGCTGCTCCTTCTCGGAAGTCGTTGCCCTACCCTCGGGCTGAACTAGCTCTGTAGGCGGTACAAGAATAATCTCAGGGACCTGCTCAACATGCACTAACTGCTCAGGAGTGCGGGCAACAGGAGTCTGTGCTCTTCCCCCGGCCTGAGATGTAGCTGCAGCAAGGGGAAGCAACCCTGGCTGAGCCAGAGTGGTGTACATGCTCATGAACTGTGCTAGAGTCTCCTAAAGAGCTAGAGTACTAGTAGCAGTAGGCGTGTCAGGTGCCTGGACTCCGGATGGAACTACTGGTGGTACCTTACCGGCAGCTCGCGTAGGTGCTCTGGCTGCACCACCTGCGCATCCTCGGCTTCTACCCCAACCCCAGCCTCTAATGGCTGCAGTAGGGGGCGTGGGTGACTGATCATCTCGGGTAGCACCTATCCTCACCATCTGTAAGAGAATAGAAGACAGAAATTTAGAATTATGATATCAAAATATCTCACGACAAGGAAATCAAATAAAGTGGAATTTTTCGAAATGTTACATAGCCTCTCGTAGATAAGTACAAACGTCTCCACACCGATCAGTGAGACTCTAATAAACCGGCTTGTGATCCATGACTCTTATGAATCTAGAACTCTGATACCAACTTGTCACGATCCTGGTTCACCCTCCATGAACCATCATGACGGCACCTAGTCCTCTACGACTAGGTAAGCCTAAATTGCGGAAGATAACCAAAGTGCGGAATAAAAAAAATTAAAACAAAATGAAGAGTGATAAAACAGTGATTCAAAGTGTCGCTCGGCCTATACAACACAGCATTCTCAGAATCAAGTACACTATCCCAAAACCCCGAAACTCACGGAACCACAAGCCTTTGAATGTCTAACAATGTCTAACTCTAGAATATCTAATAAAGAAAAGAAAAATAAAAGGGCAAATGTTTAAAATCTAGAATAGAAAGGGACTTCTCGGTCTGCGGACGTAGCAGATGTACCTCAAAGTCTCTAGAGCAGTCGCCTCGCCTCACGGGTAATAGGGCTGAGTCGCAGTACCTGGTCTGCACATGAAAAACATGCGTAGAAGGGGCATGAGTACACCACAACGGTAGTCATTAAATGCCAAGCCTAACCTCGGTCTATTAGTGATGAAGAAGGTCAGGACCCTACTGAGGTTAAATAAATATAAAGATCAATAGTATAGAACAGAAGAGTATAAATAAGTATAGCAGTAAAATAACACAGGATGTACAGGTCACCAACAACTATACATAAGTAATGTAAACACGGAAAAGAAATATAGCTCAGTACGAATAATAATAATCGAGGATCTCGCAGGATACTGTCCTGTAGTCCCATATGTACATATCCAATGGATCTCTCGGGATACAGTCCTGTAGTCCAACTCATAGTGTGCGGGGATCTACCAGAATTCCGTTCCATAGTCCCAAATGTAAATACCCAATACTGGGGGAATCTACCGGGTACATTCTCATAGTTCCATATAACTGCATGGGAATCTACCGGAATCCCAAATCCGTAGTACCAAAATAAACAGACAAGGGGGAGCTACCGAAATCCCACATCCGTAGTCCCAAAATAAATACACAGCAACAATAGGAAAATATACAGAAATGGAAATATTTCGTACTAAGGCAACAAGTGATTCTAGCCTAGCATGCTACACAGAATTCAGGTAAGGCAGGTTGAGAAAATAAAGGAATTAAGTCACTTAGACATGCTTTCCTAAGCTAACAACAGGGTTAATAGTGCAAGTAATAGAAATAGGAAAGGAAACATACTAGTAATTACTTAAAGAAAAATCGGATTTCCAACAATTAGCACAAGTACGCACTCATCACCTCATGTACAAGGCATTTCCATTACCCAATATACCAATCCTAAGGGGAAGGTCCCCCACACAAGGTTAGACAAGCCACTTACCTCGAACCGGCTCAAAATAAACCATAAACCACGCTCTTACCACGAGTCCTCGACTCCAAATGGCCGAAATCTGTTCAATTCAATTGCACAATGTAAATAACACTTCAAGTAACTGATTCTACAAAGAAATTCTAAGCTAATACACGAAATTAGGTAAAATGATCAAAACGCCCCTCGAGTCCACATCTCGGAATCGGGCAATATTTATATTTTTAGAATCCACACACTCTCACGAGTTCATGCATACCAAAATTATCCAAATCTAAGGTGAAATTCCCAATCAAAAGTCGAATTCTAGGTCTAAGAACTTTCTTCCAAGTTTCCCCAATTTAATCTCCAATCCGAAATTAAAAGATGAAACTAACTATAGATTGATGGAATATAACTAGTAAGGGTTAAAGAATCGTTACCCAATGATCTCCTCTTCAATTTCCTCTCAAAATCGACCTCTCCCGAGCTCCAAATCGAATATCTAACTTTTGAAACTAATCCCTCGAAATTTCATATTTCTGCCTAGTTGTTTCCGCATCTACGGTCAAGGGACCACTTCTAAGGTTGCGCATTTGCGAAACAATGGTCGCATCTGCGACTTTTCACTTAGGGCCCAGATTCCGCATCTGCGACTCCCCCTCTACTGATGTGGTACCGCTCATGCGAAAATTCCACAGCTTCTACGGTTCCTGTTGAACTCTATAAATGCCGCTTCTGTTGTTAATCCGCTGCTTCTGTGGCTCCGCACCTACGGTCCCACACCCACAGGTGCGGTTATGACAGCAGAACAGCTGAAACTGCAACTCAAATTCAAAAAATCTTTCCGTCAACCACCCGAAATCATCTCGAGGCCCCCGGAACCTCAACCAAACCTACCAACATATTCCTTAACTTCATTCAAACTTGTTCCAACCTTTGGAACGCTCAAAACAACATCAAAACACCTATTTTTTATCGGATTCAAGCCTAAGAATTTCAAAAATTCTAAAAATACGCTTTCGATCAAAAAGTCTATCAAACCTTGTCCGAATGACCTGAAATTTTGCACACACATCACAGTCAACACTACAAAGCTACTACAACTTCTGGAATTCCATTCCGACCCTTGGAATTCCAGCCAACTAGTCCCAATTCGATGTTAAAAAGTTAAACAACAAGAAAAAAATAGTCTAAAACATGATTTAATAATAATAAGTGGCAGATAATATCATAAATATGCGTAAGGACAACCCAACATAGCCATAAACCAGGGTGTCACTAGTCATGAGCACCTATAAATCCTATTACAAGTCCGATAAGTCTATAACTACTACAAATGTATGAAAAGAGATAGAAATGACAAGAGGGAGAAACACGAGACTGCGGACGCCAAGGAACTACCTCGTAAACTCCGAATGTCCGCTGGGAGCCCTTAACTCGCACTGGTAGGATCAGCAACGCCTGAATCTGCACACGGGGTGCATGGAGTAAAGTAAGTACTCCTAATCAGTGAGTAACAAATGTAAATAAAGACTAAAAGCAAGAAATCACGTAAAGCACAAAGCATTCTATAATGAAGCAATAAAACCATTTAAAAATCAGTGAATTAGTGAAAGATAGGAAAAATCCTTTATAACAAATTTACATCCTGAAAAGACTTTATCAATAATTAAGCAGGTAATTGACAGACAATTATGAAAAATAAACACATAAAGGTTCGCCCCTCGGGCACATTATCAACAAAATTCGCCCCTTGAGCAATATCTTAGAACAGTACCAGCCCCTTGGGCTCAATCTCATATCACAACGGGTACTCGCGCTCACTAGGGGTTTACAGACTCCTAGAGGGGCCCCTTACGGCCCAAGCACAATATCAAGCCACCTCGTGACATCATCACTTGGCCCTCGGCCTCATATCAATCAAGCCATCTCGCGGCGTACATATCTCAGGCCCTCAGCCTCATAATCAACATCAAATCTTACCTCACAACATAGGCCCTCGGCCTCACTCAGTCAAAAATCTCTCAAGCCACTCAGCTAGTAGTAAAACATGTTTCTCAGCCCAAAATATCATTTAAAAGATCATGTAAGTGTTAAAACAGAGTAAACATGGTTGAGTACAAAAAATAGTGAAATATAACATGACTGAGTTCAAGTATAAAGCCAAAACAGTGAGGAAATACCAGTAAAAATCCCCGAAGGGTTCAAATAGTTGGCACGAAGCCCAAATATGGCATTCAACCCAAATAATGATGATAGCAAATAGATTTTAGTCAAATACGCGGTAAAACCATCAATCGGGACGGACCAAGTCACAATCCCCAATAGTGCGCGACCCCACGCTCGTCATCAAGCGTGTTCCTCACCTCAATATAGCACTATGATGTGAAAATCAAGGGTTTCAAACCCTCAAAACATCATTTATAATCATTACTCGCCTCGAACCGGTCAAATCTCTAGCTCACGACGCCTTTGCCCCTTGAATCGGGCTCCACTCGCATCGAATCTATCCAAAATCAGAAAGGGGATGTCAAAATATGCTAAGGGAACGAAGCCCAAGCGAAAATAATCAATTTACAACATAAATCCCCATATTACCAAAACCCGACCCCCGGGCCCACGTCTCAAAATTCAATAATTTTTACATCAATAGATTCCTTATCTCCCCATGAATTTATACATATCAAAAGTTCTGAAATCCGACCTCAAACGGTCCTTCAAATCCCCAAGCAAAGGTCTATGTTTCCAAGCCCTAGTTTTCCCCAGTTTTCACCCTTAATATCCATGAGTTCTAGCTCTAATCCGTGTAATAATAGCTTAGAAACGAGTTTTAGGTCCAAATTCCTTACCTCAATGAAGTTCCCTTGAAATCCCCCTTCCAAATCATCCAAAAAGATCCAAAGTCGAAGTCAAAAATGGTGAAATAGCTCACATTCGCGAAGGCCACAATTTATACCTTCTGCCCAGACATTTTCGCATCTGCGGCCCTTTAACCGCTTGGTGGTACCACAATTGTTGTTCATAATCCGCTTATGGGGAAATCACTTTTCCAGCCAAAATTCGCATCTACGATCACACTTCTGCATCTGTGACATCGTAGATGTGGTCACCCTAACCACTTCTGCGGTCGCTGCTCATGAGGCCCTTTTTTGCATCTGCGATCAATATCCCGCACATGCGGCGTCGCACCTGTGGTCCCAAATCCGCAGGTGCGGAAATACAAGAAGCAGCAAAAGTTCAGGCAAATCAAGCTCATAAGCCACCTCCCCAATCCTCCGAAGCACCTCAAAAGGCCCAATGAACCGCGGACTCAATTTACCATTCTTTCCAAATCTCATAACACCCTTCATGGGCGAAACCTTCAACAAAACATTTTCACCAACCATGTAGGACACATCTCGAACCCTCCTATCAGCATAACTCTTTTGCCTCGACCGCACTGTATGAAGCCTCTCCTGAATCACCTTCACATTTTCTAAGGCATCCTGCACCAAGTCTGTCCCCAATAGCCTAGCCTCACCGGGCTCGAACCAACCAACTGGATATCTACACCGCCTCACATACAAAGCCTTATATAGAACCATCTAAATACTCAGCTAGTGGTTGTTGTTATAAGCAAACTCTGCAAGCGGTAGAAACTGATCCCATGACCCTCCGAAATCAATGACACAAGCATGCAACATGTCCTCCAATATCTGAATAGAGCGCTCGGACTGCCCATCCGTCTAAGGGTGGAAAGTTGTGCTCAACTCAACCTGAGTACCCAACTCTCGCTGCACAGACCTCCAAAACTGCAATGTAAGCTGAGTGCCCCTATCTGAAATGATGGAAACTGGGACACCATGCAAACAAACAATCTTCCGGATATAGATCTCTGCCAACCGCTTTGAAGAATAAGTAGTACACACAGGAATGAAGTGCGCGGACTTTGTCAGCCGATCCACAATCACCCAAACAGCATCAAACTTCCTCAAAGTCCGTGGAAGTCCAACAACAAAGTCCATAGTGATGCTCTCCCACTTCCACTCAGGTATATCCATCTGCTGAAGCAAGCCACCCGGTCTCTAATACTCATATTTCACATGCTGACAATTGAGACACTGAGCTACAAATCACACAATGTCTTTCTTCTTTCTTAAAAACCAATAGTGTTGCCTCAAATCCTGATACATCTTTGCGGCACCCGGATGAATGGAATACCGTGAGTTATGGGCCTCCTCTAGAATCGACTCCCGAAGCCCATCCACATTGGGCACACAGATCTGGCCCTGCATCCTTAACACCCCACCATCACCAATGGTCACATCTCTGGCATCATCATGCTGAACTCTGTCCTTAAGGACAAGCAAATGCAGATCATCATACTGGCACTCTCTGATGCGGTCATCTAAGGAAGACCGAGAAACCACACAAGCCAATACCCGACTAGGCTCCGAAATATCTAACCTTACACATCGATTGGCCAAGGCCTGAACATCAACTGCAAGAGGTCTCTCCTCTACTGGAATATATGTCAAACTCCCCATACTCACCACCTTTCGGCTCAAGGCATCGGCCACCACAATGGCCTTTCCCGGGTGGTACAATATAGTGATATCATAATCCTTAAGCAACTCCAACCACCTCCGTTGCCTAAAATTGAGATCCTTCTGCTTGACCAAGTGTTGGAGACTACGATGATCGGTAAACACCTCGCAAGACACACCATACAAGTAATGCCTTCAAAATTTCAATGTGTGAATTATGGCAACCAACTCCAAATCATGAATGGGGTTGTTCTTCTCATGGGGCTTCAACTGACGAGAAGCATAAGCAATAACTCTACCCTCCTACATCAATACAAAACCAATACCAACTCTCGAAGCATCATAACATATGGTATATGAACCTTGCGCTGACGGCAAAACCAACACTAGAGCTATGGTCAAGGTTGTCTTGAGCTTCTAAAGGCTCTCCTCACACTCGTCCGACCAGACAAATGAAGCACCATTCTGAGTCAACTTGGTCAAGGGCGATGCAATAGATGAGAATCCCTAAACAAACCAGCGATAATAGCCTGCCAAACCAAGAAAGCTGCGAATCTCTGTGGCTGAGGACGGTTTGGGCCAACTCTGAACCGCCTATATCTTCTTCGGATCAACCTAAATACCCTCACTGAACACCACGTGCCCTAAGAAAGCCACTGAACTTAGCCAAAACTCACACTTTGAGAATTTTGCATAAAGCTTTTCCTTTCTCAATCTCTACAACACAACTCTCAAATGCTCCGCGTGCTCCTCCTGTCTATGCGAATATACCAGAATATTATCAATGAATACTATGACAAACGAGTTAAGATAAGGCCAAAATACGCTGTTCATAAAATGCATGAATGTTGTTGGGGCATTAGTTAACCCAAAAGACATCACCAAGAACTCATAATGACCATATCTGGACCTGAAAGCTGTCTTGAGAATATCCAAGTCCCTGATCCTCAACTGGTGATAACCTGAACAGAGATCAATCTCGGACAACACTTTCTCGCTCCCTAAAGCTGGTCGAATAAATCATCAATGCGAGGCAAAGGATACTTGTTCTTAATTGTTACCTTATTTAATTGCGTATAATCAATGCACATCCTCATAATGCCATCCTTCTTCTTCACGAATAGAACCAGCGCACCCTAAGGTGACACACTAGGCCGAATGAACCCTTTATCAAGGACATCCTAAAGCTGCTCCTTTAATTCCTTCAACTCCGCTGGTGCCATACGATACGGCGGGATAAAAATGGGCTTACTGTCCGGCACCAGGTCAATACCAAAATCAATATCCCTGTCTGATGGCATACCCGGCAGGTCTGCAGGAAACACATCGGGAAAATCCCTTACAATTAGAACAGAATCAATACTTGGAGTCTCAATACCGACATCCCTCACAAAGGCTAGATACGAAAGACAACCCTTCCCAACCATACGCTGGGCTTTCAAGAATGAGATCACTGTACTGGGAACATAATCAGTCACACCTCACCACTCGATCCGTGGCACACTCGGTATAGCCAATGTGACTATCTTAGCATGACGTCTAGAATAGTACAACACTGAGATAGCCTATCCATGCCCAAAATGTCATCGAAATCCATCATACACAATAATAAAAGATCCATACGGGCCTCCAGACCCACAATAGTCACCACACATTACCGGTACACACGGTTTACAACAAAGGTATCGCCCACCAGGGTAGATACATGAATAGGTGAAGCAAGAAACTCACGAGGCATACCCAAATAACTAGCAAAGTATGATGACACATAAGAAAAGGTGGAACTGGGATCAAATAATACATAGGCATCTCTGTGGCAGACTGAAACAATACTTGTAATAATAGCATCTGAAGAAATATCATTGGGTCTACTTGGAAGTGTATATAAACGGGCCTGACCGCCACATGATCGACCTCCCCTTCTGGGGCGACCCCTAGCTGACCGACCTCCACTTCTAGTTCGCTGGGCAGGTGGTGGTGAAGTAACTAGCATTGAAGCTGATAACTGACCCCTCTGTTGAGATGAACTCGTGAGACGACGAGGGCACTGCCTCTATATATGACCCATCTAACCACACTCATAACAACTCCTACGTGCTGAAGAAGGGGACTAAAGGGAAACCCTCACACCGCAGTGACTAGCAGATGCACTCGGCATAGAAGAGCCCTGAACTGATGGAGCACGGGACGAACTCTGAGTTGGAAGGGCACTAAGTAATGACTAACCCTAATGAGAACTGTGAGAACTATGACCCCACGACGCCCCATGATAACCTGGGCGAGCTGGCGGAGCATGCCTGAATGGACGACCTTTGTCGTGCTGAACCTAACCCCTCAAAGGAGTACCACTGTAACTACCAGATCCTTGAGACCTCTTGGCCTCCCTCTCCTCGCACTCCTAGCGACGAACAAACTCAATCTCACGGGCAATATCAACAACCTCTTCGAAAGTAGCACCAATTACCCTCTCCCTAGTCATGAGAATATGATGCTGTTAAGTAAGGCCATTAACAAACCTCCTAATCCTCTTTCTATCGGTCGGAACCATTCAAATAGCATGACGAGTTAACTCGGAGAACCACATCTTGTACTGCTTCACAATCATCTCTCCCTAGCGCAACCACTCAAACTCTCTATGAAGCTCCTCTCTGTGGGACTGCGGCACATACTTCTCCAAAAAGATAACAGAGAACTGCTACCAGGTAAGGGGTGCTACACCAACAGGCCTACGCCTCTCAAAAGCCTCCCACCAAGTGAAGGCATCTCCACAAAACTGATAAGTAGTAAAAGCGACCCCACTGGTGTCTAGAATACCCTATATACGAAGCATCCTCTAGCACTTATCTAAGAAACCCTAGGCATCCTCGCCCTCAGCACCACTGAAGGTCGGAGGCTGAAGTATACCAAACCTCTCCAACCTACGCTGCTCATCTTGCAGCTTAGCAGAAACTATATAGTCCTGAGCAACTGCAACTGTCTGGGCTGGATGTGCCCCCGATGTCTGAAGTACCTATACAAACTGTTTAGGTGTGCGAGCGGCGGGGGTCTGATTGCCTCCCCCGGCCTGAGAAGTAGCTGTGGCTGTAGTGGCTAAAACCGCCTGAGCTAGGCTAGTGCAAACTAATAAGATTTGAGCCATGGCCTCCTAAAGACCCAGAATCACAATGGGCACAGCTGGTGCCTGAGCTGGTGCTGCTGGAGCATCCATAACTAGGACCTGATCCAAAACTAGGGCAGCTGGTGGATCTGCAGGTGCTGCCCTAGCTGCTCTACCCCTACCACGACCACATCCTCGGCCTCTAGTGGCCATGGCTGGTGCTACTGATGGTCGTCCATCCTGACCGATAGCGCGTGTCCTCACCATCTGTGAGAGAATAAAATAACAGAAGTTTAGTACTCGTGTCAACAAATTCGCACGATAAGAATTTCAAGATTATGAAGTTTTTCCTAAAGGTTCTGCAGCCTATTGAGGATAAATACATACGTCTCCATACCGATACGCGAGACTCTACTAAACCTACTCACGACTCGTGAGACCTGTGTAACCTACGCTCTGATACCAACTTGTCACGACCCTAAACCCGAACCCGGTTGTGATGGCGCCTCTCGTGAAGACAAGTCAAGCCAACTATTCCCAACTCGATGTTAAACAGTTAAAAAGCAAGAAAACATAGTCTTAAACATGATTTAATAATACTAAGTAGTAGATAATATCATAAATATGCGGAAGGACAACCCAACACTACCCTAAACCGGGGTGTCACTAGTATGAGCACCTATAAATCCTACTACAAGTCTGATAAGTCTATAACTACTACAAATGTCTGAAAAGAGATAGATATGACAAGAGGGAGAAACACGGGACTGCGAACGCCAAGCAGCTTTGTGAACTTCGAATGTCCGCTAGGAGCCCTCAACGCGCACTGGGAGGATCAGTAACGCCTGAATCTGCACACGGGATGTAGGGTGTAAAGTGAGTACTCCAAATTAGTGAGTAACAAATGTAAATAAATACTGAAAGAAAGAAATCACGTAAAGCATAAAGCATTCTATAATGAAGCCGTAAAACCATTTAAAAATCAAGGAATCAGTGAAAGTGTAACAACCCGGCCGGTCGTTACAAAAATTTAAGCTTTGTTTGGTGGCACACGGTCTTGAAAAACTTCATAATATAAGTATCGACTTATGTGCATGTCTGAATTCAGTTAATGGATGATTCAGAGTCAAATTGGAAGAAGGAATCTAGTTTTGGAAGTTTGAACGGTGAGAATTTGACCGGAATTGGACTTTTGAGTAAACAGCCCTGGAATAAATTTTTGATGATTCCAATAGCTTTGTATTGTGATTTTGGACTTAGGCATGCATCCGGATTCGGATTTGGAGGTCCGTAGGGTAATTAAGGCATTTCGGCGAAAGTTGAAAAAGTTGAAGTTTGGAAAATGGAGAAGTTTGACCCATAGTTGACTTTTGTGATATCGGGGTTAGAATGCAATTTTGAGAATTGGAGCAGCTTCGTTATGTCATTTTGGACTTGTATGCAAAATGCGTTATTCCGAGTTGAATTGATAGGTTTCGGCATGAGATTTAATATTTGAAGATTTGGAGATTCTTAAGTTTGATTTTTTGTTTGATATTTTGTTTTGGTGTTGTTTTATGTGATTTGAAACCTCAAAAAAGTTCATGTTAGGTTATATGACTTTTTTGTGTGATCGGATGGGGTACCGGGAGCCTCAGGTGTGTTTCGGATGGGCTACGGGTCATTTTCCCCTATGTTTTGAACTGATGTTCTGCTATCTGGTATTTCCTTCAATGTGATCGCATAGGCATAGCCACGATCGCGTAGTATAATGTTAACCTGCCATATATTCGTTCTATGAGATTGCATTGATTCGTTCGCGATCGCATATCACAAATTTGGACAACAGCATTTTCCTTCTATGCGATTGCATTGATTTGTCCGCGATAGCATAGCACAAATTTGGACAACAGCATTTTCCTTCTGTATGATTGCATTGATTTGTCCGCGATAGCATAGCACAAATTTGGATAGCAGCATTTTCCTTCTATGCGATTGCATTGATTTGTTCGCGATAGCGTAGAACAAATTTGGACAACAATATTTTTCTTCTATGCAATTGCATTGATTTGCCTGGGATCGCATAGGACATTTTGGGCCAGTAGCTATTTTCTTCTATGCAATCGCATCACTTGTCCCGCAATCGCAATGAACAAACACTTGGGCAGACTAAATATATTCCAAAATCAAGGGTTACACCATTTTAATCATATTTTGACTTCTAGAGCTCGGTTCTTGGCGATTTTTAAGTGGGTTTTTCACGAAATTCGATTGGGTAAGTGTTCTTCAACTAGAATTAAATATATTCCATGAATTTATCTTTATTTTTATCATTTAAATTGTGTTTTGGGTTGGGGAAAGAGTTGGTTTTTTGAAGAAAATTTTCAAAATGAAAAATCATGATTTGAGGGACCAAAGGGTATCGGAATTGGACACATTTATTGTGGTTGAACTCATTTTGGAATAGGTGATCGAATTTTATGAAATTTGATGGGTTCCGAGGTGCTGGCATGGGGGTCGACTTTTGGGTCGATTTTTTATATTTTTGTAAAGATTGAAACTTTATTATTCAGAATAGTTCCTTATTCGATTTATGTGTGTTTTGGAGCTGTTATAGTTAGATTTGAGCTGTCCAGAGGTCTTTTCACCCGAGAAGTTCATGTTAGAGTACCGAGTTGTCGTCTTTGACATAAGTATCTTGCCTAACCTTGTGTGGGGGACTTCCCCTTTAGAATTTGAGTCTGCTATGTTGATTGTAGTTCGTGTACGCGAGGTGACGAGTGCGTGCTCGAACTTATTTGTGGAAAATTGGCCGTTTAAGGTTCTTAAATCCTTATATTCACTATGTATGAATGTATACTTGATATGCTTTAGTTTTCCACTTACTAGTTTCACTTCTACATGCTCATGATTCATTCTTATTGCCTACTTGACTCTTATTTTGCTAAACTGGACATTTTTACCTCTTCTATTGTCATGCTATCCTGCATAACTGCTCCTCTTTATTGGAAATCATTATTATCTCTCCTGTAATTGTTTAGTCTGGATTGAGGTGATAATTATTTTCCCACTGCCCATCCTTAATTGAAATTATTGTATATTCTTCGTAAATTGCCCAACCTTAAAAGAAGTTTAGATAAGATATATTTAGTCGACATTTCCTTATTTTGAATTATTTGATTTGTGCTATCTTCCTTGTTGTTGAATTACATGTAGTGGTATCGTTGCTTCATATTATTTTCTTCCCTGTTGAGTTGTTCTCATCACGCTTAGTATTCTCTATTGTGGTTATTCCTTGTGAGCTAGTTTTACCATCTCCTTGTGATTGAAAGTTCTTGAGTTGATTTACTTTTCGTGTTCTTGTCAATATTGTCATTGTTGTTGTTGTACTTGTTGTGGTGGTGCACGAGGTTTCTACAGTGCAGTTGTTGATATTGTGATGCACGAGGTTTCTGCTGTGCGGCTGTTGTTATGGGGTTGCACGAGGTTTCTACCGTTCTATTGCTACTATTTATATATTGCACATGCGGTGTAACAAGGCGAGGTATGTATATATATACATGCTTATATGTGGGTTGCACATGTGGAGAGACAAGGTGGGAACATTATGATGCTCATGTGGCGAAACAAGGCGGGCACTTATAATGCTATTATTTGCACACGTGGCGAGACAAGTTGGGCTATGTCAATGATTGATTGTGAGGATTTGTGATGGCCTTGGGGCATTCTTGTTGTTTAATATTGTGTTGTGGTACGCTTACCTATATGATCTTTATCTCATGGAAGTTGTGAGGAAACATCTTACGTGGAGTTCGTTCTTTTCCTTATGCTTATTAGTTGGTAGGAACTATGTGAAAGTACTTGTACAAGCATACACGTAGTTGAACACTCCTATTGGATGTGAAGTCCTCCTGATTACGTTGAGTATAGATGTACACCCTCGTTTACTTGTTATATATATGAGAGTGGCTCTAGTTAGCAAGTGAGTTGTCAGCATGACCATGAAGTTGATTGGGGCACAGGATGCCAAGTGTTAGATTTCAGGTACTAGGACTCGTGAGCTGTAATTTGCTCGAGAGTCAATACTTCGTGGAAATTGTTGGATAAGGCCTGATGTGAACACTATCGTAGGATCTGAGTTGTTGCTTACCTTTACTGTACTGTGACTTTAGGATTTGGGTTTGTGTTTTCGCTCGCTCTTCTATGTCATTATTCTTAGTATTTTCGTTGTTACTTGCAGTTTTCTTCCCTTATTGTGATTGTAGTATTGTTAGCCATTTCGTGTAGTCTTTATATATACATCATGTTCCGTTGTTCCTATATTTGTACAGTTTATAAGACCGATAGGTGTCGTGACTATTCCTCGTCACTACTCCACCGAGGTTAGTCTTGATACTTACTGGGCACTGCTGTGGTGTGTTCCTGCTACTCTTATGCATATTTTGTTGGGCAGATATAGGTACTTCCATTCAGTTTTATCATCCTTGAGGCGAGGTGCTTCTGTAAAGACTTCAAGGTATATCTGCCGCGTTCGCAGATCGAGGAGTCCCTTTCTATCTTTCTGTAATAGTATAGCCCTCCAGTAGTTTTCCTTTTGTTAGACACTTCTGGAGTTAGAGCTTCTTATGTATCTCTTAGCTTGTGATTCATGGGGTTCCGGATCTTGGGAGTGTTAGGTTGAGATTATGTACTGTTATGTGCTAGGCGTCATCTTAAACACTGTTTTATTTTACTATTTCGGTTTTTAAATTATTTCTTCTACAACTGTTGTTTATATTCCGCATTGTTCGGCTTACCTAGTCGTAGAGACTAGGTGACGTCACGATGGTTCACGGAGGGCGAACTGGGGTCATGACAGAAAGATAGGCAAAATCCTTTATATCAAATTTACTTCCTGAAAAGACTTTTTCAACAATTATGAAGGTAATTGACAGGCAATTATAAAAAATAAACACATAAAGATTCGCCCCTTGGGCAACATCTCAGAATAGTACCAGCCCCTCGGGCTCAATCTCACATCACAATGGGTACGCACGCTCACTGGAGGTGTACAGACTCTTGAAGGGATCCCTTACGGACCAAGCGCAATATCAAGCCCCCTCATGGCATCATAACTAGACCATCGGCCTCATATCAATCAAGCCACCTCGTGGCGTACATATCTCAGGCCCTCGGCCTCATAATCAGTATCAAATGTTTCCTCACAACATAGGCCCTCGGCCTCACTCAGTCAAAAATCCTCACAAGCCACTCGGGCTATGTAAAATATGTTTCTCAGCCCAAAGTATCATTTAAAAGATCATGTAAGTGTTAAAACAGAGTAAACATGGATGAGTACGAAAAAACAATGAAATATAACATGACTGAGTTCATGTATAAAGTCAAAACAGTGAGGAAATACCAGTAAAAATCCCCGAATGGTTCAAATAGTTGGCACGTAGCCCAAATATGGCATTCAACCCAAATAATATGATAACAAATAGATTTTAGTCAAATACGTGGTAAAACCATCAATCAGGACGGACCAAGTCACAATCCCTAATAGTGCACGACCCAACGCTTGTCTTCAAGTGTGTGCCTCACCTCAATATAGCACTACAATGTGCAAATCGAGGGTTTCAACCCTCAGAACATCATTTACAATCATTACTCACCTCTAACTAGTCAAATCTCTAGCTTGTGACGCCTTTTCCCCTTGAATCGGCCTCCACTCGCATCAAATCTATCCAAAATCAGAACGAGGACGTCAAAATATGCTAAGGGAACGAAGCCCAAGCAAAAATAATCAATTTACAACATAAATCTCGAAATTACCAAAACCAGACCCCCGAGCCCACGTCTCGGAATTCAATAATTTTTGCATCAATAGATTCCTTATCTCCTCACGAGATTATACATATCAAAAGTTCTGAAATCCGACCTCAAATGGTCCTTCAAATCCCCAAGAAAAGGTCTAAGTTTACAAGCCCTAGTTTTTCCCAATTTTCACCCTTAATATCCATGATTTCTAGCTCTAATCCGTGTAATAATACCATAGAAATGAGTTTTAGGTCCAAATTCTTTATCTCAATGAAGTTCCCTTGAAATCCCCCTTCCAAATCGTCCAAAAAGCTCCAAAGCAGAAGTAAAAAATGGTGAAATAGATCAAATTTGTGAAGGCCACAATTTATACCTTCTGCCCAGACATTTTTGCATTTGCGGCCCTTTAACCGCTTATGCGGTACCGCATTTGCGGTTCAGAATCCGCTTCTGCAGAAATCAGTTATCCAGCCAAAAATTGCATTTGCGATCACACTTCCACATATACGACATCGCAGATGCGGTCACCCTAACAGCTTCTACGGTCCCTGCTTATCAGGCCCTTTTTTTCACATCTGCAATCGATCTCCTGCACGTGCAGCGTCGCACCAGTGGTCCCAAATCTACAGGTGCGGAAATACCAGAAGCAACAAAAGTTCAACAGCTGCAAACATCCCTCAAACTTCTCGTCGACCATCCGAAATCACCCCGAAGCCCCCCGGTACCTCAACCAAAAGCACTAACATATCCTAATACCTTATTCAAACTTGTACCAATCTTCAAAACACCTCAAACAACATCAAATCAACCAAAACACCTCGAATTCAAGCCAAACTTTCTAAAATCTTCTGAATTTCGCTTTTGATCAAAAACCCAACCAAACGACGTCCGAATGACCTAATATTTTGCGCACACATCCCAAATTACACAATGGAACTACTGCAACTCTCGGAATTCCATTCCAACCCCTATATCAAAATCTCGCCTATCAACCAGAAATCGCCAAAATATCAACTTCGCCAATTCAAGCCTAAATCTACTCTGAACCTCCAAAACTCATTCCGATCACACTCCTAAGTCACAACTATCCTCCCAAAGCTAACCAAACCATCGAAACTCACATCCGAGCCCTCTACACACAAGTCAACATCTGGTTGACTTTTCCAACTTGAACTCACTCTAAAGAGACTAAGTGTCTCAAACCTTACCAAATCCATTCCAAACTCGATCCAACCAACTTGATACCACATTACACAGATAAACAAAGCATAAAGAAGCAAAATAGGGAAAATGAAGAGGTAACTCATGAGACGACTGGCCGGGTCTTCATATTTTAACACACATTTAACAATAGATAACATTTCATGAGCCACAATAGCATATTTTTTATGGGCTTCAGTCCATTTGCCAGAGTGAAATCTTATAAGATATTCACAATTATTATTGGGATATACTTGTTTCAAAATCCCACCGTAGCCAATATTGGACGCATCTGTCTCAATAATTTTCTGCCATGCAGGATTAGCAAGAGTTAAGCTAGGTAGAGACTTAACATGTTGCTTAATAGTTTTGACTAACATAGTGTGACTGTCAGACCACAACTGTTTATAGCCCTTTTTTAGTCTATCGTATAAAGGGGCTAAATCTCGAGATAGACTTTTATAGAAAGGGGATATGTAGTTAAGACTTCCCAAAAATCTTTGCAATTGAGTCCTGTCAGTAATAATATCAGGAAATTTTGATGCAAAGTCAATTGATCTTTGAATAGGAGTAATTTTTCCTTGGAAGATATTATGGCCTAAAAATCGAAAGTCAGTTTTGAATAAACTCATTTTTTGTTTAGAAATAACTAAACTACTTTGTATAACAATAATTTTAAAAATATCAAGATGCTTAATATGCATTTCAAGTATTTTGGAAAATATCAAAATGTCATCGATATAGACAATGACGAAGTCTAGATAGGGGTTGAAAATATCATTCATAATTTTTTGAAATTCTGAAGGGGCATTTTTCAAACCAAAAGGCATAACATTCCATTCATATTGCCCAAATGGAACATTAAAAGCAGTCCTATAAGTATGCTCTTTAAATATTTGAATCTGCCAATATCCAGATTTTAAATCAAATTTTGAAAATATATTGGCATCATATAATCTAGATAACAAATCCCTTTTGTTGCGGATAGGATACCTAATCCATTTCAAATATTTATTCAGAGGTTTATAATTTATGACTAATCTAGGAACTCCACGTTACTTCTCTGCAGCATTGTTTACATAAAATGCAGAACAGGACCAAGGAGATTTTGAAGGTTTTATCAAACCCTTTTGTAACAAATTATCAATTTCTTTTTTGCAGAATTCGACCAATTCAGCGTTCATCTGGCAAGGTCGAGATTCAGTAGGAATATCATCCTCAAAGAAGTTTGCTTCGTAAGGAAGAGTGACAATATACCTTATCTGATTCCAAAAGGCGCTAGGATGATCGGCACAAATATCAACAGCCATTTGTTCAGCAAACAATTTAATGTTTTGATGATCTTTAGCAGATTGTAAAGTATCGAATATATTCATACTCAATACTTCTAATTTCAAGGAATCAATATGTCTCTGCTTCATATTAATCAGAGTAATAATATCTCTAGTTACGGGATCTGTAACAAAAGAATAACTTATCTTTTTATCCTGATAAGTAGCAGTAAAACCTTTCAAGTCTATGCTAGTAAAAGAATAAATAGCATTAATAAAAGGAGTTCCAAGTATAATAGGAGGTATAACTAGTTTTTTACCAAAAAGAAGAAATGATGAATACAAACCTTATTTTGGCAAATATGAGTATTCGGTCAATTTATACTTTATATGTAAAGCATGACCAGATGCAGACTTAACCAAATGAGTGGTTTTCTGAAAATATTTAGTGGGTATTAGCCCTTCTTGAATGCAACTTACATCAGCTACACTATTAATCATCGTTATATCAGTTATAGAAAAATTATTATCAATCAAAATAGTACATTTAATGTACCATTTATGAGCAGTAACAATTTGCATCATACCTAAAAACATGTCAGATTTTTCATCAATCGAATTTTACTATCATAGAAATTAGAAATTTCTTTTCCTTTGTCATTTGAAAATTCAGAATTTCCTTTAGTCGAAAAATCAGTTAGAGAATTATTTTTCTCAATTTGAGTAATCTGATGATCACAAATCATTTGATTTTGTTTAAGAGACTTAATATCTCTTTTCAAATTTTCAATTTTGACTTTTAAGTCATCAAAAAAAGCATCTCTACTTGGCGTATTGGTCTTATGAGACGTTTATTAATTTCAGACAAAGAATAAGATGTAAAATATTCAAATTCGTTCTTTTGTTTTTCAAAAGGTTTTGAACTACTAGAACTTAAACTTGCAACCAAATTAATATTTTTTTCACAAAGTTTTTCATCAGTAACTTCTTTTAAAAGATCTATTACATTATCAGATGTAATAGTTTTCATATTCAAGTCTTGAAATTGAGATTGTAATTTATAAAATTCATCATCATCACAGGTACAAGTGTCACCTTTACAAGCAGTACAAATATTATCAATATTTTAATCACTATTAAATAAATCAAGTAAATCAAATTCAGCTTCAGAATCAGTCTTAGAATTATAATAAGATTATGATCGAGAAGTGTATAACAAACTATAAACCTTATCATGTAACTCGTCTTCTAGTTCTAAGGTTTTCAGCTTTTGAAGCTTACAATTTGGAGCTATATGGCCAAATTTTTCGCACTTATAGCACTTAATGTCAACAAGATCCCGCTTGGACCTATTCTTCGTAAACCTAGTAGATTTACGATGAGCTTTTCTAGTATCACGCTCTTCCTTAGATCTATATCTAGATCTCTTTTTCTTATACGGACTATCAGGGTTAGGATATCAATAATATCTATTTTTCTTTTTCTTATTATGGGTGGAAGTTTTGGGTAGACCGAACTGGGTACAGAAATCTCCTAATTGATATTTTTCCTTAAGCTTATCTATTTTATGCTGTCTAGATAGTTTCAGCTCATTACACAAGTTTAATCCTTCTTGTATACAAACTCCTATAAGTTTGTCATAGGTATAATTCTTATACGGAATTTCATCGTAGCTACCCCTTAATGCTTTTCTTACTCTCTCAGCAAATAAGGAGGGAAGGTCATCTATAAACTTAGCTTTCCAATGCTCATATTTATTTTTAGGTAATTCCATAACCCTACTCATAAACGTATCTTTATACCATCTGAATTCACTAAGGGTCTTACATATAAGACCATTTAGCAGAGTACGGATAGTCTCATGTTAATTGGTAAATCTACCATTCAAATGTTCTAGAATTGTAAGGACAAGGGTATAAACAACATCTTCTCTATTTTTTACTAGAGCCATGCCTATGTTATCGACTCCCTCGTCAATGGCTATTGCATTAATAACCAAAGCTTTTTCTTCAGTGGATAGATAGTTATCCCACCAGCCATGAAGTTTTCCAGTAAAGCCTGCAATAATCATTTTGCAAATAGTTCTATCTGTATTTTTAACACTTTTATAGATAGTTGCATACATAAGCATCTTATGTACAAGAATAGTTAACTGTCTATCAGTTAAACCATCAAGATTCCATTCATAAATTTCGGAACCGCTGTAAGACGTATTAGTCTTATTCCAATTGGTTTTCACCAACGAATGTCTATTATAAATAGTAGACTTATCATCAAATTGAATACAAATCCGACCATCTGGATTTTGAGTAACATGCGAAAATTCACTATTAGACAAGTCATTGTTGATCTGACTTGAGGATATAACCGAATTCAGAGTCCAAGTAGTTGGGAAATTTATTTCTTCCCACTTAATAGGTCTCCTAGTTGTGACCTTAGACCTAGCAAAATTGGTTTCCACCAATATAGTCTGATCTGATGTATCGTATAGCTTACATCGAGGATTCAAAGTGGACAATAATTTGAAATAAATTCTATAAGATAAACATATAAGTTCAGAACCAGGCGCATAATTGTAACCATGCATTTTCACCTTTAAAGTCAAAGCATCAAGTATATTAACATCAGAAAGAGATAGCTGCAAATTGGGTTGAGTATTAAAATATACTGGACCATAGGCCACAATAGATTCAATCGAACCCATCAAAGACTGTATGAAATTCAAATTTCTAGCATCTCTAAGAGCTGCCAATAATGTCTTTGGTAACCCTTTGAGGTTTAATGGTTTAAATGCAACTTGAACCATGCCAATATGCAGGTAATTGAAATGATGCTTATATAAATTAATAGCGTGTTTATTTAACAGACAAATAGTCTGTTAAGAAGAGTTTAACGCCAATGACTGTTCAGTCGTTTTTATCCATTGTTTTCAAGAAAGTTTATCAAACCAACCATAATCATAAATGGTTTTAATAGAAACTTTAGGAATCATCCTACCCTTGAATTTATTAAACTCTGACCACGTTTTATTTTTATAATCGGAAATAGTCTCAATTTTATTAGCAAAATGTTTTGATAAATCAATTGGTCTGATATTTAAACCAGAAAGTTTTTTATCAACAAGTTCTTCTAAATCATTTAAAGACTTAAATTTAAAATCCTGAATCTCAGGAGGTCTTTGAACATGAGTAAGAACAGTTTGAACATCTGATTTACTTCCTGAAGTGGAGGCAATATCAGTTGTCTTTTTGTTAGTACTCATTTCTTTTATCAGAACTGTCAATTCATCAAGTTTTTTGTCAAGAGAACTGATATGTTCACCAAAAATTTTTACATATAATCCCAAATAATTATTTTGAGAAATCAATTTATTAATTTTAGCGATGCTGACTGCTGCAACATTTTCATCAATAAATTTTTGGAAGGCAGAAAACGTGATACCAGTATTATTAGGTAAAATAAAAGGTGCTTGAGGAGGGTATATAGCTTTAAGAATATTACCACTCTCATCTTTATAAGATCCTTCTAAAATCTTTATATAAAGCGGTAAACAAGTTGTTATAAACCAAGGATCAAAATACATAATTTGATTAAGCAAAACACAAGTTTCATGAGAAATATTATTTAAATCATGTTTGCTATAAGTTTCGAAAAAACAAGTTTTAAACTGGTTCCATTTATCACTAAAAAATTCTTTTTAAATATATTTCTTGCATGCGACCCTAGGCTAAAATCAATTTGGTGTTGAATCATTAAGTGTGATGACCCGGCCGGTTGTCTAAAGAATTTATGCCCCGATCCCGTATTAACTTCTTTCTCTGTGTTTATTTCTGCTATTTTGATTTGCCGGGATGTTCGGCTTTGAGTTTCGGAGAGTTTTGGGACACTTTGTCAAGACCCAAACCGATGGGCCACGACGGGCGCCTGAGTCTTACCAATCAAACACCCCTAACCATACGTCTAAAATATTAACCTGAATAACATCTGCTGCATTACAAAATTAACATACGTGAAAGAAGTCTGCCATCAAGGCATATGTACGTATACAGACAGAATACAGTGGGCGAGCCGGCAAGGCTGCTATAGACAACTATACATCAAAAACTAAAAGCCGACAAGGCCACATATAACCCAACTAGACATACTGTCTACAGACCTCTAACAGAAACATAACTGTACAAAGACAGGACTGAGCCATGTCATACAAATATACATATATATGTACAAGCGTATCGTACCAATATCAAAAGTAGCTCCGGATCAAATGGAGCATGCTAACTCTCGCTGATCAGGGATCCTAAGAAGGAGGACCGTCAGCTTGCCTACCTGCACCTGCGGGCATGAAACGCATGCCCCATAGAATAGGGCGTCAGTACGAAAAATGTACTGAGTATGTAAGGCATGGAAATTAGTATGTAATAGACATAGATGAAACATAGAATACTGAAATACATCTTTAAATATGAATAACTTTGTATATTTTGAAACGTTTATAACGTCATGCACGTGCGTGTAAATGTCAAGCCATGCATAGGTATGGATTTACATAATATCATCAGCCTTTGAGGGCATTCCCATCACCTCATATCGGCCACTGTGGGCAAAGTCATAATCGTATACCAGCTGATCAGGTGGTGATGCGTATATAACGCCATAACCATTCCCATATCCCATATACATATATATACATACATATATATGCGTATATAATGCCGTTTGAATACATACATATATATGCGTATATAACGCCATTTGAATAAATACCCATATATGCGTATATAACGCCGTTTGAATCATATTTCAGCCACTGTGGGCAACATCATCATCATATACCAGCTGATCAGGTGGTGGTGCGTATATAACACCGTAACCTTTTCCTATATCCTATATACATATATTTTCATATATATGAGTATATAACGCCATCTGGTCATGGTTCAATGTACATATACGAAATGAATGAAAAATACGTAATAATCTCAATATTCCCTCCGGATAAATTTTCCCAACTCGTATTATTTTGAGACCCATGAACAGAAGAAAATAATAATTCTCATGGGAAGTCAAGAATATAGACACCCCTACTATTTCTATGAATAGAATAATTTATAGAAACCGTGTATTTGCTCGTTTCTTTCGTATAATCTATACCATGCCAAAAGAAGGAAGGAGGGCCTTAACATACCTGTTTCTTGAATTATTTGAATGAATCTACTTCTACGAAATTTACATTGGATTTACTTGAAATTGAAATGAACTTGACTTAGTTTTGAAATGAAGAAAACGTTTTTGGTTCTTGAGAATTTGAGAGGAAACGTTTCTGGTTGAAGTCTTGGAACGTAATTCTTGCTGAATAAAGCTTGTTTTTGAAATAATGTTTGCTTCTACTTCAACACTTCTAATGTTTTTATGCAAGAAGATTTGCTTGGAATAATTTTAAGGATTTCATTACTTCTAACCTTTCTAAATTAGAAAGAACTCTTTGTTGTTTTCTATCTGAACGTCACCTTTTTTGTGTTTTCATTTAGTAAGACTTAATCACTTTAAGTCTTGGTGGCTTTGGCCACATGGCATAATAAGCTCTTGCATAGCCACATGGCATGATGACTAATGAGTCATTTTTGTCATGATGGCCTTTTGCCATATTTTAGATGGGTATATTTTATAAATTTTTATCCACTTATTACTTAACTGGGTAATATTCTGTTACCCGGTAATTAATCAATTACCCGCATAATTTAAAAATTACCATAAATTACTTAAAATTCTATTTATTTTTAAAATACTTCATATATACTTTATATATTATACTACCGTGGTCATATGGTACTACTTCATAATTATCGGGTATTATCGCTCGACCCGTATTAAATTCCAAATTGACCACTTTCAACGAAACTCATTTTCTTTAATCTGTGTACCCCTTTATCCTTCATAACACTTATTTATCGCTTGTCATAAATAGCGTAAGTACATTGACGTCAGGATGATCTCATCCCCGGGTCTACGTCGGTTAACTAAAAACGAAATTTTAACTTACAAAAACGCGAGATCTAACATCCTTGCCCCCTTAGAAACATTCGTCCTCGAATGTTCAACTCCCCGTAATGTGCATAAGTTTGGCAGGGTCTCCTTTGTAACAACACCACTACCAATTCTCCTCGTGGAAGCTTAATAACCTAACGCCACACAGGACAACAACTATGCATAACGACCATGGCCTCACACGACCAATGATAATAACCAATATAAGAATTTATACACGTACCTTATGATTATGACATCTCAGTCGGACCCTTATCTGGAAGAGGAAATAGGTAGGGATATCTAGACTTCATGTATCCTCGGCCTCCCAAGTCATTTCTTCCACATTGTTGTTCCTCCAAAGCACTTTCACGGAGGCTACCTCCTTATTCCGTAGTTTGCGGATTTGTCGGTCTATAATGGCAACCGGAATTTCCTCGTATGACAAGTCCTCTGTAATCTGTACATCATTCATGGGCACTACTCGGGTAGGATTGCCAATGCACTTTCGTAACATAGATACGTGAAAAACTGGATGGACAGACTCCAATTCCAAGGGCAATTCTAACCCATAAGCTACTCGGCCCACTCTCCGAATAATCCTCTAAGGCCCAATCCAAATCTCATCATACCCTTCATAGGCGACACCTTCAAGAATACCCAGTCATCAGCCCCGAACTCCAAATCTTGACGTCGCACATCTGAATATGACTTTTGACGACTCTGAGCTGTCAATAGTCGATCCCGGATAAGCTTTACTTTTTCTATGGCTTGCTGAACCAGGTCTGTCCTGTGTAATCCAGATTCTCCAACGTCGAACCACCTTATAGGTGACCTACACTTTCGTCCGTAAAGAGCTTCGTATGGAGCCATCTGAATGCTGGAATGGTAGCTATTATTATAAGCGAACTCAATAAGCGGGAGATGATTATCCCAGCTACCTTTGAAGTCTATTACACAAGCTCGCAACATATCCTCCAGTGTTTGAATTGTACGCTCAGCCTGTCCGTCTGTCTGGGGATGAAATGTTGTACTAAGACTTACTTGAGTCCCTAGTCCCTTTTGGAAGGATCTCCAGAAGTTAGCTGTAAATTGAGCTCCTCTATCTGAGATAATAGATACAGGTACACCATGCAGTCGTACTATCTCCTTAATATAAAGCCTCGCATAATCTTCTGAGGAGTACGTAGTTCTAACGGGCAGAAAATGGGCTGACTTTGCGAGCCTATCAACAATCACCCATATCAAATCGAACTTACGCTGGGTACGAGGTAAGCCTATGATGAAGTCCATATTGATTATTTCCCATTTCCATGTCGGAATCTCTATAGCCTACAATAATCCGCCAGGTTTTTTATGCTCAATCTTAACCTGCTGATAGTTAGGGCACTAAGCAACAAATTCAGCTATGTCCTTTTTCATTCCGTCCCACCAATATATTTCCCTGATGTCATGATACATCTTTGTCGCTCCTGGATGGATAGAATAATGAGAATAGTGGGTTTCTCCCATGACCTACCGACGCAACCCCGCAACATTAGGAACACATAATCGCCCTTGGTATTTGAGGACGCCATCTTAGGTAGTTTCAAATGGTGTCTTCTCCTTATGAAGAGTGGTATCTCTATAATGAATTAGCACAGGGTCCTCGTATTGGCGTTCCTTCACTTCAGTTACGAAAGATGATGTTGTCGTATCCTGGAGAGTAATTCCAATGTCACCTGAGTCCAGTAACCGAACTCCAAGACTAGCTAGCTAATGAACCTCATGGGCTATTCCCCTCTTTTATGGCTGCAAATACGACAGGCTACCTGTAACGACCCGACCGGTCGTTTTGAGCTCCGGCACGTCATTCAGCAGTTTGAGGCCATGAGCTGCTTCATCTCAGGTATATTGACTTGTGTGTATGGTCAGAATTAAAACTCAGGAAGTTTGGAGTCAAATCTAAATGGAAATTCTCATTTTGAAAGCTTAAAATTGAAGAAATGAACTAGGATTGGAATTTTGAGTAAACGACCTTGGAATTGGGATCCGAAGGTTCCAGCAGGTTTGTATGATAATTTTGGACTTGGGCGTATGCCCGGATCGGGTTTTGGATAACCCGGGAGCGTTTTGGCGCCTATTGTGGAAGATAGCATTTTAGAAGAAATTGCATCAGTTTGGTTTAAAATGCATTTCAATGTTATTGATGTCTGTTTGGGATTCCAAGACTGGGAGTAGCTCCGTATGGTGATTCTGGATTTAGGAGCGTGATCGGAAGTGAATTCGGAGGTCCGTAGGTCATTTTGGAGCCGTTCGGCTAAATATGAAAAATTGAAGGTTTTTGAGAAAATTTGGCCGGAAGTGGAAATTTTGATATCGGATTCGAAATGCAAATTTTATGGTTTGGATAGCTTCGTTAGGTTATTTGGGACGTAGGAGTGTGTCCGGAATATCTTTGTGTTGAAATATATGAATTATGGGAAAAATTTGGAAAATTTTGATATTTAATGTTGTTAAAGTTGACTTTGGTCAACATTTTTGGTAAACGGACCTGGACCCGTGATTTTTCGGTCTCGAAAGGTCCATACAAAAATATGGGAGTTGAACGTGTTTCCGGAATCGAATTCCGAGGTCCCGGGCCCGAGAAATGAATTTTTTTGTGAAATTGTTTTCTGAAAATGTTTAAGGAAAATGAAAATGAAATTTGATCAGAAAGTAATGGTATCGGGCTCGTATTTTGGTTCCGACGTACGTTACAGGTCATATATGTTGGTTAAGCGCTTCCTGTAAAGTTTGGTTACAAACGGACGTTGTTTATCGGGTTTCGGCCTTAAATTGGAAAATTTGAAAGTTTATGAAATTTGAAAGAATTATTGGATTTAAGGCTCAAATCATTGATTTTGATGTTATTTTGGCGATTTGATCGTTCGAGTAAGTTCGTGTGATGTTTTAGAGTCAGTGTTCATATTTGGTTTGGAGCCCCGAGAGCTCGGGAGTGTTTCGGAGGTGTCTCGGAGTGATTTCGGACTAAGGAAAAATTGCAGAAAATTCTGTTGTGCCCAGAAATTTTTAGGAGCGAGTAGTCCAGTTTGGAAGCTCATATCTTGTAATTTAAAAGAAATCAGAAAAAGTGCAAAACACGAAAGTTGTAGCCCATATATTCTAGTTTTCGGAAAGTTAAACCATTTGCGATTTGGATATCATCTCAGAAAGTTACTATGGATCGAAAAGGGCTGCTGGAACAATTTCTGCAGAATTTATGATGCATTTTAGAAACTCATATCTCGGGATATATTAAGAGTTATATGGTGTACAACCTATCAAATTAAAGATCTTTGAGTCTAGTTTCTAAATCGTCAAACCGTTTGTCATTTGGATATTTATACAAGACGTTATGGGTGTTTAAACAGAAGGTGTCCGACAAGGAATAATTTTAATAGGATGTACAACTTGTATAACACAAGTGCAAGGTACTACTTGACGAAGCACAAACATATTCTTTTATACACGGATTTAGCTCACTTTTCTTCATTTCTTCAAAGTATGGACGATTTTTGGGGAGCTTCAAGAGGGGATTTTCATCATCAATGTGAAGGTAAGTTATCCCCACCTATTTTGAGTTAAGTACATCAATTATGTATGGTTTTGAGCATGAAAATTGTAGAAAAATTGAGGATTTAGGCCTGGGGATTTGAAAATAAGATTTGGTGATTTGAAAGGTCAAATGAACTCTGATTTTGGTAAATTTTATATGTACGGTCTCGTGGCAAGACGAGGAATCCGGTGATGTTATCGTAATTTCTCGAGAAGTGGGCCCGGGGCTCGGGTTTTGCAAATTTTGTGATTTTCGATATTTTTCGAGTCTTTTCGATTGGGTTATATTCCCTTAGCCTATTGTAAAATATTCCTTGTGGTTTTGGCAAGATTCGACGCGCGAGGAGGTCGATTCGGAAGGAAAGGGCATCGCGGAGTAGACGTTTGGCCATCTTGAGTTGAGTAATAGATGTAAATGCTATTCTGAGGGTTTGAAACCCCGGACTTTCACATTGTAACGCTATATTGAGGCGTGATACGCACTCCATGGCGAGTGCGAGGTTGAATACTATTGGGGATTGTGACTTGGTCCATCCCGTGTGATGTTTATACTATACTGGTGATTGATACACATACTTCACTGATATTACTGGGCTTGATGCCATGTTTGGGGCCTTGTGCCGATTTGTAAAATCCTTCGAGTTTTGATATTACTGCTTAGCATGATTTGCATATCATTTAATTTCAGTCCAAGGTTTTAAATATTGTTTTGCAAACTCAACCATAATTCTAAGTGTTGAAAACTTAAATGATATTTTTAAATGTATTCCGGGCTGGGAACTTCTGTTTTGTAAATGCCCAAGGGGCTTATTATATTATTTTCTGGACTGATTATAAAGTGACTTGAAACAGTGGTAACAATGACACTGTGTGATATACTTGAAACAGTGGTAACAATGACACTGTGTGATATACTTGAAATAGTGGTAACAATGACACTGTGTGATATACTTGAAACAGTGGTAACAATGACACTGTGTGATATACTTGAAATAGTGGTAACAATGACACTGGATGATATACTTGAACAGTGGTAACAATGGCACTGTATGATATAAATTGGTCAGGTAACAATGACTGACCAAGATATTGCGCTTGGGCTGTAGGAGCCCCTCCGGAGTCTGTACACACCCCAAGTGAGTGCCGCCGACGATAAATAAATATGGATGGCTCGGGCTACACGCCGCAGTGGGTACTAGAATGTACCATCATATGTATTACATTGCATTCATGTATTTGTATTTATACTGTTGTTTAGCTGCTCAGTTCCATATGTTGCTGTATATTCGGATTTTAGCTTACTTTGTGTATTTACTGGATTTTCTTATCTTCGGACTGTAGTTACTTTTATTACTCACTGGGTCGGAGTACTCACTTTACTCCCTGCACCTTGTGTGCAGATCCAGGGCAGTCTCAGGCTCAGTAGATCCAGTTGATCAGCAGATCCAGCCTCTGGGAGTATCGAGGTAGCTGCACGGCGTTCGCAGCCATTGATCTTCTCCCTCCTATCCTATCTCTTTATTTCCGCATTATCGGACTTTGGATATACCATGTATTAGGATGATATTCTGTATTCTAGAGGCTCAGATTCGTGACACCGGGTCCTAGTGAGATTATATTGTGTATTTTGTTAAAATCTTCAGTACTTTAATCTTGCTTAATTGATATTTCTTTCCGCTATTTTTGATAAATTGGGTTAAGTGTTGAATAATGGCCGGGCTTGCCTAGTAGTGTGTTGGGAGCCATCACGGCCGGGATTTGGGTCGCGACAAGTTGGTATCGGATCCTAGGTTACTTGGTCTCGCGAGTTATGAGCCAGTTTAGTAGAGTCTCGCGGATCGGTACGGAGACATCTGTACTTATCCTCGAGAGGCTGCCGAACCTTTAGGAAAACTTCACATTCTTGAATTCTTATCGTGCGTCCTTGATTCAGCTTGAAAAGAAACTTTTGAAATTCCTTCCGCGTGATCGTATGCACCAACGGGCGCTCAGTATCAGATGTGTCTCGATGGCTTTTGATTCCCCGATCGAGGGGCGAGGTGTAATCTCTGTGAGTTTGAAGTTAGACCAGTCTGGAGGACTTGAGGCCAAATCTTTGCCAATGGCTTGAGCACCGAGGTGCTGATTTTGTGAGCAGGTGTTTTGAACTCATATGTTCATTATTGTCCTTGTTAGCCGGAATGGCGGTTGGATATCCACGTGATGAGTATGTTAGTGTTGCGAGGTGTATTTTTACGACTTGGTAGTGGCGAAGAAGCCTACTGGATAGTAGATGAACTGTTAAGTGATTCGTTTCTTATTGTGATTTGTTGAGTAGCCCGAGTTACGGGTGCGTGAAGAATATTTTTCGTGTCTCCTAGTTAGATAAGTCTGGGAGCTGAGATCGCTTCCGTAAATGTATCATGACGAAATCGTTGAGTCAAGGAGACCACCTTGAAGGTCGAAAATATTAAAGGAAAAATATGTTCCTACTTGGTTGAATAGCCAAATAATGGAGGGTTAAAGGGTATTTTCTAAGTGTTATGATTCAAATAGGTGCAACGCATGTCCATGTATCAATTTAGATTTATGTAATTGATATGCATTGTGATGCTTTGTCAAGTTGTGGATGTGTTGTTAGGATGGTTTTGGTGATTCTCTGGCAGGTGGATAGGACCAATTACAAAGGAGGCTCTGCCGAAATTTTTGAAAAATTTAAGACTTAAAAAAAAATTTGGTCGCCTACAGAGTGGGCTTAACTGTTGTGTGAGTAAATGCAAGAATTGCAGAAGAGTTAAAATTCCAGATGATTCGTGTTTCCACGAGCTTATGATGGAGGGAGTTTAATCTCACCATGATATTATGACAACAATAGAGTATATGTGTTGTGATCTATGGCTTCGAGCCAAACTAGGGAGCTTGCTGTTGATTAGTTGATTGCACGGTTTATTACCTGCGTGAATTCTGGTTATTGGCGTATTGGTGGGTTATTGCAGCTACAGAAAAGGACCATGAGTGGTAATTTGAGTAAATGAATTGTTGGATGCATGCTATGGTTAGCCTTATTGGCTCATGTTAAGACTTGAGGGAAGATTCATGATTTATGCCTCGTATAGGTGCAGGCTTCGAGGGAAGTGATCCCTCTAGGTGCTTTATCGAGCGGGTATTCATACGTTATAAAATTCAGTAGAGTTGGTTGCATTCGGGGCCAAGTCAGAGCTGGGTGGCTCTCAATAGCGGTCCTAGTTAATTCAAGAGGTAAAGTGTGGTGCCTAATGATTTTGAGTCTATAAGTACGGTTAAGAGTCAAGCTTTTGAAGCAGCTTATGAAGAAAAGTACAGAATGTTCTATGATGTTTTGACTTGCGGTGTAGCATTTGAGAGACATGAAATGGTCATGGTATTTGAGACAACATGGTCTCGTGATTTAAGGTCACTCGGGGTGAGTTTGATTGAAATAAGTTAGGTGTTAAAGGGAGATATTATTATTTCTAAGGCAATCAAGGATAAATTGGAAGGAAGTAGATTGATTAGCCATAGTTGAGTTGGTATACTGGTGTCAGTGATCGGTTCTTTCAGCGTGATCGAGTTATGCATGTGAGGTTTGTCGGCCGCAGTGATTGATGTTATTCTGAAGCATTCTTTTGTTAGGGCCTATTATGAGTAGGCGGATCCCAGAAAGTGTTATGGTGGCTTGGACAACTACTTAGAGATTGGCATATTCGACGATTATGTGGATTTGCCTGTATGCTGCTATAGTTCTCCTGAAGTGAGTTAAATGGAAAGTCTTATGTGATGAAGTATTAGCCTATCAGCAGTTCCAGAGTTGTGATGGAAATCATGTCTATCGTATATTGGCACGTGAGGTGCAGTGAGTGGTATGGAATTTGAAGTAAGGACCAAGGATGCAGTTTGGTCAATGACTGTGATGTCACGATCTCAGATGAGCAGTATATGAGTTTCAGTGTTTTGAGTAAGATGGGTATTGACGTTAGTATCACCTGAGGTCGGTGTTTTGTGAGAAAGGCTTTGCATCCTGGTTAGGGATTCTTGATCGCTTTTCAGCGTTAGTGCAACCGGTGGTTTGGATGTGCAGACCCGTTAATTATTTTGGAAGATGGTGGGAGCTTGTCCCGCAGGAATATTGTATAAGTGTGACATGTAGTCACTTGATTAATTAGAAATTTAAACCAAGTATGAGGATTTTGGTAATATCATCCATTTGAGAATTTATGCCTGGAGGGCACTCTGTTTATTCGGTTATGGACCTGTGAAAGATTATTAGCCTAGCTTGGCACGATCAGGATCGACTTGAGGTCGGTAGATAGATTTAAATGTGGAAGTGAGCCTTACGTCAGGCCAGTTGTGTTTATTTCAGCAATGCGCTCTTTATGGAAGGATAGTCGCGGTCTTATTTCATGGTCAGTTAATTCATGTAAAGATATATTGCACCGTATGAGTTGTGAGACGGCTTGGTAAATTCCTTATGTGTTGAGGTTCCGCTCAACGGTGATGTTATATGAGTAGGATGAGACTTAGATCATGTATCGCACCTCAGTTGTGCTTGAGTTTGTAGCCTATAGCGCTATATGTTTCCTTGGGAATGATATTATGCACCTTAGTGTGTTTATGACCGATATTCGATATTTTGATCTGATGAGCTACTCAGTTCGACGTATATCTCCTTATGTGAGTTCTATATGTGAATCGGGTGGCACACCACCATGGGTATGTTGTTTGGATCGGGTTGCACGCCGCAACATTGTGATGTTCAGTTCAGTGCCCTTATTTGCTTTTATGTGTTCCGTTTCGCTATTTTATGAGGAAGTCTATGTTAGTGTGCGAGTTGAGTAGTTCCTTCTAGAGTTCGCCTTCCTTTTGTATCGCGTTCGAATTGACAGCATACTGGCACATTGTAGCGTCTTGTGGGATTTTAGATTATGTCTGAGGTGGCATATTGCCTGAGCAGTTCGTACTGGGTGAGACGAGGTTACTAAATTTGGGGTCAGTGCAAACTTATTATATGAAGTATATTATAGAGCAAAGATCATTCTTTGGTTTGGGACAAGGTAATGGAACTTGTCAGGAGTGTAGATCCAATGAATTGTTGATTCAGCAGTTGGTTGTGAATTTCGGCACATCTCTTCAGTCGTATCGGTGTTGAATAAAAAAAAATAGAGCAAGACCTGTGTAGATCATGAGATGGAATGGGAGCATCAGATTCGTGGAATTTCGACTATTATGTTTAAAGAATGTTATTGTGGTTTTATGAGTAAAGTGATGCAAAGTGTGAATTTAGCAAAGTTATGCAATCATGTTTGGGTACAACGTGTGGAGATTGATATGGTGGTCGTATAATGGAAACAGGCTTGGCAGGGAAATTCAGGATGTTGGAATTGGGCCTAATGGCTTATTTGCTTGAATAAATGAGTATATCTACAGAATTATTGAGCTAATGTGCTCAACGGAGTAGTGGTAGCATGGGAAGGTGCATGATGTGTTAAACAAGTGATTTCAGACTACTTCAGTGTAGTTCTCAGCACGTTCGAGGACGAACGTATGTTTAAGTGAGGGAGATTGTAACGACCTAGCCAGTCGTTTTGAGCTCCGGCGCGTCATTCAGCAGTTTGAGGCCATGAGCGGCTTCATCTCAGGTATATTGACTTGTGTGTATGGTCAGAATTAAAATTCAGGAAGTTTGGAGTCAAATCTAAATGGAAATTCTCATTTTGAAAGCTTAAAATTGAAGAAATGAACTAGGATTGGAATTTTGAGTAAACGACCTCGGAATTGGGATCCGAAGGTTCCAGCATGTTTGTATGATGATTTCGGACTTGGGCGTATGCCCGGATCGGGTTTTGGATAACCCTGGAGCGTTTTGGCGCCTATTGTGGAAGATAGCATTTTAGAAGAAATTGCATCAGTTTGGTTTAAAATGCATTTCAGTGTTATTGATGTCCGTTTGGGATTCCGAGACTGGGAGTAGCTCCGTATGGTGATTCTGGATTTGCGAGAGCGATCGGAAGTGAATTCGGAGGTCCGTAGGTCATTTTGGAGTCGTTCGGCTAAAGATGGAAAATTGAAGGTTTTGAGAAAATTTGGCCGGAAGTGGAAATTTTGATATCGGATTCGAAATGAGAATTTTATGATTTGGATAGCTCTATTAGGTTATTTGGGACTTAGGAGTGTGTCCGGAATACCTTTGTGTTGAAATATATGAATTATGGGAAAACTTTGGAAAATTTTGATATTTAATATTGTTAAAGTTGACTTTGGTCAACATTTTTTGGTAAATCGACCCGGACCCGTGATTTTTCGATTTTGAAAGGTCCATAGAAAAATATGGGAGTTGAACGTGTTTCCGGAATCGAATTCCGAGGTCCCAGGCCCGAGAAATGAATTTTTTCGTGAAATTGTTTTCTGAAAATGTTTAAGGAAAATGAAAATGAAATTTGATCAGAAAGTAATGGTATCGGGCTCGTATTTTGGTTCTGACACCTGGTACAAGTCATATATGTTGGTTAAGCGCTTCCTGTAAAGTTTGGTTACAAACGGACGTTGTTTGAAGGGTTTCGGCCTTAAATTGGAAAATTTGAAAGTTTATGAAATTTGAAAGAATTCTTGGATTTAAGGCTCAAATCATTGATTTTGATGTTATTTTGGCGATTTGATCGCTCGAGTAAGTTCGTGTGATGTTTTAGAGTCAGTGTTCATATTTGGTTTGGAGCCCCGAGGGCTCGGGAGTGTTTCGGAGGTGTCTCGGAGTGATTTCGGACTTAGGAAAAATTGCAGAAAATTGCAGAAAATTCTGCTATGCCCAGAAAATTTTAGGTGCGAGTAGTCTAGTTTGAAAGCTCATATCTTGTAATCTATAAGAAATCAGAAAAAGTGCAAAACACAAAAGTTGTAGCCCATACATTCTAGTTTTCGGAAAATTAAACCATTCGTGATTTGGATATCGTCTCAGAAAGTTACGATGGATCGAAAAGGGCTGCTGGAGCAATTTCGACAGAATTTACGATGCACTTTAGAAACTCATATCTCGGGATATATAAAGAGTTATATGGTGTACAACCTATCAAATTAAATATCTTTGAGTCTAGTTTCTAAATCTTCAAACTGTTTGTCATTTGGATATTTATACAAGACGTTATGGGTGTTTAAACAAAAGGTGTCCGACAAGGAATAATTTTAATAGGATATACAACTTGTATAGCACAAGTGCAAGGTAAAACTCGACGAAGCACAAGCAGATTCTTTTATACACGGATTTAGCTCACTTTTCTTCATTTCTTCAAAATATGGACGATTTTTTGGGAGCTTCAAGAGGGGATTTTCATCATCAATGTAAAGGTCAGTTATCCCCACCTATTTTGAGTTAAGTACATCAATTATGTATGGATTTGAGCATGAAAATTGTAGAAAAATTGAGGATTTAGGCCTAGGGATTTGAAAATAAGATTTGGTGATTTGAGGGGTCAAATGAACTCCGATTTTGGTAAATTTTATATGTACGGACTCGTGGAGAGACGAGGAATCCATTGATGTGACTTCTGTAATTCTTCGAGAAGTGGGCCCGGGGCTCAGGTTTTGCAAATTTCGTGATTTTCAATATTTTTCGAGTCTTTTCTATTGGGTTATATTCCCTTAGCCTATTGTAATATATTCCTTGTGGTTTTGGCAAGATTCGACGCGCGAGGAGGTCGATTCGAAAGGAAAGGGCATCGCGGAGTAGACTTTTGGCCATCTTGAGGTGAGTAATAGATGTAAATGCTGTTCTGAGGGTTTGAAACCCCGGACTTTTACATCGTGTTGATATATTGAGGCGTGACACGCACTCTATGGCGAGTGCGGGGTCGGATACTATTGGGGATTGTGACTTGGTCCATCCCGTGTGATGTTTATACTATACTGGTGATTGATACACATACTTCATTGATATTACTGGGCTTGATGCCATGTTTGGGGCCTTGTGCCGATTTGTAAAATCCTTCGAGGATTGATATTACTGCTTAGCATGATTTGCATATCATTTAATTTCAGTCCAAGGTTTTAAATGCTGTTTTGCAAATTCAGCCATAATTCTAAGTGTTGAAAACTTAAATGATATTTTTAAATGTATTCCGGGCTGGGAACTTCTGTGTTGTAAATGCCCAAGGGGCTTATTATATTATTTTCTGGACTGATTATAAAGTGACTTGAAACAGTGGTAACAATAACACTGTGTGATATACTTGAAACAGTGGTAACAATGACACTGTGTGATATACTTAAAACAGTGGTAACAATGACACTGTGTGATTATACTTGAAATAGTGCTAACAATGACACTGGATGATATACTTGAACAGTGGTAACAATGGCTCTGTATGATATAAATTGGTCAGGTAACAATGGCTGACCGGTCAGGTAACAATGACTGACCAAGATATTGCGCTGGGGCTGTAGGAGCCCCTCCGGAGTCTGTACACACCGCCAGTGAGCGCCGTCGATGATAAATAAATATGGATGGCTCGGGCTGCACGCCGCAGTGGGTACTGGAATGTACCATCATATGCATTGCATTGCATTCATGTAATTGTATTTATACTGGTGTTTAGCTGCTCAGTTCCATATGTTGCTGTATATTTGGATTGTAGCTTACTTTGTGTATTTACTGGATTTTCTTATCTTCGGTATGTAGTTACTTTTATTACTCACTGGGTCGGAGTACTCACTTTACTCCCTGCACCTTGTGTGCAGATCCAGGGCAGTCTCAGGCTCAGTAGATCCAGTTGATCAGCAGATCTAGCCTCTAGGAGTATCGAGGTAGCTGCACGGCGTTCGCAGCCATTGATCTTCTCCCTCCTATCCTATCTCTTTATTTCCGCATTATCGAACTTTGGATATACCGTGCATTAGGATGATATTTTGTATTCTAGAGGCTCAGATTCGTGACACCGGGTCCTAGTGAGATTATATTGTGTATTTTGTTAAAATCTTCAGTACTTTAATCTTGCTTAATTGATATTTCTTTCCGCTATTTTTGATAAATTGGGTTAAGTGTTGAATAATGGTCGGGCTTGCCTAGTAGTGTGTTGGGCGCCATCATGACCGGGATTAGGGTCGCGACACTACCCATAGATCTACGGTTGAGTGCATCGGCAACTACGTTTGCCTTCCCCGGATGGTATAAAATATTAACGTCATAGTCTTTAAGTAGCTCCAACCATCTCCTTTGACGAAGATTCAATTCCCTTTGCTTGAAGATGTACTGGAGGCTCTTATGATCCGTATAAATATCAACATGAATGCCATACAAGTAGTGCCTCCACATCTTTAGTGCATGAATCACCGCAGCTAACTCTAAATCGTGGGTCGGGTAGTTCTTCTTGAGCTTTCTTAGTTGTCTAGAAGCATAAGCGACAACCTTACCATGCTGCATCAGCACACAACCGAATCCAACGCCTGAAGAATCGCAATAGATAACATAACCATCAGTCCCTTCTGGAAGCGTTAGAACCGGTGCTAAAGTTAACATGTCCTTTAATGCCTGGAAACTCCGTTCACAAGCATCAATCCATTGAAACTTTGCTCCCTTCTGAGTCAACTTTGTTAAAGGTGCTGAAAGGGAAGAAAATCCTTCCACAAATCTCCTGTAATATCCTGCCAACCCCAAAAAACTACGAACCTCTGTTGGTGTTGTGGGCCTAGACCAAGTCTTTACTGCCTCAATCTTTTTTGTATCCACCAGGATACCTTCACCCGAAATGATATGCAGAGTTCAACTAGAATTCACACTTAGAAAATTTTGCATACAACTTCCTTTCTTGTAGAACTCTGAGCACCGTACGCAGATGACCAGCATGCTCATCCTCTGAACGAGAATATACCAATATATCGTCAATAAATACAATTACAAACGGATCTAAGAAAGGCTTGAACACACAGTTCATCAAATCCATGATACTGCTGGGGCATTGGTCAGACCGAACGACATAACCCGAAACTCAAAATGCCCATATCTAGTCCTGGACGCTGTCTTCGGAATATCTTCATCCTTAACCCTTACTTGGTGGTACCCGGACCTCAAGTCTATCTTTGAAAACCACTTGGCACCTTGCAACTGATCAAATAAGTCATCAATCCTCGGGAGCGGGTACTTATTCTTGATAGTCACCTTATTCAGTTGCCTATAATCAATACACATTCTTAAGGAACCATCTTTCTTCCTTACAAACAACACAGGTGCTCCCCACGGGGACGTACTAGGTCTGATAAAACCTTTTTCAAGCAAGTCCTTTAGTTGTTCTTTCAATTCTTTCAGCTCTGCGGGGGCCATTCTATAGGGAGGAATAAATATTGGGTGAGTATCTGGTAGTAGGTCAATAGCAAACTCAATTTCTTGCTTGACGGAAGACTCGGAAGCTCATCAGGAAAAACATCGGGAAACTTATTCACCATAGGGATGGACTAAATGGTTGGTAACTCTACTTCCGTATCCCAAACCCGAACTTAGTGATAAATGTAGTCCTTTCTGATTATCTTCCTTGCCTTGAGATGGGAGATAAATTTACCTCTTGGTGATGCGGTATTATCTTTCCATTCTAAAACAAGCTTTCCTGGAAACTGAAATCAACCCACCTTTGGTCTATACTTGATGTTAGCATAACAAAAGGCCAATCAATCCATATCAATTGTAATATCAAGTCCTACCTAACCGAGCACCACGTACCTTATCCTTGTTTGTTCTCAAATCTATCATGGGTCATTACGACAACATCCATATATATATATATATATATATAACAACATTAAGACTTAACTCGCATAACTAATTTAGAAAAAGGTTTATATACATAGGGGTCGACTAGGCCGTAGACATATCATACCCAAAACTATATACATGATACTATCTACAAAGCCTCTAAGTAGGCATAACCAATATATATACAAGTCGGGACGGGGCTCCCTACATCCTCATAAAACAACCAAACACCTTTAAAACCCTGACATGGTAATATTCAAAGAAGAGGAGGAACCCACCAACCAAAACTGACACTTGTAGGAAGCCTACAGTAGAGGGTCCTTGCCTCGTCCTACATAAGAACCTCGATCAGACACACTTCGAAGCGGAATCTTCATGTCCTTATCAGTTACCTTCCTTCTCTTGGCCCGACTACTATCTTCTTCCTCTGCGTATCCCATAACATACACTGAAGAACCTTGATTGACGGACTCCCAAGGCTGTGGACTATCCGGAACCTCAGAAGAGCTGGTGTCCTCAAATACCTTGACGTAGTTTTGAGCCTAAGGGAATCCAAGCTGTGCCAATCCACGCACTACTCCCCTCATACCCTCATCAACGGGCTGTGAAACTAAGGACCTTGGTGAGGTCGGAACTCTTCTCACCCCATCTACTGCCGGAGTGGTTGAAACAACTCTAACGGATGGCTCATATGGATCCTCGGATGGATCCTCCTCAATAGAACCCATGATATCTGATGGGTCTAAATCCATAGTATAACTTATCTCTCTTTCTGGCACCTTTGTAGCCTTCTGACCCGTGCTAGCGGTTGTAGTCTTCGGAGGCATCGCTAAAAACATAACACATTATTAGGAACACGAATGCTTATATTGCACGATCTAAGATAAGAAAAGAGGATAACATCTTATATGTCCTATAGCCTCCTGTCTATAAGTGTGGTGCACGACACACCCATAAACAAGACTCTACTAGACACGGTCTGTAGACATCCCTAGGATAGAACTGGTCTGATACCACTTTTGTCACGACCCAAACCGATAGGCCGCGATGGGTGCCTGAGTCATACCAATCAAACACCCCTAAGCATACGTCTAAAGTATGAACCTGAATAAATCTGCTGCATTACAAAATTAACATACGTGAAAGAAGCCTGCCATTAAGGCATATGTACGTATACAGACAGAATACAGTGGGCGAGTCGGCAAGGCTGCTATAGACAACTATACATCAAAAACTGAAAGCCGACAAGGCCACATATAACCCAACTAGACATACTGTCTACAGATCTTTAACAGAAACATAACTATACGAAGACAGGACTGAGCCATGTCATACTCATATACATATATATGTACAAGCATATCGTACTAATATCAAAAGTAACTCCGGATCAAATGGAGCATGCCAACTCTCGCTAATCAGGGATCCTAAGAAGGAGGACCGTCAGCTTGCCTACCTGCACCTGCAGGCATGAAACACAGGCCCCGTGGAATAGGGCGTCAGTACGAAAAATGTACTGAGTATGTAAGGCATGGAAATTAGTACGTAATAGACATAGATGAAACATGGAATACTGAAACACATCTTTAAATCTGAATAACTTTGTATATTTTGAAACGTTTATAATGTCATGCACGTGGGTGTAAATGTCAAGCCATGCATAGGTATGGATTTACATAATATCATCAGCCTCTGAGGGCATCCCATCACATCATATCGGCCACTGTGGGCAAAGTCATAATCGTATACCAGCTGATCAGGTGGTGGTGCGTATATAACGCCATAACCATTCCCATATCCCATATACATATATATACATACATATATACGCGTATATAACGCCGTTTGAATACATACATACATATGCGTATATAACGCCATTTGAATACATACCCATATATGCGTATATAACGCCGTTTGAATCATATTTCAGCCACTGTGGGCAACATCATCATCATATACCAGCTGATCAGGTGGTGGTGCGTATATAACACCGTAACCTTTTCCCATATCCCATATACATATATTTACATATATACGCGTATATAACGTCATCTGGTCATGGTTCAATGCACATGTACGAAATGCATGAAAAATACGTAATAATCTCGATATTCCTTCCGGATAAATTTTCCCAACTGCGTATTATTTTGAGACCCATGAACAGAAGAAAATAATAATTCTCATGGGAAGTCAAGAATATAGACACCCCGACTATTTCTATGAATAGAATAATTTATAGAAACCGTGTATTTGCTCGTTTCTTTCGTGTAATCTATACCATGCCAAAGAAAGGAAGGGAGGGCCTTAACATACCTGTTTCTTGAATTATTTGAATGAATCTGCTTCTGCGAAATTTACATTGGATTTACTTGAAATTGAAACAAACTTGACTTGGTTTTGAAATGAAGAAAACGTTTTTGGTTCTTGAGAATTTGAGAGGAAACGTTTCTGGTTGAAGCCTTGGAACGAAATTCTTGCTGAATAAAGCTTGTTTTTGAAATAATGTTTGTTTCTACTTAAACACTTCTAACGTTTTTATACAAGAAGATTTGCTTGGAATAATTGTAAGGATTTTATTACTTCTAACCTTTCTAGACTAGAAAGAACTCTTTCTTGTTTTCTGTCTGAACATCACCTTTTTTGTGTTTTCGTTTAGTAAGACTTAATCACTTTAAGTCTTGGTGGCTTTGGCCACATGGCATATTAAGCTCTTGCATAGCCACATGGCATGATGACTAATGAGTCATTTTTGTCATGGTGGCTTTTTTCCATATTTTAGATGGGTATATTTTATAAATTTTTATCCACTTATTACTTAACTGGGTAATATTCTGTTACCCGGTAATTAATCAATTACCCGCATAATTTAAAAATTACCATAAATTACTTAAAATTTTATTTATTTTTAAAATACTTCATATATACTTTATATATTATACTACCGTGGTCATATGGTACTAGTTTATAATTATCGGGTATTATTAGATCCGTATTTTATCCCAAATTAGCCATTTTCAACGAAACCCGTTTTCTCTAATTCGTGCATCCTTTATCCTTCATGACACTTATTTATCGCTTGTCATAAATAGCGTAAGTACGTTGACGTCAGGATGATCTCATCCCCGGGTCTTCGTCGGTTAACAAAAAATGAAATTTTAACTTACAAAAACGCGAGATCTAACAAACTTAGTCCCTAAATGAGAGCTTAGGTGTTGGGAAGTTGATCGTAGTTAGAATAGTGTAAAGACAGCCTCAGAATGGAAATCTGATTGTTCCATTAGCTCCATTAGGTGATTCCGGGCTTAGGGGCATGTTCGGATTATGTTTTGGAGGTCCGTAGCTAATTTAGGCTTGAAATGCCGAAAGTTGAATTTTGAAGTTTACGGTCCGATAGTGAGGTTTTGATCCGAGGGTAGCAATGGAATTCTGGAAGTTGGAGTAGCTCCATAGTGTTGAATGTGACGTGTGTGCAAAATTTCAGGTCATTCGGACGAGGTTAGATAGACTTTTTGATCGAAAGCGTATTTTTAGAGTTTTTGGAATTCTTAGGCTTGAATTCGATTAAAAATAGGTGTTTTGATATTGTTTTGAGCGTTCCGAAGGTTGGAAAAAGTTTGAATGATATTTTAGGATTGGTTGGTATGTTTGGTTGATGACCCGGAGGCCTTGGGATGAATTCAGATGGTTGACGGAAAGATTTTGGAGTTAGAGTTGTAGCTTTAGCTGCTGGTTCTATCATAAATGCACCTACGGTTTGGGTTCCGAAGGTGCGGCACCGTAGAAGAGGCTTAGTGGCCGCAGAAGCATAATTTGGTCATTCCTTCAGTAACCGCAAAAGCAGTACCGCATCTGTGGATTGAGAGTCGTAGATGCGGAAGCTGGCCCTTAATGAAAAGTTGCAAATGCGACCTTGGCTCCGCAGAAGCGGGACCGCAGATGCGGTCCCAAGGCCACAAATGTGGAAATCGCTGGGTAGAACATATAAATTCTTGCCTTCGCGAAATTTAGCCATTTTTCATCTTTTCAAAACGGGAAGAAGTTTGGGGAGCACCTTTCAAGAGGGATTTTCAGAGGAGTTCATTGGGGTAAGGTCTTTGGTCCCTAAACTCGTTATTATAATGATTTTTATCAATTTAAGCATGAACAATTAAGGAAAATCAGTGGTAATTGAGGGGTTAGGGGTTGTATAATTGGAGACATTTGAGTGATGATTTGAGGGACAAATTGAGGTCCAATTTTGGTAATTTTAATATGATTTAAATCGTGAGAGTGCGAGGTTTCTGGAAATATAAATCTTACCCGATTCCGATACATGGGTTTGAGGTGCATTTTGGTCATTTTCCATAATTTTGCGTATTAGCTTAGAATTTAATTGTAGAATCAGTTACTTGAAGTGTTATTTACATTATGCAATTGAATTGAATAGATTTGGTCCATTTGGAGTCGAGTACTCGTGGCAAGAGCGTGGTTTCGGGTTGATTTTGAGCCAGTTCGAGGTAAGTGGCTTGTCTAACCTTGTGTAGGGGCCTTCCCCTTAGGATTGGTATATTTGGTAATTGAAATGCCTTGTACGTGAGGTGACGAGTGCGTACGTGTGCTAATTGTTGGAAATCCGATTTTCATTAAGTAATCACTAATATGTTTCCTTTCCTATTTTTATTACTTGCAGTATTAAGCATGTTGTTAGCTTAGGAAAGCATGTCTAAGTGACTTAATTGCTTTATTTTCTCAACCTGCCTTACCTGATTTCTGTGCAGCATGCTAGGCTAGAATCACTTGTTGCCTTAATATGAAAGTTTTCCATTTCTCTATATTTTCCTATTTCTGCTAGGTAATTATTTTGGGACTACGGATGTGGGATTCCGGTAGCTCTCCCTTGTCTGTTTATTTTGGGACTATGGATGTGGGATTCCATTAGATCCCCTTGCACAGTTATATGGAACTATAGGAATACACCAAGTAGATTCCCCCAGTACTGGATATTTACATTTGGGACTACGGAACGGGTTTCCGGTATATCCCCGCGCACTATGAGTTAGACTACGGGACGAGATCCCGGGAGATCCATTATATATGTACATATGGGACTATAGGACGGTATCCTGGGAGATCCCTGATTGTTATTATTGGTGCTGAGCTGTAATTCTTTTTCGTGTTTACCTTGTTTCTGTATAGTTGTTGTTGTCATGTACATCTTGTGTTATTTTGTTGCTGTACTTATTTATACTGTTCTGTTATATACAGTTGATCTTTATATTTAATTCAACCTCAGTAGGTCCCCGACCTTCCTCGTCACTACCCAACCGAGGTTAGCCTTTGCACTTAATGAGTACCGTTGCGGTGTACTCATGCCCTTTCTGCGCATGTTTTTCATGTGCAGATCCAGGTACCGCTACTCAGGCCTACCATCCTTGAGGGAGGCGACTGCTCTTGAGACTTCGAGGTACATCTGTCGCGTCCGCAGATCGAGGAGTCCCTTTCTATTCTAGTTGTTAAACATTGCCCTTCTGTATTTTTCTTTCTTGTTAGATATTCTGGAGTTAGACTGTTAGATATTCCAAAGGCTTGTGTTTTCGTGAGTTTCAAGGTTTTGGGATAGTGTATTAGATTCTGAGAAGTTATGTTGTATATGCCAAACGACATTCTAAATATTGTTTCATTCGGTTATTTTTGGCTTTTGATTATTTTTTCTGTAAGTTTCGTTTACTTTTCCGCATTTGTTAGGCATACCTAGTCGTGGAGACTAAGTGCCGTCACGATGGTTCACGGAGGGCGAGCTGGGGTCGTAACATTAAGTATCATTGGGGTCGAAATCCATTTCGGATACAGAAGGAATATCCTTATCGGAAACATTATCATTATCTTGAACAATATTTGTTTGAGGGTTAACTTTAACCCTTTCAACTGGCTTACCACTAATATTTTGTAGAAATAGTGTGTAAGGAGGCTGCACGATTTCGGGCTGGACCATAGACTAACCCTACTCATAAAGGTATATTTGTATCATCTGAATTCACTAAGGGTCTTACATATAAGACCATTTAGCAGAGTACAGACAATATCATGTTGATTGGTTAATCTACCATTGAAATGTTCTAGAATTGTAAGGACAAGGGTTTAAACAGCATCTTCTCTATTTTTTACTAGAGCCATGCCTAAGTCATCAACTCTCTCGTCACTGGCTATTGCATTAATCACAAGTTTCATAAAACTCTTGAGAAATATTATTTTTATCATCTTTGCTATAAGTTTCGAAAAACCAAGTTTTAAATTGGTTCCATTTATCACTAAAAAATTCTTTTTGAATATATTTTCTTGCCCGCGACCCTGGGGTAAAATGAATTTGGTGTGGAATCATTAAGTATTATTGGGGTCGAAATCCATTTCAGATACAGAAGGAATATCCTTATCAGAAACATTATCATTATCCTGAAAAATATTTGTTTGAGGGTTTACTTTAACCCTTTCAACCGGCTTACCACTAATTTTTGTAGAAATAGTGTGTAAGGAGGCTGCACGATTTCGCTAGTACTCAAAATACTATCGCATGTTACCTGCGACAAACCAATGTATCTATTTTAAGCTATCTAGATTGTTTTAGCTCATTACACAAGTCTAATCATTCTTGTGTACAAACTCCTATAAGTTTGCCATAGGTATAATTCTTATACAGAATTTCACCGTAACTACCCCTTAATACTTTTCTTACACTCTCAGCAAATAAGGAGGGAAGTCCATATATAAACTTAGCTTTCCAATGCTCAAATTTATTTTCGGGTAATTCCATAACCCTACTCATAAACATATCTTTGTACCATCTGAATTCACTAAGGGTCTTACATCTAAGACCATTTAGCAGAGTACATATAGTCTCATGTTGATTGGTAAATCTACCATTGAAATGTTCTAGAATTGTAAGGACAAGGGTATAAACAACATCTTCTCTATTTTTTACTAGAGACATGCCTAAGTTATCAACTCCCTCGTCAATGTCTATTGCATTAATAACCAAAGTTTTTTATTCAGTGGATAAATAGTTATCCCACCAGCCATGAAGTTGGCCAGTAAAGCCTGCAATAATCATTTTGCAAATAGTTCTATCTGTATTTTTAACACTTTTACAGATAGTTGTGTATATAAGCACTCTATGTACAAGAATAGTTAACTGTCTATCAGTTAAACTATCAAGATTCCATTCATAAATTTCGGAACCACTGTAAGACGTATTAGTCTGATTCCAATCTCGTTCCTCTATTAACACATCTTGAGGAGTAGGACCCACCTTGAGTTTATTAAACTCTGACCACGTTTCATTTTTATAATCAAAAATAGTCTCAATTTTATCAGCAAAATTTTTTGATAAATCAATTGGTCTGATATTTAAACCAGAAAGCTTTTTATCAAGAAGTTCTTGTATCATTAAAAAACTTAAATTTAAAATCCTGAATCTCAGGATGTCTTTGAACATGAGTAAGAACAGTTTGAACATCTGATTTGCTTCCTGAAGTGGAGGCAATATCAGTTGTCTTTTTATTAGTACTCATTTCTTTTATCAAAATTGTCAATACATCAAGTTTTTTGTCAAGAGAACTGATATGTTCACCCAAAATTTTTACATATAATCCCAAATAATTGTTTTAAGAAATCAATTTATTAATTTGAGCGATGCTGACTACTGCAACATTTTCATCAATAAATTTTTGGAAGGCAGAAAACGTGATACCAGTATTATTAGGTAAAATAAAAGGTGCTTGAGGAGGGTATATAGCTTTAACAATATTACCACTCCCATCTTTATAAGATCTTTCTAAAATCTTTATAAAAAGCGGTAAATAAGTTGTTATAAACCAAGGAACAAAATGCATAATTTGATTATGCAAAGCACAAGTTTCATAAAACTCTTGAGAAATATTATTTAAATCATCTTTACTATAAGTTTCAAAAAACCAAGTTTTAAACTGGTTCCATTTATCACTAAAAAATTGTTTTTAATATATTTTCTTGCCCGCGACCCTGGGCTAAAATCAATTTGGTGTGGAATCATTAAGTATCATTGGGGCCAAAATCCATTTCGGATACAGAAGGAATATCCTTATCAGAAACATTATCATTATCCTGAACAATATTTGTTTGAGGGTTAACTTTAACCCTTTCAACCGGCTTACCACTAATTTTTGTAGAAATAGTGTGTAAGGAGGCTGCACGATTTCGGGATGGACCATAGACTGGTTCAACAGGAGAAATATGTTGAATAGCAGGTAAGAGTCTATGATTAGAAAACGAATGTCTATTATAAATAGTAGACTTATCATCAAATTGAATACAAATCCTACCATCCAGATTTTGAGTAATATGCAAAACTTCACTGTTTGACAAGTCGTTAGTGATCTGACTTAGGGATATAACCGAATTCAAAGTCCAAGTAGTTGGGAAATTAATTTCTTCCCACTTAATAGGTCTCCTTGTGGTGACCTTAGACTTCACAAAATTGGTTTCCACCAGTATAGTCTGATCCGATGTATCGTATAGTTTACATCGAGGATTTAACAGATAGTAATTTAAAATAAATTTTGTAAGATAAACATATAAGTTCATAACCAGGTGCATAATTCTAACCATGCGTTTTCACATTTAACTTCAATGCATCGAGTACATTTACATCAGAAAGAGATAATAGCAGATTGGGTTGAGTATTAAAATATATTGGATCATAGGCCATAGTATATTTAATCGAACCCATCAGAGACTGTCTGAAATTCAAATTTCTAGCATCTATAAGAGCTGCCAAAAATGTCTCTAGTAACCTTTTGAGGGTTAATGGTTTAAACGCAACTTGAACCATGCCAATATGCAGGTAATTGAAATGATGTTTATATAAATCAATATTGTGTTTGTTTAACAGACGAATAGTTTGTTCAGAAGAGTTTAACGCCAAAGACTGTTCAGTCATTTTTATCAATTTTTTTGAAGAAACTTTATCAAACAAACCATAATCATAAATGGTTTTAATAGAAACTTTAGGAATCATCCATTTGTTTAACAAACAAAGGTTTTGAGGTATATCAACCTCTTCAAGATTAGTACTTTTAGTACTTGTTTCTCCCAGATCCATTTCAAGAAACTTCATATCTATGTTGAATATTTTCATATCTATTACATATTTTCACCACGAAAGTTCCTAGGCTCTGATACCATTTACATCAGGATCGGGTCGGCTGGTAGTAGTCCGCACGGCCATCCAGATCTAGCTGTTTAGTACCCTATAAATGTTGGCAGTAGTCCGCACATTTACATCAGAATCGGGTCAGCTGGCGGTAGTCCGCACGGCCATCAAGATCTAGTTGTTTAGTACCCTTTAAAGGTTGGCGGTAGTTCGCACGACCAGTAAACATTCAAAATATACAAGGATTTTAATATACATTTAATGATTGCATGGAAGAATCTATTCTTTTACCCAAGCAAGGGGCCTGTCTAAATCTAATACATACTCTTATTGAGCCAATGTGTCTAGCAGTTCTAACTGTGAAAGAGAACGCCCTTTTAACAACTTCAGCGGGCTTTAGTATCACAGCTGGCTAGACAGAGCTACTAAGGCAAAGCCAATAAGAGTAGTACTAGATTCGATTGTACCACTATCTTGGAACCAAGCCAAGAAACTATATTAAAATTCTTTTGTATTTTGGTAGAGTCTGGATCTTTCATGGTAAATATGAAAGAGAAATTAGACATTCAACATAGATATGAATATATTTAGCCAAACATAGTTGCGGATGGAGAGAAATAAAATATTAAATAAAATAAAATAAAATTAATACCACTTAAGGCCGGGACGCAAGGCCTAAAGATGATGAACTGAAAACCTTTATTTACTTCAAACGAGTAATTACAATCGAGAGAGATTTACAGTAGAGAGATGAATTGAAGAGAGATAGAGGGTTTTCTTCCTATATCCCTCCAAATGAGAGAAGGCTTCTACTCATAGAAAAATTAAAAAACATAAAGAATCTATGTACAGTAAAGTGGGTCCCTTATGTGGGTCCCTTACACAGTGTATTTACTATATTAAACAGTGTATCTACTGTGTATATAGGATATCTACTGTGTATACAGTGTATTTACTATGTATACAGTGTATCTACTGTTGTAGTGGGGTCCTTAGTAGCTTTTCTATTGATTACAACCCTCTTTCGTCTAATCTTTTCATTTGTTGGAGGAAATCTTCCGCCTTGTCTATGGCTTTACCGGATAATATTTCTTCTGGTTGCATAGGCTGGGAATTATCTTCCGCGATATCCTCGCCGCTTTTGTCACGACCCATTTCCATAATAGGTTATGATGGCGCCCAACACCGTTGTCGGGCAAGCCGACGCGGAAAATACTAAATAAGTTCTCACTTACTATTACCAAAATAGTTGCAACAATTCCTTAAGTTAAAGTAAAAACCATAAATGAATAGTAAGGTGCCAAAATAATCATACAACCCCAAAATACTAGTCTACTAATGTGTGTGCCAAGACCTGGTGTCACAAGTTTTGGGCAACTAGTAGAATATATAAAAGAATCAATCTATCCTACTGTCTGAAATAGAACAGAAAACAAAAATAAATAAGAGAGACTCTTTCAAGCTGCTGAACGGCATGGGAAGGGAAGTAGCTCACTGTAGAAGTCTCGAAATCTGCTCAAGGATGTGCACCAGACTGATATCTAGAGACACCTATCTCAGATGTTGTACGATTAAGTATAGAAGTGTAGTATGAGTACATAAACCATATGTATAGAGTAAGTATCCCGTCTAATCTCGATAAAGTAGAGACGATAGGTCGACTTGATACTTACTAGGGTCAAATAATATGAGAAAGCATTTATTCTAAGCATGGACAGCACAATTAATTAGCATTTCATGGCAAGGAATAACAGTTCTTTTTCCAGATAATATCATGGGTATCCCTTTGCATTTCAAGGCATATACGAAGTTCAATCCATAGGAAAATACTAAGTAAAGCATGCACAAGTAACACCGAGGGTCATATGGCCCGATCCAACATAAAAGTAAATTGTGCACTATCGAGGGTTGAACAGCACGAACCATAGATGCATCTATTACCCCGCTCGCGAATCACACGTGCGACGTGATCAAATATAAATAAACACAACAACAAGCAGACAATAGTGTATATGTGAGGAACAATTATTCACAGAAATATTAAATTTCTCTTAAAAAGGTCAAGGAACATAAGGTTCCTCTTACTAGTCTCATTTAACTTAATCAACATGATTTATACGAATCTCAATTAAACAACAAGTTACAAGAATATCACATAGAGCGTGCTTTTGGGTCCTAGACTACCTCGACTTATCATAATAGTATCTACGCACGGACTCTCGTCACCTAGTGCGTACGTAGCCCCCACATATTGTGATGACCCGACAAGTCATCTCATGAGTTATCGTTCCATTTATTTCTACTTTTTTATGCTTTGTTTATCCATGTTATGTGGTATCGGGTTGGTCGGATCAAATCCAAAATGATTTTTGTAAGGTTTGAGACATTTAGTCTCTTATGAGGAAGCTTAAGTTGGAAAAGTCAACCGGATATTGACTTATGTGTTAGAGGGCTTGGATGTGAGTTCTGAGGGTTCGTATAGCTTCGGGAGGTGATTTAGGACTTAGGAGTGTGATCGGAATAAGTTTTGGAGGTTGAATTGGCGAAGTTGATATTTTGGCGATTTCCTGTTGGTAGGCGAGATTTTGATATAGGGGCCGGAATGGAATTCCGAATGTTGCAGTAGTTCCGTTGTGTCATTTGGGATGTGTGTGCAAAATTTCAGGTCATTCAGACATGGTTTGGTTGAGTTTTTTATCAAAAGCTAAATTCGGAAGATTTTGGAAATTTAGGCTTGAATCCGATGTGTTTTGGTTGATTTGATGTTGTTTGAGGTGTTTTGAAGATTGGAACAAGTTTGGATAAGGTATTGGGATATGATTATGCCTTTGGTTGAGGTCCCGGGGGCCTCGGGTGAGTTTCGAGGGGTTGAACGGATCATTTTTAAGTTAAGAAAGTTGCAGATTTTGGGTTTCAGTAGTTGCATACATTTTGGTCTTCGCATTCACGAGTGGACCCTTGCGTTCGTGAAGGGTTAGAAGGGAGGTTTCAGGATTGGCCTTCGGTTTCGCGAAGGGGAGTCCCGCATTCGCGAAGGGCCGGAATAGTAAGCATCGCGTTCGCGAGAGGCTTGGTCGCGTTTGCGTAGGTTAGTAAGGCTGAGGCATCGCGTTCGCGATGTTGGGGTCGCATTCACGAAGAGGAGTTTTGGTCAATGGAATTTTTGTGCTTCGCGAACGCGAGGCTTTGACCAAGTTCACGAAGAAGGAATTTAGGCCTGGGCAGAAGGTTTAAAAGGTCGTCTTGTCCGCGAATATGGGGTTATTTTCTTCCATTATTGGTCGTTTTTGGAGCTTTTTGGAGTGGATTGAAGAGGGATTCAAGGGGAATCACTTGGAGGTAAGATTCTTGGAAATAAAACTCGATTCTAATGTCAATTCCACCTAAATAATCATGGAAATTAAGCCAAATATTGAAGAACTAGGGCTTGGGAATTTAGACCTTTGATTGATGATTTGAAGGACTATTTTAGGTCGGATTTCAGAACTTTTGATATGTATGAACTCATGGGGAGATAAGGAACTATTAATGTAAAAATTATCAAATTCCGAGATGTGGGCCCGGGGGTCGGGTTTTGGTAATTTTGGGATTTGTGTCCTTTATTGATTGTTTTCGCTTGGGCTTCGTTCCCTTAGCATATTTTCACGTCCTCATTCTTATTTTGGATAGATTCAACGCACGTGGAGGCCGATTCGAAGGGTAAAGGTGTCGCGATTTAGAGATTTGACCGGTTCGAGATGAGTAATGACTGTAAATGATGTTCTGAGGGTTTGAAACCTCGGATTTCACATCGTAGTGCTATATTGAGGTGAGGCACATGCTTGATGCACTGTTGGGTATTTGTAACTTAGTCCATCCCAGATGACTATTTTACCGCGTATTTGACTGAAATCTATTTGCTATCATCCTAATTTTGGCTGAATGCCATATTTGGGATTCGTGCCAACTATTTGAACTCTTCAGGGATTTTACTGGTATTTCCTCACTGTTTTAACTTTATACTTGAACTCAGTCATGTTATATTTCACTAATTTTCATACTCAACCATGTTTACACTGCTTTAACACTTACATGTAAATGATATTTTGGGCTGAGAATCATGTTTTACTATTGCCCTGGTGGCTTGTGAGGATTTTTGACTAAGTAATGCCGAGGGCCTATATTGTGAGGAAACATTTGATATTGATTATGAGGCCGAGGGTCTGAAAATATGTACGCCACGAGGTAGCTTGATTGTTATGAGGCCGAGGGCCTAGAGACGATGCCACGAGGTGACTTTATATTGCGCTTGGGCCATAAGGGGCCCCTCTAGGAGTCTGTACACCGTCAGTGAGCGTGGGTACCTATTGTGATGTGAGATTGAGCCCGATGGGCTGGTATTGTTCTATATGATTGCCCGAGGGGCTGGTATTGTTCTGAGATGTTGTCAGACGGGCAGATTTGTTGATATTGTGCCCGAGGGGCAAACCTTTACGTGTTTATTTTTCCTTAATTGCTTGTCAACTATCCGCTTACTTGTTGAAAAAGTATTTTACTTATCTTTTAACTGGTTTACTATTTTTAAATAGTTTTACTGCTTTATTATAGAATGTCTTGTGCCTTACGTGTTTTCTTTTTTCAGTCTTTATTTACAATTGTTACTCACTGAATTGGAGTACTCACTTTACTCCCTGTACTCCTGTGTGCAGATTCAGACGTTGCGGATCCTGCCAGTGCGAGTTGAGAGATCCCAGCAGATATCGTAGTCCACGGGGTAGCTGCTTGACGTTTGTAGTCCCGTGTTTCTCCCTCTTTATCATTTCTATCTCATATCAGACATTTGTAATAGTTTGTAAACTTTTCACACTTGTGTGAGGTTTTATAGATGCTCATGACTAGTGACACCCCGGCTTCAGGCTGTGTTGGGTATTTTTTGCGAATCATGCTATCATTTGCTTAAAATTTTGTTTATTTATCCATGTTCAGACTGTTTTTAAATGCTTACCTGTTGATAATTGGAAATAGGAAGTGTCGGCTAGCCTTGTCTTCACAAAAGGCACCATCACGACCGGGTTTGGGGTTAAGGGTCATGACAAGTTGGTATCACAGCCAAGGTTACATAGGTCTCATGAGTCATGAGTAGGTTTAGTAGAGTCTCTCGGATCGGTACGGAGGCTTCTGTATTTATCCTTTAGAGTTGCAGAACCTTTAGGAAAAACTTCATATTCTTGAAATTCTTGTCGTGCGAATTTGTTGATCCGAGAACTAAACTTCTGTTATTCTATTCTCTCACATATGATGAGGACACGCGCTACCGATAAGGATGGACGACAACTAGTGCCACCAATTGTGGCCAACAGAGGTCGAGGACATGGTCGTGCTCAAGGTAGGGGCAGAGCAGCTAGGGAAGCACCTGCAAATCCACCAGCTGCCCTAGTTCAGGATTAGGTCCCAATTATGGACGCCCCAGCAGCACCAGCTGTGCCCATTGTGATTCCGGGTCTTCAGAAGGTCTTGGCTTAGAAATTATTAGTTTGCACTGGCCTAGCTCAGGCGATTTCAGCCACTACAGCCGCAGCTACTTCTCAGGCCGGGGGAGGCAATCAGAATCCCGCCACTCGCACACCTGAGCAGGTCGTACAGGGATTTCAGACGTCGGGGACACATCTAGCCCAGCCAGTTACAACTGCTAAGGACTATGTAGTTCCTGCCATGCCGGAGGATGAGCAGTGTAGGTTAGAGAGGTTTGGTAGACTTCAGCCTCCAACCTTCAGTGGTGCATAGGGCGAGGATGCCCAATGCTTTTTGGATAAGTGTAAGAGGATGCTTCGTACATGGGGTATTCTGGAGACCAGCTGGGTCGCTTTCACTATTTATTAGTTCCATGGAGCAGCCTTCACTTGGTGGGAGGATTTTGAGAGGCGTAGGCCCTATTGGTGCAGCACCCCTTACCTGGTAGTAGTTCTCCATTCTCTTTCTGTAGAAGTATGTGCCACAGTCCTACAGAGAGGAGATGTGCAGAGAGTTTGAGTGGTTGCGTCATGGAGAGATGACTATGACGCAGTACAAGATGAGGTTCTCCGAGTCATCACGACCGGGTTTGGGGTTTAGGGTCATGACAAGTTGGTATCACATCCAAGGTTACAGAGGTCTCATGATTCATGAGTAGGTTTAGTAGAATCTCGCGGATCGGTACAGAGACGTCTGTATTTATCCTCTAGAGGTTGCAGAACCTTTAGGAAAAACTTCATATTCTTGAAATTCTTGTTGTGCGAATTTGTTGATCCGAGAACTAAACTTCTGTTATTCTATTCTCTCACATATGATGAGGACACGCGCTACTGATAGGGATGGACGACAACCAGTCCCACCAACTGTGGCCAACAGAGGTCGAGGACATGGTCGTGCTCAAGGTAGGGGCAGAGCAGCTAGGGAAGCACCTGCAAATCCACCAGCTGCCCTAGTTTAGGATTAGGTCCCAATTATGGACGCCCCAGCAGCACCAGCTGTGCCCATTGTGATTCCGGGTCTTCAGAAGGTCTTGGCTCAGAAATTATTAGTTTGCACTGGCCTAGCTCAGGCGATTTCAGCCACTACAGCCGCTGCTACTTCTCAGGCCGGGGGAGGCAATCAGACTCCCGTCACACGCACACCTGAGAAGGTCTTGCAGGGATTTCAGACGTCGGGGACACATCTAGCCCAGCCGGTTACAACTGCTAAGGACTATGTAGTTCCTGCCATGCCGGAGGATGAGCAGTGTAGGTTAGAGAGGTTTGGTAGACTTCGACCTCCAACCTTCAGTGGTGCATAGGGCGAGGATGCCCAGTTCTTTTTGGATAAGTGTAAGAGAATGCTTCGTACATGGGGTATTCTGGAGACCAGCTGGGTCCCTTTCACTATTTATTAGTTCTCTGGAGCATCCTTCACTTGGTGGGAGGATTTTGAGAGGCGTAGGCCCTATTGGTGCAGCACCCCTTACCTGGTAGTAGTTCTCCATTCTCTTTCTGGAGAAGTATGTGCCACAGTCCTGCAGAGAGGAGATGTGCAGAGAGTTTGAGTGGTTGCGTCATGGAGAGATGACTATGACGCAGCACAAGATGAGGTTCTCCGAGTCATCACGACCGGGTTTGGGGTTTAGGGTCATGACAAGTTGGTATCATAGCCAAGGTTACAGAGGTCTCATGATTCATGAGTAGGTTTAGTAGAATCTCGCGGATCGGTACAGAGACGTCTGTATTTATCCTCTAGAGGTTGCAGAACCTTTAGGAAAAACTTCATATTCTTGAAATTCTTGTTGTGCGAATTTGTTGATCCGAGAACTAAACTTCTGTTATTCTATTCTCTCACATATGATGAGGACACGCGCTACTGATAAGGATGGACGACAACCAGTGCCACCAACTGTGGCCAACAGAGGTCGAGGACATGGTCGTGGTCAAGGTAGGGGCAGAGCAGCTAGGGAAGCACCTGCAAATCCACCAGCTGCCCTAGTTTAGGATTAGGTCCCAATTATGGACGCCCCAGTAGCACCAGCTGTGCCCATTGTGATTCCGGGTCTTCAGAAGGTCTTGGCTCAGAAATTATTAGTTTGCACTGGCCTAGCTCAGGCGATTTCAGCCACTACAGCCGCAGCTACTTCTCAGGCCGGGGGAGGCAATCAGACTCCCGCCACTCGCACACCTGAGCAGGTCGTGCAGGGATTTCAGACGCCGGGGACACATCTAGCCCAGCCGGTTACAACTGTTAAGGACTATGTAGTTCCTGCCATGCCGGAGGATGAGTAGTGTAGGTTAGAGAGGTTTGGTAGACTTCGACCTCCAACCTTCAGTGGTGCATAGGGCGAGGATGCCCAGTTCTTTTTGGATAAGTGTAAGAGGATGCTTCGTACATGGGGTATTCTGGAGACCAGCTGGGTCGCTTTCACTATTTATTAGTTTTCTGGAGTAGCCTTCACTTGGTGGGAGGATTTTGAGAGGTGTAGGCCCTATTGGTGCAGCACCCCTTACCTAGTAGTAGTTCTCCATTCTCTTTCTGGAGAAGTATGTGCCACAGTCCTGCAGAGAGGAGATGTGCAGAGAGTTTGAGTGGTTGCGTCATGGAGAGATGACTATGACGCAGTACAAGATGAGGTTCTTTGAGTCATCACGACCGGGTTTGGGGTTTAGGGTCATGACAAGTTAGTATCACAGCCAAGGTTACAGAGGTCTCATGAGTCATGAGTAGGTTTAGTAGAGTCTCGCATATTGGTACAGAGACGTCTGTATTTATCCTCTCGAGGTTGCAGAACCTTTAGGAAAAACTTCATATTCTTGAAATTCTTGTTGTGCGAATTTATTGATCCGAGAACTAAACTTTTGTTATTCTATTCTCTCACATGTGATGAGGACACGCGCTACCGATAAGGATGGACGACAACCAGTGCCACCAATTGTGGCCAACAGAGGTCGAGGACATGGTCGTGCTCAAGGTAGGGGCAGAGCAGCTAGGGAAGCACCTGCAAATCCACCAGCTGCCCTAGTTCAGGATTAGGTCCCAATTATGGACGCCCCAGCAGCACCAGCTGTGCCCATTGTGATTCCGGATCTTCAGAAGGTCTTGGCTCAGAAATTATTAGTTTGCACTAGCCTAGCTCAGGCGATTTCAGCCACTACAGCCGCATCTACTTCTCAGGCCGGGGGAGGCAATCAGATTCCCACCACTCGCACACCTGAGCAGGTCGTGCAGGGATTTCAGACGCCGGGGACACATCTAGCCCAGGCGGTTACAACTGCTAAGGACTATGTTGTTCCTGCCATGCCGGAGGATGAGCAGTGTAGGTTTGAGAGGTTTGGTAGACTTCGACCTCCAACCTTCAGTGGTGCATAGGGCGAGGATGCCCAGTTCTTTTTGGATAAGTGTAAGAGGATGCTTCGTACATGGGGTATTCTGGAGACCAGCTGGGTCGCTTTCACTATTTATTAGTTTTCTGGAGTAGCCTTCACTTGGTGGGAGGATTTTGAGAGGCGTAGGCCCTATTGGTGCAGCACCCCTTACCTGGTAGTAGTTCTCCATTCTCTTTCTGGAGAAGTATGTGCTGCAGTCCTGCAGAGAGGAGATGTGTAGAGAGTTTCAGTGGTTGCGTCAGGGAGAGATGACTATGATGCAGTACAAGATGAGGTTCTCCGGGTTAGCTCGTCATGTTATCTGGTTGGTTCCAACAGATAGAAAGAGGATTAGGAGGTTTGTTGATGGCCTCACTTATCAGCTTTGTATTCTCATGACCAGGGAGAGGGTGATTGGTGCTACATTTGAGGAAGTTGTGTACATTTCTCGGGAGATTGAGTCTATTCGTCGCTAGGAGTGAGAGGAGTGCGAGGCCAAGAGGCCTTGAGGATCTGGCAGTTACAGTGGTACTCCTTCGAGAGGTTAGTTTCAGCACGACAGAGGTCGTCCATTCAGGCATGCTCAGCTAGCTCGCCCAGGTTATCGTGGGGCGTTATTGGGTCATGGTTCTCACAGTTCTAATCAGGGCCAGTCATCACTTAGTGCCCTTGCATCTTAGAGTTCGTCCTGTGCTCCATCAGTTCAGGGCTCTTCTATGCCGAGTGCATTTTCTAGTCACTCTGGTGCGAGGGGTTCCCTTCAGTCCCCTTCTCCAGCACCTTGAAGTTGTTATGAGTGTGGTGAGATGGGTTATATGTGGAGGTAGTGCCCTCGTCATCTTGCAAGTTCATCTCAGTAGAAGGGTCGGTCATCGGCTTCAGCTCCAGTTACTTCACCACCACCCGCCCAGCCAGCTAGGGGTAGAGGTCAGTCAGCTAGGGGTCACCCCAAATGGAGAGGTCGATCATGTGGCGATCAGGCCCATTTCTATGCACTTCCATGCAGACCCGATGTTATTGCTTCAGATGTTGTCATTACAGGTATTGTTTTAGTCTGCCACAAAGATTCCTCTGTATTATTTGATACCGGTTCCACCTTTTCATATGGGTCATCATACTTTGCTCGTTATTTGGGTACGCCCCATGAGTTTCTTGCTTCACCTGTTCATGTATCTCCCCGGTGGGCGATACTATTATTGTAGACTATGTGTACCGGTCATGTGTGGTGACTATTGGGGATCTGGAGAACCGTGTGGATCTTTTATTATTGTGTGTGGTAGATTTCGATGTCATTTTGGGCATGGATTGGCTATCTCCATATCGTGCTATTCTGGACTATCATGCTAAGACAGTCTCGTTGGCTATATTGGGTGTTCCATGGATTGAGTGGCGAGGTGTAATTGATTATGTTCCTAGTAGAGTGATCTCTTTCTTGAAGGCCCAACGTATGGTTAGGAAGGGTTGTCTTTCGTATCTAGCATTTGTGAGGGAGGTCGGTGCTGAGACTCCTAGTATTGATTCTATTCCAGTTGTTAGGGATTTTCCTGATGTGTTTCTTGCAGACCTGCCGAGCATGCCACCGTAGAGGGATATTTATTTTGGTATTAACCTGGTGTCGGGCACTCAGCCCATTTCTATTCCGCTGTATCGTATGGCACAGCAAAGTTGAAGGAATTAAAAGAACAACTTCAGGAACTCCTTGATAAAGAGTTCATTCGGCATAGTGTGTCACCTTGGGGTGCGCCAGTTCTATTTGTGAAGAAGAAGGATGGCATTATGAGGATGTGCATTGATTATAGGCAATTGAACAAGGTGGCAATTAAGAACAAGTATCCCTTTCCTTGCATTGATGATTTATTCGACCAGTTTCAGGGAACGAGAGTGTTCTCCAAAATTGATGTCCGTTCAAGTTATCACCACTTGAAGATCAGGGACTCAGATATTGTTAAAATGGCTTTTAGGACCCGATATGGTCATTATGAGTTCTTGATGATGTCTTTTGGGCTGACCAATGCCCCAGTAGCGTTCATGCATTTGATGAACAACGTGTTCCGGCCTTATCTCGACTCGTTTGTCATAGTCTTCAGTGATGATATTCTAATGTATTCGTGTAGTCAGGAGGAGCATGCAGAGCATTTGAAAGTTGTGTTGCAGAGATTGAGGGAGGAGATGCTTTATGCAAAAATTCTCCAAGTGTGAGTTTTGGCTCAGTTCAGTGGCTTTCTTGGGGCACGTGGTGTCCAGCAAGGGCATTCAGGTTGATCCGAAGAAGATAGAGGCAGTTCAGTGTTGGCCCAGACCGTCCTCAGTTCAGGTTGATCCGAAGAAGATATCATTTTTAAATCATCTCAAAATTCCGTGTAAATCAAAAGTTATAGGCTTCCGAAGTTAGACCAGTGAACCAGTGCAGACCGCACAAAATCGAGTGCGGCCGCACAGCCGCCACCGCGGACAGCCCCAAAACTAATGCGGTCAGCATTGGCGGGTTAAGAGATTTGCACTTCTCTGAACCTGCAACATCCATATTTTAAGCGTAAGACATCCCGGAACGTACGTGAAACTCGCTCGAGCCCTCGGAACTCCCAACCAAGTGTGCATACTAACTCAAAGACATCATATGGACCTACTCGTATGATCACATCATCAAAATAACATGTAAAATCATGAATTAAAACTCAAAACTCGACATTTTCATCAAGAACTCTCAAAGTTCATAAGTCTTCAACCGGAAGTCCAACTCACTTCAAGTAAACTCCGTTTTTCACCAAATTTCACAGTTATCTTTCAAATACTATAACAAGTTTGTACCGGGCTCCGGAACTAAAATACGGGCCCGATAACATTGGTTTTAAACATTAATTCTTTTCTTTATTTCTTAGAGGATTCAGTAAAATAACTTCTTTCAAAAATTGATTTCTAAGGCTTGGGACCTCGGAATTAATTTCCGGGCATACGCCCAAGTCCCATATTTTACTGCGGACATACCGGGATTGTCGGAATATGGATCCGGGTCCGTTTGCTCAAACTGTTGACCAAAGTCAACCATAATCAAATTATTAACTCTAGAAATATCTATTTCTCATATTTTCGCATAGAAGGCTTTCTGGATATAGGTCCGGACCACACACGTAAATCAAAGTGAGGTAAAAAGGAGGTTTTTAGGCCTCGGAACACTGAATTCACTTGCAGCACAAGTGATGACCTTTTCGGTCATCACATTCTCCACCTCTAAAACAACCGTTCGTCCTCGAACGGACATAAGAAGGAAGTACCTGAGTCGGGGAAAAGATGGGGATAACGGCTCCACATATCGGACTCAGACTCCCAGGTCGATGCCTCAGCAGGGTGACCTCTCCACTGAACACGAACAGAAGGGAAATTCTTCGACCTCAACTGACGAACTTGCCGTTCTAGAATAGCTACTGGCTCCTCCTCATAGGACAAGTCCTTGTCCAACTGGTCAGTGATGAAATCTAACACGTGGGATGGATCGCCATGATACTTCCAAAGCATGGACACATGAAACACTGGATGCACGGCTGATAAGCTCGGCAGCAACGCAGGTCTGTAAGCCAACTCTCCACTCGATCAAGAATCTCAAATGAGCCAATGAACCTAAGGCTAATCTTGCTCTTCTTCCCAAATCTTATCACACCATTCATAGGCGATACTCGAAGCAATACCCGCTCATCGACCATGAATGCCGAATCACGAAACTCGTGGTTGGCATAACTCTTTTGCCTGGACTGAGCTGTACGAAGACTATACTGAATGATCCTGACCTTGTCCAAGGCATCCTGCACGAGATCCGTACCCAGCAACCGAGCCTCTCCCGACTCAAACCATCCAACCGAAGACCGACACTGCCTACCATATAAAGCCTCATAAGGAGCCATCTGAATACTCGACTGGTAGCTATTGTTTAGATAGACTCTGCTAAAGGCAAAAACTGATCCCACGAGCCTCCAAAGTCAATGACACAAGCTTGGAGCATATCCTCCAAAATCTGAATGGTTTGCTTGGACTGCCCGTCCGTCTGAGGATGAAATGTTGTGCTCAACTCAACTCGTGTGCTCAACTCTCCAGAAATGTGAGGTAAACTGCGTACCTCAGTTCGAAATGATAGACTCGAGCACACCATGAAGACGAACAATATCTCAGATATAGATCTCAGCTAATCTCTCGGAAGAATAGGAGACTGCCACATGAATGAAATGCACTGACTTGGTTAGCTTATCAATAATAACCCACACTGCATCGAACTTCCTCTGAGTCCATGGGAGTACAACAACGAAGTCCATAGTGATCCGCTCCCACTTCCACTTAGGAATCTCAATCTTCTGGAACAAACCACCATGACTCTGATGCCCAACTTAACCTGCTGACAATTCAAACACCGAGCCATAAATTCTACGATATCCTTCTTCATTCTCTGCCACCAATAATATTGCCGCAAATCCTGATACATCTTTGCAGTTCCCGGATGAATAGAGTACCAGGAGCTATGGGCCTCCTATAAAATCAACTCTCGGAGCCCATCCACATTAGGCATACAAACTCGACCCTGCAACCTCAAAACTCCATCATCCCCTAAGGTAACCTGCTTGGTACATCCGTGTTGCACCATGTCTCTAAGGACACACAAATGGGGATCATCATACTGCCGGTCACGGATATGCTCCAATAATGAAGAACGAGAGACTGTGCAAGCTAACATATGACTGGGCTCAGAAACATCCGACCTCACGAACTGATTGGCCAATGCTTGAACATCCAAAGCAAGCGGTCTGTCACCGACCGGAATATAAGCAAGACTGCCCATACTCGCTGACTTCCTACTCAAAGCATCGGCCACCACATTGGCCTTTCCCGGATGATATAAGATGGTGATATCATAATCCTTTAATAGCTCCAACCACCTTCTCTTCCTCAAATTCAACTCCTTCTACTTGAACAAGTACTGCAGACTCTTGTGATCCGTGAACACCTCACATGCCACGCCATACAGATAACGCCTCCAAATCTTCAACGCGTAAACAATGGCTGCCAACTCCAAATCATGAACTGGATAATTCTTCTCATGAATCTTCAACTGCCGTGAAGCATAAGCAATAACCTTACCATCCTGCATCAACACCGCACCAAGCCCAATATGAGATGCATCACAATAAAATGTATATGGCCCTGAACCTATGGGCAAAACCAACACTGGTGCCGTAGTCAACGCTGTCTTGAGCTTCTGGAAGCTCGCCTCACACTCGTCTGACCATTTAAACTAGGCACCTATCTGGGTCAACCTGTTCATCGGGGCTGTGATAGACGAAACTCCCCACCCCCACGATCCGACGTAAGTAGCCTGCCAACCCTAAGAAACTCCGAATCTCTATAGCTGATGCTGGTCTAGGCTAGTTCTTGACTACCTCAATCTTCTTCGGATCAACCTGAATACCCTCTGCTGATACAACATGACCCAGGAATGCAACTGAACTCAACCAGAACTCACACTTTGAGAACTTAGCATATAACTGACTATCCCTCAAGGTCTGAAGAACCACTCTAAGATGCTGCTCATGCTCCTCCCGGCTGCGGGAATATATCAAAATATCATCAATGAAACTATCACGAACGAATTCAAGTAAGGCCTAAACACTCAGTTCATCAAATCCCTAAAAGCTGCTGGGGCATTCCTCAACCCGAATGACATCACTAAGGACTCATAATGCACGTACCGAGTGCGAAAATCTATCTTAAGGACATCAGATGCCCTAATCCTCAATTGATGGTATCCAGATCTCAAGTCAATCTTCGAAAATACCTTGGCACTCTGAAGTTGATCAAACAAATCATCAATCCTCGACAATGGATACTTATTCTTGATTGTAACCTTGTTTAACTGCCGGTAATCAATGCATATTCTCATCGATCCATACTTCTACTTAACAAACAACACTGGTGCACCCCAAGGCGAAACACTAGGTCTAATGAAACCCTTCTCAAGCAAGCCTTGGAACTGCTCCTTCAACTCTTTCAACTCAGGCGAGGCCATACGATACGGCGGGATAGAAGTGCCCAGAGCCAAATTAATGCAAAAGTCAATATCCCTATTGGGTGGCATACCCGGCAGGTCTGAAGGGAATACCTCAGGAAACTCACAAACAATGGGCCCAAAATCAATAGAAGGAACCTCAGCACCAGAATCACAAACATAGGCCAAATAGGCCAAACACCCTTTCTCAACCATACGCCGAGCCTTCATATACGAGATAACACTGCGGGTAGAATGACTAGGAGTCCCTCTCCACTCTAAATGAGGTAAACCCGGCAAGGCTAAGGTCACAGTCTTGGCATGAGGTAAACCCGGCAAGGCTAAGCAAATCTACACGAGTCTCAAGACCTCCAATCACAACTATACATGAACGATGAACTCGATCAACCACAATAGAATCACCCACCAGTATAGACACATAAATAAGAGCACTCAAAGAATCACTAGGAATGACCAGATACGATGCAAAATAAGATGACACATAGGAGTATGTAGACCCTGGATCAAATAACACTGATGCATCCGTACTAGAAACTAGAACTGTACCTGTGATAACTGCATCGGAATCCTCAGCCTTGGGCCTGGCTGGAAGAGAATAACATCGGGGTTGGGCCCCACCACCCCGAACTAGATCTCTGGGATGGCCTGCTGCTGGTTGTCCTCCACCTCTAGCGGTTTGAGTTTCACCTCTAATACCTCTACCTCCACCTCTAGCACCTCTACCCCCACCTCTAGCTGGTTGGGCGGGCTGTGGAACACTCGGTGCATGAACCATGGCATGGGAACCCATATGCTGAGAGCTACTGGATGCTCGAGGGTAATACCTAGCAATGTGCCTTGTGTCGCCACAAGTAAATCAAGCCCTCGACTGCTGGGGCTGACGACCCGGGAAACTCTAAACCGGTGGTGCACTGATAGAAGCTGGTGGTGCACTATAGGACTGCTGATCAGAATACTACATCTGAGAACCACGGCCACCTGAAGCACTGTGAGAAATCTGAAGTCCTGACTGAAAAAAGCCTAGGAGAATGGCCTCTACCATAAGAATGCCTACCTCCAAATAAGGTACCACTGAATCAGCCTGAATAACAAGGCCTCATATCAGACCCCTGGCCACCACCCTGCGATAGAACCATCTCAACTCTCCGGGCCACATTAGCTGCCTCTTGGAAAGATATCTCACTCCTAGTATCCCTATCCATCTGAAGATGAATAGGCTGAATATGTCCATCAATGAACCTCCTCACCTCTCTCTCTTTCGATGGGAAGTATGATAAGAGCATGACGAGCCAAGTCGATAAATCTGGTCTTATATGAGTAAAAGTCATAGAACCCTGCTGGAGACGCTCAAACTACCTCCGATAGGCCTCTCTCTGAGTGATGGGGAGAAACTTCTCCAGAAATAGCTGAGTAAACTGCTCCCAAGTCAAAGCTGGCGATCCGGCTAGTATAGCCAAATAGTAATCTCTTAACCAAAGATCCATAAAATGCAGAGTGAAATGGCTCATCGCCGGGGAAATATGGGTCTAGGGATTATACTCAAAGGACACCCTTGAATCCAAGGAAAGGGACGTCGAGACTTCGCCTCGACCTCATACTAACACGATTGGTAACCCCCTCCCTCATTTGACCTATTTCAAATAAAACATGTGTTCATGAGTGCAAATGGTTCAATCAATTATACCGACGATTTCAAGCCAAAGCTAATGGGAAAGTTCGGACTAACGAACCAAATTGCTCTCATACCTCGAATCTTTGATGGATTCCAAACGCCGATTTCCACAACAATCAGGAAGGCCGCTCCCTCTATACAGCCCGCCTAAGCTCGAGCTGGAACGCCGAGCCTGTGAAACACGGATGTTTCATTCAAATGACAACAGGCACACCGCCCGGAGGTGACTTCTACCACACTCCACCAAAGGGATGAAACTCCACGATAGAAGTGGGACTAAAGTATTTGACAAGGAGCTACACGCGACGAGAGGAAATCCCTCACCATATGACCCATCACTGGCATCAATGCCTCCTCCCTCGAAGGGATCAAAGGGTGCGCAGAACCACATCTTCGTCCAAGCCTGGTTGAACATAGCAGAAGGCTATATTAAGGGTTCGCGCCTCGAAATGGCAGAAACAAACCAGACCTCAAAACGTCGCCTACACATCCTGCAGCAGGGAAGAACTACTCCACTCCATTGTTGTTTTTTTTCTTTTGCTAACCTATATGCAGGCAGTCAGCGGAGACATTCATAAGTTCTAACTCCACTCGGAGATCTGAGGCTTCTGCGGGGCCCGCCGTGCTCTCTTCCCTCGACCGGACTTCCAACCTAATGAGGGTCCCGCCAGCAAGATTATTAGCAGAGCAACACACCCCCCAGAAGAGGATCCGACGAAATTGTGGGCCTTTTTTCTACAGTCAGACGATGCGCGATGGCCTTTTCTTAAGGACACCGTCCCCTCGGAAGGGCCAGTAAATGGCAGGCTAAGTTTCAAAATGGAATCATGTAAATGGATCAGATGATCATAGGATCCACACCCACGCAAACCAAGCTCACAGCAATGAGACGACATCTATTTACAGCCTATATTTATGCCAAGCAGTAAAGAATATATTTTCAGCATTTCATACTTCGAAAAGGCCTATTTTTGCATATTTGAAGAAAAGGCCTCTTCGGTGAATACGTCCCAGGATACTCAAAGATTTAAACGGTTCAACGCCCATACGGCCCCAGGGTCGGAAGCCCGGGCTCAAAATGCAAATCCGAGTTCACAAGAAGCGGTCTTCAAGCTTAAACAAACTCAATGACTCAAAGACTTTCGCCAATCACCAAGCATTGGAAAATTAAAAACTGTACGACCCCTAGCAGGAAGACTTGGCATAACCAGATCTATTCTACATCATACAAACTGTAAAACCTCAATAAGCATGAAAAACTGTAAGACCTCAAAAGCCATGAAAACCCCGAAGTTTAGGCTATAAATCGCATTTGTAAGAATCCCTAAAGGGCATACCATCGGTGTAGATGCCAATACTATCGCTTGGGATCAAAAATGGCTACGGACAAACGCATATGAATACGGTCAAAACAGCTGATACATCCAAAATAACGTGACTCGGGGATGCCCGACTGTCACTAAAAATCGTAGGCCACTACTTTGAATATACTTCGGAAAGAACCGGTTAAAACAGGCTAATCTCAACAGGAAAAAATGAGCTCCGACCATGATGGCTCCAAATCGCAAGAGCGTTGATCTACTCGACCTATGAGCTATGAACCTTACGAGGGGCTCAAAACATGGCCGACAATGACTTGAAATCGAGGTTCCTCTGCTACCGACGACGGGTCAGGCGAAAATACTCTAAAAGACCTTAACGAGCGAAAACAAAGCCTACAAAAAAGCCCACAAAAAAGCCTACGAGCAAAAAACAGCGTAAGAGCCATTGTCGCCAGCTAAAATATTTTACCAACTTGAGGATTAAAATGAGCTCGAATCGTAACCCGATTCGGAACAAAAAAGCCCACGAGCAAAAAACGTCAGAGCCATTGTCGCCAGCTAAAAAATTTTACCAACTTGAGGATTAAAATGAGCTCGAATCGTAACCCAATTCCCATGCCTCGAATCTTTGATGGATTCCAAACGCTGATTTCCACAACAATCAGGAAGGCCGCTCCCTCTATACAGCCCGCCTAAGCTCGAGCTGGAAAGCCGAGCCTGTGAAACACGGATGTTTCATTCAAATGACAACAGGCACACCGCCCGGAGGTGACTTCTACCACACTCCACCAAAGGGATGAAACTCCACGATAGAAGTGGGACTAAAGTATTTGACAAGGAGCTACACGCGACGAGAGGAAATCCCTCACCATATGACCCATCACTGGCATCAATGCCTCCTCCCTCGAAGGGATCAAAGGGTGCGCAGAACCACATCTTCGTCCAAGCCTGGTTGAACATAGCAGAAGGCTATATTAAGGGCTCGCGCCTCGAAATGGCAGAAACAAACCAGACCTCAAAACGTCACCTACACATCCTGCAGCAGGGAAGAACTACTCCACTCCATTGTTGTTTTTTTTTCTTTTGCTAACCTATATACAGGCAGTCAGCGGACACATTCATAAGTTCTAACTCCACTCGGAGATCCGAGGCCTCTGCGCGACCCGCCGTGCTCTCTTCCCTCGACCGGACTTCCAACCTAATGAGGGTCCCGCCAGCAAGATTATTAGCAGAGCAACACACCCCCCAGAAGAGGATCTGACGAAATTGTGGGCCTTTTTTCTACAGTCAGACGATGCGCGATGGCCTTTTCTTAAGGACACCGTCCCCTCGGAAGGGCCAGTAAATGGCAGGCTAAGTTTCAAAATGGAATCATGTAAATGGATCAGATGATCATAGGAGCCACACCCATGCAAACCAAGCTCACAGCAATGAGACGACATGTATTTACAGCTTATATTTATGCCAAGCAGTAAAGAATATATTTTCAGCATTTCATACTTCGAAAAAGGCTATTTTTGCATATTTGCAGAAAAGGCCTCTTCGGTGAATATGTCCCGGGATACTCAGAGATTTAAACGGTTCAACGCCCATACGGCCCCAGGGTCAGAAGCCCGGGCTCACAATGCAAATCCGAGTTCACAAGAAGCGGTCTTCAAGCTTAAACAAACTCGATGACTCAAAGACTTTCGCCAATCACCGAGCATTGGAAAATTAAAAACCGTAAGACCCCTAGCAGGCAGACTTGGCATAACCAGATCTATTCTACATCATACAAACTGAAAACCTCAATAGGCATGAAAAACTGTAAGACCTCAAAAGGCATGAAAACCCCGAAGTTTAGGCTAAAATCGCATTTGTAAGAATCCCTAAAGGGCATACCATCGGTGTAGATGCCTAAACTATCGCTTGGGATCAAAAATAGCTACAGAAAAACGCACATGAATACGGTCAAAACAGCTGATACATCCAAAATAACGTGACTCGGGGATGCCCGACTGTCACTAAAAATCGTAGGTCACTACTTTGAATATACTTCGGAAAGAACCGGTTAAAACAGGCTTCCCTCAACAGCAAAAAATGAGCTCCGACCATGATGGCTCCAAATCGCAAGAGCGTTGATCTACTCGACCGATGAGCTATGAACCTTACGAGGGGCTCAAAACATGGCCGACAATGACTTGAAATCGAGGTTCCTCTGCTACCGACGACGGGTCAGGCAAAATACTCTAAAAGACCTTAACGAGCGAAAACAAAGCCTACAAAAAAGCCCACGAGCAAAAAACAGCGTAAGAGCCATTATCGCCAGCTAAAAAATTTTACCAACTTGAGGATTAAAATGAGCTCGAATCGTAACCCGATTCGGAGACCAGATCTAAAATAGTTACTATGCAAGCCTCCGGGCCACATACTGAAAGGTCTCAACGACCAAGTGGCATAAGTGCCACTGTCGTCAGTCCGAAAAAACATTTGGGTCAATTAAAGCTCGAGCATGACTCACAGACTGGACTCGAAGTTGTTTTAACAACCAAACACCCAAGGGCAGGAAATAAAAAAAACCATCATCGCCAGCCCAAACAAATGCAAAACTCAAGGGTATATTAAGCTCAAGTCATACCCCAACTCGGAGATTGAACCCAAAGACAGTTAAAGCATGCAAGCCTAAGGGCAAATCCGGGATCGAATCGACCCAATGGAAACTCCAACAAGCAGACATACAGAGGATACAAGTTGCGGGGTTTCCCCTCTTATTGCTACATATTCATGAAAAAGCGCAATCTCGGCCTATGTCGTATAATGAAAGCTATACACAACGAAGAAGCCAGGGAATATTCATTCCCCCCTTTTTTCCGGCAGCTACAGCCCGGTGGTCTCCTCCTCATCATCCTCATCATCGGACATCAAGAACTTGGCATCGAATTCCTCTCCTTTGGCTTGTTTGATCTCCTCCGAAAGATCAAAGCCTCTGGAATGAATCTCCTCAAGGGTCTCCCTCCGGGATCTGCACCTCTCGTACTTCTTGCTATTGTTTGCACGATCAAGGGTCTTCTTTAGCTCGTCCTTAGCAGCAGCGACACTCCTTGAATAAGCCACCATTTTTTGCTCTGCCTTGGTATTATTCATTACAACCACAGCCCGGACATTCACCACCTCGGTTTTTGCCCTTGATAGCTTGGGTGAGAGTCTCATGATCATCTTCGCCCGAGCAGAATAATTCACACGGGCGGCCTGAATTTGTGCCTCAAGAACGGATGTCATGGCCTGAGCCCTCTCTTTGGCCTCAGAATGGGCACTAAAACGCACTTGCAGCTCAGTGAATTCACGTTTGGCTTTGCTAACCTCGACCCAGAGTTGTTCCAGCTCATCCGCCTTGTCCTTCAATTGAAACAGCAACACGTCAAAGAAGGCAAGGCAAAAAAGGGAATATAGGCCAGCACAAAATGCATAATACCTGTTTCTCCAAGAGGGCATCCCGGGCACGGCTTTGGTCCACCCCACGCTTTAAAGAAACGAGCTCACTTTCCTTTGACGTACAGAGAAGTTTGAGGGATTTTTCCCTTTCTCGAGCCTCCCGCAACAGGGCCTCGCAACGAAGCATCTCATCTTTGAGCCTATCAAAAGCCTGAAGAAGAAAATCCAAGTGAGTAATGGGAAGATAAAGGAGCACGTGGCTAGAACATCCCTGCCGTAGTCGAAAAGTCACCACAAGGCCAAAACAATAAGACTTGTCGAGGGCCGAAGCAACGTTCAATGGTGCATCAATCCCGGAAGCTTGCCGGCCAACCGAATCATTTCCCCTCAACCGTTGCGGAGAAGGCGCCTCACCACAAGCCTTCTCCTACCATGAAGCACCTTTCGTTTTGCCAGCACTACTTGATTCCTGGGCCAACAATCTCTCCTTCTCCCTTAGGGAACCCAGTCTCGCCTCGAATGAGCTCCCGACACCTGCAACAAAGGAATCAGGCGAATCAGCAAAAAGGAAGTCGTCCCTAAAAAATGGGGATGATGCTAGGCACCTACCATAATGTTTCGCCTCCCATCTCCCGTTTGAAAGATCTCACCACCGGCGCCTATCGTGAGCCCATCAAGCTGCCAGCCTACAGGACCATTCGGCTAAATCAGAGACCTCACCAGGCAACCAATGAGTTGCTATAAACAAAGGACAAGAAGACATCATTATGGGGCCAACCTCATATGAAGAGAAAGACAATTCGAACAGAGTGCTTTCGTGCGGAGTTCCATTTCTCAGGAAATGGTAAAAATTCTCCGGGGATAATGTCGGTCTTCCAGACTCGAATGAACTGACTCATCCATCCACGGTCCTCATCCTCCTCACTGCCAATCGCAGAAGCTTGAGTGGACCTACGATGAAGAGCAACTAGGCCCCAGTAACATAATGGCCGGTACAACCTTATAAAGTGATTGAGGATATACTCTATCCTAGCCTTATCAGCAAAATATCTCATCGACTGCACTATCCTCCATAGAAATGGATGAACCTGTACCAATGTTACTTGATACCTTCTACAGAAATCAAGCATGACCCAGTCCGGGGAACTCGGCACAAGAACATGGGTATACACGCTCAAGAAATCCTCAACATACATCATGACACTATCCTCGGGGGAAGGTGCTTGTAGAATCACACCTTACCCCCATTCGCACTCTCTCCAGATCACCCCGAGGTTCTCCTCCCTCGCCGATGAAATAATCCTCGACACGTGCTCCCGATGGCCCAGAACATTGGGAGGCTTCACCGATGTGGCGACCCTCTTCGAGGCATCGCACCCCGAGCCTCGCTCTCCCGGCATCGGTAGAGAGACACTAGCGCCAACCAAAGGTGGAACATAGGAAGTAATCCCCTTCGTTTGAGGATCAAGTGTCGAAGCAGTGGCCATGACTATGTCAGAATAAGGAGAAGAAGAGGAGGATCCAGGCAAAAAACTTCCTGAAGTAAAGAAGTGGAGGGACTCGCACAAAGTTCCATGCTCTATAGAGGAGATAAGCTTATCAAAGACTGCAAAATCGCCGCTTGAAGGGCGGATAGACAAATATATAGGGGCCAGGCAACAACTGCTCAATTGCCCAAGAAGGCCAATTAATTCTGGCCACATTAATGTCACCTTCTCCTTGGGGAGTGCACTGGCAAAATCATCCCAGGCTCCCACATAATTCATAAAATCAAGGGACCTTGGGAGATCCCCGACGTCACAAATACCAGTTCGGATGAGCTACCGACTCAACCTCGGGACATGGCTAGTCTCAGGGCCCCTGGTCCGTTAATCACCCGGAATCCACCCGAGGCGCCGACCAATCATACCAGCTAGTCCCAAAACACATTACGAACTTGCTCGAGGCCTCAAATCATATCAAACAACACTAAAATCATGAATCAACCTTCAATTCAAGCTTAATGAACTTTAGAAATTTAAACTTCTATATTCGATGACGAAACCTATCAAATCACGTCCGATTGACCTCGAACTTTGCACATAAGTCATATTCGACATTACGGACCTACTCCAACTTCCAGAATCAGATTCCAACCCCGATATCAAAAATTCCACTTCCGGTCAAACTTCTCAAAAACCTTCAAATTTCTATCTTTAGCCAAATGACTCCAAAATGACCCACGGACCTCCGAATTCACATCCGATCGCGCCCCCAACACTAGAATCACCATACGGAGCTATTCCTATACTCGGAATCCCAAACGGACATTGATAACACTAAAATTCACTTCAACCCAAACTTATCAAATTCTTCCAAAATGATAACTTCCACAATAGGTGCCAAAACGTTCCCGGTTCTTCCGAAACCCAGTACGGACATACGCCCAAGTCCGAAATCATCATACAAACATGCTGGAACCTTCGAATCCCGATTCTGAGGTCGTTTACTCGAAAATCCAAACTTAGCTAATTCTTTCAACTTAAAGCTTACGAAATGAGAATTCTCTTTCCAAATCAACTCTGAACTTCCGGAATTCAATTCCGACCGCGTGCACAAGTCATAATACCTGAAGTGAAGCTGCTCATGGCCTCAAACTGCTGAACGATGTGCTAGAGCTCAAAACGATTGGTCAGGTCGTTACATTCTCTTCCACTTAAGCATACGTTCATCCTCGAACGTGCTAAGAACTGTGTTGGAGTTGTCCGAAATCACTGTTTAACACCTCGAGCACCTACTGGTGCTACCACAACTCAGTTGTGCATCCTAACTCGATCAATCTGATGATACCCTTTTTCACTTAGGCAAATGAGCCTTAGAGATTAATTCCAGCATCCGGAATTCTCTGCCAGGCTTGTTTCCAACATACGCTCACCATATCAATCACCGCATGATGTACTGGAATATTACTGCATACCATTGCTGGATTCACACCTTGCACCGCTTTATTCATAGGATCACAATACATTCTCTGATCACATTAGCTGAAATTCCACGAATCTGATGCTCCCATTGCACCTCATAACATACATAGGTCTTGCTCTAAATCTTACAATACCACCATGACGGAAGAGATGTTTAGAAATTCATAACCAACTGCCGAATCAACCAATCATCAGGTCTATACTCCTGACAAGAAACATCACCTTATTCTGAACTAAATAATGGTCTTAGCTCCTTAATATACTTTATATAATTAGATTGCACTGATCCTAAATCCAATGATCCCGTCTCACCCAGTACGAACTGCTCCAGCAATAAGCCACCCAGACATGACCAAAAGTCTCGTATGATGTCACAATGTGCCAATAGGATACCTAACTCGAACGGGATACAAAAGGAAACAAACCCTAGAAGGAACTACTCAACTCACACACTAATATGGACTTTTTTAGAAAATAGGAAACAAGGCATACAAAAATAGCATATAGAAAATTGTACTCAACATCACACTATTGTGGCGTGCAACCCGATCCAGATAACATACCCATGGCGGCGTGCCACCCGATCCACACATAGAATTCACATAAGGAGATATACATCGAGCTAAATTGCTCATTACAACAAAATACTGAATATCGGTCACAAGAACGCTAAGTGCATAATACCATCCCTGGGGAGACATATAGCGTTATGAGCTATAAAACTCAACCACAACTGAGGTGCGATATACGATCTGAATCTCGAGAGCCATCCTGCTCATTAACATAATCTCTACGCAGAACCTCAACACATAAGAAATTCCCCAAGCCGTCTCACAACTCATACGGCGTAATATATCATTACATGAAATAGCTAATGACGAAATAGTACCTCGACTACTTGTCCAAAGGAGCGCATTACTGAAATGAACACATTTGGCCTGATATAGAGCCCATATTCACATTTAGATCCATCCACAGACCTCAAGCTGATCCTGATCACACTAAACTAGGTTAATAACCTTTTAAAGGTCCATAATAACATCTTTTTTTCTCATAACAGACAAGAACAACCATCATAACCAGAGTAATCCTCCACAATCCACACCCAATAATCCGAGTGCCCTCTGGCATCAATTCTGAATTTAACGACATCACCAAAATCTTCATACTTGGTTTAACTCCTCAACCAATCCAGTGACTACATGCCACACTTATACAACCCTACCATGGGGCACGCTCCCACAACCTTCTATAATAAATGACAAGTCTGTACATCCAAACCACCGGCCGCACTAACGCTGAAAAATGATCAAGAATCCTTAACCAGGATGCAAATCCTTTTTCACAAAAACATCGAATCTCAGGTGACGCTGAAGACAATACTAGCTTACTTTAAACATCGAAACTCCTTTCCTGCTCATCCGAGCTCATGGCATTCTTGCCAATACCTAACTGCAACCTTGATCCTCACTTCCAATTCCATACCACTCACTGCACCCATCATGCCAATATATGATAGGACACGATTTTCATTATCACTCCGGAACCGCTAATAGATCAACACTTCATCATATAAAAACTTTTTCACTTAACTCACTCCAGGAGAACCATAGCAACACACAGATGAATTCTCATAACCATAGAATCTGCAAATCTCTATGTAGTGGACTAAGACACCATAGCCCTTTCGGGATCCGCCTACACATGACAGGCCATAGAAGAAGAATATTTCTGAATAACATCAATTACGGCGGCCGACAAGCCTCACACGCACCGTCCCAAATCACTTGCATAACTTGATCACGCTGAAGGAATTGATCACTACCACCAATATGCCAATTCAACTATGGCCAGCCAATCTATCTTCGTCCAATTTATCCTTGATTGCCTTTGAAATAATAATAAAACCATTCAACACATAACTCACTCCATCCATACTCATCCCAAGTGACCTTGAATCACAAGACCACGATGTATCAAATTCCATGAACTATTTCATACCTCCCTTGTGCGCACATTCACATCCTCAACTGGTACGCCCATTTCGATAATCTCTCTACGAATCTGAAATCCTTTCTCATTTTCCTCCCAAACACAGCACTGCAAGTCAAAACATCATAGAACATTCTAGGCCGCTTCTTATAAGCTTCTACAAAGCTTGATCCTTAACCATACCTATAGGCTCGAAATCATTTGGTACCACACTTTACCCCTTTGAATCCACTAGGACCATTGTTGAGAGTCACCCGCTCTGACTTAGCCCCAAATATAATCTACTCCATGAATCTTCTAGCACATGAATACCCTCTTGGCAAAGCACCGGTAGAATCACTTCTCTTGAAACCCTAATATATACAAGGCATAAATTTTGAATCCTTCCCCAAGTCTGAACAGGAGCCAATAAGGCCGACCATAACACACCTTTAAGAATTCTTTTGCTCAAATTACCACTTATGTTCTTTCCCTGTAGCTGAAATAATCCATAAATATGCTAATACCAAAAACCTCGCAAGTAGTTAACCGTGCAACCCAATCATAAGCGGTAGGACTCTCCCACTTAGCTTGAAGCCAATATTACACCACTCTGGAATTCTCCAGGATTCTTTATCTCTTATTGACACAACCTTGCGCAATCAACCGCCAAAATTCTCGGAATCTTTCTGTAAAACCCATTTTTATACTCTGAATCATCAACCACATTTGCACGACCGATCTCTTTGTTGTATGACCCATAGAATTCTTTGCAGAAGCCTCGCCAACCACACGATCGCTAACCTGCTCACAGGGAATAACCCACATGTGGAAATTACTTCCCGACATCTTCCAACGTCATTGCACGGGGTACAATCACTACGACATCAATAGACCATCCTAAGTCCAAGCTCACTCTCTAGCTGCACAAGTCCATCCACCCCTCGTGGACATCAATTAAATATGCGGCAACATCCTTCCAAATTCAAAGTTATGTTGTATCCTTCTTTATTTCAGGAAGCTCCTTCCCGTTATATCAAATCTCCTACTGCATAATATCCTATACTTCAATTTAAATCCGTAGACCCCAATCACCAATTACTAAAATTCCCAAATCATTCCAAACTCTCCTTAAGGTGTGTAGTCTTCCTACTACAAAGCCCACACACAACTCTGCCACTCTCCCACTTTGGCGGAACCCACCCCTTTAATCGACTACTCGACCTTTGCTTCTTAGAACTAGCCTTCTAGAAATTTTAACCACTGCCTGACACTCCGCACATGTCCTTTTTTCATCTTTTGTTGCTCAGTTGTTGCCTTAAAGAAAATCCATCTTTCTAGCACTTGAACCCACAAATCGCTACTAACTTAAAACCTTTATGAAGGTCATCTTTCTCGAGCCGTCAACATTAGAAACACCGATTCAATCGTGAACCACCGTACCCCATGATATCTAATAGTTGTTTTTCCAATATTATTTCACAATATCTTACCCCAAAGGCGAATTGCAGAAGACCATAACACCGGCGAACTTAACACATATAATCGCAGATGAAAAATTCCACCACGCTCGAAAATACCAAGTCTCGTTACTCCATCATCCCAAGTCTGGACATTCATAGGCCAATTGCTTTACCTCCGCCAGAAATGAAATATCATATATCTAAATCGTGCACTGAGTAGACTTCCCTTCAAATCATTCACCGCCTCAACACATAGGCAAGTATCCTACAATCAAGTAAATATTGTGCAATAACCAAGTATGATCATCATAGCAACATATGCATAGCCTCCAAGCTCATAGAAGCACAACTACCAGGCCAAACGATAGAAAAATCCTTCCGCAAAGCGACGACAATAGCCCAACCAACTATACCAGGAGAAACATCCCGCACCACATCTGTTGTGCCATTACAATCCTTCAATTCTCGATTTATAACCAGCAATTTGCGTTGCGTAAGATTGAATAGGAAGGAAACAAAGGCATAAGCCTCAAAGGAACCAAATCGCACGATAAGGAATCAAGAAGGGAAGTACTCCTAACAGCCCTGTAGCCTCCCAAAGATAAGTACAGACATCTTCGTACCAATCCGCGAGACTCTACTAGACTTGCTCATGACTCGTGAGACCTAAGGGAACCTAGTGCTCTGATACCATGTTGTCACGACCCAAATTCCACTTAGGGTCGTGATGGTGCCGGACACCGCTGTCAGGCAAGCCAACCAAACTACTTAATTAAATTCTCGTTTTAATAATTTTAAAAACTATAATTTTCCTTCAATCTTACCAGTAAAAGATAATCGCTTCAAGTTAAATATAATTGTTAAGAAGTTAATACAAGATACCCCATGATCCTCCAAAAACCCGGAGTCACAAGTGCATAAGCATCTACCAGTGAATGAAATAAAATACAATGATTGTCCGGATTACAAGTGGACAGAAATGAAAATACAATACAATACGTTGAAGGAGACTCTATTGGTTACGGGTCATCTCGATAAATGCAACTCACCTAAGTCCCCGTAGCAACCACGCCACTATGCCACTAAGCCACTATCCACATATGAACATGTACAACAAAAATGCATAGCAAGTGTAGTATGAGAACTAAAACGTGTACCCAATGAGTATCCCGTCTAATCTCGAAGAAGTAAAGACGAGAGGTCGACTTCGACACTTACTAGTGGTCCAATAATGATATGTCTGTAATATAATGAATTGAGGATTTATATAAATAAGATTGTAATTCAATAGAGTGAAACATGTAAACAATTCTTTCTTTTAAGTGAAATTCCTAAAATTTCCTTTTTCATCATTTATACATATATTCTCAAGCCGGGAAGAGGCAATAACAACTTTAATAAGTTTCAAGGCAAGCAATACAAGCATGCGCAAATCATGCTGAGGATGTACGGCCCGATCCAACAATATTTAAACTGTGCACTGCTAGAGGGTCGAATGGTGCGAACCATAGATGCATCTATTTAATCTACCGAGGCGTTCGGCCCGCTCCGAAATTAAACACACAAATAGTTAAGCAAGGAATTAACATGGAACAATTATCCAAAGAAAGCCAATTCTCTATAAACAATTTAAGAAAATGAAGTTTAATCTTTTTAGAAATTCATTTTCCAATTCGATAGAATTTAAGCAATCCAAACCGTCAATAGGATTACAAATATTTTCAAGTACATCATGCTTTTGGGTCCTAGACTACCCGAACAATAACATAATAGTAGCTATGCACGGACTCTCATCACCTCGTGCGTACGTAGCCCCCACAAATAGGGGCACATAAACCAATTATTTCACCTATGGGGACAATTCCCTCTTACAAGGTTAGAAAGGAGACTCACCTCGCTCCGAAGATCCATAACCGACATTCCGTGCTCTTCCGAAGATTCGAATCGATGCACAATGATCCAAAACAAGGCAATAATTATGCAAAATCATTAATATACGTTCAATTATTCATTAAAATCTGATTTATAACAATTCCTAACCTCGATCAAAAAGTTGACAAAATTGCCCTCGGGCCCACATGCCCGGATTCCTAAATATTTTGAAGATAAAGTTTACCCACAGCCTCACGAACCCAGATATATAATTTACGCTCAATTTCATTCCCAAAATTGTGGTCAAATTCCAACAATATCAATTTTCTAGGTTTTCTCTCAACCCCAAGTTTCTACAAATTTCGTGCTCAACTCTATACATAATCAATGTATTTAACTCAATATAGAAGGGGATAGCTTACTTTATCGTTGATGATGAAAACCCCCTCTTGAAACCCTCCAACAGGGATTTGAACCATAGGTCAAGTGGCAACTTATGTATTTTGCCGCCGTCTGAGTCATATTTCAGCCACTGTGGGCAACATCATCATTATATACCAGATGATCAGGTGGTGGTGCATATATAATGCCGTAACCCTTTTCCCGTATCCCATATAAATATAATATATATATATATATGCGTATATAACGCCGTAAACTTTTTCATGTATCGCATATAAATATAATATACATATATACACGTATATAACGCCATCTGGTCATGGGTCAATATACATGTATAAATGCATGAAATGCATAAGAAATGCATTAATAAAATTTTCTTGAAACATCATAAAAATCAATATGCCTTTCAGATAAACATTATCAAATACGTATTTTTCTGGAACCCATGAACAGAAGGTAATAAAAGTAATTCACATGGGGAATCAAGAATATAAATACCCCTAATATTTCTATGAACAGAGTAATTTATGGAAAACGTGTGTTTGCTCGTTTCTTCTGTATAATTTGGACCATGCCAAAAGAAAGAAGGGAAGGCCTTAACATACCCAGAGTAGGGAAAACTACATATAATATTCTTGGCGAAGATTACGCCGTACTTTTTAGAAGGGCAAAATTTGGACGTAATTAAGCTTCTGCTCGTTGAAGTGTTTGAACTATTGAGCTTGTTTTTGACGTTACAATATTTGATCCAAGAAAGACAATTTTCTTGCTTTTTGAGGAATGGCTCATTACTCCTTTTCCAAATGGAAATGGAGATATGATTTCTATTTTGACTTAAAGGACATTCTACTCTTGTCCAAATAAACATGAAACAAGACATTTTCTAAGTCTTGCTTGTTATAATAATTCAATTAAATCCTTGGCAGCCGCCTATAATAAATCAATATGAGTCATTTTCTCAAATAGTGGCCTTCTGCCACGTTTTGTTGGGGGGGGGATGCGGATTTAATCTTATCCACTTATTGGATTAATTAACTAGGTAATATCCTGCTACTCGGTAATTAATTAATTGCCTGTATAATTAAGAATTATTACCACTTACTTAAAATATTACTCACTTTTCACATTCCTTATATACCTTACTAGCATGGGCACGTAGTACCTTGCATGTCACTAGTCCATAAATATCGGGTATTTTAGCTCGGGTCGTATTTTATCCCAATATGCCAAACTTGGACAAAAATTCATTTTATTTGACTTGCTCCCCCTTTCACCTTCATGATTCTACTAATCGCTTGTGAAATACCATAATCCTTAAAATCTCCAAATAATCTTTTACTCGGACTGATGTCAATTACCTTACAAGAAATTTAACGTACAATACTTCAGGGTGCAACATCGTCGTAACTTAATACTACAAAACGTGACATCACTGTAATGTGTTGGGTGCAATACTGTCGTAACTTAATACTACGAAACATCATCGTAATGTATTACTGCAGAGGGTAACATCATCATAATATATTACTGTAGAGCATAACATCAACGTAATATTGCGGGGCATAACAATGATGGGATTCCCTCAGTGGCTTGATGATATAATGTACACCCATACCTATGCATGGCACGACATTTATACAAACGTGCATGACATTATAAATGTTTTAGAATTTACAAAGATATTCAGATTTAAAGACGTGTTTTATATTCCATGTTTCATATATGTATTTTACGTACTAATTTTCATGCTTTACATACTCAGTACATTTTTCGTACTGACGCCCTATTTTACGGGGCCTGCGTTTCATACCCGCAGGTAGGCAAGCTGACAGTCCCCCTTCATAGGATCCCTGATCAGCGAGAGTTGGCGTGCTCCACTTAATCCGGAGCTACTTTTGATTTTGGTACGATACGTTTGTATATATATATGGGTATGACGTGGGTCAATCCTGTCTTTGTATAGTTATGTTTCTATTAGTGGTCTGTAGACAGTATGTCTAATTGGGTTGTATGTGGCCTTGTCGGCTTTCAGTTTTGGATGTACAGTTTTCTATAGAAGTCTTGCCGGTTCGCCCACCGTATACTGCATATATACGTACATATGCCTTGTTGGCAAGTTTCCTTCATGTATGTTATTCTCGTAATTCAGTAGATGTTATTCAGGTTCATATCGTAGATACATGATTAGGGGTGTTTGACAGGTAGGACTCAGGCACCCATCGCGTCCCATCGGTTAGGGTCGTGACAACCTTATATGGGTATTTTAGTCCCGTACAATTCATGAAATCCTCTTCAAATCATTAATCAATCGAAAGCCCAAACGCCATCCTTTATCTAACACAATTACACCCTCATTCTACTACCAGGACAACATTCTATTTCTTCTAAATGCTACTAGTCTTAGACTCCTTGGGTTCATTCAGGCCATATTGAGCTTTGTATAACTTAGAGAAACCACTAGCTCTCTTATTTTCATGTTCTTAATCCCGAGGACTTATCTATTTTTGTCACCTTTTCATTTGCCTTTTCTTATCATTACTCCTGTTTTCCTAAAACCTTGTTGATCTACCATACTTTAGCTTGCGTCTGATTCTTTTATGATTTTCTAGAACATCAAGTGAGACATCACATTGTCTCAAAGTCTTCTTTACTCTTTTAACTAGACCTTTCGGTACTAAGAAACCATAGGTTGGAAGGTATGCCATTGACGATGCTGCTATCATTCTTGGATATTAAATCCCAGCGCTTCTAGTCTTTTGTCCGAAGTATGGACATTCACAACCTTCTGCATTTGAGTATCTCGCACGTTGTTCACCTTTACCTTACTTACCTTAAAAATCTTACATCACATCATCTATCTCTTTCATGACCTCCCTTCCACATAGGTATGATTCACCTCCACAACTTGAAGCTCTAAGTTAATACTCGCACCTCCTTACACAATCCAGTGAGAGATTTATACTGACTTCTTATGGAGCTGGTACTCCTCTAACTGGCGTTATTGTTGAGCCGTTATAGAATATGGTTGTTGTACTATATCTCTTGTACCTTTGATATTAAGATTGATCCTACAATGTTCTTAATTACTTTTTCTATAATTTCCTGGGTCCAATTACCAGACTCTTGATTTAATTGGTTGACGTAACTCTTTAGTTTCTTCTTCCTTCTGATTAGCCTTTATGTAGGCTTAAGCTATCTTCTGATCTGCAGCTCCTGCTATTAGTTATTATTTTAGCCTTTCATGGATGCTATGGAATATCCATAATACAATTTCAATCCTTTGTCTATGACCCTGACTCAATTCTTTCTTTTATCTTATATCAAAATATTCTACGGCTGTATGATTGTCAACGTATATGCCGTATGGATAATACTCCAAACTATTAAGTGCTTTCATAATGTAACTAACTCTGGATCATTGATCGAATAATTCTTTTTGTTCCTTCTCATCTTTCTTTAAATGTAAGCAATTATTTTTCCTGGTCTTCTTTCCCCTTTGTCGCATGCATACTTAGCTTACCTTAGTGCCCACACATATTGGAATTCCATACAATTCATATGATCTTGAATATCACTTCTGATTTTATTCCCCCTTCATTAGCCACGGTAGGTGCCTTTCTTATGGAGTGCATACAATGTTATGGTAAGATTGTTATTACAAGACCATTTCCTCTTTAGGTCATTGTGCTTAGGCTGAAGTCTTCTTCCTTATTCCCTCATCTAGTCTTTTGTTTTAGTACTTAGGGAGGGACCTCTGATTCTTGCAAGGCTGCAAGCTTATTACTTCATTTACCTGGTGGAATTTTTGATGTTCTTTCTTACTTGTAATTATCTTTACTTACTTACCTTCATGCCCTCGTGTTCGTACGGTTGCTTCTAAGCTGATATTTTTATTGTCTTCCCAGTGGCACTCTCTTTTATCTCTGTAACCTTCACACGGTACCTTTACTACCCCAACTTCTATCATAATATTTCTCAAGGTTACGATGTCATATCTATGAGACTGAATGCCTCATGTTGTGGTTCAGTATGTTTATCTTGCACAATCTGTTAATTTGTCTATTTCTTCTTGTCTATCCATAACTAGGCTTTTCCCGAATCAACTACTGACTACTCGTTCGCCCATTCTCATATCAGTATTTCGTGTAATTATTCTTGGGTTATTTCTTTTGTCTTAACTTACCTTTCCCACTAGCTCCTTATTTATTGAAAACATCTCGGGCTGGAACCCTTACTTTTTCTCTCCTTGACGTCGTGTCTACATAATGTTTTGGAATCGTAGCATATCTGTAGGCTTTGAATAAGTACAATCGTATCCCTTTCATATTTTTGTCGCATTCTTTCTTTACCATTCTATAGTTACTAGAACCACTTAATTCTAACTTAATATCACGCCACTCCATATTACTAGGCTTTAAGTTGTTGTTGAAGTCAGGAGCCCGCCTGAAGAGAGGAAAGACGTTTTTAAAAGTTGTTGAAATCTTGTCAACCTAAAGAAAGGAATGGCGATGTATTGGTTGAAGTCAGGAGCCCGCCTGAAGAGAGGAATGGCGTTTATTTTCAAGTGTTGGAAGTGGGAGCCCGCCCATATAACAGAGGCATACATTTCAATCTTTACATTTCAAGTGTTGAAGTTGGGAGCCCGCCCATAATAACAGAGGCATACATTTCAAGTCTTTAAATTTCAAGCATCGAAGTTGGGAGCCCGCCCAGACAACAGAGGCATACATTGCAGTCTTTACATTTCAAGCATTGAAGTTGGGAGCCCGCCCAGATAACAGCGGCATACATTTCAAGTCTTTAATTTTCAAGTATTGAAGTTGGGAGCCCGCCCAGATAACAGAGGCATACATTTCAAGATCAAGTCAGAGGACAATAAAACAGAGGATTACAATAGGAATCCCCAACAGGAAACAATAAAATTCCCCGGCACTGGGAAACAGAAGGTTGCAACAAAGAGGTCACAGTACAAACTCAAGTACATGTGTCAAAAGAAGAAAAGCACCGGAAGAAATGCAAGCAGACAAGGAAGCAACGCAACAAAAACAAATTGTACTCTAGCCTAGCTTCTTGTTTTCTTTTAAGCATGGTGTAACAAGGAGATCGGTAAGCAGTGGTAATAGCATGCAACAACAGTAACAATGCAGTCCCACGATAGTCCCAGCTACCAAAATTTCCCAAACTACATTGACCTGATTCCTGTTTAGCCCAGGATATGTAGGAAACCTTTGAAGCAAAGGTTTGGTCAAATCTTTTTCAAAAAATGCTTCAACGGAGTACTCGGATGGGCAAAAATCACTCGCTTTATCTTTGCACGAAAACCCTTCGTGTCTCCGGGCAAAGAGGGGCAGCTGTAAGCACGTGATTTTGCCCTATATGAGAATTACTCCCAAAAAATTCAAAAATAAAATGATTTTTCTTTGGTGTGCAATTTTGTGATATTTTGTGATATTTTTAATAATTATTTGTATTTGCTTGTGCGTGTTTATTTGCTAAATTAATAAAAAATACAAAAATATGTCGCATTTTGCATGTAGGATTTAATTCTACAATTGTTAGTAATTAAATTTGTTTTACAAAAATTAAAAATTACAAAAATAGGCATCGTTTGCATTTTTAGCATTTAATGTCCAAATATACAATTTTATGCTTAATTAATACTTAATTGTGCGTTAATTATTATTGGGAGTTAATTTGCGCTTTTATAACTTAATTTAGTTCTTAATAATAGTTTAAGTATTTTTATAATTTAGTTTTAGAAAAATAAAAGAAGAAAAGAGAGCGAAAATATAAAGAAAGTCAGAATTGGGCCTCTTCTTCAATTTCAAGCCACAGGCCCAAAAAATGGCCCAATATTCCCTACGACCCAGTCCATAACCCAAAAGACCCAAACCCCTTTTGTCTTACATTTTACAAAACAAAACAAAACAAAAAGAAGACAAAAACCCTAAAAAATTTCTAAACAATCCGCCACCCCCCCTCATATCATCTTCTTCCTCTCCAAGCTTCACTAAGCTCTAACCATGGCTGCCCAACGTCGACCACCAGCCTTCACCTCACGACCAGCTCCTCCGCCGCTGCTTCGTCTTCTTCTCCGCCGGAAAACCCTCGACCAACGGAGGAGAAAACCCATCGCGGCTTGCTTCATATTTTTCCTCGACGAACTGCTGCTCACGCAGCTGCTATGGTTTCAGTTTTCTTCGTCGCCTCCAGCTGCTGTTGCTTCTTTGTTCAACTTCAAGTCCCCGAGCTGCTGCGTTCCATCTTCTTCTGCCTTCTACTACGTCCAACCATGGACGAGCTTCGACGTCGACCATGTCGTCGTCCATTGCTGTCCGCGACGTGCTGCTGCTCGCTGCTCCGGCTTGCTTCTGCTTCTCGTCGTGTTTAGCTGCCCCCGACGCTGCCGCTGCTCCTCCTTCCTCCGCCGCTGCTTCTGCTTCTCGACGTCGTGCTGCTGCTCGTCGCGGCAGTAGCTGCGGGCTGCTTCTACTTCTTCTTCGTCTTCGTCGTCCTTCGTTCGAGTTTTGGTCGAGGCTCGGACAGATTTGTTTACAATCAAAGTTCGTCGTTGATTCATCTCCGGTTAGTTGTTTTTGAGTTTTATTTTTGTCCATATTTTGTTTGATATTTTCCGGATCCAAAATCGTTAAATGATTTAATCCTTGTTTTGTTCGTTGTTCATCTTTGAAAGAATTTTCTAGTGTGTTCATGTTGTTTGTTAAATTAATTTTCAGATTTCAAAATAGAAGTTTAATTAGTTGTTTTTCATGTTTATTTCATGTTTGTATTATTGTTTAAGTAAGTATTTGTTAGTTTGATGTTTGTTAGATTCAAATTGAAATTTAATTAACTATTTCTTCAATTTGTTTCATGTGTTTATGTATTGTTAGAAGTTGTTAATATTATTAAGTTTAAGCTTAAGTTCATAATTGTTTATTCGTCGATCTTGTTATTTGTCTAAAAGAATTTAGTTGTGTTTAGAGAAATATGTTGGTTTAATCATTTAAATCCATCATGTTTGTTGTTTAAAATAGATTTAATTCATGTTCATACTTTGTTTGATTGTTCTTGAATCCGAAATTTGTATAGCTTGATTTCTTGTTTACCATTTGTGATTATTTCTTGAATTTGTCTCATAAAGTTTAATATAGGAATTATTGTTGTAATGTTGTTAGAGTAGTTGATTTTAAGTTCAATATGATTGAAGTTAGAAATCTAAATATACTTGTTTGTTGTAGTTGTTGAATCCGAAAATAGGATTGTTTGTTGCTAAAAAAATTTTCAATCAAATTTTAGTTGTTCTTTGTTGTTCAATTTGTGTTCGTGTGATTTGTTGTTAAAATGTTGTTAAAATCGTGTTCATGTGATATTGTTGTTATGATGTTCATCCGTGTTCATATTGTTGTTTGAACATTGTTAGAAATTGATCATATTGTCTATATTTTGGTCAAGTTTGATTAATTGATGTGTTATAGCTGATGGGTAGTTTGGTAAATTTGTAGTACGTTCAGGGGTAGTTTGGTAATTTCAGTAAGGTCGGAGGGGGTAGTTTAGGAATTGTACATTTTGTAATTGTTTATTTGAAGCATGGGGGACAAAATGAAATGGGGTGGGTTGTGATATAGTTGTTTAATATAAAGGGGGACAAGACAAAATATAGTGGGGGGAATCTTGTATTATTTTAAATGAAGCATGGGGGACAAAATATAATGGGGTGGTGTGATATGTTTATTTAATGTAATGGGGATGAGTGGGAAGATAATGGGTTGGGTAGAGAAAAAGTATGGATTTTAATTAATTGAAAGGTTTATGGGATGTGTTATATATATGAAGTCTTGAACACAAGACAAAGAACATAAGAGACAGATAGAGAAAAATACACAGATACGGAAAACAGAAAGAGAAAAAACGAGAGAGAGAAACAAATCTGAAAATAAGAGAGAGAAAAGGGCTGAACATTCAAGAGAAAGAAAATTCCGCAAAATATTTAAGCTTTCAAAATAAAAATAAAAACTAAAAAATCTTCTGCTTTCTTTCTTTGTTTGAAATTAGTATTAATGGTTGTTGTTTCATTCAAAGCTTAAAGCTTTTGTTTTTTGGGATGTCAGTTACTGGGTTGTTACTGTTGCTGGGCAGTTGTTGTTGTTGCACTGTTATTACTGTTGCTGATTTTCATCTTCATTTTCTTTTGCTTCCAATATCAGGTACATATCTTTTAAACTCATGTTGTGAAGAGCTTCAACATGGCAAGTAAATGAAGTTTGGAATTATAAGGATGTCTTCTACTCATTTAAATTTTATTAGTTTAAGTTTCAGTTTTGTTTTAGTTGGTTAATATAGTATTAAATCAATTGGTAGATTAGTTCTCTTTCTTAATAACAAATGGCTTAGTTATTTAAGGAACGCGATCAACTCATTTCTTTTAATATATGAAATAATGTCAATGATTTTTTTTACAAAATATAGAGTTAAGTGTTTGCAAATATTCGCATAGGCAGAGAATAAGAATTGGTTTATTTATCTCAAACTCAATCTTCGTAAGCAAAATTAACCAAACAATTATAACATCGGACTGAAAACAAGTGGTGTAAAAGAAGGATGAGATTTATAGATTGTAACATTTTAAGTCAAAAATGTGTAAATAGCGTTTGCTCCAAATATAACAATGAAAATTCTTCAAAAAATATTACTTCATTTATTAAATCAATTGTTTTCCTAAGTTTTATACGCAATTCGCTTTTTGGATAGATAAATATTGTATTTACCATAAAAAATGGTAGTATTAATCACACGTTGTTTATTTTTATTTTATTTTATTTTTTACTCTTTAAACTCATGGTTTTTGAGGAATATAATTCACACGTAAAAATATAATTTGCGGTCAACACTTAATGAATTGTGAATTCTTTTCAAGGAATTTAGAGGCATCTCAAATAGTGATTTCTCATGACTCTTACATTTAAAAATAGATGGATGCAATAAATATTTGTAGAGAATTTATATTACTGTCAAGAATATTTGCATAATTAAGGATGCGTTCGCGTGACTTGATTATACTTCTAAAGGCGATTCGGATTATGCGTTCGCGCAACTTCGAGCAAATTTTTATTAAAAAGAGATTCATCGGAGGATCTTAAATTAATTTCATAAAACCCGAGATGTGCGGTTCACTACTTAATCATACAAAAAGTGCGAATGTTCTTGATTTTATTTAAAACACAATTTCGAAAAAATAATTATTTTATAATAAATATATTATCAATATCATTGTGTACACGTACGCGTGACACGATTTTTCACGTTAAAAAATATATAATATATAAAACGAATACACGTACGCGTGATTCGATTCGAAGAAGGGTCATTAATTGTAAACAATCTAAACAGAAGCGATAATAAAATCATGCAATAAAAAATGTAAAATCGAGATAATTGAGCCAAGAATAAAAACAGTTAAGCGACCGTGCTAGAACCACGGAATTCGGAAATGCCTAACACCTTTTTCCGAATTAACAGAATTCCTTACTCAGGATTTCTGGTTCGCAGAATAATAAACAGAGTCATATTCTCCTCGATTCAGGGATTAAAATTGGTGACTTGGGACGCCTTAAAATTCCCAAGTGGCGACTCTGAAACAAACAAACAAATCCCGTTTCGACTGTCCTTTAATTGGAGAAAACCCCCTTCACCCCTCGCGGGGGCGGAAAAAGGAGGTGCGACAGGAGCTATGACACTCTGCCTACAGATGTTCTACCTCTACATTGTTGGCGTCCTTTCACATTATCGATGACCCTTACTCTCCTTGCGGTAATCCTTTTGTACCAAGGATAACACAATTTCTTACTCGCGAGGGTGGTAATTAGTGTAACAGGGACACCTAGTCCCTTAAGCTTAACTTTGCTCACCTTGCTTTCTTTAGGGAAGCGTCTTCCTAAATGACCATTTTTTTGAATTCCTCATGAATCTTCTTCTGGTGTCCATTCTATTATTGTTAGAATGATATATGAATCTCTCATGACGCCGACTATTATCTAATAACTCAGTCCCTAATTCACGTTTAGTTTATCTTGTTCACTAGCCCATACTGATTTCTATTATTCTGGGGTCTAATTTTTCCTTCTGGTAGTTGCGTTGGAGACACAAACTTATTTCTCGAAGTGAGGATATGACTTTATGGCCTATACTCTTTTGTTATCTAAAGGCTTGTCACCTCTTATCTTTTCCTTTACTTGACTAGAAACTCTGTAATATTGTTATCTTTTTAACTTGCCGTTGTCATCCATGTATCATATCTTACTTTTAATGCTTCATTAGCTCTCTTCATATTTCCTGCTAACATTTCTGTCTATCACTTTATTCTGAAAACTTCAACAAGATATTCTTTTGCTTTTAGCTCCCCTTTGCTCTATCCACTGGCTCTTTGGGTTGCCTACCATTATCTATCTACTAGGGACGATAGTCATACTAAGATAATATTTTTCCTTTCAAGGATTCTAGTGCCTATCTTTGTAGCACTCATTGTATACGGTGAAATCGGAGGGTCCAATTCCTCGTCATCGAGGCACCTCAGTTAATTGTCTCGAAGGCTCGAGGCTATAAGGCTACGGTCAAGCTTCCTCCCTCGAGGTTCGGCGACGCCCGACCCTAGGACAATGTTGACCGTAGCTATGGTAGAAATGGGGAGTTTCCAAGGTACACGGCTAGGACTGACAAAGCCTAGTGGACTATGCTAACCCTGAACCAGGGTGTCATCTAGTTGTCTCATCTCCGTTTCTTTGTCATTAATGTATTTTGTACTATGTTGGGATTCCCCTCCTATATAAAGGGGATCCTTGTCCTTTTGTAAATTTGTGTTGCTTCAGTTGCTCCACACAAAATATACTAGAATATTTTCTTTTCTCTCTAACACATTCTCTTGATATTATTTCTTCCATTTATTATCTTCATTATTGTTCATCATTTGTTGCTTATCATTGTCCATAAAGAGCCTTCGTTGATTTTATTATAATTGTTAGTCGTACTTCAACCACCTTCGGTAGCTCCCAGCCGAGCTCCGAAATCGACCCTGAGGCCCCTAAATTGACAAGATCGAGGCCCCGACTATTAACCTATCGGTTTGGTTATCATCCTATTCCTAACTTTTATCTCGTTTCTAAGTCTAACACATAGCATCATCTGCTTAACAACCAGCATAAAAATATGTCACACCTCATCTTTCCGCCCCCGAGAGGGCGTAGGGAGTTTTCTCCAATTAAAGGACAGTCGAAATGGGATTTGTTTGTTTGTTTCAGAGTCGCCATTTAGGAGATTTAGGGTGTCCCAAGTCACCAATTTTAATCCCGAATCGAGGAAAAGAATGACTCTATTTAACAGTCTGCGCACCAGAAATCCGGATAAGGAATTCTGTTAACCCGGGAGAAGGTGTTAGGCATTCCCGAGTTCCGTGGTTCTAGCACGGTCTCTCAACTGTTATATTCGGCTTGATTATTTTGATTTGTTAAATACATTTTTATTGCATGATTTTATTGTTACCGCTTCTATTTAGATTTAAAGACCCTTCTTTGAATCGAATCACGCGTACGTATATTCGTATTATAAATTATATTTTTAAAACATGCGGAGTTGTGTCACGCACACGTGTACACAATAATATAGATAATATTTTTATTAAAATAATCATTTTCGAAAGTATGCTTTAAATAAAATCAAGAACATTCGCCCTTTTGGTATAATTAAGTAGTGAACCTCACATCTCGGGTTTTTATGAAATTAATAATGATATTCTCCGAGAAATCCCTTTTATTAAATATTCAATCGAAGTCACGTGAACGCATAATCCGAATTGCTTTTAAAAATGTAATTTAGGCCACGCGAACGTATCCCTAATTTCACAAAATATTCTTGATAAAATTCTCTACAAATTGTTTATTGCATCCACTTATTTTTATATGAAAGCCATAAAGAAACATTGATTTAGACGTCTCAAAATTACTCGAAAAGGATTCACAAATTATTGAGTGTTGACCACAAATTATATTTTTTCGCGTATAAATTATATTCCTCAAACCATTCGAATTTGAGGAGTAAAAATAAACAACGTGTGATTAATACTACCATTTAGTGAATACAATATTTGCCTACCCAAATAAACAACGTGCAAATTACGTATAAAAATTGGGAAAGAATGGATGTAATAAAGGAAGTGATATTTTTGAAGAATTTTCATTATTCTATTTGAAGCGAATGCTAAAAAAATGTTATAATCTATAAACCGAATCACCTTCTACATTACTTGTTTTTAATCCAAAGTTATAATCGTTTGGTTAATTTGTTTAAAATGGTAGATAGGCATCAAGTTGATAAGAAAAGGAATTATTATACAAATCGATTGAATAAAATTGCCTTACATGCAACACAATTGTCCGTCTGAAACATTCATAACACTCTAACATCGTAACGAGCTATATCAAATCACCTTCCATATATGATTATATATATACTCATCATCATGCCATATATGAACATACAACTTATATCAATCTAAACCAAAATCAGATTTTTTACAAGATATACTAATAATGTAATTTCTTGATACTTCCATTCTACTTTACATTTAGCTAATAATATTACGGGATGTAATTAATGGCCCATTTTATGTCATGTTCCCTACCTTGATAATTCAATCATGACTTCACTTAATGAAAATTCCGAAATATATTATTACAACACTTATACGAACTTTAAGAGGTAACAATTATCTTATATTCATCACGTCAAACATACTAATATATTAATCAACTAAAACAAAACCAAATTTTAAACTAATAAACTTGAACGAATGGAAAACAGAATTATAATTCCCGAACTTCATTAATATGTCATGTTGAAGCTTTTCATGACATGAATTTACAGATATGTACCTGATATTGGAAGCAAAAGAAAATGATGATGAGAATCAGCGGCAGTAATAACAATACAGCAACAACAATCCAGCAGCAGTAACAACTCAGGAACAGAGTTTGCAAACCAGTAGAACAGTAATCCCAAAAACAAAAGCTTCAAGCTTTGAATGAAACAACAACCATTAATACTAATTTCAAACAAAGAAAGAAAGCAGAAGATTTTTTAGTTTTTATTTTTATTTTGAAAGCTTAAATATTTTCGGAATTTTTCTTTCTCTTAAATGTTCAGCCCTTTTTTTTTCTCTCTTCTATTTTTCTTCTCAGATTCGTTTCTCTTATCTGTCTATTTTTCTCTCGTATCTGTCTGTGTATATTTTCTCTATCTCTCTGTATTGTCTTCAAGACTTCTTATAACACATCCCATAAACCTTTCAATTAATTAAAATCAATACTTTTTCTCTACCCAACCCATTATCTTCCCACTCATCCCCATTACATTAAATAAACATATCACACCACCGCATTTCATTTTGTCCCACATGCCTAACATAAAATAATGCAAGATTCCCCCTTTAAATTAAATCGTGTCCCCCCTTTTACATTAAATAACCATATCACAACCCACCCCATTTTATTTTGTCCCCCATGCTTCATATAAACAATTACAAAATGTACAATTCCTAAACTACCCCTCCGACCTTACTAAAAATTACCAAACTACCCCTGAACGTACTACAAATTACCAAACTACCCATCAGCTATAACACATCAATTAATCAAACTTAACCAAAATATAGGCAATATGGTTAATTTCTAACAATGTTCAAACAACAAATTTCATGAACATGATTTCTTCAACATTTCAATAACAAATCACATGAACATGATTTCAACCACAAATCATATGAACACAAATTGAACAACCAAGAACAACTAAAATTTGATTGAACAATATTTTTAGCAACAACAAACCTATTTTCGGATTTAACAACAACAACAAACAAGTATATTTAGATTTCTAACTTCAATCATATTGAACTTAAAATCAACTCTAACAACATTACAACAAACAATTCTTATATTAAACTTTAAACAAGATTATGAGAACAATTCAAGCAATAATCATAAATGGTAAACAAGAAATCAAACTATACAAAATTCGGATTCAAGATCATCCAAACAAAGTATGAACATGAATGAATCTATTTTAACACAACAAACATGACGGATTAAACGATTAAAACAATATATTCCTTTAACACAACTAAATTCTTTAAACAAATAACAAGATCGACGAAGAAACAATTATGAACTTAAATTTGAACTTAACAATATTAACAATTTCTAACAATACATAAACACATGAAACAAATTGAAGAAATAGTTAATTAAATTTCAATTTGAATCTAACAAACATCAAACTAACAAATATTCATTTAAACAATAATACAAACATGAAATGAATATGAAAACAACTAATTAAACTTCTATTTTGAAATCTGAAAATTAATTTAACAAACAACATGGACATGAACAAAACCAAAAATCAAATATCTAACCATAGACATGAATAAAACAAACATTCGCTGATTTTAGATTCGAAAAATATCAAAGCAAAATACGGACAAAATAAAATTCAAAAACTACTAACCAGATTGAAACAACGAATGACTAACCAACGACGAACGACATCGACCAAAACTCATCCGTGTACGCGAGGCCAAAGTGAAGAGGACGAAGGTGAGGCGGCAGCGTCGGGGGCAGCTGAAGCCACTGCCGCGACAAAGCAGGAGCGGCGACGACCCAGTAGCGGCGACGAACTAGCAGCGGCGTCCAAGCAGTGATAGCAGTATCAACGACAACCATGGAAGCAGCAGTCCATCGAGGAGGACGACGGGAAGCACTAGCAGCTGCTTAGCAGCAGTAGCAGATGCGTGAGCGGACAGCCATGGCATCTTGGTTCGTTTTGTGTTGTTCCGGCGTGGCTGGGGTCGTTCGGAGGTGGTGTTTGGACGGAAAAGATCTAAGCAACCACAGCAGCAGCTCGACGTGCTCGGAAGGAGGAAAAGAAGCAGCATGGTCAGCCATGGACGTCGAGCTCAAGCTTGAGCTCGACGAGCCTCGTCAATGGCGGATAGGGCTAGGGAATTCGGACGAAGAAGAAGGAGATGAAGACGATGTAGTCATGGGTGGTCGGAGAGCAGCTTCGTTGCTGCGTCAACTGTTGGACGAAGGGTGGTCGACGGGCGGACATGGGAGGGCAACTTGGAACTTGAGGAAGAAGAAGAAGATAGGAGGGTGGCGGATGATTTTGCAATTTTTAGGGTTTTCTTCATTTTGTTTTGTTTTGTTTTTTTTGTAAAATGTAAGACAAAATGGGTTTGGGTCTTTTGGGTTATGGACTGGGTCGACCCAGTTCGAAATGGACTGGGTCGTAGGGAAGATTGGGCCATTTTTGGGCCTGTGGCTTGAAATTGAAGAAGAGGCCTAATTCCGACTTTCTTTATATTTTCGCTCTCTTTTCTTCTTTTATTTCTTCTAAAACTAATTTATAAAAATACTTAAACTATTATTAAGAATTAAATTAAGTTATAAAAGCACAAATTAACTCCCAATAACAATTAACGCATAATTAAGTAATAATTAAGCATAAAATTGTATATTTAGACATTAAATGCTAAAAATGCAAACGATGCCTATTTTTGTAATTTTTAATTTTTGTAAAACAAATTTAATTACTAACAATTTTAGAATTAAATCCTACATGCAAAAGGTGACATATTTTTGTATTTTTTATTAATTTAGCAAATAAACACGCACAGACAAATACAAATAATTATTCAAAATATCACAAAATATCACAAAATTGCACACCAAAGAAAAATCATTTTATTTTTGGATTTTTTGGGAGTAATTCTCATATTGGGCAAAAATCACGTGCTTACAGCTGCCCCTCTTTGCCCGGAGACATGAAGGGTTTTCGTGCAAAGATAAAGCGAGCGATTTTTGCCCATCCGAGTACTCCGTTGAAGCATTTTTTTGAAAAAGATTTGACCGAACCTTTGCTTCAAAGGTTTCCTACATATCGTGGGCTAAACAGGAATCAGGTCAATGTAGTTCGGGAAATTTTGGTAGCTGGGACTACCGTGGGACTGCATTGTCTCTGTTGTTGCATGCTATTACTACTGCTTACCGATCTCCTTGTTACACCGTTCTTAAAAGAAAACAAGAATCTAGGCTAGAGTACAATTTGTTTTTGTTGCCTTGCTTCCTTGTCTGCTTGCATTTCTTCCGGTGCTGTTCTTTTTTTGACACATGTACTTGAGTTTGTACTGTGACCTCTTGTTGCAACCTTCTGTTTCCCGGTGCTGGGGATTTTTATTGTTTCCTGCTGGGGATTCCTATTGTAACCCTCTATTTTATTGTCCTCTGACTTGATTTTGAAATGTATGCCTCTGTTATCTGGGCGGGCTCCCAACTTCAATACTTGAAAATTAAAGACTTGAAATGTATGCCTCTGTTATTTGGGCGGGCTCCCAACTTCAATGCTTGAAATATAAAGACTGAAATGTATGCCTCTGTTGTCTGGGCGGGCTCCCAACTTCAACAACTGAAATGTAAAGACTGATATGTATGCCTCTGTTATCTGGGCGGGCTCCCGACTTCAATGCTTGAAATGTAAAGACTGAATGTATGCCTCTGTTCTATGGGCGGGCTCCCAACTTCAACAACTGAAATGTAAAGACTGAAATGTATGCCTCTGTTATCTGGGCGGGCTCCCAACATCAACAACAACTATTAAAAATAAGCGCCATTCCTCTCTTCAGGCGGGCTCCTGACTTCAACAACAACTTTGAAAATAATCGTCATTCCTCTCTTCAGGCGGGCTCCTGACTTCAACCAATACATCGCCATTCCTTTCTTTAGGTTGGCAAGATTTCAACAAAAAACGCCTTTCCTCTCTTCAGGCGGGCTCCTGACTTCAACAACAACTTTGAAAATAATCGCCACTCCTCTCTTCAGGCGGGCTCCTGACTTCAACCAATACATCGCCATTCCTTTCTTTAGGTTGGCAAGTTTTCAACAACTTTTAAAAACGCCTTTCCTCTCTTCAGGCGGGCTCCTGACTTCAACAACAACTTTGAAAATAATCGCCATTCCTCTCTTCAGGCGGGCTCCTGACTTCAACCAATACATCTCCATTCCTTTCTTTAGGTTGGCAAGATTTCAACAACTTTTAAAAATGCCTTTCATCTCTTCAGGCGGGCTCCTGACAACAACTTTAAAAATAATCGCCATTCCTCTCTTCAGGCGGGCTCCTGACTTCAACTAATACATCGCCATTCTATTCTTCAGGGTGGCTCCTGACTTCAACCAATACATCGCCATTCTATTCTTCAGGGGGGCTCCTGACTTCAACAACTTCTTTTTTTTTTCAAATTCAATCTTCTTCTTTTTTTATCAAATTATCCTAGGAGAAAATTCATCAGACTAGGATTTGATATCTTATCTTAGGAGAAAGATTCATCGGACTAAGATTTGATATCTTATCTTGGGAGAAAAATTTCATCAGACCAAGATTTTGACTCTAGGAGATAAATCGTCAGACTAGGTCCATTTGTTGTGATCTTAGGAGAAAGATTCATCCGACTAAGATTTTATCTTGGGAGAACAATTTCATCAGACCAAGATTTTGACTCTAGGAGATAAATCGTCAGACTAGGTCCATTTTGTTGTGATCTTAGGAGAAAGATTCATCCGACTAAGATTTGATATCTTATCTTGGGAGAAAAATTTCATCAGACCAAGATTTTGACTCTAGGAGATAAATCGTCAGACTAGGTCCATTTTGTTGTGATCTTAGGAGAAAGATTCATCCGACTAAGATTTTATCTTGGGAGAAAAATTTCATCAGACCAAGATTTTGACTCTAGGAGATAAATCGTCAGACTAGGTCCATTTTGTTGTGATCTTAGGAGAAAGATTCATCCGACTAAGATTTTATCTTGGGAGAAAAATTTCATCAGACCAAGATTTTGACTCTAGGAGATAAATCGTCAGACTAGGTCCATTTTGTTGTGATCTTAGGAGAAAGATTCATCCGACTAAGATTTTATCTTGGGAGAAAAATTTCATCAGACCAAGATTTTGACTCTAGGAGATAAATCGTCAGACTAGGTCCATTTTGTTGTGATCTTAGGAGAAAGATTCATCCGACTAAGATTTTATCTTGGGAGAAAAATTTCATCAGACCAAGATTTTGACTCTAGGAGATAAATCGTCAGACTAGGTCCATTTTGTTGTGATCTTAGGAGAAAGATTCATCCGACTAAGATTTTATCTTGGGAGAAAAATTTCATCAGACCAAGATTTTGACTCTAGGAGATAAATCGTCAGACTAGGTCCATTTTGTTGTGATCTTAGGAGAAAGATTCATCCGACTAAGATTTTATCTTGGGAGAAAAATTTCATCAGACCAAGATTTTGACTCTAGGAGATAAATCGTCAGACTAGGTCCATTTTTGTGTGATCTTAGGAGAAAGATTCATCCGACTAAGATTTTATCTTGGGAGAAAAATTTCATCAGACCAAGATTTTGACTCTAGGAGATAAATCGTCAGACTAGGTCCATTTTGTTGTGATCTTAGGAGAAAGATTCATCCGACTAAGATTTGATATCTTATCTTGGGAGAAAAATTTCATCGGACCAAGATTGTATCGGGAGGTAAATTCATCAGACTAGGACTTTTTATCCTAGGAGAAAAATGTAAAGATCAATGATTTGAGAAACTTACCTTCGTAATTTCTTCTTTTCTTTTCTCCTTCCTTTGCACTGCTTGGTTCTTGCTTGCTGCGGATAATACCACTGTGGGAGTCTCCTTTCTACCCCTCCTTCAAATTTGTTTTTGGTTTTTTTTTTTCAATACTGCTGGGGATAAAAGTGTTATCTTCTTGGGATAACGTTGTTAAGGATAACGCTGCTGGGGAATTTTATCCCTTCAAATCGATGCTTCATTTTTTTGGAAGCTGCTGGGGATGATAATGGCTCTTTGCTTTTCTGAGAACAAGTGTCATCCCTTTATTCTGTCTGCTGGGGATAACTTCCTCCATTGGAAAGTTATTATGTTGGGGGCAACCCTGGTTCAAAGACCACTTCCTTGGTGTTATCTTTATTCTTCCCCAGATGGGTACCTGATTTCCAGAAAAATTTCTAATTGAAAAGAAAATTTTCTGCCCCAGTTTGATAATCTTTTTTTTTTATGGCATGCCTTTCCGTCATCAATGTCATTTCCTTACCTGTTTCAAATCAAAAATTTGTTAGCTTAAAGCGTTGTAGTTGGCTGTGATACTCCACTGGGATGGTTTTCTCTTTCTCCTTCTTTGCTCTGCGTCGCACAACTTGTTGGGGATGATATTATTTGCTGGGGATAATCTATTTCTGCTGGGGATATCCCTCTTCTTTCGTGGCATGGCTCGGAAACTTGCATTTTCCCGACCTTTTAGTCTCGCATGAATTTCTCAAATCATGCTTATTGCTCTCCTTGTTTTGTCCACGGGCTTTAGCCTTGAGGTTTTAATAACCTTTGATTTTGGCAAGGATATCCCTCTTGACACTCGTCAATTCCCTTTTGCTGGGGATATCTTTCTTGACACTGGCCTCGCGCTTGTTCCTTGCTGATTATACTACTTGGATGTACTAGTCAGATCTCCTCTTGCATGATTGGAGAGTTGATGGCTTATTTTGAAGTCATTTCCCACTGGTACTGACCAAACAGACTCTACTGGGGAATTTTCTATGAAAGGAGAAAGATAAAAAGGAACAGAATAAAAGACAAAGGAAAAAGATGACTCTTTAACAAAAGAAACTATAAATAAAAAATAAAAAAAACCTATCACATGCAGACACCGACTCTAATGGTCATGACATGCATATGTGGCCTATCCTCTGCTGTCAATCATCTTTCAAGATCTTCAATTGGCAATTCCTCATCTGATTCTTAATCTTATTCGACTTGTAGTGCCCGAAGGGTTTTCACTATCAAGCCTCTCTCATTTTGGATTTTTCTCTCAGCTTTCATCGCCTTATGGTGTCCGTGAAGATTTTCACCGATAAGACTCCCTCATTTGTATCACTTTCCAGCTGGGGATTTGGAGTGTTGCCGGTATGACTCTCTCTGTTGCAGATTAGAGTCCTTTCTGTTGTGGAACAGAATGTTATGTTCGCCGGTAAGACTCTCATTTGTCTGACTTGACATCTTTTGAAGACTGATCAGAAGGTCTTTCTTTGGACCGTAATGTGGGTTTTTTGGATAGGCTTAGAAAGAAAGGGTATTAAAGGCTCAAAAACAAATCAAATTTGGGGTTCAAAATTACAACCTTCGGAACCAATTTTTGCTTACAACGAGTACAACTCTTGCCCCAGTTTCTTGCTTGGGGATTATTTATTTATTATTTTTAATTTCTTTTTACACCATGACAGAGCCGTGAGGCGCCTACGTATCCTCTTTGAGGAATCAGGTCAAACGTAGTTCGCAATTCCTCTTTTTCATTTGACTTTCTTTTGTTTGTTTTTTTCATTTTTCTTTTTCTTTTTCGTTTTTTTTTTTGATTTTTTCTTTACCTTCCAGGCTCGTATTTCCTAGTCATTGCTATTGATTCCGAACGAGGGGTATGAAAGAAAATAAATAAGGCTCAAAAGGGGTAACGAAGGATAAAGTGATTAGGTAGCAGAACAAAATGCCTTCGTCATTCCAGTCTTCAAAACATGCCAAGTGCAAACAACACAATTGAACATAGATTTATAGTCTCTTCCGATGGTGCTGGACTTGACAATTATGTTAAACACTTGCTTTTTCATTTGTCATTTCTAAAGCACTGCTGGGCGACACTCTCACTCTCATGCACGACCCTCATGCCAATTTGGCGAATCTTGCATTTAACGGTTTTCTTTATGTTTTACTTGCCCCAGTTCCACATGACTCGGGCTTCAAATAATCTCAAACCGTTCTTATTTCCTTTAAATGCTTTGATCACCTTCCCAGGGTTTTATGATTAACTTTATAGACTAGGCCCAAACTGTGTGCGCATGTTATGTCACTAGAATCAGCGCTTGAATAAAAATGATAAAAGGACTAATCAAAAGAAAACTGGAAATAATAAAAGACCGACTTTTGTATTAGACTACTAGCGAAATGGTTTGAATAATAAAACAAACAAAACAAGCAGAATAAAATCCTAACACAGCCTTGACAAAACTTAAACAAACTGATATGACAAAATGGAAAGATAAGAAGGTTTGACACAAGACAATATTCGGATTACAACCCTAAGAATAATCCGGACAACAGAAATGACAACAAAATAAGCCACCACAAGCTTCTCTCTTGCTAACCAAGGAACGGAGCGTCCTCCCATTTTATCAAAGTTGGCATCTTTAGCCACTGAGCTTTGCAGTATTGTCCAGACCATTTCCAACTTCGATATCATTATCATCAGTTAGCGGCTTTCCGGGATGACTTTAAAATCCCATGTTACCAGGCATCCTCCCCATAAAGTGTGCTTCATGATGAGCAGGTAAAGGATTCTGCGCGATATTCTGGGTGTCATTACCTTGGATCACAATCAGATTTTCCTGGATCATCCTTTCTATTTCTTTTTTCAAATCCCAACAACTTTCAACATTGTGCCCCTGGGCATTGGAATGGTATTCACACCTTTTAGAAGGGTCAAAGCTTCTTGCACGTGTGTCCAGATGATTTGGAGGAATAGATGCAATCATGTTGTGATGCTTTAACCTCTCAAATAAGCTTTCATAGGACTCTCCTATTGGTGTAAAATTATCTTTCAACCTTCGTTCCCCTTTATACTTCTGGCTTGGATGTGGGTTATAGGGCACCTGAAAGTTATGTGGAGGCTTCTGGAGATTTTGTGACGCTCGTGCTCACCTTCTGGGGCGTTTTGGTGGCCGGGCAACATACTGAGGTGGAACAATAGACTGTTGTGGGTTCTGAGGGGGATAATATTGCTCAGGGGATTCATAGATAACTTTAGGAGGCTGCTCATACCTTCGAGATGTTCTCCTAGGACCTCTTCTTGACCCTGATGTCATCATGATTTCTTCAATCTTCTCATTTGTGTCGCAAAAATTATCAGACTCAACCCGGACAGCGTGAGTTGCATCTTTAAAAACTGCTTGACTCATAATTTTTCCTGTCTTAAGACCATTCTCTATTATTTCTCCCATTTTGATTGCTTCCGAGAAGGATTTGCCAACTGCGGACATCATGTTCTGAAAGTAATCTGGCTCTTGCGCTTGAAGGAAGACAGTTATTAGCTCGTGGTCATCCATGGGTGGCTTAACTCGAGCTGCTTGCTCTCTCCATTTAATGGCATATTCCCTGAAACTTTCACTTGGTTTCTTCTTCAGGTTTGAAAGGGAAATGCGGTCTGGGGTAATGTCGATGCTGTATTGGAACTGTTTGATAAATGCTTGTGCCATGTCGTCCCAGACACACCAGCGAGACGTGTCTTGATCCATAAACCATTCGGAAGCTACTCCCGTAAGGCTTTCCACAAAATAAGCCATCAACAATTCTTCATTTCTTCCCGCACCTCTCAGTTGATTGCAATACCTTTTCAGGTGGGCAATGGGATCTCCATGTCCATCGTACTTTTCAAATTTGGGAGTCTTGAAACCAGGCGGCAAGTGGACATCGGGGAACATACATAGATCTTTGAAGGCAACACTCTTTTGACCAGACAACCCTTGCCTGTTTTTCAACCATTGTTCTAAGTTTTTCACTCTTTGGGTCTTTTCTTCTTGTACCATCTTTCGGGCAGGCTCTTCAATCTTTGCAGGAAGATCAAACGAGTACGGATGGTACTTAGGAGAGTGGTACTGCTCTTGTTGTGTCACAAATTGTGACTCATGACGAGGCTGTCCTTGCCCACTGGCCCATGCTTGACACACTCCGGTCATTTACTGTTTCAGTATTCTATTTTTCCCGGCACAGTAAACTCTTGTTGAACCCTCTGAACAAATCGACCAACTCAACTTTCTTCACAATTCAAAACAAAACATGTTAGAATGGACTCAATCGGTTCTTATTACTAGCAACATCTTTTTTTTCGATTTTTTTTCAATTTTTTTTTCATTTTTTTGTTGTGGTCGAATCTTATGAAGATTGCCTACGTATCATGACCCCGCATGAATCAGACCTTGCGTAGTTCGGACCAATAGACTGGGTAAGAACAATGAAACACATTTTTTCTTTGGAATTATCAATTTTCATAATAAAACAACTGGATTTCAAAGGTTTAAAGATGACCTACAAACTTGAAAATCAAACGACCCACATATTCTAATCAAAAGATTTATAACCTCAAAACAAAAAGGTCAGCTTCCTTTCACCGTTTTGACAAATGCAACCAAACGGTTATTTTTGCAAATGTGGCCCCTTCCAAATTTTGAGGCCGGAGAGGATTATTTTATGACACTTTACACACTTGTCCGTCTTTTACGAAAAATAGCCTTTCGACAACTGAAAGATACTCTGAGGCTATTTCGGCAAGAACGGTTTAAGACGCGGCCGAAGCTGGCTCGGCTTATTTTGACCAAAAATCTAAAAGGTATTCACCTGACCGTTGACTCTTTGTTTTTTTTTTCAAATTACAATAAAAACAGGTGTTGCAACACGACCCTTCAGCGCCTCGGGGACGAAGATTTTTTAAGGCTGTGTGGGTCAACTAGACAAAAATCCTAAACATGACCCAAAAGGTGGCTGTTTATGCAAAGTCAGCCTTCCGGCGTCCTTTTCGGGAACATTCGGCTATGTCTTGACAAAACAGCGTCACCCGACTTCTTTATGACGAAATTAAAATTTGACATATTTTTTTTTGTTTATTTTTAGCAAAGGGGAGGTGGGACACCACCCGACTTATTTATGACAAAAATTAAAATTTTGACACGTTTTTTATTTATTTATTGGTTTTTGGCTATTTTAGCAAAAAAGGGGGGTTGGACCCGATGAGGGTTGCCTACGTATCTCACATCCGGTGAGAATCAAACCCGCGTAGTTCGGGCAAGTCATGAATAAAGTAAATAAACTAATTTTAATTTTTTTTTTGTAAAAGAACTGCTTTAAAAGAAGAAAGGAAGTATATATATTTTTTGGATTTTTGATTGATTTTCTTTTTGAAAGAAAGACTTCTAAGAATTCCTTTTCTTTTGATTTGAACTTTGAGAATTTCAAAAGTAAAATGAAGATATTTTTTTTTGTTTGAATTTTCATTTGTAGAAAGAAAATATATTTTTTTTTTGGAATTTTACCCTTAATAAAAGAAATGCTTTCTAAAAAAATATTTTTTGAATTTTGAATTTTCTTTTCAATTTTTAAAGAAGAAGGAAAATATTTTCGAATTTGTTTTATTTTATTATATATATATATATATATATTTTTTTTTAATAATTAAAAAGACTTTCTAAAGAAGTCAATAATGAAAAATATTTTTGGATTTTTTGTTTTGAAAATTGGGAGTCTAAAAAAAACTTTTCTAGACTTTTTGGCAGGATAAATATTTTTGCAACAAATAAAGATATATATACATTTTTTGGAAATAAAGAAAAACTTTTTGGATTTTATATATATATATATATATATATATATATATATATATATATATATATATATATATATATTTGCAACAAATAATAAAACCACTTTCAACGCGACTCTTTTTATTTTATTATTTTGAATTTTTTAGAAACGAAAAAAAAACTATTTTAAAAGTAAGACTCTTTTTCATTGTCATTTTCAGGGGAAGACAAACTATTTTCCTTTATATATATATATATATATATATATATATATATATATATATATATATATATATATATATATATATATATATATATATATATATATTTTTATTTTTTTTATTTTTTTTGAAAAATAAGACAGAACAACGATTTTTTATTTTATTTTTTCTTTGGTTTTAATAAAACAAACTAATAAAATATTTTTTTTCATTTTCTCAAAATTTCGGCAGAGTTTTGACAGTATTTGGGCATTGGGATTTTTTTTTCAAAAATAAACAGTCAATTCCCTAACCACTATTTCTTTTTTTCAATTTTAAAATATTATTCCTGATATTCAAAAGTCAGTCAACACACAAATCCGGATCAAATAAATGCGCAAGTAGCAGCAAGTAAGATGCATCAGGATGATCATTTTTTTTGGTACACCTGTCCTAGACAGACCCAACCCCTTTGTTGAGTCTCCAAAGTCAAATGCACGTGATGCAAACAATCGCTCCTACTAGGGATCTGACATGAAGCTGAGTTATTCTAAGTGAAAAAACCTGAGGCATATTGTTCTATCCCTGGCTCACCCAAGTGGACAGTTTGAGCCGAAATGGGGGCAACGTACCGGGAGCACGAAAGTCTGCCCGGCCTAGTTACTTGTCCCAACTTCGTCTTATTTGGTATGACTTCTAACAGAAAGGTGGGCCACGCGCACGTGTACACCATAAATTTAGAAGACTCATAAAGAAGAAGGGTTTCGTAGCAGTTGTATATACACAATTCAGATAATATTAAAGCGGTAAAAGCATCATTTAGCACATTAGGCATATATCATGTAACAATCAGATAATAAATAAAGCCAACTATAACAACTATTTTAAGCTCGAATTCTTGAACCCTGAACCAGTGGTTCTGGGTTTTGTCCCCAGCAGAGTCGCCAGAGCTGTCACACCTCCTCTTTCTGCCCCCGAGAGGGCGTAGGGAGTTTTCTCTAATTAAAGGACAGTCGAAACGGGATTTGTTTGTTTGTTTCAGAGTCGCCACTTAGGAGATTTAGGGTGTCCCAAGTCACCAATTTTAATCTCGAATCGAGGAAAAGAATGACTCTATTTAACAGTCTGCGCACCAGAAATCCGGATAAGGAATTCTGTTAACCCGGGAGAAGGTGTTAGGCATTCCCGAGTTCCGTGGTTCTAGCACGGTCGCTCAACTGTTATATTCGGCTTGATTATTTTGATTTGTTAAATACATTTTTATTGCATGATTTTATTGTTACCGCTTCTATTTAGATTTAAAGACCCTTCTTTGAATCGAATCACGCGTACGTATATTCGTATTATAAATTATATTTTTAAAACATGCGGAGTTGTGTCACGCACACGTGTACACAATAATATAGATAATATTTTTATTAAAATAATCATTTTCGAAAGTATGCTTTAAATAAAATCAAGAACATTCGCCCTTTTGGTATAATTAAGTAGTGAACCTCACATCTCGGATTTTTATGAAATTAATAATGATATTCTCCGAGAAATCCCTTTTATTAAATATTCGATCGAAGTCACGTGAACGCATAATCCGAATTGCTTTTAAAAATGTAATTTAGGCCACGCGAACGTATCCCTAATTTCACAAAATATTCTTGATAAAATTCTCTACAAATTGTTTATTGCATCCACTTATTTTTATATGAAAGCCATAAAGAAACATTGATTTAGACGTCTCGAAATTACTCGAAAAGGATTCACAAATTATTGAGTGTTGACCACAAATTATATTTTTTCGCGTATAAATTATATTCCTCAAACCATTCGAATTTGAGGAGTAAAAATAAACAACGTGTGATTAATACTACCATTTAGTGAATACAATATTTGCCTACCCAAATAAACAACGTGCAAATTACGTATAAAATTTGGGAAAGAATGGATGTAATAAAGGAAGTGATATTTTTGAAGAATTTTCATTATTCTATTTGAAGCGAATGCTAAAAAAATGTTATAATCTATAAACCGAATCACCTTCTACATTACTTGTTTTTAATCCAAAGTTATAATCGTTTGGTTAATTTGTTTATGATGGTAGATAGGCATCAAGTTGATAAGAAAAGGAATTATTATACAAATCGATTGAATAAAATTGCCTTACATGCAACACAATTGTCCGTCTGAAACATTCATAACACTCTAACATCGTAACGAGCTATATCAAATCACCTTCCATATATGATTATATATATACTCATCATCATGCCATATATGAACATACAACTTATATCAATCTAAACCAAAATCAGATTTTTTACAAGATATACTAATAATGTAATTTCTTGATACTTCCATTCTACTTTACATTTAGCTAATAATATTACGGGATGTAATTAATGGCCCATTTTATGTCATGTTCCCTACCTTGATAATTCAATCATGACTTCACTTAATGAAAATTCCGAAATATATTATTACAACACTTATATGAACTTTAAGAGGTAACAATTATCTTATATTCATCACGTCAAACATACTAATATATTAATCAACTAAAACAAAACCAAATTTTAAACTAATAAACTTGAACGAATGGAAAACAGAATTATAATTCCCGAACTTCATTAATATGTCATGTTGAAGCTTTTCATGACATGAATTTACAGATATGTACCTGATATTGGAAGCAAAAGAAAATGATGATGAGAATCAGCGGCAGTAATAACAATACAGCAACAACAATCCAGCAGCAGTAACAACTCAGGAACAGAGTTTGCAAACCAGTAGAACAGTAATCCCAAAAACAAAAGCTTCAAGCTTTGAATGAAACAACAACCATTAATACTAATTTCAAACAAAGAAAGAAAGCAGAAGATTTTTTAGTTTTTATTTTTATTTTGAAAGCTTAAATATTTTCGGAATTTTTCTTTCTCTTAAATGTTCAGCCCTTTTTTTTTCTCTCTTCTATTTTTCTTCTCAGATTCGTTTCTCTTATCTGTCTATTTTTCTCTCGTATCTGTCTGTGTATATTTTCTCTATCTCTCTGTATTGTCTTCAAGACTTCTTATAACACATCCCATAAACCTTTCAATTAATTAAAATCAATACTTTTTCTCTACCCAACCCATTATCTTCCCACTCATCCCCATTACATTAAATAAACATATCACACCACCGCATTTCATTTTGTCCCACATGCCTAACATAAAATAATGCAAGATTCCCCCTTTAAATTAAATCGTGTCCCCCCTTTTACATTAAATAACCATATCACAACCCACCCCATTTTATTTTGTCCCCCATGCTTCATATAAACAATTACAAAATGTACAATTCCTAAACTACCCCTCCGACCTTACTAAAAATTACCAAACTACCCCTGAACGTACTACAAATTACCAAACTACCCATCAGCTATAACACATCAATTAATCAAACTTAACCAAAATATAGGCAATATGGTTAATTTCTAACAATGTTCAAACAACAAATTTCATGAACATGATTTCTTCAACATTTCAATAACAAATCACATGAACATGATTTCAACCACAAATCATATGAACACAAATTGAACAACCAAGAACAACTAAAATTTGATTGAACAATATTTTTAGCAACAACAAACCTATTTTCGGATTTAACAACAACAACAAACAAGTATATTTAGATTTCTAACTTCAATCATATTGAACTTAAAATCAACTCTAACAACATTACAACAAACAATTCTTATATTAAACTTTAAACAAGATTATGAGAACAATTCAAGCAATAATCATAAATGGTAAACAAGAAATCAAACTATACAAAATTCGGATTCAAGATCATCCAAACAAAGTATGAACATGAATGAATCTATTTTAACACAACAAACATGACGGATTAAACGATTAAAACAATATATTCCTTTAACACAACTAAATTCTTTAAACAAATAACAAGATCGACGAAGAAACAATTATGAACTTAAATTTGAACTTAACAATATTAACAATTTCTAACAATACATAAACACATGAAACAAATTGAAGAAATAGTTAATTAAATTTCAATTTGAATCTAACAAACATCAAACTAACAAATATTCATTTAAACAATAATACAAACATGAAATGAATATGAAAACAACTAATTAAACTTCTATTTTGAAATCTGAAAATTAATTTAACAAACAACATGGACATGAACAAAAACAAAAATCAAATATCTAACCATAGACATGAATAAAACAAACATTCGCTGATTTTAGATTCGAAAAATATCAAAGCAAAATACGGACAAAATAAAATTCAAAAACTACTAACCAGATTGAAACAACGAATGACTAACCAACGACGAACGACATCGACCAAAACTCATCCGTGTACGCGAGGCCAAAGTGAAGAGGACGAAGGTGAGGCGACAGCGTCGGGGGCAGCTGAAGCCACTGCCGCGACAAAGCAGGAGCGGCGACGACCCAGTAGCGGCGACGAACTAGCAGCGGCGTCCAAGCAGTGATAGCAGCATCAACGACAACCATGGAAGCAGCAGTCCATCGAGGAGGACGACAGGAAGCACTAGCAGCTGCTTAGCAGCAGTAGCAGATGCGTGAGCGGACAGCCATGGCATCTTGGTTCGTTTTGTGTTGTTCCGGCGTGGCTGGGGTCGTTCGGAGGTGGTGTTTGGACGGAAAAGATCTAAGCAACCACAGCAGCAGCTCGACGTGCTCGGAAGGAGGAAAAGAAGCAGCATGGTCAGCCATGGACGTCGAGCTCAAGCTTGAGCTCGACGAGCCTCGTCAATGGCGGATAGGGCTAGGGAATTCGGACGAAGAAGAAGGAGATGAAGACGATGTAGTCATGGGTGGTCAGGGAGCAGCTTCGTTGCTGCGTCAACTGTTGGACGAAGGGTGGTCGACGGGCGGACATGGGAGGGCAACTTGGAACTTGAGGAAGAAGAAGAAGATACGAGGGTGGCGGATGATTTTGCAATTTTTAGGGTTTTCTTCATTTTGTTTTGTTTTTTTTTTGTAAAATGTAAGACAAAATGGGTTTGGGTCTTTTGGGTTATGGACTGGGTCGACCCAGTTCGAAATGGACTGGGTCGTAGGGAAGATTGGGCCATTTTTGGGCCTGTGGCTTGAAATTGAAGAAGAGGCCTAATTCCGACTTTCTTTATATTTTCGCTCTCTTTTCTTCTTTTATTTCTTCTAAAACTAATTTATAAAAATACTTAAACTATTATTAAGAATTAAATTAAGTTATAAAAGCGCAAATTAACTCCCAATAACAATTAACGCATAATTAAGTAATAATTAAGCATAAAATTGTATATTTAGACATTAAATGCTAAAAATGCAAACGATGCCTATTTTTGTAATTTTTAATTTTTGTAAAACAAATTTAATTACTAACAATTTTAGAATTAAATCCTACATGCAAAAGGTGACATATTTTTGTATTTTTTATTAATTTAGCAAATAAACACGCACAGACAAATACAAATAATTATTCAAAATATCACAAAATATCACAAAATTGCACACCAAAGAAAAATCATTTTATTTTTGGATTTTTTGGGAGTAATTCTCATATTGGGCAAAAATCACGTGCTTACAGCTGCCCTCTTTGCCCGGAGACATGAAGGGTTTTCGTGCAAAGATAAAGCGAGCGATTTTTGCCCATCCGAGTACTCCGTTGAAGCATTTTTTTGAAAAAGATTTGACCGAACCTTTGCTTCAAAGGTTTCCTACATATCGTGGGCTAAACAGGTATCAGGTCAATGTAGTTCGGGAAATTTTGGTAGCTGGGACTACCGTGGGACTGCATTGTCACTGTTGTTGCATGCTATTACTACTGCTTACCGATCTCCTTGTTACACCGTTCTTAAAAGAAAACAAGAATCTAGGCTAGAGTACAATTTGTTTTTGTTGCCTTGCTTCCTTGTCTGCTTGCATTTCTTCCGGTGCTGTTCTTTTTTTGACACATGTACTTGAGTTTGTACTGTGACCTCTTGTTGCAACCTTCTGTTTCCCGGTGCTGGGGATTTTTATTGTTTCCTGCTGGGGATTCCTATTGTAACCCTCTGTTTTATTGTCCTCTGACTTGATCTTGAAATGTATGCCTCTGTTATCTGGGCGGGCTCCCAACTTCAATACTTGAAAATTAAAGACTTGAAATGTATGCCTCTGTTATTTGGGCGGGCTCCCAACTTCAATGCTTGAAATATAAAGACTGAAATGTATGCCTCTGTTGTCTGGGCGGGCTCCCAACTTCAACAACTGAAATGTAAAGACTGATATGTATGCCTCTGTTATCTGGGCGGGCTCCCGACTTCAATGCTTGAAATGTAAAGACTGAATGTATGCCTCTGTTCTATGGGCGGGCTCCCAACTTCAACAACTGAAATGTAAAGACTGAAATGTATGCCTCTGTTATCTGGGCGGGCTCCCAACATCAACAACAACTTTTAAAAATAAGCGCCATTCCTCTCTTCAGGCGGGCTCCTGACTTCAACAACAACTTTGAAAATAATCGCCATTCCTCTCTTCAGGCGGGCTCCTGACTTCAACCAATACATCGCCATTCCTTTCTTTAGGTTGGCAAGATTTCAACAAAAAACGCCTTTCCTCTCTTCAGGCGGGCTCCTGACTTCAACAACAACTTTGAAAATAATCGCCACTCCTCTCTTCAGGCGGGCTCCTGACTTCAACCAATACATCGCCATTCCTTTCTTTAGGTTGGCAAGTTTTCAACAACTTTTAAAAACGCCTTTCCTCTCTTCAGGCGGGCTCCTGACTTCAACAACAACTTTGAAAATAATCGCCATTCCTCTCTTCAGGCGGGCTCCTGACTTCAACCAATACATCTCCATTCCTTTCTTTAGGTTGGCAAGATTTCAACAACTTTTAAAAATGCCTTTCATCTCTTCAGGCGGGCTCCTGACAACAACTTTGAAAATAATCGCCATTCCTCTCTTCAGGCGGGCTCCTGACTTCAACTAATACATCGCCATTCTATTCTTCAGGGTGGCTCCTGACTTCAACCAATACATCGCCATTCTATTCTTCAGGGGGGCTCCTGATTTCAACCATTTTTTTTCAATTCAAACTTCTTCTTCTTTTTTTTAAATTATCCTAGGAGAAAATTCATCAGACTAGGATTTGATATCTTATCTTAGGAGAAAGATTCATCGGACTAAGATTTGATATCTTATCTTGGGAGAAAAATTTCATCGGACTAAGATTTGATATCTTATCTTGGGAGAAAAATTTCATCAGACCAAGATTTTGACTCTAGGAGATAAATCGTCAGACTAGGTCCATTTGTTGTGATCTTAGGAGAAAGATTCATCCGACTAAGATTTTATCTTGGGAGAACAATTTCATCAGACCAAGATTTTGACTCTAGGAGATAAATCGTCAGACTAGGTCCATTTTGTTGTGATCTTAGGAGAAAGATTCATCCGACTAAGATTTGATATCTTATCTTGGGAGAAAAATTTCATCAGACCAAGATTTTGACTCTAGGAGATAAATCGTCAGACTAGGTCCATTTTGTTGTGATCTTAGGAGAAAGATTCATCCGACTAAGATTTTATCTTGGGAGAAAAATTTCATCAGACCAAGATTTTGACTCTAGGAGATAAATCGTCAGACTAGGTCCATTTTGTTGTGATCTTAGGAGAAAGATTCATCCGACTAAGATTTTATCTTGGGAGAAAAATTTCATCAAACCAAGATTTTGACTCTAGGAGATAAATCGTCAGACTAGGTCCATTTTGTTGTGATCTTAGGAGAAAGATTCATCCGACTAAGATTTTATCTTGGGAGAAAAATTTCATCAGACCAAGATTTTGACTCTAGGAGATAAATCGTCAGACTAGGTCCATTTTGTTGTGATCTTAGGAGAAAGATTCATCCGACTAAGATTTTATCTTGGGAGAAAAATTTCATCAGACCAAGATTTTGACTCTAGGAGATAAATCGTCAGACTAGGTCCATTTTGTTGTGATCTTAGGAGAAAGATTCATCCGACTAAGATTTTATCTTGGGAGAAAAATTTCATCAGACCAAGATTTTGACTCTAGGAGATAAATCGTCAGACTAGGTCCATTTTGTTGTGATCTTAGGAGAAAGATTCATCCGACTAAGATTTTATCTTGGGAGAAAAATTTCATCAGACCAAGATTTTGACTCTAGGAGATAAATCGTCAGACTAGGTCCATTTTGTTGTGATCTTAGGAGAAAGATTCATCCGACTAAGATTTTATCTTGGGAGAAAAATTTCATCAGACCAAGATTTTGACTCTAGGAGATAAATCGTCAGACTAGGTCCATTTTGTTGTGATCTTAGGAGAAAGATTCATCCGACTAAGATTTTATCTTGGGAGAAAAATTTCATCAGACCAAGATTTTGACTCTAGGAGATAAATCGTCAGACTAGGTCCATTTTGTTGTGATCTTAGGAGAAAGATTCATCCGACTAAGATTTTATCTTGGGAGAAAAATTTCATCAGACCAAGATTTTGACTCTAGGAGATAAATCGTCAGACTAGGTCCATTTTTGTGTGATCTTAGGAGAAAGATTCATCCGACTAAGATTTTATCTTGGGAGAAAAATTTCATCAGACCAAGATTTTGACTCTAGGAGATAAATCGTCAGACTAGGTCCATTTTGTTGTGATCTTAGGAGAAAGATTCATCCGACTAAGATTTGATATCTTATCTTGGGAGAAAAATTTCATCAGACCAAGATTGTATCGGGAGGTAAATTCATCAGACTAGGACTTTTTATCCTAGGAGAAAAATGTAAAGATCAATGATTTGAGAAACTTACCTTCCTTTCTACCCCTCCTTCAAATTTGTTTTTGGTTTTTTTTTTCAACACTGCTGGGGATAAAAGTGTTATCTTCTTGGGATAACGTTGTTAAGGATAACGCTGCTGGGGAATTTTATCCCTTCAAATCGATGCTTCATTCTTTTGGAAGCTGCTGGGGATGATAATGGCTCTTTGCTTTTCTGAGCACAAGTGTCATCCCTTTATTCTGTCTGCTGGGGATAACTTCCTCCATTGGAAAGTTATTATGTTGGGGGCAACCCTGGTTCAAAGACCACTTCCTTGGTGTTATCTTTATTCTTCCCCAGATGGGTACCTGATTTCCAGAAAATTTTCTAATTGAAAAGAAAATTTTCTGCCCCAGTTTGATAATCTTTTTTTTTATGGCATGCCTTTCCATCATCAATGTCATTTCCTTTACCTGTTTCAAATCAAAAATTTGTTAGCTTAAAGCGTTGTAGTTGGCTGTGATACTCCACTGGGATGGTTTTCTCTTTCTCCTTCTTTGCTCTGCGTCCCACAACTTGTTGGGGATGATATTATTTGCTGGGGATAATCTATTTCTGCTGGGGATATCCCTCTTCTTTCGTGGCATGGCTCGGAAACTTGCATTTTCCCGACCTTTTAGTCTCGCATGAATTTCTCAAATCATGCTTATTGCTCTCCTTGTTTTGTCCACGAGCTTTGGCCTTGAGGTTTTAATAACCTTTGATTTTGGCAAGGATATCTCTCTTGACACTCGTCAATTCCCTTTTGCTGGGGATATCTTTCTTGACACTGGCCTCGCGCTTGTTCCTTGCTGATTATACTACTTGGATGTACTAGTCAGATCTCCTCTTGCATGATTGGAGAGTTGATGGCTTATTTTGACGTCATTTCCCACTGGTACTGACCAAACAGACTCTACTGGGGAATTTTCTATGAAAGGAGAAAGATAAAAAGGAACAGAATAAAAGACAAAGGAAAAAGATGACTCTTTAACAAAAGAAACTATAAATAAAAAATAAAAAAAACCTATCACATGCAGACACCGACTCTAATGGTCATGACATGCATATGTGGCCTATCCTCTGCTGTCAATCATCTTTCAAGATCTTCAATTGGCAATTCCTCATCTGATTCTTAATCTTATTCGACTTGTAGTGCCCGAAGGGTTTTCACTATCAAGCCTCTCTCATTTTGGGTTTTTCTCTCAGCTTTCATCGCCTTATGGTGTCCGTGAAGATTTTCACCGATAAGACTCCCTCATTTGTATCACTTTCCAGCTGGGGATTTGGAGTGTTGCCGGTATGACTCTCTCTGCTGCAGATTAGAGTCCTTTCTGCTGTGGAACAGAATGTTATGTTCGCCGGTAAGACTCTCATTTGTCTGACTTGACATCTTTTGAAGACTGATCAGAAGGTCTTTCTTTGGACCGTAATGTGGGTTTTTTGGATAGGCTTAGAAAGAAAGGGTATTAAAGGCTCAAAAACAAATCAAATTTGGGGTTCAAAATTACAACCTTCGGAACCAATTTTTGCTTACAACGAGTACAACTCTTGCCCCAGTTTCTTGCTTGGGGATTATTTATTTATTATTTTTAATTTCTTTTTACACCATGACCGAGCCGTGAGGCGCCTACGTATCCTCTTTGAGGAATCAGGTCAAACGTAGTTCCCAATTCCTCTTTTTCATTTGACTTTCTTTTGTTTTTTTTTTTCATTTTTCTTTTTCTTTTTCGTTTTTTTTTTGATTTTTTCTTTACCTTCCAGGCTCGTATTTCCTAGTCATTGCTATTGATTCCGAACGAGGGGTATGAAAGAAAATAAATAAGGCTCAAAAGGGGTAACGAAGGATAAAGTGTTTAGGTAGCAGAACAAAATGTCTTCGTCATTCCAGTCTTCAAAACATGCCAAGTGCAAACAACACAATTGAACATAGATTTATAGTCTCTTCCGATGGTGCTGGACTTGACAATTATGTTAAACACTTGCTTTTTCATTTGTCATTTCTAAAGCACTGCTGGGCGACACTCTCACTCTCATGCACGACCCTCATGCCAATTTGGCGAATCTTGCATTTAACGGTTTTCTTTATGTTTTACTTTCCCCAGTTCCACATGACTCGGGCTTCAAATAATCTCAAACCGTTCTTATTTCCTTTAAATGCTTTGATCACCTTCCCAGGGTTTTATGATTAACTTTATAGACTAGGCCCAAACTGTGTGCACATGTTATGTCACTAGAATCAGCGCTTGAATAAAAATGATAAAAGGACTAATCAAAAGAAAACTGGAAATAATAAAAGACCGGCTTTTGTATTAGACTACTGGCGAAATGGTTTGAATAATAAAACAAACAAAACAAGCAGAATAAAATCCTAACACAGCCTTGACAAAACTTAAACAAACTGATATGACAAAATGGAAAGATAAGAAGGTTTGACACAAGACAATATTCGGATTACAACCCTAAGAATAATCCGGACAACAGAAATGACAACAAAATAAGCCACCACAAGCTTCTCTCTTGCTAACCAAGGAACGGAGCGTCCTCCCATTTTATCAAAGTTGGCATCTTTAGCCACTGAGCTTTGCAGTATTGTCCAGACCATTTCCAACTTCGATATCATTATCATCAGTTAGCGGCTTTCCGGGATGACTTTAAAATCCCATGTTACCAGGCATCCTCCCCATAAAGTGTGCTTCATGATGTGAAGGTAAAGGATTCTGCGCGATATTCTGGGTGTCATTACCTTGGATCACAATCAGATTTTCCTGGATCATCCTTTCTATTTCTTTTTTCAAATCCCGACAACTTTCAACATTGTGCCCCTGGGCATTGGAATGGTATTCACACCTTTTAGAAGGGTCAAAGCTTCTTGCACGTGTGTCCAGATGATTTGGAGGAATAGATGCAATCATGTTGTGATGCTTTAACCTCTCAAATAAGCTTTCATAGGACTCTCCTATTGGTGTAAAATTATCTTTCAACCTTCGTTCCCCTTTATACTTCTGGCTTGGATGTGGGTTATAGGGCACCTGAAAGTTATGTGGAGGCTTCTGGAGATTTTGTGACGCTCGTGCTCGCCTTCTGGGGCGTTTTGGTGGCCGGGCAACATACTGAGGTGGAACAATAGAGTGTTGTGGGTTCTGAGGGGGATAATATTGCTCAGGGGATTCATAGATAACTTTAGGAGGCTGCTCATACCTTCGAGATGTTCTCCTAGGACCTCTTCTTGACCCTGATGTCATCATGATTTCTTCAATCTTCTCATTTGTGTCGCAAAAATTATCAGACTCAACCCGGACAGCGTGAGTTGCAGCTTTAAAAACTGCTTGACTCATAATTTTTCCTGTCTTAAGACCATTCTCTATTATTTCTCCCATTTTGATTGCTTCCGAGAAGGATTTGCCAACTGCGGACATCATGTTCTGAAAGTAATCTGGCTCTTGCGCTTGAAGGAAGACAGTTATTAGCTCGTGGTCATCCATGGGTGGCTTAACTCGAGCTGCTTGCTCTCTCCATTTAATGGCATATTCCCTGAAACTTTCACTTGGTTTCTTCTTCAGGTTTGAAAGGGAAATGCGGTCTGGGGTAATGTCGATGCTGTATTGGAACTGTTTGATAAATGCTTGTGCCATGTCGTCCCAGACACACCAGTGAGACGTGTCTTGATCCATAAACCATTCGGAAGCTACTCCCGTAAGGCTTTCCACAAAATAAGCCATCAACAATTCTTCATTTCTTCCCGCACCTCTCAGTTGATTGCAATACCTTTTCAGGTGGGCAATGGGATCTCCATGTCCATCGTACTTTTCAAATTTGGGAGTCTTGAAACCAGGCGGCAAGTGGACATCGGTGAACATAGATCTTTGAAGGCAACACTCTTTTGACCAGACAACCCTTGCCTGTTTTCAACCATTGTTCTAAGTTTTTCACTCTTTGGGTCTTTTCTTCTTGTACCATCTTTCGGGCAAGCTCTTCAATCTTTGCAGGAAGATCAAACGAGTACGGGTGGTACTTAGGAGAGTGGTACTGCTCTTGTTGTGTCGCAAATTGTGACTCATGACGAGGCTGTCCTTGCCCACTGGCCCATGCTTGACACACTCCGGTCATTTACTGTTTCAGTATTCTATTTTTCCCGGCACAGTAAACTCTTGTTGAACCCTCTGAACAAATCGACCAACTCAACTTTCTTCACAATTCAAAACAAAACATGATAGAATGGACTCAATCGGTTCTTATTACTAGCAACATCTTCTTTTTTTCAATTTTTTTTTTCAAATTTTTTTTTCATTTTTTTGTTGTGGTCGAATCTTATGAAGATTGCCTACGTATCATGACCCCGCATGAATCAGACCTTGCGTAGTTCGGACCAATAGACTGGGTAAGAACAATGAAACACATTTTTTCTTTGGAATTATCAATTTTCATAATAAAACAACTGGATTTCAAAGGTTTAAAGATGACCTACAAACTTGAAAATCAAACGACCCACATATTCTAATCAAAAGATTTATAACCTCAAAACAAAAAGGTCAGCTTCCTTTCACCGTTTTGACAAATGCAACCAAACGGTTATTTTTGCAAATGTGGCCCCTTCCAAATTTTGAGGCCGGAGAGGATTATTTTATGACACTTTACACACTTGTCCGTCTTTTACGAAAATAGCCTTTCGACAACTGAAAGATACTCTGAGGCTATTTCGGCAAGAACGGTTTAAGACGCGGCCGAAGCTGGCTCGGCTTATTTTGACCAAAAATCTAAACGGTATTCACCTGACCGTTGACTCTTTGTTTTTTTTTTCAAATTACAATAAAAACCAGGTGTTGCAACACGACCCTTCAGCGCCTCGGGGACGAAGATTTTTTAAGGCTGTGTGGGTCAACTAGACAAAAATCCTAAACATGACCCAAAAGGTGGCTGTTTATGCAAAGTCAGCCTTCCGGCGTCCTTTTCGGGAACATTCGGCTATGTCTTGACAAAACAGCGTCACCCGACTTCTTTATGACGAAATTAAAATTTGACATACTTTTTTTTGTTTATTTTTAGCAAAGGGGAGGTTGGACACCACCCGACTTATTTATGACAAAAATTAAAATTTTGACACGTTTTTTATTTATTTATTGGTTTTTGGCTATTTTAGCAAAAAAGGGGGGGTTGGACCCGATGAGGGTTGCCTACGTATCTCACATCCGGTGAGAATCAAACCCGTGTAGTTCGGCCAATCAAGAATAAGTAAATAAACTAATTTTAATTTTTTTTTTTTGAATTTGTAAAAGAACTGCTTTAAAAGAAGAAAGGAAGTATATATATTTTTTGGATTTTTGATTGATTTTCTTTTTGAAAGAAAGACTTCTAAGAATTCCTTTTCTTTTGATTTGAACTTTGAGAATTTCAAAAGTAAAAGGAAGATATTTTTTTTTGTTTTTTCTTATTCTAAGAAGAAAGAAAATATTTTTATATTTTTTTTTGGAATTTTACCTTTAATAAAAGAAATGCTTTCTAAAAAAATATTTTTTGAATTTTGAATTTTCTTTTCAATTTTTAAAGAAGAAGGAAAATATTTTCGAATTTGTTTTATTTTATTATATATATATATTATATATATATTTTTTTAATAATTAAAAAGACTTTCTAAAGAAGTCAATAATGGAAAATATTTTTGGATTTTTTGTTTTGAAAATTGGGAGTCTAAAAAAAACTTTTCTAGACTTTTTGGCAGGACAAATATTTTTGCAACAAATAAAGATATATATACATTTTTTGGAAATAAAGAAAAACTTTTTGGATTTTTATATATATATATATTTGCAACAAATAATAAAACCACTTTCAACGCGACTCTTTTTATTTTATTATTTTGAATTTTTCAGAAACGAATAAAATAAAAACTATTTTAAAAGTAAGACTCTTTTTCATTGTCATTTTCAGGGGAAGACATATATATATATATATATATATATATATATATATATATATATATATATATATATATATATATATATATATATATATATATATATATATATATATTTTATTATTTTTTTTTTATTTTTTTTTTGAAAAATAAGACAGAACAACGATTGTTTTTTATTTTTTCTTTGGTTTTAATAAAACAAACTAATAAAACATTTTTTTTCATTTTCTCAAAATTTCGGCAGAGTTTTGACAGTATTTGGGCATTGGGTTTTTTTTTTTCAAAAATAAACAATCAATTCCCTAACCGCTATTTCTTTTTTTCAATTTTAAAATATTATTCCTGATATTCAAAAGTCAGTCAACACACAAATCCGGATCAAATAAATGCGCAAGTAGCAGCAAGTAAGATGCATCAGGATGATCATTTTTTTTGGTACACCTGTCCTAGACAGACCCAACCCCTGTGTTGAGTCTCCAAAGTCAAATGCACGTGATGCAAACAATCGCTCCTACTAGGGATCTGACATGAAGCTGAGTTATTCTAAGTGAAAAAACCTGAGGCATATTGTTCTATCCCTGGCTCACCCAAGTGGACAGTTTGAGCCGAAATGGGGGCAACGTACCGGGAGCACGAAAGTCTGCCCGGCCTAGTTACTTGTCCCAACTTCGTCTTATTTGGTATGACTTCTAACAGAAAGGTGGGCCACGCGCACGTGTACACCATAAATTTAGAAGACTCAGAAAGAAGAAGGGTTTCGTAGCAGTTGTATATACACAATTCAGATAATATTAAAGCGGTAAAAGCATCATTTAGCACATTAGGCATATATCATGTAAAAATCAGATAATAAATAAAGCCAACTATAACAATTATTTTAAGCTCGAATTCTTGAACACTGAACCAGTGGTTCTGGGTTTTGTCCCCAGCAGAGTCGCCAGAGCTGTCACACCTCCTCTTTCCGCCCCCGAGAGGGCGTAGGGAGTTTTCTCTAATTAAAGGACAGTCGAAACGGGATTTGTTTGTTTGTTTCAGAGTCGCCACTTAGGAGATTTAGGGTGTCCCAAGTCACCAATTTTAATCCCGAATCGAGGAAAAGAATGACTCTATTTAACAGTCTGCGCACCAGAAATCCGGATAAGGAATTCTGTTAACCCGGGAGAAGGTGTTAGGCATTCCCGAGTTCCGTGGTTCTAGCACGGTCGCTCAACTGTTATATTCGGCTTGATTATTTTGATTTGTTAAATACATTTTTATTGCATGATTTTATTGTTACCGCTTCTATTTAGATTTAAAGACCCTTCTTTGAATCGAATCACGCGTACGTATATTCGTATTATAAATTATATTTTTAAAACATGCGGAGTTGTGTCACGCGCACGTGTACACAATAATATAGATAATATTTTTATTAAAATAATCATTTTCGAAATTATGCTTTAAATAAAATCAAGAACATTCGCCCTTTTGGTATAATTAAGTAGTGAACCTCACATCTCGAGGATTTTTATGAAATTAATAATGATATTCTCCGAGAAATCCCTTTTATTAAATATTCGATCGAAGTCACGTGAACGCATAATCCGAATTGCTTTTAAAAATGTAATTTAGGCCACGCGAACGTATCCCTAATTTCACAAAATATTCTTGATAAAATTCTCTACAAATTGTTTATTGCATCCACTTATTTTTATATGAAAGCCATAAAGAAACATTGATTTAGACGTCTCTAAATTACTCGAAAAGGATTCACAAATTATTGAGTGTTGACCACAAATTATATTTTTTCGCGTATAAATTATATTCCTCAAACCATTCGAATTTGAGGAGTAAAAATAAACAACGTGTGATTAATACTACCATTTAGTGAATACAATATTTGCCTGCCCAAATAAACAACGTGCAAATTACGTATAAAAATTGGGAAAGAATGGATGTAATAAAGGAAGTGATATTTTTGAAGAATTTTCATTATTCTATTTGAAGCGAATGCTAAAAAAATGTTATAATCTATAAACCGAATCACCTTCTACATTACTTGTTTTTAATCCAAAGTTATAATCGTTTGGTTAATTTGTTTATGATGGTAGATAGGCATCAAGTTGATAAGAAAAGGAATTATTATACAAATCGATTGAATAAAATTGCCTTACATGCAACACAATTGTCCGTCTGAAACATTCATAACACTCTAACATCGTAACGAGCTATATCAAATCACCTTCCATATATGATTATATATATACTCATCATCATGCCATATATGAACATACAACTTATATCAATCTAAACCAAAATCAGATTTTTTACAAGATATACTAATAATGTAATTTCTTGATACTTCCATTCTACTTTACATTTAGCTAACAATATTACGGGATGTAATTAATGACCAATTTTATGTCATGTTCCCTACCTTGATAATTCAATCATGACTTCACTTAATGAAAATTCCGAAATATATTATTACAACACTTATACGAACTTTAAGAGGTAACAATTATCTTATATTCATCACGTCAAACATACTACTATATTAATCAACTGAAACAAAACCAAATTTTAAACTAATGAACTTGAACGAATGGAAAACAGAATTATAATTCCCGAACTTCATTAATATGTCATGTTGAAGCTTTTCATGACATGAATTTACAGATATGTACCTGATATTGGAAGCAAAAGAAAATGATGATGAGAATCAGCGGCAGTAATAACAATACAGCAACAACAATCCAGCAGCAGTAACAACTCAGGAACAGAGTTTGCAAACCAGTAGAACAGTAATCCCAAAAACAAAAGCTTCAAGCTTTGAATGAAACAACAACCATTAATACTAATTTCAAACAAAGAAAGAAAGCAGAAGATTTTTTAGTTTTTATTTTTATTTTGAAAGCTTAAATATTTTCGGAATTTTTCTTTCTCTTAAATGTTCAGCCCTTTTTTTTCTCTCTTCTATTTTTCTTCTCAGATTCGTTTCTCTTATCTGTCTATTTTTCTCTCGTATCTGTCTGTGTATATTTTCTCTATCTCTCTGTATTGTCTTCAAGACTTCTTATAACACATTCCATAAACCTTTCAATTAATTAAAATCAATACTTTTTCTCTACCCAACCCATTATCTTCCCACTCATCCCCATTACATTAAATAAACATATCACACCACCCCATTTCATTTTGTCCCCCATGCCTAACATAAAAAAATGCAAGATTCCCCCTTTAAATTAAATCTTGTCCCCCCTTTTACATTAAATAACCATATCACAACCCACCCCATTTTATTTTGTCCCCCATGCTTCATATAAACAATTACAAAATGTACAATTCCTAAACTACCCCTCCGACCTTACTGAAAATTACCAAACTACCCCTGAACGTACTACAAATTACCAAACTACCCATCAGCTATAACACATCAATTAATCAAACTTAACCAAAATATAGGCAATATGGTTAATTTCTAACAATGTTCAAACAACAAATTTCATGAACATGATTTCTTCAACATTTCAATAACAAATCACATGAACATGATTTCAACCACAAATCATATGAACACAAATTGAACAACCAAGAACAACTAAAATTTGATTGAACAATATTTTTAGCAACAACAAACCTATTTTCGGATTTAACAACAACAACAACAAACAAGTATATTTAGATTTCTAACTTCAATCATATTGAACTTAAAATCAACTCTAACAACATTACAACAAACAATTCTTATATTAAACTTTAAACAAGATTATGAGAACAATTCAAGCAATAATCATAAATGGTAAACAAGAAATCAAACTATACAAAATTCGGATTCAAGATCATCCAAACAAAGTATGAACATGAATGAATCTATTTTAACACAACAAACATGACGGATTAAACGATTAAAACAATATATTCCTTTAACACAACTAAATTCTTTAAACAAATAACAAGATCGACGAAGAAACAATTATGAACTTAAACTTGAACTTAACAATATTAACAATTTCTAACAATACATAAACACATGAAACAAATTGAAGAAATAGTTAATTAAATTTCAATTTGAATCTAACAAACATCAAACTAACAAATATTAATTTAAACAATAATACAAACATGAAATGAATATGAAAACAACTAATTAAACTTCTATTTTGAAATCTGAAAATTAATTTAACAAACAACATGAACATGAACAAAACCAAAAATCAAATATCTAACCATAGACATGAATAAAACAAACATTCGCCGATTTTAGATTCGAAAAATATCAAAGCAAAATACGGACAAAATAAAATTCAAAAACTACTAACCAGATTAAAACAACGAATGACTAACCAACGACGAACGACATCAACCAAAACTCATCCTTGTATGCGAGGCCGAAGTGAAGAGGACGAAGGTGAGGCGGCAGCGTCGGGGGCAGCTGAAGCCACTGCCGCGACAAAGCAGCAGCGGCGACGACCCAGCAGCGGCGACGAACTAGCAGCGGCGTCCAAGCAGTGATAGCAGCATCAATGACAACCATGGAAGCAGCAGTCCATCGAGGAGGACGACGGGAAGCACTAGCAGCTGCTTAGCAGCAGTAGCAGATGCGTGAGCGGACAGCCATGGCATCTTGGTTCGTTTTGTGTTTTTCCGGCGTGGCTGGGGTCGTTCGGAGGTGGTGTTTGGACGGAAAAGATCTAAGCAACCACAGCAGCAGCTCGACGTGCTCGGAAGGAGGAAAAGAAGCAGCATGGTCATCCATGGACGTCGAGCTCAAGCTTGAGCTCGACGAGCCTCGTCAATGGCGGATAGGGCTAGGGAATTCGGACGAAGAAGAAGGAGATGAAGACGATGTAGTCATGGGTGGTCGGAGAGCAGCTTCGTTGCTGCGTCAACTGTTGGACGAAGGGTGGTCGACGGGCGGACATGGGAGGGCAACTTGGAACTTGAGGAAGAAGAAGAAGATAGGAGGGTGGCAGATGATTTTGCAATTTTTAGGGTTTTCTTCATTTTGTTTTGTTTTGTTTTTTTTGTAAAATGTAAGACAAAATGGGTTTGGGTCTTTTGGGTTATGGACTGGGTCGACCAATTCGAAATGGACTGGGTCGTAGGGAAGATTGGGCCATTTTTGGGCCTGTGGCTTAAAATTGAAGAAGAGGCCTAATTCCGACTTTCTTTATATTTTCGCTCTCTTTTATTCTTTTATTTCTTCTAAAACTAATTTATAAAAATACTTAAACTATTATTAAGAATTAAATTAAGTTATAAAAGCGCAAATTAACTCCCAATAACAATTAACGCACGATTAAGTAATAATTAAGCATAAAATTGTATATTTGGACATTAAATGCTAAAAATGCAAACGATGCCTATTTTTGTAATTTTTAATTTTTGTAAAACAAATTTAATTACTAACAATTTTAGATATAAATCCTACATGCAAAAGGAGACATATTTTTGTATTTTTTATTAATTTAGCAAATAAACACGCACAGACAAATACAAATAATTATTCAAAATATCACAAAATATCACAAAATTGCACACCAAAGAAAAATCATTTTATTTTTGGATTTTTTGGGAGTAATTCTCATATTGGGCAAAAATCACGTGCTTACAGCTGCCCCTCTTTGCCTTCATCTTACGTGCTTTTGCTGTACTCGGGGGCATAGATTTTGAATTTTGCTTTGATATTACAAAATTGCACCCTACAGCTTTTTTGGATTTCTTCTATATACACATATATGAAAAAGTGCAATCTTCATCTACAAACATGCTTTGAAAATGCTATATACAGATGGTGAAATCTATGCCCCCTGGGAGCTACGGCATGTCGGCCTTATCTTCGCTTTCTCCAATGTCGGACAGAAGTAACTGAGCATCACGCTCGTCCGCCCTCGCTCTCGCCAACTCTTTCCAGAGGACAAAACCTCTAGCACGGATCTCCTCGAGGGTCTTTCTTCGAGACTTGCAACGAGCATATTCCTTGATCCTCTCTTCATGGTCGAGGATCCTTCTCAGCTCAGCTTGAGCATCGGTAGCGTCCTTTAAATAGATCGCCATATCCTTGTCAGCCTTAGCTTGGCTCGCTACGGCTTCATCCCGGGCATCAACGATCTCAGCCCTGACCTTCGAAATCTCGAACTCAAGCTTCGTAATCATATTAGTTTGAACCGAAGCGCTATCACGAGCTAAGAGAAGTTGAGCCTCAAAAGCGGGAACTTTACCAGAGCACCCTTCCCCTTTAAAACTTGAGCCTCTGCCTGAGCTTTTGGCTTATCATGCTCACGCCTGGCTCGGCCAGCTTCATCCCGAAGGCGCTCCAGGGCCTTCATCTTTTTCTGCAAGTGATGTCTTGCTTGATGTTCTAAAATAATACAAGGAAATTCAATCAAGTTGAAGGAAGATTACGAGTACTATAAATAGATGTGTATAGGTCGCAAACTAAAGTATGGTAAAGCAACAAGGTCTTAGGAAGACAGGAATACGAATAAGAAAGGGCAATAAGAAGGTGACAAGAATGGATTAGTCCTCAGGATTAGGCCCATGAAAACAAGGGAGCTAATGGCTTCCCTATGTTATAGTAAGCTCAGTATAGCGTGAATAGACTCAAAAGGGTTACTCTTCATAAGTAGCATTTACAAGAGATGGAATGCTGCCCTAATAGTATAATAAGGGTGTAATTGTGATAGATAAAGGATGACATTTGGGCATTCGATTGAGTAATAATTTGAAAAAAAAAAGAAAAGGGATTCATGAATTGTACGGGATTAAAATACTTATGTAAGAGAATCACCTTGGGATGATATAGAATACGGTTATTGAAGTATAGTATTGCCGCTAAGTAGATCAATATTGAGGTGAATCAACAATGGATGGACAAAAGTCACAAAGTATGAGATGAAATTAGGCCGTCATTCTAAATATGAGTAGTAATGAGTAAGCATTAAAGGACATAAATTTATACATATGGAATAAGCAATGAGAGTAAGCTGGGATTCGGTAGCAGACCTCAGCAATAAATTAAAGTAAGAGTTATGGAAGTAATTTCATACGGATGGCTAAACGGACCTATGCAATGAGATAAATATTCATAAATTTAACAAAGTACCGAGAAAAGAACTTCAGTATACTCATATATGCCCAAAGGGACATCTTATCATGCTCTACATATGAAGCCTAGAGATTGGGCACACTTACAAGGTCAAAATTGTATAGGCTGCATGATGAAAGGTAGAAACAGTTACGCGATTGGAAGGATTTCGAGTACAAGTTGTGGTGTGAGAAGGAGGCCTAAGGGGAGAATGCCCTAGACTTTGGACTCATTCACAGAATAGTCGCTTATATAGCAAGGGAAGTTCTAAAATATTCGGAAGATATAAGTTATGAAAATGATAGGTGCAGTAGTAAACATTCGAGGACGAATGTTCCAAAGGGGGGAATAATGTTACGCTCCGCAGTATTACGACGATATTATGCCCGACAGTATTACATTACGGTGATGTCACGCTTTGCAGTAATAAGTTACGACGATGTTGCACCCTATAGTATTGTACGTTGAATTTGTCGTAAGGTAATTGGCATCAATCTAAGGAAAAGATTATTTGGGGATTATAAGGATTATAAGTGATGAGTAAATTCGTGAAGGTAAGAGGGTAAGTAATATCAAAGAAAACGAATTTTGTCGAAGTTTGGCATTTTGAGATAAATTATGGCCCCAGCTGAAATACCCGGTATTTATGGACTAGTAATATACAAGGTACCTCATAGCCATGACAGTAAGGTGTATAAGGTGTGTTAAAAGAGAGTAGTATTTTAAGTAATTCGAGACAATTTTTAAATTATGTGGGTAATTAATTAATTATCAGGTAATGGGACATTACCCAGTTAACTAATAAGAGGGTAAAGATTTATAATCTTCACCCACCCTTCCACGTGGAATAAATCCATAATGGAAAAAGATGACTCTTGGTCACCTTGCCATATGGCTACTATGTAGTAACCAAATGATGACTTAAGTTAAAGTCTTTATAAGAATTGAAAATCTTATCCGAGAACTTAGTAGGAATTCCTTGTAAAAGGCCAAACCAATCTGCCTTTGGCTTAAAAAGCCAAGAACGTTAAGCAAAAGCATTTCATTTCAAACGAAAGCTTCATTAGAAGCAAATTCGTCTAAATTTCATCAAATCAAAGCAAGATTTCTTTCCTTAGTTTCAAAGCGCAGAAGCTTAATCCAATTTTTAGGTTCTAAGTTCAATCCTCGAATGTTTCCAATGGAATATTATACGGAGTTTTTTCTACTTTAGATATGTTAAGGCTATCCTTTCTTTCTTTTGACATGATCCATACGATATGAACGAAACGTGCAAATGCACAAATTCCATGAATGACTCTATTCTATTCATAGAAGTATTAGAGATGTCTATGTTCTTGAATTTCCATGTGTCATAATATTTTTTCATCCGTTCATGGGTCTCAGAAAAATATGAAAGTTTAAAAGAGTTTACTTTATGATATTACTCAAAGGCAAAATGGTCTTATGACATTCCGAAAGAATTTATTAACGTACTTTTCATGTATTTCATTCATGTACATAGACCTATAACCAGATGGCGTTATATATATGTGTATATGTGTATGTATATATATATACATATATATACGCGTATATATGTATGTATATGGGATGTGGGAAAGGTTATGGCGCTATATACGCATCACCACCTGATCAGCTGGTATACATTGATGATTTTGCCCACAGTGGCCAAGATGATATGATGGGATGCCCTCAGAGGCTGATGATGTTATAAAACATGTACCTATGTACGACATAACATTCATACGCATATGCATGATACTATAATTATTTTGTGATTTACAAAGTTATTCAGACTTACAGGTTGAGTCACGTACTCTATATTTCTTCCATGTCTCTTATATATTTATTTATGTGCCTTACATACTCGGTACATTATTCATACTGACATCCCTTTTGCCTGGGGATGCTGTATTTCATGCCTGCAGGACCCGATAGATAGATTGAGAGCCCTCCAAGTAGGCTATCAGCTCAGCGGAAGATGTTGGTGTGCTCTATTTGCTTCGGAGTTGCTCGTTTGGTTAGTATGATTTAGACGTGTATTGTTTGGTATAGCGGGATTCTGTCCCGACCTTTATGACATTTATGTACTCTTAGAGGCTTGTAGACATATGCCGTGTACGTGAAAGATTGTACGGCCTTGTCGACCTATGTTTTGAGTTTATAAATGATCATGTTGGCCTGTTAGGCCTGTATGTCACGTGTATATGATGATGTAATATGAAAGATACGTTATGTTGGTACTCGGTTGAGTGAGGTACTGGGTGCCCGTTGCGGCCCATCGGTTTGGGTCGTGAAAAAATAAAGGGATATGCAGAAATATTAGTAGAGTAACGAAAAGAGAGATGAGAAAGCATTATGAATAAGGTGTGATACATGGATGACAATGGTAGAGTGTTACAGAACCTATAGTCAAATTAAGAAAGATACAAAAGGTGATGGGCCTTAAGAAAACAAAATAGTATAGGCAATACAGTCACATCCTCATTTCGGGGAATAAGTTCGTGACTCTAACGTGATTACTAGAAGGGAGAATTAAACCCCGGAATAATAGAAATCAGTATGGGCAGGTGAACAAGACAAACTAAACATGAATTAGGGACTGAGTGATTTGATAATGGTCGGCATCATGAGAATTTCAGATCGTGTTCCAGCAATAATAGAATGGACAACAAAAGAAGATTCACGGGAAATTCACAGAATGGTCATTCAGGAAGACGTTTCCCTAAAGCAAGCAAGGGGATCAAAGTTAAGCTTAAGGGAATATATGTGCCAGTTACACTAAGTGTCACCAGTGTGAGTAAGGAATTTTGTTATCCTTGGTACCTAAGGATTACCGCAAGGTGAGTAAGGGCAATTGATGATGTAAAAGGATGCTGAAGATGAAAAGGTGAAACATCAATAGGCAGGTCATCATAGCTCCAACTCTTAGTACTTCCCTAAAGGGGGGGAATATGGAATGATAAAGGAAGAATGTAATAAAAATTAGAAAGGGATGAGATTGCACTAATCCAAATGCTACAGATATGCTACGATTCTAGAACATTATGCAAATGCGACATCAAGAAGAAGAAGTAAGGGTTCCTGCCCGAGATGTTATTGATAATTAAGGAGCCAGTGCGAGACGTAAGTTAAGACCAAGGAAAGAACCCAAGAATAATTTCGCGGAATATTGACATGAGAATGGGCTAACTAGTAGTTAGTAGTTGATTCAGGGAGAGCCTAGTTATGGCTAGTCAAGAGGATACAGACAAGACAGTAGGTCGTGCAAGATAAAGATAGTAAAACCGAATATAATGAATTTAGACCCCCAATTATGGCATTGTAATACTTGAGAAATATTCAAATAGGAGTTGGGGTAGTTAAAGGTACCGTATGAGTGTTACGAAAATAAAAGATAGTTCCACTGGGAAGACAGTCAAAACTTCAATTCAGAAGAAGCCGTATGAACAGATGAATGTGGAGGTAAGCAACTAAGGATAATTACAAGTGAGCACGAACATCAAAAATTCTATCGGTAATACGATATAATAAGCTCGCATCTTTACAAGAGTAAGAGGATCCTCCCTAAGTACTACAGTGAAGGACTAATTGAGGAAATGAGGAAGAAGGCTTCAACCTAAGCATAGTGACCTAAAGCGGAAATGGTCTTGTAACAACAGTTTCACAACAACATTGTACGTCCTCCATAAGAAAAAGGAATATATCATGGCTAGTAATTGGGAAGTAAAAAATCAAAAGAAATATTCGAAGATCATATGAGTTGTGTGAAAATTCCGGCATGCGTGGGAGCTAAGATAAGCTAAGTATGCACGCAACAAGGGGAAGAAAGATTAGGAAGGGTAATGGCTTACGTTAAAAGAAAGCTGAGAATGAACAGAAGGAATTATTTGATCAATGATCCCGAGTTGGTGACGTTATGAACGTAGTTAAGAGTTTGAATTTTTATACATGTAGCATATATGTTGACAATCATACAGCCGTAAAGGATTCCGGTATAAGTTAAAAGAAAGAATTGAACCCAGGTCATAGACAAAGGAATGAATTGTTAAAAGATTGTATCATAGATATTCCATAGCGTCCGTGGAGGGCTAAAGTAATAACTAATACCATAAGTCGCAGATTGGAAAATAACTTAAGCCAGCATAAAGGATGATCAGAAGAAGAAGGAAACTAAAGAGTTACATCAACAAAGTAAATCAAGAATCTAATTATTGGACCCAGAAGTTATAGGAATCATGGTTGAGAACATAGCAGAATCACTCTTAATATTAGAGGTGCAAGAGAGATAGCACAACAACTATGTTCTATAACGCCTCTACGATAGAGCCAGTTGGAAGGGTACCAGTCTCATAAGAAGTCAGTATGAAACTCCCACGGGATTGTGTATATACCAGAGGTGCAAGTATTATAATAGAACTTCAAGCTATGGACGTGGATTACTCCTAGGTGAAAGGGAGTTCATGAGAGAGATAGAAGATACGATGCGAGATTTTAAGGTAAGTAAGGTAAAGGTGAACAACGTACGAGCTACTCAAAGGCATAAGATCGTTAATAATCCATACTTCAGATAGAAGGCTATAAGCACGGGGATTCAATATCCAAGAATGATAGCGGCATTGTCAGTGGCATGTCTTCTAGTCAATGATTTCTAGGTATCGAGAGGTCTAGTAAAGAAATTAAAGAAAAGTTAGAGACGATGTGATGTCTCGCTTGATGTTATAAAATAATACAAGGAAATTCAAGCAAGTTGAAGGAAGATTACGAGTAGTATAAATAGATGTGTATAGGTCACAAACTAAAGTATAATAAAGCGACAAAGTTTTATGACAGGATGTAAGAACGAGAAAAGGAGAGTGAGAAGGTGACGAGAATGGATTAATCCTCAGGATTAGGCCCATGAAAACAAGGGAGCTAATGGATCCTCTATGTTATAGTAAGCTAGTATAGCCCGAATGGACTCAAAGGAGTTACTCTTCATAAGTAGCATTTAGAAGATATGGAATGCTGCCCTAATAGTAGAATAAGGGTGTAATTGTGATAGATAAAGGATGACGTTTGGTCCTTTTGATTGAGTAATAATTTGAAGAAACAAAAGAGAAAGGGATTCATGAATTGTACGGGATTAAAATACTCATGTAAGAGAATCACATTGGGATACTATAGAATACGGTTATTGAAGTACAGTATCGCTGCTAAGTAGATCAATATTGAGGTGAATCAATAATGGATGGACAAAAGTCACAAAGTATGAGATGAGATTAGGCCGTGATTCTAAATATGAGCAGTAATGAGGAAGCATTAAAGGACTTAAATTTATACATATGGAATAAGAAATGTGAGTAAGCTGGGATTTGGTAGCAGACCTCAGCAACACTAAATTAAAGTAAGAGTTATGGCAGTAAATTCATACGGATGGCTAAACGGACCTATGCGATGAGATAAATATTCGTCAATTCAACAAAGTACCGAGCAAAGAACTTCAGTATACTTATAGATGCCCAAAGGGACATCTTATCAAACTCGACATATGAAGCCTAGAGATTGGGCACACTTACAAGGTCAAAATCGTATAGGTTGTATGATGAAAGGTAGCAACAGTTACGAGATTGGAAGGATTTCAACTACAAGTTGTGATGTGAGAAAGAGGCCTAAGGGGGGAATGCCTTGGACTTTGGACTCATTCACAGAATAGTCGCCTAGGTAGCAAGGGTAGTTCTAAAGTATTCGGAAGATATAAGTTATGAAAATGATAAGTGCATCAGTCAACATTCGAGGACGAATGTTCCAAAGAGGGGAATAATGTTACGCGTCGTAGTATTACGACGATGTTATGCCCTGTAGTATTACATTACGGTAATGTCACGCTTCGTAGTAATAAGTTACGACGATGTTGTACCCTGTAGTATTGTACGTTGAATTTGTCGTAAGGTAATTGGCATCAGTCCAAGGAAAAGATTATTTGGGGATTATAAGGACTATAAGTGATGAGTAAATTCGTGAAGGTAAGAGAGTAAGTAATATCGAAGAAAACGAATTTTCTCGAAGTTTGGCATTTTGAGATAAAATATGGCCAAGCTAATATACCCGGTATTTATGGACTACTACCATACAAGATACCACATAGCCATAATACTAAGGTGTATCAGGCGTGTTAAAAGAGAGTAGTATTTTAAGTAATTCGAGATAATTTTTAAATTATGCGGGTAATTAATTAATTACCGAGTAACTGGACATTACCCAATTAACTAATAAGTAGGTAAATATTGATAATCTTCATCCACCCTTCCACGTGGCATAAAGCCACAATGGAAAAAGATGACACTTGGTCACCTTGCCAGATGGCTACTATGTAGTAACCAAATGATGGCTTAAGTTAAAGTCTTGATAATAATTGAAAATATTATCCATGAACTTAGTAGGAATTCCTTGAAAAAGGCCAAACCAATCTACCTTTGGCTTAAAAAGACATGAACGTTAAGTAGAAGCATTTCATTTCAAACGAAAGCTTCATCAAAAGCAAATTCGTCCAAATTTCAACAAATCAAAGCAGGATTGCATTCCTCAGTTTCAACGCGTAGAAGCTTATTCCGATTTTTAGGTTCTAAATTCAATCCACGAAGGTTTCTAATGGAATATTATATGGAGTTTTTCTTACTCCAGGTATGTTAAGGCTATCCCTCCTTTTTTTTGGCATGATCTATATGATATGAACGAAACGTGCAAATGCACAAATTCCATGAATGGCTCTATTCATTTAAGTATTAGAGATATCTATGTTCTTGAATTTCCATGTGTCATAATATTTTATCATTTGTTCATGGGTCTCAGAAAAATACGAAAGTTGAATAGAGTTTACTTTATGATATTACTCAAAGGCAAAATGGTCTTATGACATTCCGAAAGATTTTAATAACATACTTTTCATACATAGCATTCATGTACATTGACCCATGACTAGATGGTGTTATATACCCGTATATATATATATGGGACATGGGAAAGGTTATGGCATTATATACGCATCACCACCTGATCAGCTGGTATACGTTGATGCTTTTGCCCACAATGGCCAAAATGATATGATGGGATGCCCTCAGAGGCTGATGATATTATGAAACATGTACATATGCATGACATGACAATCATACGCATATGCACGATACTATAATTATTTTGTGATTTACAAAGTTATTCAGACTTACAAGTTGAGTCACGTACTCTATATTTCTTCCATGTCTCTTATGTATTTATTTATGTGCCTTACATACTCGGTACATTATTCGTACTGACGTCCATTTTGCCTGGGGATGCTGCGTTTCATGCCCGCAGGTCCCGATAGACAGGTCGAGAGCCCTCCAAGTAGGCTATCAGCTCAGCGGAAGATGTTGGTGCGCTCCATTTGCTTCGAAGTTGCTCGTTTGGTTAGTATGATTTAGATGTATATTGTTTGGTATGGCGGGACTCTGTTCGACCTTTATGACATTTATGTACTCTTAGAGGTGTAGACATATATCATATACGTGAAGGATTGTATGGCCTTGTCGGCCTATGTTTTGAGTTTATAAAAGATCATGTTGGCCTATTAGGCCTGCATGTCATGTGTATTTGATGATGTAGTAAGAATGATACGTTATGTTGGTACTCGATTGAGTGAGGTATCGGGTGCCCGTCGCGGCCCATCGGTTTGGGTTGTGACTGTTCCCTCAGCTCTGAAAGGGTCGACTCCGGCCGAGACACGGTCCTTTGGTGTATGCGACCCCGGGTTTTCAGTATCCCTCGAAGTACTGTCAACGAAAAAAGAAGGCAAGAGCAATGGGGAAACCATCTTTCAAGAACCACGGACGTGGCAGGCTCGGATGATGCTTCCGCTCCGAAGTCCTGATCCTGTTTTGCCTTGCTTTGAGTACCATTACCCTGAAAAAGCATCTCTCGCTTATTGTTGTCGTTCTTTAGCCCGGAAGCTGGCAACCCTCCCCCTCTCCAGAGGAGCGCGAACTCGCCTCGGAAGGCTCTCTGATGTCTACAACAGCAAGATTAATATGCATAAAGGGAAAATGCCTCTCCAAATGAAGTAAGGGAAAGGAAAAAATAGCGCAACACGCACCATGATATTTTGCTTCCCATATGCCCCGGGACAAAGCTCGCCACTTGCGCTTGACATAGGTCGAGTGGTTCACCAACTTTCGAACCCAATCCGACAAATTAGGAACGTCGCCTGGCACCCATGAAATCACTACAGAAAAAGAAAAGAGGGCGCAGTTACGAAACCAGCTTTCGTCATAGACAAAACTAAGAAGGCACGGAATGCACGTCATGACCCATAAACCAAAGAGCGCGACTGGTGCTCAACCGAGTAAACCCAACTGAGCAAGCCTGTTAGGTTTCCTTCTACCCAAACTAATTCATGAATACATAGGAGATGAACTCCATTAATCATACTTTGTACATATATTATTAACAACTTCCATTTCATTTCCATTAGCAACTTCATTCGTAATTTTCAAACTATTACAAGTTTTATACATCTTTGCCAAATATTAATATTTTTAATTCAATTCCCCATTATCATACTCCACCCACAACCTGTCTACAGAGCATCTAAATACAACTGAAGAATAATATAGAAATGCCAGCAACAAGGCTCCTGTTATACCTCAAAATACAAACGTACATGATAAACAGATGAAACAGGACAAGTGGGGCTCACCAAGTCAGCTGAAAGGAAGATGTGTCACTAGCTGCGACCAACACTGCCTGCTATGGAAACACCTACATCCATTTAAAGTCGTAGTGCCCCCGGCAAAAGGGACATTAGTGTCGTCGAATAGCACTAGTATGTATAACTAAACACCATCTCATTAGAAAGAACTATCTTACAAGAACAAAGAAATCATACACACCATCTCAATAGAAGGAACTTATCATACAAGAACAAAGAAATCATAAGTATTCAACAAAAGCTTTAAATAATTACCACGTCATCAATTAAAAGGAATCACATATCTTTCACATAATTTCCATTCCACTAGGTTGGGACTTTTCAAAACTTTTCATCACCATCACAATACCACCGCTTTATTGTGCGGAGTCCGATCACGGCCCGTTCAGCTAAGCTACCTCATTTGAGACATATACCTCAATCACTACTTCATTGTCACTTTACGGGTTCAATATCAACACATTACCACCATGTGTGTAGCATGGCGTCCGATCACGGACCGATCGGCTAAGCCGTCTTACCAAGACGTTACCTCAATCACAATATCAATCTTACTTTCCGATTTCAATATCAGCACAATACCACCATATGTGTAGCATGGCGTCCGATCACGGCTCGATCGGCTAAGCCGTCTTACCAAGACGTTACCCTTTTCCATTAATCATCTCATTTCAATTTTTGTTTCGCATATATTAGTTCATTGGAACTTAGAGCCACAATTATCACATCATACTTAACAGTAGGATATATTTCATAACTCACATTCCACATCACTTTCACTTTCAACATCAACCTTGCAATTTAAGATAATGGGAACATACAGGAGCAATTCAAGTTATAAGCATAGTGGGGAATTCTCATGATTCGGCATAATAATCACAATTTAAACTTGACTTGAAATTTAGGCAATTTAACATACAGTTCACATTCTTCACATATCCCCAATTTACTAAGAATAGCACATTGAACACATTGAGACACGCCTTTCACATATATTCTTGCAACACCAAATCCTTTGAAATAACAAATACTACATAAATCAGATTCTGGACTTACAACATATGCGGGGACACCATGAGAGCTCAATTTCTAAAAAGAGGGGGTTTTAGCCATACATACCTTGTTTAAGCTTTCCTTAAGTTACTACAACGTTCCAGAAATTCTAGCAATCCCAATCTACTTCGAGGAATAACAAAATTGAACACAAATTAGGAAGATATTCATGGTTTCAGCTCATTTGAGCATTTTATCTAACAATAGTTGTGCATCTTGATTTCATGGCTCTTTTACAAGATTTCCTTCATTACCCAACATAATCTTTACTTATTCGTATTCAACAATCTTCTCACAAACCTAATTTGTACATGCATGTATACATAATACTATTACACCCAAGAATCATACCTCAATAACCCATCTTATACCCCAAACTCAAAATTAAAGTCTAATGTATAAAACCTTGCCTCCTAGAGGAAGAACATATGATTAGGTTCTTTGATTCTTGAAGACTTGAGCAAGAGATGGGTTATTATGAAGCTAGGCTCCTCCTCTCTCTTTCTCTCTCTATATGCTCTCAACCCTCTCTAAAATCAGTAGAAAATAACCCCAAATGAATCCCCAAAGACTATATATTGAAATGGGGTCGGGTTATAAAAATAGGAAAAATAAGCCTCCGAAATCAGGTCTGCAATCGCAGAATGGACTATAAAACAAGAATGTGGGCCGCAGAATGCATCGCGAAATAGGTGCCCAACACTGGGCAACACTGGCCCAATCTACGATCATAAAGTCAAAAATACGACATATTTGCGATCGTCGACACAGGATCGCATTTTTCCATCCTTTGGTAATTTGATCATAACTTTGTGTAGGAATGTCCAAATGATGAACAGTTTGAAGCGTTGGAAACTAGACTCGAAGACCTTTCATATGATAGGTTTTCATCACATAAAACCTTAATATGTATTTAGATATGCTCGTTCAAAGTGTATGTTCGTCCAAAGTAGGGACTTGTGCGAACTCATTTGGAATCTTAGCCTATTATGAAATTTTCCAATTTGACTTAGACTTAGGCCCTTCCTTGGACCCCAAATTACTTACCATAAGACTTGTACACTTATTTACCAAATCCAATTGATGTCCACATGTTAATAGCACGTAAAATATTATAATTAGCCTTCCTAGTACCATGAAATCCTAAATTACTTAGCAAAATGTTTCGAGTCATTACATTCTCCCCCACTTAAGATCATTCGTCCCCGAATGAGAAGTAGAGTCCGCCCTAAATGCTTAACACAGTATGTCTCTTTTCTAAACTATCTTAGGTTCATAAATTTTGACTAACTCCCAAATTTTTCAAAAGTTTCGGCAGCATCTCCTTTGTAACTAGGCCTATCTACCTGCCAGAGAACCACCAAAACATCCTAACAACTCATCCACAACGAGCTAAAGCACCACAATGTATATATCAATAATACTAATCTCATAATTACAAGCACTACATTATCATAATGATACCTGAACATGGACTGCACATTTTTAAATCACAACACCTATAAGGTACCTTTCAAATCAAAACCAATTGTTATACAATCAAGCAAAAATATTTTCATTCAACGACACTTTCGGCCTTCAAGGTGGCCTCCTCGACTTACAAGCTTTTCCATAACACATTTACGGAAACAATCCCAACCTCCAAACTTATCTAACAAGCATGACAGCTAGATACCTCGCATAAGCTAACTATCCATTAACTTCATCTTCAATAATTTCTACCAGAATGATACACAAAGGATCTTCAACTACCTTCTTAGACATAGATATGTGAATACACAAAATATATGGCAAACAACAATGGGGAAACTTCATACTCCTAGTGCGGCCTAATGTGGAATACACTTATGCAACCTTCATTATCAACACATAACATCTTCAGGGGAAAATGTTGAGAATAACCTGTTCGCCCTCTAAAACTCTAAATCTCTAGGCGAACACTCACACTAAACCCTTGATGACGTTCAATAGTTACTCTAAGATGTGCTATCATAAACTGACCATAAAATTACCTAACAAATATATGTGATCACACGGGGACGCTCCCTCTTTGACATGGTTGAACCTTCAATACCCAATAGATTTAATATAATGAGGAGCAACAGAATTCAAAATCGGGCTAGAATTATTCAGGAACCCATTAATGTGCTGAGTAGAGTATTTCACGAGGTTATATGGTAAGAGACACAAAGATACTACTAACAATACTGACATGGTTAATCATTGTGACAACATCAATTATTAGACAAATGAGGCATAGGGGTAACTTGTACATTGGCAATAGGAATCATTAAGGAGGAATATTCAAGTACGTGACCCAGTCGTCTCCTGGAGTGTAGGGAAAATCCGTTTATCAAGAATGAGAATATTCTGGCACCTTGAATGCGATATGGGTTTCAAAATACATGAAGTTGAATTACACTCCTAACGTTAACTAACACAAGGACTCTATGCCACAAGCCTATGAGGGTGAAAAGAAGTTGAACACCTATGAGATTATTATATTGCAAATAGCCTAACCTTTCCTGATTATTGACCCTATATGATAGAACTAAAGATACGACAACTGGTCTTCCAAATCAATATGCTCATGATATGTGCAAAAATCTAAAGGCATCTAATCTCAACCTTTCACGAGTGAAACCACATAGCTAGGAACTCCTACCATAGGGGTGAAATCAGGTATTGGTTAGAGGGGTTTTAATGGTTGACGTAACGCTCCGGGAGGAAAGACAATTAAAACTCCTATCCTCCTTAGGGAGGTGAATTGCTAGGGGTAGCAAAATTTCCCGCACATGACAATAACGTTGTCAATCATCCTAGAAGCTGAGTGAGCAAAAGGCCATGTAACCCATCCAATCTAACCCATTTAAGACTTTTGTAAAGGGGATGCACTTTTGTTTGAAATCATGGCAATATAAGTTTGAACTTAGGGGAAATCATTACTTTTGGAACCTATGAGACAAGCCCATATACCCTAGAAAATCGTTAACAATGGCGAGAAAGTACTTAAAACCATTACGAGTTGGTATAAAATAAAGCCTCAAAGTGCCTACATGGATAAGTTTGAAAGAATGAGACATCTTAATGCATTTATCGGGGAAAAGTAACCTAGGTTATCTAGTCACAGGGACAAGTAGAGCAGACAAATAAAAAGAAATTGAGAGGGCCTATGGAAGTAACCTTTACATTGTAACCACTAGGAAGGGTGGTAATATAAAGGGATTACGAGAAGCTAAATTTTTGAAAGAAGATCTCTGTTTGTAGTCACGTGATGTATAGCTCCATAATTAAAAAATCCAATTATGTTTAGCAACTCTGCTTCACAATGAAGCACTACAACACACTTCTACACAACCAGATATTACCAGCCACATTGGGAAATGCTACAAGACTGGACTGAGAGAAAGGCTTTGACATATGAATGTGTTACTAGGTGTATTGCTCCTTAGTCAACCCAAAACCAAAAGGTAAGAGTTAGACTGATAAGTAGATCGTTGGACTAGTATATGTGTAGATAATCTATTATCGAAAGGAGATCATTCAATTTCAACAATTGCGGCATGCTATCAACCCTTGATGAACTTGAAGTGAGGTGGGAACCCAATGAGATAGTATAAAATAATCATGGAAGGTTTGCAGGTGTTCATAATGAGTTCTCCATAGATTTTGACTTGAGAAATACCTAGATGCTAATGAAAGACAAAAAAACATGAAAAACAGGCGTTGTGCTACGATAACCTCCAAAGGCGCGCTTGGTCTTGACGGAGAGCCTAGTAAGGGTCCTTATGAGAAGGGAAGTGTTACAATGACACATAGAAGGATATGTTCTCTCATGGTTATCGAACAAGTGTTGGGAAACTAGCACAATGAATTCACTAACTAAGGAACACAATTAACACATGTTGTGGAGGTGTAAAGAGAAAATAAACATTTGTTATGAGCTGGACATGCTTCTGTTATATTAACTCCCAACTGCAATACACGACCACGTCACGGGCAACCACAATACAAGGAACAAAGTGAGCTACTTACTGCGGGATGTCCCAAGTGGACACGAAAGTCAGACTAATATGGCGACACAAGTTCTTCCTATGACAGAGATGCGAGGATTTCAATTTTTTCTAAGAGTCTTTATGCACACAATGACCATTCTGATTGACATGCACTCGTATGATAGGTGCTAAGGTATGCTCTTATGTCACTAAACAGTGAGAAGGTTTCATGATGATACTCACAAGAGAGTAGAGTGATTGTCCAAACCATAGAAGCCTTATACACCAGTGAGAAAAAGAGTGACTCGAGAAGGATCGCAACACTGGGATGCTTTACATGGAACTCGAAACCACATAGGTAAACTTTACGACGATGCATGCATAGGCACAAGTGGGCAGATGTTGTCCATTTAAATAAAATATTCTGTAAGAATTCATCAGGTATAGTTCCCTTGTTAAGAATTTAGGAAAAGCAAGTGGGAAGTATTAATCCTAGAGTCATAGCTCCATTCAAGGACACAATTATAGAACTTAATTCCACAAGAATGTAAATAAGAGGATTTGTAATAGAGTGGATTCACGAATAATGTGTCTCGTTCGAAGAGTCGACACATGTAATGTTTTGTTATTCAACACCTTGTTAAGACCGTGTTTATGAGAATTCTTCAATATGGATGTACATATATAACAAGTAGAAATTTTAATTTGACTCACTTAATGACTTTAGATTGATAGGGCAATAGCTTAATCGATACCCCTCGACTCCACATCTCTAACGTACGTAGGTAATATACTGATATACTACATGATCTAGTGGTGCAGAGACATTAATAGGAACAAGGGTACTCCCCTTAGCAACAAGTTCTACCAATCCCTCCATGGCTCGATACATTCTCCTAACAAACACTTGGGTAATCTCCCTAATATTCAATGGTGGGGTCATTCCCTCCTTTCTGCTTCCAAAATCATGAATTACCCATATTGAGATTAAGACATAGAATGGAAATTAGCTCCCTATCTTGAGTTCTACTGCACGATCTGGAGTATCAAAGAAGGGTGAAATTCCTAAATGTCCGAATAGCCTCCAACTTATAGATATGGTCGACTACACACCGATAAGAAGGACTCTACTAGACACGGCTCTGAGACATACTAGGACACTTTAAAACCTTAGGCTCTGATACCAAGTTTGTCATGCCCCAAAAACCAAAGAACGCGACCGGCGCTCAACCGAGTAAACCCAACTGAGCAAGCCTGTTAGGTTTCCTTCTACCCAAACTAATTCATGAATACAGAGGAGATAAACTCCATTAATCATACTTTGTACATATATCATTAACGACTTCCATTTCATTTCCATTAGCAACTTCATTCATAATTTTCAAAATATTACAAGTTTTATACATCTTTGCCAAATATTAATATTTTTAATTCAATTCCCCATTATCAAACTCCACCCACAACCTGTCTATGGAGCCTCTAAATACAACTGAAGAATATAGAAATGTCGGCAACAAGGCTCCGGCTATACCTCAAAATACAAACGTACATGATAAACAGATGAAACAGGACCCCGAAATGAAGTGGGGCTCACAAAGTCAGCTGAAAGGAAGATGTGTCACTAGCTGCAACCAACAATACCTGCTATGGAAACACCTACATCCATTTAAAGACGTAGCACCCCTGGCAAAAGGGACATTAGTGCCGTCGAATAACACTAGTATGTATAACTAAACACCATCTCATTAGAAAGAACTATCTTACAAGAACAAAGAAATCATAAACACCATCTCAATAGAAGGAACTTATCATAAAGAACAAAGAAATCATAAGTATTCAACAATAGCTTTAACCAATCACCATGTCATCAATTAAAAGGAATCATATAGCTTTCACATAATTTCCATACCTCTAGGTTGGGACTTTTCAAAACTTTTCATCATCATTCACAATACCACCGCTTTATTGCGCGGAGTTCGATCACGACCCGATCGGCTAAGCTGCCTCATTGGAGACATATACCTCAATCACTACTTCATTGTCACTTTCCGGGTTCAACATCAACACATTACCACAAAGTGTGTATCATGGCGTCCGATCACGGCCCGATCGGCTAAGCCATCTTACCAAGACGTTACCTCAATCACAATTTCATTCCCACTTTCCGATTTCAATATCAGCACAATACCACTATGTGTGTAGCATGACATCCGATCACGGCCCGATCAGCTAAGTCGTATTACCAAGACGTTACCCTTTTCCATTAATCATCGCACTTCAATTTTTGTTTCATATATATTAGTTCATAGGCACTTAGGGCCACAATTATCACATCATACTTGGCAGTAGGCCACATTTCATAACTCACATTCCATATCACTTTCACTTTTAACATCAAACTTGCAATTTAAGATAACGGGCACATAGAGAAGCAATTCAAGTTTTAAGCATAGAGGGGAATTCTCATGATTCGGCATAATAATCACAATTTAAACATGACTTAAAATCTAGGCAATTTAGCATATAGTTCACATTCTTCACATATCCCCAATTTACCAAAAATATCACATTGAACACATTGTGACACACCTTTCACATTTATTCTTGCAACACCAAATCCTTTGAAATAAAAAATACTACATAAATCAGATTCCGGACTTACAACATATGTGGGGACACCATGGGAGCTCAATTTCTAAGAAGAGGGGTTTTTAGCCCTACATACCTTGTTTAAGCTTTCCTTAAGTTACTACAACGTTCCGAAAATTCTAGCAATCCCAATCTTCCTCGAGACATAACAAAATTGAACACAAATTAGGAAGATATTCATGGTTTTGGCTCATTTGAGCATTTTATCTAATAGTAGTTGTGCATCTTGATTTCATGGATCTTTTACAAGATTTCCTTCATTACCCAACCTAATCTTTACTTATTTATGTTCAAATATCTTCCCACAAACCTAATTTGTACATGCATGTATACATAATACTATTACACCCAAGAATCATACCTCAATAACCCATCTTATACCCCAAACTCGAAATTAAAGTCTAATGTATAGAACCTTACCACCTAGATGAAGAACATGTGATTAGGTTCTTTGATTCTTGAAGACTTGAGCAAGAGATGGGTGATTATGAAGCTAGGCTCCTCCTCTCTCTTTTTCTCTCTATATGCTCTCAACTCTCTCTATAATCAGTAGAAATGACCCCAAATGAAGCCCCAAAAACTATATATTGAAATGGGGTGGGGTTATAAAAATAGAAAAAATAAGCCTCCAAAATCGGGTCTGCGATCGCAGAATGGGCCGCAAAACAAGAATGTGGGCCGCAGAATGCATCGCAAAATTGGTGCCCACAACTGGGAAACACTGGCCCAATCTGCGACAGATCTGCGATCGTATAGTCAAAAATGCGACATTTTTGCGATCGCAGATTCGACATAGGATTGCATTTTTCCATCATTTGGTAATTTGATCATAACTATGTTTAGGAATGTCCAAATGACGAACGGTTTGAAGCGTTGGAAACTAGACTCACAAACCTTTCATTTTATAGGTTGTTCATCATATAAAACCTTATATATATATATATATATATATATATATATATATATATATATATATATATATATATATATATATAGATATGCTCGTTCAAAGTAGGGACTTGTGCGAACTCATTTGGAATCTTAGCCTATTACGAAATTTTCCAATTTGACCTAGACTTAGGCCGTTCCTTGGACCCCAAATTACTTACCATAAGACTTGTACACTTATTTACCAAATCCAATTGATGTCCATCGTGTTAATAGCACGTAAAATATTATTATTAGCCTACCTGGTACCACGAATCCTAAATTACTTAGCGAAATTTTTCGGGTCATTACAATGCACCACTTACGTGTATAGTTCCATTCCTCAGGGTATGGCATAAGCTCTATAGGTATAATGTTAGCGATCCGCACTCGAACGAAACAACTCATCCACTCCCGGTCTCCATCTTCCTCATCATCAACAACAAAGTGCGTGGTCGATCGGCATGGAAAGATTAGCAGACCTCGATGGTGAAAGGGCTAGTACAGCCTAATCAGACGACTGAGCGTAAGTTCAAGGCCCGCCTTCTCCGCAAAAAATCTCATCATCAATACTGTTTGCCAAAATGACGGGTGGATCTGTGCCAAGGTAACCCGATACTTTAAACAGAAGCCGAGCACAACCCTATCAAGGGGGCCCAGTACGAAAGGATAAGTGTACACATTCAAAAATCCATCGGCGCGATCCGTGATGCCCTAATCCAGGGAAAATGCCTGTAACACTACCCTCTCCCCCTATCGGCAGTCTTTTCTCACTAAATCAAGGTGCTCTTCTCCTATCAAAGAAGTAATCTTCAAGTTATACTCTCGTTGGTCCTGAATGTCGGAGGTAGAACTCTCCCATCTTTGCCGAACAGACCCCGATGTAGCAGTCATGGCTATGACAAAATCAGAGAACTAAAGAAGGAATCCATGCAAATATGTTAGTACTGAAGTAATAAATGACTTAACGCAGAAAAAGAAGGGTAACTACTTAGAATGGTGGGATCTCCAAAAAGCATAAACAACCCTATATATGGAAAAACAACATCATCGACAGTCTCGAGGTGGTACCCAACCTCAAAGACCTCCACCATAAGGAAGTTAGGCTCTAAAAGGCCAACGGCATCGTCGCCAATCCCGAGGTGGTACCTGACCTCCAGGACCTCCATTAAAGAGAAGTTAGGCTCTAAAAAGCCAACAACATCATCGCATGTCCCGAGGTGGTACCCGACCTTGAGGACCTCCATCAGAAAAAGGTTGGACTCCAGGAAGCAAATGACATCATTACAAGACTAGAGGTGGTACCCGACCTCAGGGACTTTCGTTAAAAAGGAGTTAGGCTCTAAGGAAATAAGCACTTAAACTCCACCCATATGAGCTTGGCCCCGGGGTACCGTCTGAGTTTGGGCAAACCCTCTATCAAGATCTATCTATAGCGCCTTAAGGCTATCTATACAACGTTCAAAGCAAGTTCCCAAGTGGTCCAGATTACCGCGGAGACCGCCCTCAAAAGCTCAAAGGCAGCTCCTATCCTTGTGCCTCCAAGCAAATTTGCCCTCAAAGATTACCGCGGAGCCTGAGCGATAAGTCATGGTCTCAAGGCTCGAAACATTACTTTCATTCAACTCAAAGTAAGGGTCCTGACGACCCAAATTTGTCGGCCCAATCCAGGTTCGATCCAAGGAATGGCGAAGGGTTCCACGGGAGGCCGTATTAGTCAATCAAAGGTTGGGAAAAATTCTCACACCTGGGCCCGATATTGGCAGCAGCCAATAGAATCACGCATTCAAAGTCTCCATAAACGCAAATAAAATGAAATATAGAAAACATCAAAGACAAAATTGAAGAAACGTTTTCACATTCACAAAAATTTGATTACAGAAGCCCACAAGGGGTCCTTACACATGATTACAAAAGCCCACAAGGGGTCCTTACACAGAAACAAAGAATAGAAAAAGTACACATGTAGCAAAAGGTAAGAGCCTAATCTATTCTCAAAGGTCCATCCTCGACAACAGCATCTTCGAACACCATCTCCTCGGAAACCTTACCTCGATACTCTAGAATGTCATCTTCAAAAGGGAAGATGAAGTAGAGTAAAGCAATGGAGAAGAGCAAAGTGACCCAGAAGAAGCAAAAAGGAACCAAGAAGTGGCTGGGTGAAAAATCTAGCTAGTATGGATTTAGCCATTGTTTCTATTGTAAAGCCACTTCTTGGGACATCTCCTGGCGCGGGATGCAACAGTTAGTAGATAGTACCACCTCACTCTATGGAAAGCAAAGGGAGTGAGGCACCGCACCGGGTAATCGGGGGAGGTGAGAAGTGATGTATAGTCCGAACTCCCTCGTGAGCAGTGATGTAGAGTCCAACTATTTCCCTGAGTCAGGAGAAATCGGCCCCCTACTTCATCGTCCTGAGCCAACGACAAGAACAACAACAACAACAACAACAAAAAATGGTTTAGTCTCGCTCGACAAAAGAAAGTCCAGGAGACAAGACATGGCATGGCTGATAGAAATGTCGTCGTATGATTTTGGGGCCATGGGCCTTAAGCATGGTGAACGACAATGGGTAAGGATGGCAAGAAGAGAAGGATGGATAGATATGGGAAGACACTTGGGTGAAAGGTTAATCCCAGGAGGCTCCCATTTATAGAAAGGGAGGCAGCGTAACCGATAGAGCCATTATTGCCCTCGAAAAACGTAATAGCAGGCACATTTAATGCGTCCTTGGGAGCTAAACCGAAAGCGACATTATAGCTCTGAAGAATAAGAAACTGCAATGCTTTGAATGATCCTGGAGAAGTGAAGCAACGGGATATTTCGGTTATCACAGAAGCTTGTATCATCGGTATGACATCATAGTGGGAAGTTCGAAGAGTCGTATGTCAAAATTGTTTCTTATTGCTCCTCTCTAAGAAATACGGGGACTATATATATACGGTGAAATCAGAGGGTCCAATTCCTCGTCATTGAGGCACCTCAGATAATTGTCTCAAAGGCTCAAGGCTACAAGGCTACGGTCAAGCTTCCTGCCTTGAGGTTCGTTGGTGCCTGACCCTAGGATAATGTTGACTGCGGCTATGGTAGAAATGGGGAGTTCCCAAGGTACACGGCTAGGACTGACAGAGCCTAGTAGACTACCCTAACCCTGAACCAGGGTGTCATCTAGCTATCCCATCTCCGTTTCTTTGCCATTAATGTATTTTGTACTATGTTGGGATTCCCCTCCTATATAAAGGGGATCCATGTCATTTTGTAAATCTCTGTTGCTTCAGTCATTCCACACGAAATATACTAGAACATTTGCTTTGCTCTCTAACACATTCTCTTGGTATTATTGCTTCCATTTATTATCTTCATTATTGTTCATCATTTATTGCTTATCATTGGCCATAAAGAGCCTTCGTTGATTTTATTATAACTGTTAGCCATACTTCAACCACCTTTGATAGCTCCCAAACGAGCTCCGGAATCGACCCTGAGTCCCCCAAATTGACAAGCTTGAGGCCCCGACTATTAACCATCGTTTGGTTATCATCTTATTCCTAACTTTTATCTCGTTTCTAAGTCTAACACATAACATCATCTGGTTAACAATCAGCATAAAAATAGATCACGTATTTTTAGAGTCCCATAATCAAATTTAAAAGTTTATTACCATTTTCACGGTAAACACTCATATCTAGCTATACTATTTTAGAGTGCACCATCTACGTGTCTCACAAGGAGATCCATTACCACGTTTGTACTATCCTTCGTAAATGTCAACTAACTCTACCAATCCATCCACTATTTTGGGTTACTCTAACCCAACCGGATCTTGATAACCTGTCCTTCTCTTAAACTATATTTGTTAGCTCCTATAGGGCATAACTGAGATCGGTGTGGCCGGTTGTACATACATCTGTCACTATTGAAGGTAACTCAAAATGCTTATATCTCCCTCCATGAATGGTAAATAATGATAATATCTATTAACTGGGTACCTCGTACCCTTCTTTACCTTGCTTATTTTGCTTGCTGAAACTTGTGTCTATCTTCTGATACTCTTGCCTTAAAACTCCTTTATCGAGAACCTTACATCTTTTAGTACAGGCATGGTCTACTGAAGATCTCACATTTACTCATCATAAGCATGATGCAAAATCGAGTTCCTCTGACTTCAACACTTACATACTGACCGTCTTTCGAAATATAGGCATGGTTGCATCGCGAATAAAATAGGGTTTAGGAAAGTTAGTTCTTACGACTGAGCTCTACCACACGATCTAGAGTAAGAAGAAAGAGGGATAGTCCTAAATTCCCTGTAGCCTCCTGCTTATAAGTGTGGTGCACGACACACCCATAAACAAGACTCTACTAGACACGGCTTATAGACTCCCTAGGACAAGACTGCTCTGATACCACTTTTGTCACGACCCAAATCGATGGGCCGTGATGGGCACCCGGTACCTTACTCAACCGAGTACCAACGTAACGTATCTTTTTATGTCACACTATCATAGATAACTAAGCCGGAAGACTGCCATGAAATAAGTAGAATACAACATGTGATACCAACTTATGCATAAGACATACGGGCCAAAATAACCACTCATACACCGAACATAGGCCGACAAGGCCATACAATCTTTTACGTACATGATATCTGTCTACAAGCCTCTAAGAATACATAATTTTCATAAAGGTCGGGTCAAAGTCCCTCCATACCAAACAATACACATCTAAATCATACTAACCAAACAAGCAACTCCAAAGCAAATGGAGTGCACCAACATCTTCTGCTGAGCTGATAGCCTACTTGGATGGCTCTCGACCTGTCTATCGGGGCCTACGGGCATGAAACGCAGCATCCCCAGGAAAAAGGAACGTCAGTACAAATAATATACCGAGTATGTAAGGAATGAAAATCAGTAAATAATAGACATGAGAGAAACATGGAGTAAAAGACTCGACATGTATGTTTGCATAGCTCTGTGAATCATTTCATTTTTATAATATCATGCATATGTGTGTAAATGTCATACCATGCATGGGTATATGTATGCATAACCTCTGAGGGCATCCCATCATATCATCTAGGCCACTGTAGGCAAATCATCAACGTATACCAGCTGATCAGGTGGTGGTGCGTATATAACGATGTAACCTTTTCCCATATCCCATATACATATATATATATATATATATATATATATATATATATATATATATATATATATATATATATATACATATATACATATATATATATACATATATACACGTATATTTGGGTCAATGTACATGAATGCAATGCATAAGAAGTACGTCAATAAAATCTCTTGGAATGTCATAAGACCATTATGCCTTTGAGTAATATCATGAAGTACACTTTTTTAGCTTACGTATTTTTCTGAGACCCATGAACAGATGATAGAATATTATGACACATGGAGAATCAAGAACATAAGCATCTCTAGCATTTCTATGAATAGAGTTATTTATGAAAATTACGCATTTGCTCGTTTCATTTGTGTCGTATAGATCATGCCAAAAGAAAGAAGGGATAGCCTTAACATACCTGAATCGATCTTTTTGACAATCCTTCCAACACATGTTAATCGTGATGACGTAACGGCGGATCAGAGTGGAGGAAAATCCGTATGATGTTCTTGATATCATAGCACGTTATTTCTTATCCGACTAATATTCACTTCATAATCTACATCATAAAAAAATTCTTTCGGCCTTCTTCTATCTTCAAAATTTCTCCAAGTTATATCATTAATAATGAAGGCAAACAAAGGACTTATTATGCATTTTGGTGTTACGCCCAGAATAAAGTCATGTCTAAAGACTTTTATGTGTAAAGAATGGGTTTTATGTGTTATGTTCAAGACAAAGTCTTATCCCCAAGACTTTTATGTGTAAAGAATGGGTTTTATGTGTTATGTCCAAGACAAAGTCTTATCCCCAAGACTTTCACGTGTAAATAAGGGTCTTTATGTGTCATATCCAAAACAAACTCTTATCCAAAGAGTCATAATAACTTAATCCTTTGCTGTCACATTGAAACTTATCCAAATGACAATCCAAAATGTTTCAATTTATTATCAATTTGTTAATTAACTTGGTAATTTCCCACTAATCCAAAAATTAACCAATTATCCACATAATTAAGAATTATTTATACTTACTTAAAATATTACTCACTTTTCACATATTTTATACACCTTACAATCATGGTCATGTGGTGCCTTGTATGGTACTAGTCCATAAATATCGGGTATTTTAGCTCGGGCCGTATTTTATCCCAAAATGCCAAATTTTAACGAAATTCATTTCCTTTGATTTGCCTACCCACTAACCTTCACAAATTTACTCATCACTTATTTGAAATAGCATAATCATTATAATCTCCAAATAATATTTTCCTTGGACTGGTGTCAATTACCTTATGACAAATTTAACGTACAATACTGCAAAGCGTAACATCATCGTAATATAATACTGTATGACATAAAATTATCATAATATAATACTGTGGGACGTAATATCGACGTAATATTACGGGGTGTAACAATAGAATCGGGCCTGGCCGCCACCTGATCGGTCTCCCCCTCTAGGAAGACCCCTAGCTGACTAAGCTCCACCCCAAGCTGGCTGGGCAGGTGGTGAAGTAACCGGTGCTAAAGTCGTAGGCTGACTCCTCTTCTGAGCTGAACCTCCTGAGAGGCGGGGACAATTCCTCTTGATATGACCCAAATATCCACACTCAAAACAACCTCTCCTTGTGAATGGCGGTGGGGACTGAAGGGAGCCCAAAGCACTGTGATAACTGCTAGAAGGGCCTGACATAGATGAACCCTAAGTTGATGGTGCATGAGACGAACTCTAAGATGGAAGGGCACTGAGAGATGAGTGACCTTGCTAAGAACTGTTTGAACCATGGCCAGATGATGCACCACGGTGAACTGGACGAGTAGTCTAAGCATGCCTATAGGGAAGACCCCTGTCGTGGTGGAAATGACCTCCAGAAGGAACACCACTAAAACCACATGATCCACGAGACCTCTTGGCATCCCTCTTAACCCGCTCCTAGCTGCGGACCAACTCTATTTGCCTAGCAATGTCAACAACCTCATCGAAAGTAGCACCAGATACCCTCTCTCTAGTCATAAGCAACTGCGGCTGAAATGTGAGGCCAATAATGAACCTCTTGATCCTTTCCCTATTAGTGGGGACCAACCAAACCGCATGGCAGGCTAACTCAGAAAACCTCATCTCATACTGCATCACAGACATATCATCCTGACATAACTGCTCAAAGTATCTGCGCAGTTCCTCTCTGCGAGACTGCCACAAAAACTTCTCCAAGAAGAGAACAGAGAACTCCTGCCAAGTAAGTGGCGCTGCACCAACCGGCCTACGTCTCTCATAAGCCTCCCACCAACTGAAGGCATCCCCAAAAAACTAAAAAGTAGTGAACGAGACCCCATTGGTCTCCAGAATACTATTGTACGGAGAATCCTCTATCACTTGTCCAAGAAACCCTGGGCATCCTCCGACTCTGCCCCGCTAAATGATGGAGGTTGGAGTCTACCAAACCTCTCTAGTCTCGGTTGCTCATCATCAGACATAACAGGGACCACATGGTCCTGAGCAGCTGCCACCAGCTGGGCTGGTAGTACCCTAGTGTCTGGAGTCCCTGCGTCACCTACTCGGGTGTACGGGTAGCGGGAGTCTAAGTACCTCCCTCGGCTTGAGAAGTGGTTGTTGCGGCCAGAACAGAGACTATATGAGCAAGGCTGCTGCACACGGTCAGAATCTGAGCTAAGGCCTCCTAAGGGCTTGGAATCACAATGGGCATGGGTGGTGCCTGAGTTGGCCCCATAGGCTCCTCCACAACTGGGACCTGCTCCTGAACTAGGGCAACTGGTGGATCTGCAAGTGTTGCCCTAGCTGTTGTACGAGTTGCACCTCTGCCCCTACCGTAGCCTCTATTGCTACCTCAGCCTCTCGCTTCCCTGACTAGTGGTATTGGTGGTTGTCCATCCTACTCAGTAGTGCATGTCCTCACCATCTGTGAGAGAATAGAATAACAGAAGTTTAGTTACCAGAATCAATAGATTTACACGACAAGAATTCAAGAATGTGAAGTTTCCTAAGGGTTCAGCAGCATCTCAAAGATAAGTACAGACGTCCCCGTACAGATTAGTAAGACTCTACTAAACCTGCTCATGACTTGTGAGACCTATGTAACCTAGGCTCTAATACCAACTTGTCATGACCCAAATCATAACCCGTCGTGATGGTGCATATCGTGGTACTAGGCAAACCGGCATTTCCAAAATACTTCCAACATTTAATAGAGAATAAATTAAGAAATTTTGAATGACCAGAGTTTTAATTAAAACGGGTTAACAACCCAAACACAAGTGCGGAAACATTACTCCCAAATCAAGGTGTCACTAAGCTCATGAGCATCTACATAACCAGTCTAGAAAGAAGGGTCTACAAGAGTCTGTATCAAAATACAAAATAAATAAAAGACAAGGAAGGAGAAATAAGGACTGTGAACATCGGGCAGCTACCTCTTAAATCTCAAACGATCAACCAAGCATGAGATCAACACCCACCGAGTCCGGGAACACCTGGATCTGCACATGAAGTGCAGGGTGTAGCGTGAGTACAACCAACTCAGTAAGTAACAATAATAAATAAGGAACTAAAAGATAGTAACGAGCTACACAGTTATAGTCCATTTTTAATAATTTCAGCAAGAAAGTAAATATGCTTTCAAATCTAGTAATTTAAGTCAAATTAGTTTATAACATTACCATGTTCAAGTAAAATCGGGTACAATATCTTCCAGGAATTCCAAAAACAGTAACATATAGCAACTAAGAGAAACAACGAATGAAATCAGGTATATCCTCTCAGGACAACAGTCACTCAACCTTTTTCAATAGCTCGATCACTCGACTCTGAGCCCTCAACACTCACACTCAATAGGTACATGCACTTACTGGGGGTGTATAGACTCCGGAGGGTCTCCTTCAGCCCAGGGACTATATCATTGCAGTGTGCAGCCTGATCCATAATATATACTTATAGCCATAAGGCTCGTTACGGCATGCAACCCAATCCATATATAAATATACAGCCCTCAGACTCATTGCAGTGTGCAACCTGATCCATATACATTCAGCCCTCAGGCTCATTGCGGCATGCAACCCGATCCATATACATACATATAGCTCACAACTCGGCACTCAGGCCCTAACTCAGTCACCAACCTCTCCAGTCTTTCAGGCTCTTAGAAATCATACAAATCAGCCCAAACAGAGATAATACCATGTATCAACAAGAAACAAGTAGAGACTGATATAGGATATGCACGTAAAATCGTGGCAGAGTACAAGATAGCAAATAGCAGATAATTCAACAAGTACACGACCTATGTGGGTCCCAACAGTGTCATCTTATAGCCTAAGCATGATTTCTAACATGATTTGCTATCAAATTTCTATAACACAGGGAGAGCATATAGCTAACAACAAGTTATTCAACTTTATAGTTTCACGGAATGGGCCAAGTCCCAATTTCAACGGTGCACGCCCATACGCCCATCACCTAGCATATGTGTCACCTCCAAACCCATCACATAACGCATAATCTAGGGTTTCATACCCTCAGGACTAGATTTAAAACTGTTATTACCTTAATCCAAGCAAAACTCTACTCCAATATGCCTTTGCCTTGCGAATCAGCCTCCAAATGTCCCAAATCTAACCACAAGCAATACAATATAATCAATATAGTCTAAAGGAATCAATTCCACAAGAAAATACGAAATTATAGCCAAAATCCGAAATCGGCTCAAACACGGACCCCTGGCCTACATCTCGAAATCCGACAAAAGTTACAAAATTCAAAGCCCATTCACTCACGAGTCTAACCATACAAAATTTACTAAAATTAGACTTTAAATGGTCATTCAAAACCCCAAAATTCACTCTCCAAATCCCTAGCCTCAAAACCCCCAAATTTAACCTCAAAAACACACCAACTTGGTGGAAAATCAGTTGGGAAACATCATTATTGAAGTAAAATGAACACAAGAAGCTTACCTCAATAATCTCTTCAAAAACCGTCTCAAAAACCTCCATAGTCCGAGCTCAAAATGATGAAAATGGTGAAAAATCTCAGAAATTCGCTCAAATAGGTTTCGCCCAGGCATTTCCGCACCTGTAGAGCCTGGGCTTGCACCTGTGCGCCCGTTTGTGCGATTAAATGAGCGCTTTTATGCAAACTACTTAATCCTAGCTGGCTTCGCACCTACGACCTCTAATCTGCCTGCGTTATTGCAGGTGCGGGAAAAACATCGCATCTACGGACTCTGCTGATCTCCCTCACTTACGCACATGCAGCCTTCCTTCCCGCTTCCGCGAGCTCGCACCTGTGGTGCCCACTCCGCAGGTGCGATTACAGCAGCAGTGGCCAAACCTTCAACTGCACTTCTAATTCAATCAAAGACCATTTAGCCACCTGAAATCAACCCGAGGCCCCCGGGACCTCAACCAAACGTACCAACAAGTCTTATAACCCAACAAGTATTTAGTTGAGCCCTCAAATCACCCCAAACAATATCAAAAATATGAATTACACATGGATTCATGCCTAATGAACATTGAAATTTCCAAATTCTATAGACGTCGAAACCTATCAAATCACGTCTGATTGACCTCAAGTTTTGCACACAAGTCACAAATTACCCCACGAACCTACTCTAACTTCCAGAAATCCAATCTGACCACAATATCAAAAAGTCCAACCCCGGTCAAACTTTCCAAAATTCCAACCTTCGCCAATTCAAGCCTAATTCTAGTACGGACCTCCAAATCACAATCTAGACACACTCCAAAGTCCAATCACCTAATAAAGCTAACAAAACCATTAAATTTCAAATCCGAGGTCATTTACACATAAGCCAACATCCAGTCAACTTTTTCCAATTCAAGCTTTCCGTTAAGAGACTAAGTGACTCAATTTACTCTGAAATCTCTCCGGACCCGAAACAACTAACTCAGTAAATCATATAACAATTGTAGAATACAAAAGGAACGGAAAATGGGGGAATAGGGCTACAACTCTCAAAACGACCGGCCGATTATTACCAAGAGTGATTCTGTCGCTGCATACTGGGCCGAGAAATATCTTTTTCTGCCAAGCATTTTCCATCAACACCCTAGCATACTGTTCAACCCAAACAATCTGTGCCACGGGAATCTCTAAAATCATGAACATGTAATCCTACCTCAATACCATGAAATTTCGGGTTTTAAGTGAAATTTTACGGGGCCTTACAGTTTTTGTCAACCCTTTGCACTGTTTGATTTGCGGAAGCATCGGGAGGAATTAGACCTCTTCCATTTGCGATGTTGGAACCACCCGACAAAGCTTGTATCAATTATGTCATGGTCTGGTCTTACCGTGAGAGGTGGCCCATGATATCCTTTTGTTGTTCTCTCAAGATCCTCACCATTTTGGCAACTTGTTCATCTTTAGTGTCATCGCGAGTTGCCTCATGTATGTGTCGGGGATACTGCCCGCCAAGAACCATCATGGCTACGTCCTCATTACGGGTATCGCTGATTGAATCCTCGTGTTGAGGTGAATTTCTTATGCCTCAACATTGTGTGTAATGTTGATATCGTTATCTACCATCTTTTATGGTTTTTGCTAAGAAACAAAGAATCAAACAAATTAGTAATAGACGCAAGGATCAACTTAATTACGCAATTGTTTAAGCCCCAATGTGGGTGCCAAACTGTTTACCTGTAAAACGGTACAATTGAATTTATAGCATGGTTTATAGACAAGTGAATCTCCCCAAAATGATAAATAAATTAAATAAAATAAAAGACTTAGCATTGAAATAGAGATGAAATAGCAGATAGCTTGGTTCCGGGAGCAAGACTTCCGAAGGTAGTGATAAGAATATTGTTAGACAGAAAATAAAGTAATATTAAACTTGAAATAATGTGTAGCATAAGTTTGTTAGAAATTTTGTGTCTTACAATGGTTATTGAAGTCATTATTTATAGCTAAACCTAGAGAACAAGGTCCTAGATCAAACCCCTCTTAAATGACAATAATGAGGGACATTGATGAATATGCAACGACATGCTATGAATGCCAAAATTCTCTGTAATAGATGTGTATTTAATATTGAGGAATATTCTTCATTGAATGTCATCTGGTGGCAAATATTTGTTTGCCCTCGTTGACAATGTTCCCTTCGGGATCTACGCGATGTCAACCGAAGCTGTTGCTTTCGGTCTTGACTCCCATTTGCTTCGTCTTCCGCATGTCCCCCGTTCCACGTGTCATTTTATTATTCGAGTATTTAATGTGAACCGATTTATATAATATACAAAGCATACAATCAGTATCGAATGTATTCGTTTGCGCAACGAAACAACTAAGGTAAAATACAGAAAAACGAAATGCTCTTGTTAAGAGTCGAAGTCAAGACCTCCACTAACTAAGCGGACCCTCTAACGAATTGAGCTACAAAAGCTTGTTGCTCTTTTGTATCAATTCAAAACAATTAATCTCTTGTTTCTTACATTTTCTATAAAATTTAAATATAGCTACAAATGGTAAATTTGCTGAAAGTATAGTTACACATGATAAATGCAGTGTAAATATTTGACGTATCGTGTAATTTATCCCTAAAAAAAGTAAATGGAGATAAGCTCCCTTATTCAAGTTTCGGCCTCGAGTTTTTGGACTAGAGCTTTACAAAATAGTATATGAAGTCGGAACCGTTTGGTTGCAATGTATGTGTGGGAGTGTGTGTTTATGTGTAACTAGTATTAGGTGTTACATCCCATAAATTTAAATACCTTGATACCGTTATATATATATATATGACATGTTATTTTGAGTGGAACATTTTTATAAAGAAAAAAATGGTTTGAAAAATATAATTTTATATAGTTATTAATATTACTACTTTCGAATATGTTTTAAATTATACTCATAATATAAGAAAGTTTATGAGATTTCATTTATTGTAAAGATAGAAATTATTTTCTAATGAAAAAAATAAGGTTATCTTTTTAACATATTAAGAATTAAGCGTACGAGAATTTGTACTCTTTATCCGAGATTAACAAAATTAAAAGTTGAGAAAATATATGTATTTTCACATGGATATTTTAATGAAATAATAGTATATGTATTGATTTTATATGGTACCACGATTTATTATTCTAATATTGTAATGGTAGTACTTTAAGATGAGGAAAAGACTATTTTTTGAGGTTATAAGTATTTATGATATTTATAACAAGTGATAAGTAAAATCGTGAAGGTGAGAGGATAAATGAATTGAAGAAAATGAGGTTGGTCGAAATTGGTCATTTTGGGATAAAATACAACCCGAGTTAAAATACTTGGTATTTATGGACTAGTATCATACAAGGTACCACATGGCCATGATAGTAAGGTGTATAAAGTGTATTAAAAAATAAGTCGAATTTTAAGTAATTTAAGATAATTCTTAATTATGCATGTAAGTGATTAATTATCGGATAACGAGATATTACCTAATTAATTAATTGAGTATGGGATAATGTTTAAATCCCAACAAGGGAATTACGTGGCAGTTTTTGCCTTTAGAAACATGGTGACTCTTACATCTTATTACCATAGGTGGCATATTTATATGTGGCTTTGTCTTTAGTATAACAGAAGCCTTGTAAAATTCAAAGAGGAGTTAATTGAATTGTCGGCAGTAGTAGCAGGTCAGTGGGCATACTTGGTATATCATTTATGGGAAATATTTTGCTTTAGCTTACTGTATATAATGGAAAATTTCTCAAGAAGTATGGTTCTAAGCAAATTTAGGTATACTGAGTTTCTAGGTGCTCTAATTTGTTGTGGAAGTTCAACTAAGCAAATCAATTTGCTTTTTGGAGTTCTTGACCAAAGGTTATTAACATATCAGGAAGGTAGATTGGTAATTGACCCTAAGTTGATTAGTGTTAATTAACTGAACATTAGTTCTTTTAGTTAGATTAGTGATTCTGATAACTATATAGACATGGAGGACCTTGTATTAGGCGAAACATTTCTTGGGGAATGGGTGGAGAGTTGGACTTGGCATTCAAAGATTAATGAGACAACATGTATTATAGTTCGCAGTTTAAGTTCCAGATGTTTGATAGGATTTCAGTTCATAAGCAAGATAAAGATCTTCAACAATTCAAAGTAACGTGAGATTTTGTAATTATAAAGGATTAGGGTGCAATCTTTCTTAAGAATATTTTACGGATTTTCCCCACTTCGATCTTGCCGTCACGTATTGTGTTGCAATTAACGTGCATTAGAGGGAGTGTCAAGAGAATCGACTCTGATATAGATAATCAATTTAACGAACCCTCATAGTAGACGAGATTGGCATTCAGCAAATAATCGGTAAGACTCCACCTCATTCGGAGTGTAGTCGAGTCTATGAGTCATCGTATCAGAGTTTTGCTACAGACTTACGGGTAGGTCGGTACCCTGTCCCATTTGATGTCAAATAATATTAGGCTTTGTAGATAGAGGTTCATTTTTTATAGATTTAGACTATAATACTAGGAAGAAACTACTCCCCGATTTGAATTGTTAGTCCTTTTTATTTTACATTAATTTTAAAACTCGAAATTTGTTAACTTAAAGAGAGTAACTAATTGTTAACAACACATAATGCATAATTTAAATTTTTTTTAAAATATAAATTCAAAAATAAACTTATTACCTATCTAACTAACTTTATCGTAAATTTTCAAGTGGCCTATTGTGAGGTTGCCATTTGGCTTAATGTGGAGTCTTTTTCCGCTCTTTTTAGTTATACTAGTATCTATAAATGTGTGTTGCACGTTAATAATGGTACGTAATGGTTTAAATTTTATTTATATGAAGGAACAATAAAATTTAATTAATGAGAGAAATTTTATATATAATATTACAACAATCATCTAAATACCGAAAATACTGTTACATTAGCATAATATGTGAATTCAAAATGAAAGGACATTATCAGAACTTACATAAATGATCAATTTTAGTCAGATTACGTAGATGATTATGTATTGTAGTTTAAAGGTATCTAATGTGATGGTATCTTCCCGAACACTTCTTTATAGACGGTGTTTTTTGTATATATTTCCTTCTAATGCTTTGTTACTCCGCCATAACCATAACTCTTGTTGTCAATATTGATATCCCTCTTGAAAGTGCAGCATATAGTTATTCGTGTAAGAAAACATATTGTGGTAAATATAGTCAAATATATAGGATGTTTGTCCTTATGCTTTATTTATTATTGTGATGACTCAAAACGTCATCACTGGTTTTAAAAGTGAATTCTGCATTTCTAGGCCTTAAAAACCTCTTTCGACATCACCTCGATTTGCGTGAGTCCAGGCGCGTAGCTGGAAAGCCATTTTGTGAAAATCTGTGAAAAATGATGAATTTTGCATTTAAAATGAGTTTAAATTGATTTCGGTCCACATTTTGGGTAAACGAACCCGGACCCATGATTGGACGGTCCCGGAGGGTCTGTAGGGAAATATGAGACTTGGGTGTATGCCCGGAATCGAATTCTGAGGTCCCAAAGCCCGAGAAATGAGTTTTTTAAAAAAAATATTTTCTGAAATTGTTTATGAGTTTTCGAAATGTAACGACCCGAACGGTCGTTTTGAGATCTAGCGCGTCGTTCAGCAGTCTGAGGCCACGAGTAGCTTCATTTCAGGTATTATGACTTGTACGCGTGGTCATAATTGAATTTCGGGAAGTTCAGAGTTGATTTGGAGAGAGAATTCTCATTTCGGAAGCCTTGAGTTGAAAGAATTGACCAAGCGGAATCGGGATCTGAAGGATCCAGTAGGATCGTATGATGATTTCGGACATGGGCGTATGTCACGATCCGGATTTCCCACCATCGGGTGTCGTGATGGTGCCTACTATCGGAGCTAGGCAAATCAAATATTTAAAACACCTTTCCTATTGTCTTTCAAACAATATAATAAACCACACAAAATTTAAGCGGAAGACTTTAAATCTAAAGCAACAGAAAACCAAAAGTATGGAAGTTTAATACACATCACTACCCAAGGTCTGGTGTCACTAGCTCACGGACTACTACAGAATACTACAAACAATGTCTGAAAGGAAATACATCATGTTTGTCTGATACAAGATGAACAAACAAAAAACATGGAAAGGGACTTCGGCCTACGAACGCCAGCTAGGCTACCTCGAGAGTCCCTGGACTGAAGACAGCTCCCAGAAGTCCTACTGCTGCGGTTCGTAAGCTTCTCCCTGATTTGTGCACCAAAAATGCACAGAGTGTAGCATCAGCACAACCGACCCCATGTGCTGGTAAGTGCCTGGCCTAACCCCGGTGAAGTAGTGACAAGGCTAGACAGTACCTACCACAATTAACCTGTACAGATATATATACAACAAGTGCAAGAAAACAATAACAAGATAATACAAAGTAAAACTGGGAGGGGACATGCTATCGGGGAGTAACAGATAAAAATGAAATATCGGAAATAAACAGAAGAAACTCCGGTTTCCATGATATATATATATATAGTGGACGGCGTGCCACACGTTCCCATAATGTCATATATACACGATCCCATAATATCATATATAAGTGGACGGCGTGCCACACGATCCCATAATATCATATATAAGTGGACGGCGTGCCACACGATCCCATAATATCATATATAAGTGGACGGCATGCCACACGATCCCATAATATCATATATAAGTGGACGGCGTGCCACACGATCCCATAATATCATATATAAGTGGACGGCGTGCCACACGATCCCATAATATCATATATAAGTGGACGGCGTGCCACACGATCCCATAATATCATATATAAGTGGACGACGTGCCACACGATCCCATAATATCATATATAAGTGGACGGCGTGCCACACGATCCCATAATATAGTTCATAATATCTGACTTCATATAGTAGACCCCTTCAGGGGAGAATGACAACTCAATACCTTTAACCCGGCAAGGGTATAGCTAACAGCCCAAAATATCCCGACAAGGGAGAATATATATATCAGTCTACACATCCCGGAAAGGGGGTATTCACAACACATTCTCCTTTTTAAATCTATTCTTCCTCAACTAATACATTCATGTTCGAGCTAACGCTCCAAAAGTACACCAATCACAATTTTACCTCAACCGTTCACATTATATGAAACTCATCAAATAAACAAGGAGCTTGTATCACATTATTCGAATTAAAAGCAATCAAGACTCACGGTCATGCTAGACTCCGGTGCATAGATAACCATCACCATGCCTATACACCGTACTCCACATTAGCAAGTAGCAAATATCATCCTAATCCTATTCCCTCAAGCCAAAGTTAGAACAAACACTTACCTCGAATGCTCCAAACTCAACTCACGCTTCTAGTATAGCTTTACCTCTTGATTCCACCACCAATCCGCTCGAATCTAGTCATAAGTTACTTAATCACATTAATAATTACTAAATGAATCATCCCCAATGCATGAAAATAGATTTATAAGGTTTTCCCCAAAAAGGTCAAAAATACCCCCGGAACCACGTGGTCGAAACTTGAGGTTCGGACCAAAACCCGGTTACTCATTCCCCCATAAATCCAAATATATGATTTTTTTTAAATCGGACCCCAAATTGAGGTCCAACTTCTCAATTTGTAGAAAACCTAGGTTCTACCCAAAACACCCAATTTTTCCCATGAAAATCTTTGATTTGAAGTTGAAATTATGTTAAAAGATATTAAGGAATAAAGAAATTAAGTTAGAAATCACTTACCAATCGTTTTGAAGAAGAAAAGTTGTTTGGAAAATCGCCTCTTAGGTTTTGGGTTTTTGAAAAGTGGAAAAATGACAAAAAAATCCCGAATTTATACATTTTTCTGGGGGCTGGCGCGGACCGCACAGAAATGCACCGCGGCCCCGCCGAGGGAGGGGAGAAGTGGGCTCTCTCTGAACCCACCCAGCGCGGACCGCACTAATTTGGTGCGCGGCCGCACTGGTCGACCCTCTGAACCCCACCACGCGGACCGCAAAGAATAGCACCACGTCCGCGTGGCTGCCAGCGCGGACCGCGCGGAAATGGCCACGGCCGCGCTGGGCCTGCAACATCTGAACCTGTATATTTTTTTCTAAGTCTAAGACCTCCCGGGCCCCATTCAAAACTCACCCGAGCCCTCGGGGCTCCAAACCAAACATGCACACAACCTTAAAAATATCTTACGGACTTACTCGTGCGATCAAATCGCCAAAAAACATCATATACATAGGATCAAGCCTCAAACACATGATTTTCTTTCTTCAACTTTCATAACTTAAATTCTCCATTTTTAGTCCGAAACACGTCATATGACGTTCGTTTTTAGCCAAACTTTACAGATAGTGCTTAGCACATATTTAAGACTTGTACCGGGCGTCGGAACCAAAATACGAGCCCGATACCTATATTTTCTAACCCTTTTTTCATTTCAAATTTTCATATCAAATTTCAGAAAAACAATTTCTTTCAAAAATTCATTTCTCGGGCTTGGGACCTCAGAATTTGATTCCGGGCACACGCCCAAGTCCCATATTTTTCTACGGACCCTCCGGGACCGTCGAATCACAGGTCCGAGTCCGTTTACCCAAAATGTTGACCGAAGTCAACATTATGCATATTAGTACCAAAATTCATCAAATGTTTCACATAATTCACATATTCTAACATCAAAACTTTCCGGCTATGCGCCCGAACTGCGCACGCCAATCGAGGAAACTAAAAGCGAGGTTTTTCAATGCCTCGAAAGTGCGGAACAAGGAAGAACTACGGTAATGACCCTTCGGGTCGTCACATTCTCCACCTCTAAAACAACCGTTCGTCCTCGAACGGACAAAAGAAAGAAGTACCTGAGTCGGGAAATAAATGAGGATAACGGCTCCGCATATTGGACTCGAACTCCCAGGTCGATGCCTCAGGAGGCTGACCTCTCCACTGAACACGCACCGAAGGAAAAACTCTTCGACCTCAACTGTCGAACCTGCCGGTCTAGAATAGCCACCGGCTCCTCCTCATATGACAGATCCTTGTCTAATTGGACAGTGCTGAAATCCAACACGTGCGATGGATCTCCGCGATACTTCCAGAGCATAGATACATGAAACACGGGATGCACAGCTGACAAGCTAGGTGGAAAGGCAAGTCTATAAGCCACCTCTCCCACACGATCAAGAATCTCAAATGGACCGATGAACCTAGGGCTGAGCTTGCCCTTCTTCCCAAATCTCATCACGCCCTTCATTGGTGATACACGGAGCAATACCCGCTCACCAACCATGAAAGAAACATCTCTGACCTTGCGGTCTGCATAAGTCTTCTGTCTGGACTGAGCTGTACGAAGTCTACCCTGAATAATCCTGACCTTGTCCAAGGCTTCCTGAACCAGATTTGTACCCAATAATCGAGCCTCTCCCGGCTCAAACCATCCAATTGGAGACCGACATCGCCTACCATACAACGCCTCATACGGATCCATCTGAATGCTGGACTAGTAGCTGTTGTTGTAGACGAACTCTGCTAAAGGCAAAAACTGGTCCCACGAGCCTCCAAAATCAATGACACAGGCTCGGAGCATGTCCTCAAGAATCTGAATAGTCCTCTCGGACTGACCGTCCGTCTAGGGATGAAATGTTGTACTCAACTCAACCTCAGTGCCCAACTCTCGCTGAACTGCTCTCCAGAAATGCGAGGTAAACTGCGTACCCCGATCCGAAATGATAGATAGCGGCACCCCATGAAGGCGAACAATCTCCCTGATATAAATCTCGGCTAACCTTCCGGACAAATAGGTGGCTGCAACAGGAACAAAATGTGCTGACTTGGACAGCCTATCAACAATGACCCAAACTGCATCAAACTTTTTCCGAGTCATCGGAAGTCCAGTAACGAAATCCATCGTAATCCTCTCCCACTTCCACTCGGGAAGTGCAATCCTCTGAAATAGACCATCGGGTCTTTGATGCTCATACTTAACCTACTGACAATTCAAACACTGAGCCACGTGCGCAATGATGTCTTTCTTCATCTTACGCCACCAATAGTGCTGCCTTAGATCCTGATACATCTTCGCGGTGCCCGGTGCCCGGGTGAATAGAATACCGAGAATTATGGGCCTCCGCTAAGATCAACTCTCGAATCCCATCAACATTGGGCACACAAACTCGCCCCTGCAATCTCAATACACCATCATCATCTAAGGTTACTTTCTTGGCACCTCCACGCTGCACCGTGTCTCTCAAGACACACAAATGGGGATCCTCAAACTGCCGCTCGCGGATACGCTCTAATAGTGAGGAACGAGCAACCGTGCAAGCTAACACTCTGCTAGGCTCAGAAATATCCAACCTCACAAGACGATTGGCCAAGGCCTGAACATCCAAAGCAAGCGATCTCTGGCTGACTGGAATATAAGCAAGACTACCCATGCTGGCGTACTTCCTGCTCAATGCATCGGCCACCACATTGGCCTTCCCCGGGTGGTATAAGATAGTAACATCATAATCCTTTAGCAACTCTAACCACCTCCTCTGCCTTAAATTCAACTCTTTCTGCTTGAACAGATACTGAAAACTCTTGTGATCAGTGTAAACCTCACACGTCACGCCATATAAGTAATGCCTCCAGATCTTCAAGGCATGAACAATGGCTGCCAACTCGAGATCATGAACCGGATAATTCTTCTCGTGGATCTTCAACTGCCTCGAAGCATAATCAATGACCTTGCCTTCTTGCATCAACACTGCACCAAGCCCAATACGAGACGCATCACAATAGACCGTATATGGCCCTGAACCTGTGGGCAAAACCAATACTGGTGCCGTAGTCAGAGCCATCTTGAGCTTCTGAAAGCTCGCCTCACACTCGTCCGACCACCTGAACTGGACACCCTTCTGGGTCAATCTGGTCATATGGGCTGCAATGGATGAAAACCCATCCACGAACCGACGGTAGTAACCTGCTAACCCCAGGAAACTCCGAATATCCGTAGCTGAAACTGGTCGAGGCCAGTTCTTGACTGCCTCTATCTTCTTTGGGTCTACCTGAATACCTGCTGCTGATACGACATGACCCAGGAATGTGACCGAACTCAACCAAAACTCGCACTTTGAGAACTTAGCATACAACTGACTATCCTTTAGGGTCTGAAGGACCACTCTGAGGTACTGCTCATGCTCCTCCTGACTGCGGGAGTATATAAGAATATCGTCAATGAAGACTATCACGAACAAGTCCAAATAAGGTCTGAACACTCGGTTCATCAACTCCATGAACACTGCTGGGGCATTAGTCAATCCAAATGACATGACCAAAAACTCATAGTGCCCATACCGAGTGCGAAATGCTGTCTTGGGGACATCAGACGCCCTAATCCTCAGTTGATAATAACCAGATCTCAAATCTATCTTCGAGAACACCCTCGCACCTTGAAGCTGGTCGAATAAATCGTCGATCCTCGGCAGTGGATACTTATTCTTAATTGTAACCTTGTTCAATTGCCAGTAATCAATGCACATTCTCATCGAACCATCCTTTTTCTTAACAAACAACACCGGCGCACCCCAAGGTGAAACACTGGGTCTAATGAAACCTTTCTCAAGCAAATCCTGCAGCTGTTCCTTTAACTCTTTCAACTCCGGCGGGGCCATACGATATGGCGGGATAGAAATGGGCTGAGTGCCCGAGGCCAAATCAATACAAAAGTCGATATCCCTGTCGGGCGGCATACCCGGCAAGTCTGAAGGGAAAACCTCAGGAAACTCCCGAACAACGGGCACAGAATCAATAGAAGGGGCCTCCGTGCTAGAATCACGAACATACACCAAGTAGGCCAAACATCCCTTCTCGACCATACGCCGAGCTTTCACATACGAGATAACACTGCGGGTACAATGACCAGAAGTCCCTCTCCACTCTAAACGGGGTTAATCCGGTAAGGCTAAGGTCACGGTCTTGGCATGGCAATCCAGGATAGCATGGTACGGGGATAACCAATCCATCCCCAATATAACATCAAAGTCGACCATGTCCAAAAGCAACAAATCAACACAGGTCTCAAGACCCCCAAACACTACGATACAAGAACGATGAACTTGGTCAACCACAATAGAATCACCCACCGGTGTTGACACATAAACAGGAATACTCAACGAGTCACTAGGCATAACCAAATAGGGTTCAAAATAGGACGACACATATGAATACGTAGATCCAGGATCAAATAGCACAGAAGCATCCCTATCACAGACCAGAATAGTACCTGTAATCATAGCATCTGATGACTCAGCCTCTGGCCTGGCTGGCAAAGCATAACAACGGGGCTAGGCCCCACCTCCCTGAATCATATCCCTGGGACGATCTACTGCTGGTTGACCCCTACCTCTAGCGGTCTGAGCTCCACCTCTAAGACCTCTACCTCCACCTCTATGTCATCTACCCCCGCCTCTAGCTGGCTGGGCAGGCTGTGGGGCAACTGGTGCCTGGATCATCGGGCGAGAACCCTGCTGCTACGAGCTGCTGGAAGCTCGAGGGCAATATCTGGCAATGTGACTCACATCGCCGCAAGTATAATAAGCCCTCGGCTGCTGAGAAAAACGAAGTGGTGGTGCACTGATAGGTGTTGATGGTGAACTGAAGAGCTGCTGGTCAGAATACTGCGGCTGAGAACCACGACCACCTGGTGTACCATGAGAAGCCTAGAGAGCTGACTGAAAGGGCCTCGAAGGATGGCCTCTACCATAAGAATCCCTACCTCCAGACGAGGTACCACTGAATCTACCAGAATGACGGGGCCTCTTATCAGACCCATGACCACCTCCCTGAGCAAGTGCCATCTCTATCCGGCAGGCACCATCTGCTGCCTCCTGAAATGAAATCTCACTACCGGCACTCATGGCCATCTGAACACGGATCGGCTGGGCCAACCCATCAATAAACCTCTGCACCCTCTCTCTATCGGTAGGGAGTATCACAATGGCATGATGAGCAAGATCAATGAACCGGGTATCATACTGGGTGACCGTCATAGGATCCTGCTGGAGACGCTCAAACTGCCTGCAGAGAGCATCTCGCTGAGTAACTGGAAGAAACTTCCCCAGAAATAACTCTGAAAATTGATCCCAGGTCAATGATGGCGACCCTGCTGGCATGGCTAAACAGAAATCCCTCCACCAAGTCTTGGCAGATCCTGCCAGGCGAAAAGTGGCGAAGTCGACCCCATTGGTCTCGACAATGCCCATAGTCCGTAGAACCTCATGACAGCTGAATATGAAATCCTGAGCATCCTCTGAGGGGGGTGACACTATATGTGGTTGTGAAGAGCTTGGTGAAACGATCAAGCCTCCACAAAGCATCCGCGGACATAGCCGCACCATCGCTGGACTGAGCCGCAATACCTGGCTGGGCTGCCACAACTGGCTGAACTGCCACGGCTGGCTGAACTGCTGGAACCTGAGCCTGAGGAGCTACCGGCTCTGGAGTACGAGTATTGGGAGTCTGAACTCCTCCCCCAGCCTGAGATGTGGCTGGAGCTACGGGAAGCAAACCCGCTCTAGAAATGCACTCCATAAAACCTACCAGTCGGACCAAAGCGTCCTGAAGCACTGGAGTGGCTATGAAACCCTCTGGGACCTGAGCTGGGCCCACTGGAACAGCTGGGGCCGGAACCTCCTCCTCAAAATTGACCTGAGGCTCCGTCGCTGGAAATGCTGCTCGGGACTGAGCTTTGCCCCAGCCTTGGCCTCGCCCTCTGAACCTAATAGGGGCTGCTGCTGGGGGCTCAGGCTGTTGCACGGTAGAAGAGGAAGAACGTGTCCTCGCCATCTGCGAAAGAACAGAGTGGAAGGAAAATCAGTACTTGAGAAACAGAATCGCACGACAAGAATGAATAAGGTGAAGTCTTCCTAACTCAGTAGCCTCTGCGGGATAAATACAGACGTCTCCGTACTGATCCCTCAGACTCTACTGAGCTTGTCCGTGAGTTATGAGACCTAAGTAACCTAGTGCTCTGATACCAACTTGTCACGACCCGGATTTCCCACCATCGGGTGTCGTGATGGCGCCTACTATCGGAGCTAGGCAAGCCAAATATTTAAAACACCTTTCCTGCTTTCTTTCAAACAATATAATAAACGACACAAAATTTAAGCGGAAGACTTTAAATCTAAAGCAACAGAAAACCAAAAGTGTGGAAGTTTAATACACATCACTACCCAAGGTCTGGTGTCACTAGCTCACGGACTACTACAGAATACTACAAACAATGTCTGAAAGGAAATACATCATGTTTGTCTGATATAAGATGAACAAACGAAAAACATGGAAAGGGACTTCGGCCTGCGAATGCCAACTAGGCTACCTCGATAGTCCCTGGACTGAAGACAGCTCCCAAAAATCCTACTGCTGTGGTCCGTAAGCTGCTCCCTGATCTGTGCACAAAAATTTGCACAGAGTGTAGCATCAGCACAACCGACCCCATGTGCTGGTAAGTGCCTGGCCTAACCCCGGCGAAGTAGTGACGAGGCTAGACAGTACCTACCATAATTAACCTGTACAGATATATATACAACAAGTGCAAGAAAACAATAACAAGATAATACAAAGTAAAACTGGGAGGGGACATGCTATCGGGGAGTAACAGATAAAAATGAAATATCGGAAATAAGCAGAAGAGACTCCGGTTCCCATGATATATATATAAGTGGACGGCGTGCCACACGATCCCATAATATTATATATAAGTGGACGGCGTGCCACACGATCCCATAATATCATATATAAGTAGACGGCGTGCCACACGATCCCATAATATCATATATAAGTGGACGGCGTGCCACACGATCCCATAATATCATATATAAGTGGACGGCGTGCCACACGATCCCATAATATCATATATAAGTGGACGGCATGCCACACGATCCCATAATATCATATATAAGTGGACGACGTGCCACACGATCCCATAATATCATATATAAGTGGACGGCGTGCCACACGATCCCATAATATAGTTCATAATATCTGACTTCATATAGTAGACCCCTTCAGGGGAGAATAACAACTCAATACCTTTAACCCGGCAAGGGTACAGCTAACAGCCCAAAATATCCCGACAAGGGAGAATATATATATCATTATACACATCCCGGCAAGGGAGTATTCACAACACATTCTCCTTTTTAAATCCATTCTTCCTCAACTAACACATTCATGTTCGAGCTAACGCTCCAAAAGTACACCAATCACAATTTTACCTCAACCGTTCACATTATATGAAACTCATCAAATAAACAAGGAGCTTGTATCACATTATTCGAATTAAAAGCAATCAAGACTCACAGTCATGCTAGACTCCGGTGCATAGATAACCGCCACCATGCCTATACACCGTACTCCACATTAGCAAGTAGCAAATATCATCCTAATCTTATTCCCTCAAGCCAAAGTTAGAACAAACACTTACCTCGAATGCTCCAAACTCAACTCACGCTTCTAGTATAGCTTTACCTCTTGATTCCACCACCAATCCGCTCGAATCTAGTCATAAGTTACTTAATCACATTAATAATTACTAAATGAATCATCCCCAATGCATGAAAATAGATTTTTCAAGGTTTTTCCCAAAAAGGTCAAAAATACCCCCGGACCCACGTGGTCGAAACTCGAGGTTCAGACCAAAACCCGCTTACTCATTCCCCCATGAATCCAAATATATGATTTGTTTTTAAATCGGACCCCAAATTGAGGTCCAACTTCTCAATTTGTAGAAAACCTAGGTTCTACCCAAAACACCCAATTTTTCCCATGAAAATCTTTGATTTGAAGTTGAAATTATGTTAAAAGATATTAAGGAATAAAGAAATTAAGTTAGAAATCACTTACCAATCGTTTTGAAGAAGAAAAGTTGTTTGGAAAATCGCCTCTTAGGTTTTGGGTTTTTGAAAAGTGGAAAAATGACAAAAAAATCCCGAATGTATATATTTTTCTGGGGGCTAGCGCGGACCGCACAGAAATGCACCGCGGCCGCGCCGAGGGAGGGGAGAAGTGAGCTCTCTCTAAACCCACCCAGCGCGGACCGCACTGATTTGGTGCGCGGCCGCGCTGGTCGACCCTCTGAACCCCACCACGCGGACCGCAAAGAAAAGCACCGCGGCCGCGTGGCTGCCAGCGCGGACCGCGCGGAAATGGCCGCAGCCGCGTTGGGCCTGCAACATCTGAACCTGTATATTTTTTTCTAAGTCTAAGACCTCCCGGGCCCCATTCAAAACTCACCCGAGCCCTCGGGGCTCCAAACCAAACATGCACACAACCTTAAAAACATCTTACGGACTTACTCGTGCGATCAAATCGCCAAAATAACATCATATACATAGGATCAAGCCTCAAACACTTGATTTTCTTTCTTCAACTTTCATAACTCAGATTCTCCATTTTTAGTCCGAAACACATCATATGACGTCCGTTTTTAGCCAAACTTTACAGATAGTGCTTAACACATATTTAAGACTTGTACCGCGCGTCGGAACCAAAATACGAGCCCGATACCTATATTTTCTAACCCCTTTTTCATTTCAAATTTTCATATCAAATTTCAAAAAAACAATTTCTTTCAAAAATTCATTTCTCGGGCTTGGGACCTCAGGATTTGATTCCGGGCACACGCCCAAGTCCCATATTTTTCTACGGACCCTCCAGGACCGTCGAATCACAGGTCTGGGTCCGTTTACCCAAAATGTTGACCGAAGTCAACATTATGCATATTAATACCAAAATTCATCAAATGTTTCACATAATTCACATATTCTAACATCAAAACTTTCCGGCTACGCGCCCGAACTGCGCACGCCAATCAGGGCAACTAAAAGCGAGATTTTTCAAGGCCTCGAAGCGCAGAACAAGGAAGAACTACGGTGATGACCCTTCGGGTCGTCACAGCGTACGCCCGGATTGGGTTTTGGATGACCCGAGAGCGTTTTGGCGCATATTGTGAAAGTTAGCAATTTGGAAGAAATTTCATAAGTTTGGCTTGAAGTGTATTTCAGCGTTATCGATGTCCGTTTGGGATTCCGAGTCTGGGATTAGCTCCGTATGGTGATTCTGGAGTTGGGAGCGTGATCGGAAGTGAATTTGGAGGTCCATAGGTCATTTTGAAGTCGTTTGGTTAAAGATAGAAATTTGAAGGTTTTTGAGAAGTTTGACCGGAAGTGGACTTTTTGATATTAGGGTCAGAATTTGATTCCGGAAGTTGGAGAAGGTCCGTAATGCCAAATGTTACTTGTGTGCAAAATTTGGGGTCAATCGAGCGTGATTTGATAGGTTTAAACATCAAGAGTAGAAGTTTGAAGTTTTAAAGTTCATAAAGCTTGGATTGGAGGTTAATTCGTGGTCTTAGCATCGTTTGATATGATTTGAGGCCTCGAGTGAGTCCGTAACGTATTTTGGGACTGGTTGGTATAATTGGTTGGGGTCCCGTGGACCTCGGGTGGATTTCGGGTGGTTAACGGATCAAAAATATAAATTTTGGAAGGCTGAGGTTGTTGGTTGCTGTCATAACCGCACCTGCGAGAAATGGGCCACAGGTGCGGAGCCGCAGAAGCGACCAGAAGAGCCCCAGATGCGGTATTGGCGGAGGAGAGCTGGGACCGCAGATGCGATCATTTTGCCGCAGATGTGGGACCGCACCTGCGGTGGAGAAGACGCAGAAGCGGAAAAGGGAAGCCTGGTGAGGAACCACAGAAGCGGTATTTGAACCGTACCTGCGGAACCACAGAAGAGGTCAAGAGACCGCAGGTGCGGAAAGTGCTGGAGGCAGTGAGTTGTTTTAAAGTCAGATTTTGGCCATTTCCTCTCATATTTTCTTGGCTTGGGTGATTCTTGGAGGGTTTCAAGAGAGGATTTTCATCATCAATGATAAGGTAAGCTATCCCCCACCTATCTTGAGTTAAATACATGATTAGATATGGATTTGGGCATGGAAATTTGTAGAAAACCTGGGGTTTGAGGGAAAACCTAGAAAATTGATATTCTTGGAATTTGACCATGATTTTGGGTATGAAATTAAGAGAAAATAATATATTTGAGTTCGTGAGTTCATGGGTAAACTTTATCTTCGAAAAATTTAGGAATCTGAGCACGTGGGCCCGAGGGCAATTTTTTGTCAACTTTTCGATCGGGGTTAGGAATTGCTATAAATTGGATTGTAATGAGTAATTGAACATATATTAATGGATTTGCATAATCATTGACTAGTTTTGGATCATTGTGCATCGATTCGAGTCTTCGGAAGGGCGTGGAATGCCGGTTATGGATCTTCGGAGCGAGGTGAGTCTCCTTTCTAACCTTGTAAGAGGGAATTGTCCCCATAGGTGGGTTAATTGGTTATGTGATCCTATTTGTGGGGGCTACATACACACGAGGTGACGAGAGTCCGTGCGTAGCTATTATTATGCTATTATCCGGGCAGTCTAGGACCCAAAGGCATGTTGTACTTGGATTATTTGTAAACTTATTGACATCTTGACTTGCTTAAATCTCATCAAATTAGTAAATGAATTTCTAAAAAGATTAAACTTCATTTTTCTTAAATAATTAAAAGAGAACTGGCTTTTATTGGAATAAACTCTTAATTGGCTGTCTGACTATGTATATCTATGTGTGCCACGTCGCATGTATGATTCGCGAGCGGGGTATTTGTTTATTTAATGTTGACTGCGTCGCATGTATGATGCATGAGCTGGGTAATAGATACATCTATGGTTCGTGCCGTTCGACCCTCGGTAGTGCACATTTTACATTTCTGTTGGATCGGGCCATACGACCTCTGCATGAGTTGCGCATGCGTGTATTGCTTTCCTTAAGATTATTTGAGATAGATACTTGCTCTCCCCGACTTGAGATAATTGGAGACTATTGGATTATGAATTCGGAGACTTTTAATATAAAAAGGAACTTTCACCCGTTCATGATTTACTTAAAATTACTATCATTCTTAATAAATCCTTGATTATTCGCATTAAAATATATATCATTATTGGACCACTAGTAAGGGTCGAAGTTGACCATCTCGTCTCTACTTCTTCGAGATTAGACGGGATACTCATTGGGTACACGTTGATTTCGTACTCATACTACACTTCTGTGCATTTTTGTTGCACAGGCATGCGTCTCTAGTGGCCTATGGGGCGTGACAACATGGTTGATAAAAAGACTTAAGTGAGTTGCACTTCTTGAGGCGACCCGCAGCCAGCAGAGTCTCTTTCAGATTACTGTATTTATTTTCTGTCCAATATTGTATTTCGGACAGTTGTTGTATTACATTATTTCTTAGAAATTGCTCATACACTTATGACACCGGGTTCTGGGATGTCTATGGGTTTATTCAGAAATTTTAAAAGTTGTTAAATGTTTCATTATTTATTCAGAGGAATTTACTATGTATTGTTTAAACTTATAAAAGAAATAATTTCGGAAGTATTTAAAATGAGAAGTTAATTGAGTATTTTGGGTTGGCTTGCCTGACAGCAGTGCCCGGCGCCATCACGGCAATTAGTGAATTTTGGGTCGTGAAAGGAAATGAAAAGTGTTTAAAACTTGATGGTATCGGGCCCGTATTTTGGTTCTGGCATCCGGTATAGGTCTTATATGTGATTTAAGATAAGTCTGTGAAGTTTGGTAAGAAACGGACATGAAACGATGTGAATCGGATCGTTTTTGAGAAAAATGAAAAATTTGAAGTTCTTAAGAAATTTCATGATTTTGATGCTAAATTCATAGTTGTTGATGTTATTTTAGTGATTTGAATGCATGAGCGAGTACGTATGATATTTTTAGGTTGGTGTGCATGTTTGGTTTGGAGCCCCGAGGGCTCGGGTGAGTTTTTGATAGGCCACGGAGTGAAATTTTAACTTACGAAATTGCTGGCATGCTATAGGCCTGCAAGCTTCCCATTTGCGAAGCCTATCTCGCAAATGCGAGATGTGGCCTGGGCTGCCTTCTTCGCAAATGCGAAGTGACTGTCGCAAATGCGACAACTGCCTGGAATCCCCTTTGGTTGCAAATGCGAGACTTCAGTCGCAAATGCGAACTTAGCAGAAGTTTGGCTTTGCAAGCGAACCCTGGTCACAATTCCCATATCTGCAACCTGCAATTTTAAAACTTAGCCGAAAATCTTACATTTTTCACACTCTTTCAAAACCAAAACACTATTGGGCGATTTTTCAAAGACAACTCTTCTTCCAAATCGATTGTAAGTCAATTTTAACTAGTTTTCTTCAATCATTAACATCTTTTCACATGATTTCAACTCAAAATCAATGATTTTCATGGGGAAAATTGGGTGTTTTGGGTAGAACCTAGGTTTTTCAAAAATTAGGGATTTGGACCTCAATTTGAGGTCTGATTTCGAGATAAATTATATATTTGGGTTCATGAGGGAATGAGTAATCGGGTTTTGGCTCGAACCTCGGGTTTTGACCATGTGGGCCTGAGGGCGATTTTTGACTTTTTGGGTAAAACTCTAGAAAATTCATTTTCATGCATTAGAATTGATTTATTTAGCATTTATTGATGTAATTAAGTAACTTGTGGCTAGATACGAGTGAATTGGTGGTGGAATCAAGAGGTAAAGCGATATTAGAGGCTTGAATTGTGTTCGTGGAATCGAGGTAAGTGTTTGGTCTAACCTTAGCTTGAAGGATTATGTCACGACCCTAAACTCGGACACGATCGTGATGGCGCCTCTCGTGAAGACAAGGCCATCCAACTATTCCCAATTCGATGTTAAACAGTTAAACAACAAGAAAACAGTCTAAAACATAATTTAATAATACTAGTAGCAGATAATATCATTACTATGCGGAAGGACAACCCAACACAGCCCGATACTGGGGTGTCACTAGTCATGAGCATCTATAAATCCTACTACAAATCTGATAAGTCTATAAACTATTACAATAGTCTGATCAGAAATAGAAATGATAAAGAGGGAGAAACACAGGTCTGCGGACGTCAAACAGCTACCTCGTGAACTCCGAATGTCCACCAGGAGCTCTCAACTTGCACTGGCAGGATCAGCAATGCCTGAATCTGCACACAGGGGTGCAGGGAGTAAAGTGAGTACTCCAACACAGTGAGTAACAAATGTAAATAAAGACTGAAAGCAAAAAATCACGTAAGGCACAAAGCATTCTATAATGAAGCAGTAAAACCATTTAAAATCAATAAATCAGTGAAAGATAGGTAAAACCCCTTTAACTCAAATGTAATTTCATGAAAAGCCTTTTTTAATAATTAAGTAGGTAATTGACAGTCAATTATGAAAAGTAAACACATAAAGGATCACCCTTCGGGCATAGTATCAACAAATCCGCCCCTCGGGCAACATCTCAAAACAGTACAAGCCCCTCGGGCAATCACATAGAACAATACCAGCCCCTCGGGCTCAATCTCACATCACAATGGGTACTCGCGCTCACTAGGGGTGTACAGACTCCTATAAGGGCCCCTTTCGGCCCAAGCGCAATATCAAGCCACCTTGTGGAATCATTACTAGGCCTTCGGCCTCATATAAATCAAGCCACCTCGTGGCGTACACATCTCAGGCCCTCAGCCTCATAATCAGTATCAAATATTTCCTCACAACATAGGCCATCGGCCTCACTCAGTCAAAAATCCTCACAAGCTAGTCGGACAATAGTAAAATAGTGTTTCTCAGCCCAAACATCATTTAAAAATATTATTTAAGTATTAAAACTGAGTAAACATGACTGAGTACAAAAACAGTGGAAATAACATGACTGAGTTCAAGTATAAAGTCCAAACAATGAGGAAATATCAAATAAAATCCCTAAAGGGTTCAAATAGTTGACACGAAGCCCAAATATGGCATTCAGCCCAAATAATGATGATAGCAAATAGATTTCAGTCAAATACATGGTAAAATTATCAATCGGGACGGACCAAGTCACAATCCCCAATAGTTCATGACCCCACGCTCATCACCAAGCATGTGCCTCAACTCAATATAGCACTACGATGTGCATTCCGGGGTTTCAAACCCTCAGAACATCATTTACAATCATTACTCACCTCGAACTGGTTAAATCTCTAGCCCACGATGCCTTTGCCCCTCGAATCGGCCTCCACACGAGTCGAATCTATCCAAAATCAGAACGAGGATGTCAAAATATGCTAAGGGAATGAAGCCCAAGTGAAAACAATCAATATATGACACAAATCTCGAAATTACCAAAACACGAACCCAGGGCCCACGACTCGAAATTCGAAAATTCTCACATCAATGGATTCCTTATCTCCCCATGAGTTCATACATATCAAAAACATCAAAATCCAACCACAAATGACCCTTCAAATCCCAAATTTTAGGTCTCCAATTTCAAGACCTAGTTCTTAAATTTTTGACTTAATTTCCATGATTATTTAGGTGGAATTCACATTAGAATCGAGTTTTAAGTCCAAGAATCTTACCTCCAAGTGATTCCCCTTGAATCCCTCTTCAATCTCCTTCAAAAAGCTCCAAAAAAGACCAACAATGGAAGAAATAAACCCCACATTCGCGGACAAGATGACCTTTAAACCTTCTGCCCCGGCCTATTTTCCTTCATCACGATCGCGGGAAATCCTTCGTGATCGCGAAGCACAAATTCTCAGCTCCCAAAAATTACTCTATGCGAACACATACAATCCCCTGCGAATTCAATGCTCAAGCAACTAACGCTACGCGATCGCAGACTGCCTACCGCATTCGCAATGAACAAATTCAAGCGCAGACCCCAGGTTCACTTAACTCTACGTGAACGCAACCCACTCCACGCGTTCGCGATCAACAACTTCCTCACCTATATGTGATCGCAACCCAACCTTCGTGATCACGAAGAACAAACTAGATTTCACCTTAAAATCTTCTATGCGATCGCAGGAACCGTTACGCGATTGCAGAGAAGGAATCTCTGCAACAGCTGAACCTGCAATTTTGCAAGTTCTCTAAGGCATGAAATGGTCCGATTAACCATTCGAAACTCACCCGAGGCCCCTAGGTCCTCAACCAAAGGCACAAACATATCCTAAATCCTCATTCAAACTTGTTCCAACCTTTGGAACACTCAAAACAACATCAAAACACCGAATAACATCGGATTCAAGCCTAAGGATTCCAAAAACTTCAAAATTACGCTTTTGATAAAAAATCCAACCAAACTACGTTTGAATTACCTGAAATTTTGCGCACACATCCCAAATGACACAACGGAACTACTGCAACTCTTGGAATTCTATTTTGACCCCTATATCGAAATCCCGCCTATCAACCGGAAATCGCCAAAATATCAACTTTGCCAATTCAAGCCTAAATCTACTCCGAACCTCCAAAACTCATTCCGATCACGCTCCTAAGTCATAAATCACCTCCCGAAGCTAACCGAACCATCGAAACTCGCATCCGAGCCCTCTAACACATAAGTCAATATCTGGTTGACTTTTCCAACATAAACTTCCTTAAAAGAGACTAAGTGTCTCAAACCTTGCCAAAATCATTCTGAATTTGTTCCGACCAACCCGATACCACTAAACACAAATAACAAGGCATAAAGAAGTAGAAATGGGGGAAACAGAGTGGTAACTCATGAGACGACTGGTCGGGTTGTCACAGATTAGGAATCGAGTCCTACTTGCTATGTGGTATTTGTCGAGTACGACGTATAGGCATGGTGATGAGTATCTATACATTGGTGTCAAGCATGCCCGTGAGTTTTATATTATGATTATTATGGCGTCGTTGTATTATTCATGCTTTGATGATGATTTCTATTGTTTGGCAAAGTTTGTGGAAGTAATTGTGACATTTGAACATTAAGGAGCATTGGCTCGAATTGTACAATGAAATGTGAAAGTATAAGTGGAAATTGAATCTTTTAGAGCATTGGCTCAAGGTTGTGAAGTGAGTTATGAAGTAAAAGTGGAAAATAGAAGAGAATCATTATATTAACTCCCTTGCCGGGATATTATTACTTTTCATGTTATCTCCCTTGCCAGGATGTTGAGGTTTCTTTTGATGTTATTCCCTTGCCGGGACTTGATTGTTGGACTATTGTTCCCTTGCCGGTATTCTTATCATAATTTCATTTATTCCCCTGCCCTATTATTTTTTATTGTTGTTTGGGTGAGGAAGAGTGTTAAAGCACGAAGGGTGATGTCGTGTATTGTTTGGTGAGAGAGTGTTAAAGCGCGAAGGGTGATGTCGTGCCGCACGATGTACCATTCCGTGCCGATTATATTGATTATATGGTGAGTACGAGAGTAAAAGTACGAAGGGTGATGCCATGCACATTTTCATTACTTGATTGCTTTGGTGAGGACGAGAGTAAAAGCACAAAGGGTGGTGTCGTACACGTATTAATTTCTGATTCTTTGTTGATATCTGAGATATGTTGGTTCTTTCAATTACCTGTTGTCTTTCTATTCTAAATTGATAGTTTCCCCGCATCATGCTACCCCTCCCATACTTGACTGTATATTATTGTTCTTCTTTTCTATTGTATGTAGTTGAATTGCACAGGTTTATTTGGTAGTCTGGTCCTAGCCTCATCACTACTTCGCCGAGGTTAGGCTAGGCATTTACCAGCACATGGGGTCGGTTGTGCTGATACTATACTCTGCACTATGTACAGATCCCAAAGCAGCAGCTTTTGGACCATAGATTGGGTGGCTGCCTTCAGTCCACACGGAGATCCAAGGTAGACCTGCAGGAATCCACAGGCCCTGGCGTCTCCCTCTATCCCTTTACTCCTGTTTCATTTCTTTAATTCAGAAACAGTGTATCTTTATCTTTTAGACTTTGGATGTAGTATTCTTAGATCGTCTGTGAAGCTGTGACTCCAACGGGTATTCTCGTTAAATAGTTGTATTGGTTATACTAAGTAATGTTATTATTTTCTTCCGTTTATTGTAATTTCCGCTGTCTACACGTTATTACTTTATAATTGTTAAGGATATAAAATTGGTAAAAAGGTAATTTGTTCAATAGTCGGCTTGCCTAGCTCACATTAATAGGCGTCATCACGACTCTCGAGGGTGGAAGATTCGGGTCGTGACAATTATAACTACTAAATATAAACATACTTGAAAATATTTTCACACAAATATAAAAGGATACTCTTTAGTTTCCGAAGGCGAAAGTTGAATTCGGGGAAAAACATATACTTAGAAGCACATTGACCAGTATCATAAGTCCTGCGTGTATGATGTTATTGTCAAAACTTCTATATACCATATGTGTACTATTACATAAGCTATTCATCGGATCTAAGTTTGCAGTAGCATGACAGACATATTTTTCTTCAAAATCAACCTATATGCAATGGAAGATCAATTTTAACTTAGTCTATTATATATATGGTAACACTAACATACGTAAGAAATAATGAACTTGACAACAAACATGTACTCTAGAAAGCCATTTGGTATTAAAGTATTTATGTATTCTTCTTGGTAGTAATTGATGGTATCATCTTCTACTGAGTCAAAACTGAAAAATATTTTATTTTTACCATAAAACTTAGCAATCAACCTTTTATTTAGTTGATCAACATATTCATTTCTGCTAGCTAAGATAGCTCTTAATTTCTATCATGTAATTTTCACATATTACATTTTAATCTAATGATGAAAATATTTTCCTTATTAAATGCATTACTATTATCGTTGGGGTTGATAACCAAGTGTTCTAGAAGAACCAAATTATATTTTATTGGATATTCTTCTTCGCTTCCGATACGAAGTTAGAAGTTATTGAATGTTTGATATGTTCTTACTTTTATATTTCTTGTCATTTGAATATTTTTCATTTGAAGTCATAGGTATAATTTTGGCAAGCTAGCTTTTACAGTTTATGCTTTGGTCAAAATTGGAACTACTGATCGTACCTGATAGAAATCACCTCCCAAACTATTACTTTTCCACTGAAGGGTTCATCATTATCCAATATATCTATGAAACTCAGGGCGATTGTTTCGATCGTTTGATGCTTAGTCAAATGCGCTTCATCCCATATTATCACTTTTGCTTTCCTTATAAATTTAGCACTATAGCTCTGCTTTGATATATTTGTGATGGTCATATCAGTTATTTGAAGAGGTATATCAAATCTAAATTGAGTTGTACGACCTCATAATAAAATCGTTATTGGTACACCACTTGTTCTTATTGCTAACAATATCATGCCTCTTGATATGACATTTACAAGTAATACATGACATATGAATATTATTTTGATTCCGCCAAAGGCATATATAAAGGATAATCCCGCTATACCAGAGTCAACTTTTTATAATACAGTCTTGAAAGATTATTCTTGTTTAGGATTTAGCTTTGATTGTGCTTCCTCAAACACTTATATGACCTTCTTAATATTATACTAATCTTTTTTACATTCTGATCTATTTTTTTTAATCTCTAATATTCTTTTTATGGAATAAATTTATGTATCCTAAGATTTGTTTTAACTTGAAAAATAATTTTACACATATAATGAATTTAAAAAATAGTTTAATTGGATTCTTTTGCTAAATAATTAATTGAAAGATTTGATTATTTGGTTTTAACATAAAATATAATTTATTTTCTATTGATTTAGATTGTTAATATTAGTTCATCTCATTCCTGAGTATTTAACTATATACCATAAATTTTATTTTTAAAGAATAAAAATATCGATCTGACATTCTACGTTTAGATCTTTATATTTGCAAAATCATTAGTAGTATTGACTCTCACCGGCCTTTTTCTTTCTTTTCTCACATATTTATATTTTTAAAAAATTTCTTAGTTATTCTTTAATAATTTGGATAGTTTTTTATACTACATGAAAAATTAATAATCATTAAATTGTCACGACCCCAAAACTACCCCAGTCGTGATGGCGCCTATCACTGTACTAGGCCACCCGAATCAACGCTAACAACATCAAGGTCTTTTGTAAATTCTATTTCTAATCATATTAAATCTCAAATAGTCACATCTCTGGCATCGTCGTGCGGAACTTTATCCTTAAGGACAAGTAAATGAGGATCATCATACTGGATCTCTCTGATGCGATCAAACAAGGAAGACCAAGAAACCACACAAGCTAAGACCCGACTGGGCTTTGAAATATCCAATCTCACGAACTGATTGGACAAGTCTTGAACATCAACTGCAAGAGGTCTCTCCCCAAAAGGAATATATGCCAAATTGCCCATACTCACCGCCTTCTTACTCAAGGCATCGACCACTATATTGGCATTCCCCAGATGGTACAAGATAGTCACATCATAGTCCTTTAGTAGATCCAACCATCTCCGCTGCCTCAAATTGAGATCTTTCTGCTTGAACAAGTGTTGGAGGCTACGATGATTAGTAAACACCTCACAAGACACACCATAGAGATAATGCCTCCAAATCTTCAACGGGTAACAATGGCAACCAACTCCAAATCATGAACAGGGCAGTTCTTCTCATGGGTCTTCAACTGACGAGAAGAATAAGCAATCACTCTACCCTCTGCATTAACACACACCCAATACCAACTCTCGAAGCATCACAATACATTATATATGAACCTAAAGCTGATGGCAAAACTAACACTGGAGCTATGGTCAAGGCAGTCTTAGGCTTCTGAAAGCTCGCCTCAAACTCATCCGCCCACATGAAAGGAGCACCTTTTTGAGTCAATTTGGTCAAGGGTGATGCAATAGATGAAAATCCCTAAACAAACCGACATTAATAACCCTCCAAACCAAGAAAGCTGTGAATCTCTGTGGCTGAGGACGGTCTATGCCAACTCTGAACCGCCTCTATCTTCTTCGGATCAACCTGAATACCCTTACTGGACACCACGTGCCCTAAGAAAGTCATTGAACTAATCCAAAACTCACACTTGGAGAACTTTGCATAAAGCTTCTCCTCTCTCAATCTATGCAACACACGACGACACATTAGGCCAAATAAACCCCTTTATCAAGGAGTTCCTGAAGTTGTTCCTTCAACTCTGTCGGTGCCATACGATATGGTGGAATATAAATGGGATGAGTGCCCGGCACCAAATCAATATCCCTGTCCGGGGGCATGCCTGGAAGGTTTGCAGGAAACACATCCGAAAAGTCCCTCACTACCGGGACTGAATGAAGTCACGACCCAAACCGATGGGCCACGACGGGCACCCGGTATCTTACTCAACCGAGTACCAATGTAATGTATCTTTATTATTACATTATCATATACACATGACATATAGGCCTAATATGCCAACATGATCCATTATAAACTCAAAATATAGGCCGACAAGGCCGTACAATCTTTTATGTACACGACATATGTCTACAAGCCTCTAAGAATACATAAATGTCATAAAGTTCGGGACAGAGTCCCGCCATACCAAACAATACAAGCCTAAATCATACTAACCAAACGAGCAACTCCGAAGCAAATGGAGCGCACCAACATCTTTTGCTAAGCTGATAGCCTACTTGGAGGGCTCTCGACCAGTCTATCGGGACCTGCGGGCATGAAATGCAGCGTCCCCAGGCAAAAGGGACGTCAGTACGAGTAATGTACCGCGTATGTAAGGCACATAAATAAATACATAAGAGACATGGAAGACATATAGAGTACATGACTCAACCTGTAAGTCTGAATAACTTTGTAAATCATAAATTACTTTTAGCGCCATGCATATGCGTATGAATGTCATGTCGTGCATAGGTACATGTTTCATAATATTATCAGCCTCTAAGGGCATCCCATCATATCATATCGGCCACTATGGGCAAAATCATCATCGTATACCAGCTGATCAGGTGGTGGTGCGTATATAACGCCATAACCTTTTTCCATATCCCATATACATATACATACATATATATGTATATATAACGACATCTGGTCATGGGTCAATGTACATGAATGCAATGCATGAAAAGTACGTTAATAAAATCCTTTGGAATGTCATAAGACCATTTTGCCTTTGAGTAATATCATAAAGTAAACTCTTCTCAACATTCGTATTTTTCTGAGACCCATGAACAAATGATAAAATATTATGACACATGGAAATTCAAGAATATAGATATCGCTAATACTTGTATGAATATAGTCATTTATAAAATTTGTGCATTTGCACGTTTCGTTCGTATCATATGGATCATGCCAAAGGAAAGAAGGGATAGCCTTAGCATACCTGGATTAGGGAAATATCTGTATGATATTATTGAGAAAGATTGCACCGTACTCCTTCATAACAAGTCTTTAAGCATCAATATACCATTTTCTAACTTTTTATCATGTAGAGGATACACAAACCCTCTAAACCCAGTCCATGTACCCAAAAAAACTTGCTATATCTCCCGCAATCACAATACAGATTGCCTCTCTCATCAAATCGGATTGAAATAAGAATTTTTAATAACAATAAACCTTCTAGAGGATATATTCACATAATACCTTCACTGCACCAGCAACTTGTGACCCGTCATAAAATACACAATCTTAATGGGCCTACTAGTAGTCATCCGAACTAAATCTAAACCTTTTAAAAATAGGTAATAATCCTTCTGTAGGTGTATAGTGATTGTTCTAATTTTAATTCATGGTTATTCAAGAAAGAAAAACTCAAAACCACTAGCCCCAGTAACGTATACAAATGCAAATGCTTATTGACTCAAATAGTCAAGAAAACACTCTTGGTAACCTTTCTTCATTTTTCTTTTATTTGCAGATCACAAGTGATTCCCATATTTATACTTCATAACCAAACATTTCTCTACATGACACCTAGACTAATGACTTAAGAGTCATACTTCATGGGGTGGTTTAACGCCACATGGATAGTTATCCACTTATTAGGTAATTAGGTAATGTCCCGTTACCCGGTAATTAACCAATTACCTACATAATTAAGAATTAACATAAATTACTTAAAATTCTATTTATTCTTAAAATACTTCATATATACTTTATATATTATATTACCGTGGTCATATGGTACCTTGCATGGTACTAGATTATAATTATCGGGTAATAACACCCGGCCCTTATTTTATCCCAAATCGACAACCTTCAACAAAACTCATTTTCTCTAATTCGTGTACCGTTTCCTTCATGGTACTTAGTTATTGCTTGTTATAAATTGCATAAATATGCTAACATCCAGATAATCTCATCCCCGAGTCTACGTCAATTAACTGAAGACGAAATTTTAACGTAGAAAAAACGCAAGATGTAACATCATTCCCCCCTTTGGAACATTTGTCCTCGAATGTTAACTGGTGCTCTTATTATTTTCATAGCCTATGTCTTCTGAATACTTTATTACTCTCCTTGCGATCTAAGCAACTATTCTATGATTAAATCCAAAGTTCAGGGCATTCTCCCCTTTAGGCCTCTTTCTCACACCACGACATATTGTCGGAACCTTTCCTGTCTTGTAATTGTTGCTACTTTCTATCATGCAGCCTGTACGATTTTGACCTTTAAAGGCGCCCAATCTCTAGGCTTCATATGTAGAGCATGATAAGATGTCCCTTTGGGCATCTATGAGTATACTGAAGTTCTTTGCTAGATACTTTGTTGAATGTACGAATATTGTTGTATCTTATCGCATAGGTCCGTTTAGCCATCCGTATGAATTTACGGCCATAAATCATTCTTTAATTTATCGTTGTTGTGGTCTACTACCAAATCTCAGATTACTCTCGTTGCTTATTCCATATGTATAAATTTAAGTCCTTTACTGCTTCCTCATTACTGCTCACCTTTAGAATGACAGCCTAATCTCATCTCATACTTTGTGACTTTTGTCCATCCATTGTTGATTCACCTCAATATTGATCTACAATATACCACCGATAACTTGAAACTTCTTACGCAATCTTTGCCACTAGGGCTTACGTTACATCAAGGAATATTCGAAGTGATTCCTGTAATCGTATTTCATAGCGTCTCAATGTGATTCTCCATATGGGGGTATCCTAATTTCATACCGCCAGCGAAATCTTTTCTCCTTCTCTTCTTCTTCTTATTTTTTTTTCAAATCATTATTCAAGCGAAGGCCCAAACATCATCCTTTATCTATCACAATTATACCCTCATTTTATTACCAGGTCAGCATTTCATTCCTTCTAAATGCTATTAATCTTAGACTCATTTGAGTTCATTCAGGCTATATTGAACTTTCAATAACTTAGGGAAACCATTACCTCTCTTATTTCCATGGACTAAATCCGAGGACTTATCTATGCTCATCACCCTTTCACTTGCCTTTCCTCATCTGTTTCCTTAAAATTTTGTCGTTCTACCATACTTTAGCTTGCGACTTATACATATCCATTCATACTTGTTCGCACCCTTCCTTCAATTTGCTTGCACCATAGATTTCTTTATGTTATTCTGGAACATCAAGCGAGACATCACATCATCTCTAAATTTTCTTTTACTCTTTAATTAGACCTTTCGGTACTTAAAAATCATAGGCTGGAAGGTATGCCACTGACGATGCTGCTATCATTCCTGGGTACTGGATCCTAGCACTTCTAACCTTTTGTCTGAAGTATAGACAATTCACAAGTTTCTGCATTTGAGTGTCTCGTACGTTGTTCACTTTTACCTTACTCACCTTAAAATCTTGCATCACATCTTCTATCTCTTTCATAACATCACTTCCACATAGGTGTAATTCACATCCACAACTTGAAGATCTATTATAATACTTGCACCTGTGGTGTATGTACAATCTGGTGGGTGCTTCGTACTGACTTTTTATGAGGTTGGTACTATTCTGACTGGCTTCATCGTGGAGCCGTTAAAGAATATGGTTGTTGTACTATCTCTCATGTATCTCTGATATCAAGAGTGGTCCTTCCATGTTCTCAATCACGATTTCTATAATTTTCTGGGTCCAATAATCATATTCCTGATTTACTTCGTTGATGTATCTCTTTAGTTTCCTCCTTCTACAGATCGGCCTTTACGTCGCATTAAGCTATCTTCCGATTTGTGGTTCCTGGTATTAGTCATTCTGTTTAGCCTTTCATAGGCGCTGAGGAATATGCATGATACAATCCTTTAATAAGTTAATCCTTCATTTATTAATTGGGCTCAATTCTTTCTTTTAACATATACTAGAATCTTCTACGGTTGTATATGCTGCATATATAAAACTCCAAACCCTTAAGTGAGTTCTTAACGCAACCAACTCTGGATCATTGATCGAGTAATTCCCTTTTGTTTTCCATCTTAGCTTTCTTTAAATGTAAGCTATTAATTTTCCTAATCTTTCTTCCCCCTTGTTGTGTCCATACTTAGCTTATTTTAGTGCCCATATATATTGAAATTCCATACAAATCATATGATCCTGAATATCAATTCTGATTTTACTCCCTGTTCATTAGCCACTATAGGTGCCACTTTCTTAGTGAGTGCATACAATATTGTTTTGAGACTGTTGTCATACGACCATTTCCTCTTTAGGTCGTTGTACTGAGGTTGAAGCCTTCTTCCTTATTTCCTCGGCTAGTCTTTCGTTGTAGTACTTAGGGAAGACCATCTGACTCTTGTAAAGATGCAAGCTTATTATACCGTATTCCCGATAGAATTTTTGATGTTCGTGCTCACTTGTAATTATCCTTAGTTACTTACCTCCATACTCATCTGCTCGTACGGCTGCTTCTGAACTGAAGCTTTGACTGTCTTTCCAGTGGAACTACCTTTTATTTTCGTAACACTCATACGGTATCTTTAACTACGCCAACTCCTATTTGAATATTTCTCAAGTATTACAATGTCATAACTGTGGGGCTAAATTCACTATATTGGGTTTTACTATCTTTATCTTGCACGACCCCCTGTCTTGTTCTGTATCCTCTTGACTAGCCATAGCTAGGCTCTTTCTGAATCAACTACTAACTACTTGTTGGCCCATTCTCATGTCAATATTCCGTGAAATCTTTCTTGGGTTATTTCCTTGGTCTTAACTTACGTCTCGCACTAGCTCCTTAATTATCAATAACATCTCCGGCAGGAACCCTTACTTCTTCTCCTTGACGTTGCATTTGCATAATGTTCTAGAATCATAGCATATTTGTAGCATTTGGATAAGTGCAATCTCATCGCTTTCTCATTTTTATCGCATTCTTCCTTTTATCATTCCATATTCCCCCCTTTAGGGGAGTACTAAGAATTGGAGCTACGACGATCTGCCTATAGATGTTTCACCTTTTTATCTTTGGCATCCTTTCATATCATCGATGACTCTTACTCGCCTTGTGGTAATCCTTCCGTACCAAGGAAGCAAAATCCCTTACTCACGAGGGTGAAATTTAGTATAACTGGCACATACAGTCCCTTAAGCTGAACTTTGCTCACATTGCTTGTTGTAGGGAAGCGTCATCCTGAATGATCATTCTCTGAATTTCTTATGAATTTTCTTTTGTCGTCCATTCTATTATTAGCGGAACAAAATCTAAAGTTCTTATGATGGCGACTATCACCAGTCACTCGGTCCCTAATTCATGTTTAGTTTATCTTGTTCACCAATTCATACTGGTTCTATTACTCTGGGGTCTAACTTTTCCTCTTGGTAATCATGCTAGAGTTGCGAATTTATTTCTTGAAATGAAGACATGATTGTATGGCCTATACTCTTTTGTTTTCCGAAGGCCTATCACTTCCCATTTCTTCCTTCACTTGACTATAGATTTTGTAATATTGTCATCTTTTGATATACCGTTGTCATCCATGTATCACATCTTCCTCATAATGCTTTATTAACTCTTTTTTTATTTCCCGCTAGCATTTATGCCTATCACTTTATTCTGAAAACTTGAACTTATTTTGCTCTTAGCTTCCTTTTGCTCTATCCAATGGCTCTTCAAGTTGCTTAAAGTTCTTGCTTTACTAGGGACGCGAGCCACACTAAGGTAATATTTATCCCTTCAAGGCTTATAGTACATGTCTTTGTAGTACTCATATCTGGTTGCACTATTTTAGAGTGTACAATCTGGGTGTCTCACAAGGAGATGTACTAGCACACTTGCAATATCCTTCGGAAATATCAACTAACACAAACAATCTATTCATCATTTTGGTTTACTTTAACCCCAGCCAGGTCCTGATGTTCTATCCTTTTCTTAAACTACACTTGTTAGCCCCCATAAGGCATAACTGTGATGGGTACGGCCAATTGTACATACCTCTGTTACTGTTGAGGATAACTCTTAATGCTTATATTTTTCCGTCGGAACTGTAATACTGATAATCTCCATTAATTGGGGGCCTTGTATTCTTCTTCACCTTGCTTCTTTTACTTCTTGAAAGTATTGTCTTTCACCATAAAGATGGATAGGCATTCTTGCCTTAAGGCTTCTTATCAAGAGGCTTACACCTTTTAGTACGCACATGATCTGCTGAAGACCTCACATTTACTTATCATAAGCATGATACAAAGTCGAGTTCCTCTAATTCAACATTTCCACAGCTATATCTCATATCGATCATATTTCTAAATGTAGGCATCATCTTATTGCGAATAAAAATAGAAGTTCAGGACTTGAATTCTTATAAGTGATCTCTACCACACGATCTAGAGTAAGAAGAAAGAGAGACAGTCCTAAATTCCCTGTAGCCTCCTGCTTATAAGTGTGGTGCGCGACACACCCATAAACAAGACTCTACTAGACACGGCTTGTAGACTCCCTAGGATAGAATTGCTCTGATACCACTTTTGTCATGATCAAGACCGATGGGCCGTGACGGGCACCCGGTACCTTACTCAACCAAGTACCAACGTAACGTATCTTTCTTATTACATCATCATATACACATGACATACGGGCCTAATGGGCCAACATAATCCTTTATAAACTCAAAACATAGGCCGACAAGGCCGTACAATCTTTTATGTACACGACATATGTCTATAAGCCTCTAAGAATACATAAATGTCATAAAGGTCTGGACAGAGTCTCTCCATACCAAACAATACACGTCTAAATCATATTAACCAAACGAGCAACTCCGAAGAAAATGGAGCGCACCAACATCTTCCGTTGAGCTGATAGCCTACTTGGAGGGCTCTCGACCTGTCTATCGAGACCTGCGGGCATGAACCGCAGCGTCCCCAGGCAAAAGGGACGTCAGTACGAGTAATGTACAGAGTATGTAAGGCACATAAATAAATACATAAGAGACATGGAAGACATATAGAGTACATGACTCAACTTGCAAGTCTGAATAACCTTGTAAATCATAAATTACTTTTAGCATCATGCATATACGTATGAATGTCATGTGGTGCATAGGTACATGTTTCATAACATCATCAGCCTCTGAGGGCATCCCATCATATCATATCAACCACTGTGGGCAAAATCATCATCGTATACCAGTTGATCAGGTGGTGGTGCGTCTATAACGTTATACCCTCTTCCCATATCCCATATACATATACATACATATATACGCGTATATAATGTCATCTGGTCATGGGTCAATATACATGAATGCAATGCATGAAAAGTACTTTAATAAAATCTTTAGGAATGTCATAAGACCATTTTGCCATTGAGTAATATCATAAAGTAAACTCTTCTCAACTTTCGTATTTTCTGAGACCCATGAATAGATGATAAAATATTATGATACATGGAAATTAAAGAACATAAATATCTCTAATACTTCTATAAATAGAGTCATTTATGGAATTTGTGCATTTGCACGTTTCGTTCGTATCGTATGAATCATGCCAAAGGAAAGAAGGGATAGCCTTAACATACCTGGATTAGGGAAAAATCCGTATGATATTATTGAGAATGATTGCACCGTACTCCATCAATATACCATTTTCCAACTTTTTATCATGTAGACGATACACAAACCCTATAAACCCAGTCCATGTACCCAAAAGAACTTGTCATATCTCCCGCAATCACAATACAGATTGCCTCTCTCATCAAATCAGATTGAAATAAGAATTTTCAATAACAATAAACCTTCTAGAGGATATATTCACATAATACCTTCACTGCACCAGCAACTTGTGACCTGCCATAAAATACACAATCTCAATGGGCCTACTAGTAGTCACCCGAACTAAATCTAAACCTTTTCAAAATAGGAAATAATCCTTCTGTAGGTGTATAGTGACCGTTCTAATTTTAATTCATGGTTATTCAAGAAAGAAAACTCGAAACCACTAGCCCCAGTAACGTATACAAATGCAAATTTTTATTGACTCAAATAATCAAGAAAACACTCTTGGTAACCTTTCTTCATTTTTCTTTTATTTGCAAATCACACGTGATTCCCATATTTATACTTCACAACCAAACATTTCTCTACATGCCACCTAGACTAATGACTTAAGAGTCATACTTCATGGGGTGGCTTAATGTCACGTGGGTAGTTATCCACTTATTAGGTAATTAGGTAATATCCCGTTATCCAGTAATTAACCAATTACCCACATAATTAATAATTAACATAAATTACTTAAAATTCTATTTATTCTTAAAATACCTCATATATACTTTATATATTATACTACCGTGGTCATATGGTACCTTGCATGGTACTAGTTTATAATTATCGGGTATTAACGCTCGGCCCATATTTTATCCCAAATCGGCAACCTTCAACGAAACTTATTTTCTCTAATTCGTGGACCCTTTCCTTCATGGTACTTAGTTATTGCTTGTTATAAATCGCATAAATATGCTAACCTCCAGATATCTCATCCCCGAGTCTACATCAATTAACTGAAGACGAAATTTTAACGTAGGAAAAACGCAAGATGTAACAAATGACATCTCTCACGAAGGCTAAGTAAAAAAGACAACTCTTCCCAACCATCCGTTGGGCCTTCAAAAATGAAATCACTATACTGGGAATGAAATCAGTCCAACCTCGCCACTCAATCCGTGGCACACCCGACATAGCCAACGTCACTGTCTTAGCATGACAGTCCAAAATAGCACGACACGAAGATAACCAATCCATGCCTAATATCACATCAAAATCCACCATACAAAGTAACAGAAGGTCCACTCGGGTATCCAAACCCCTAATAGTCACCATACAAGACCGATGCATATGGTCCACAACAACAGTATCGCGCACCAAAGTATATACACGAACAGATGGAACAAGAGACTCACGGGGTGTATCCAAATAACGAGCAAAATATGATGACACATATGAAAAAGTGGAACCAGGATCAAATAATACAAAGGCATCTCTATGGCAGACTGAGACAATACCTGTAATCACAGCATCTAAAGCAATAGCATCTGGTCTGGCTGGGAAGGCATAGAAACGGGCCTGACCACCACCTGATCGACCTCCCCCTCTAGGGCGACCCCTAGCTGACTGACTTCCACCCCGAGTTGACTGAGCGGGTGGGGATGTAACTGGTGCTGAAGTCTAAGGCTGACTCCTCTGCTGGAATGAACCTCCCGTAAGACGGGGAAAGAACCTCTTGATATGACCCAAATCTTTGCACTCGAAGCAACCTCTCCCAGCAAATGGCGGTGGGGACTGAAGGGAGGCCCGAGCACCAGGATAACCACTAGAAGAACCAGGCATAGATGAGCCCTGAACTGATGGTGCCTGAGTCGAACTCGTAGCTAGAAGGGCACTGAGAGATGAGTGACCCTGATGTGAACTGTGAAATCCGTGCTTGATGATCCACCACAGTGGCCCGAATGCGCTGGCTGAGCATGTCTGAATGGACGGCCTCTGCCATGCTAAAACTAACCTCCCGAAGGAACACCACCAAAACTACCAGATCCCCGAGGCCTCTTGGCCTCCCTCTCAACTCGTTCTTAGAGGCGAACCGACTCTATCTCTCGAGCAATGTCAACCACCTCCTCAAAAGAAGCACCAGATACCCTCTCTCTGGTCATAAGGATCCGTAGCTGATAAGCGAGGCCATCCACGAATCTCCTAATACTCTCCCTGTATGTAGGAACCAACCAAACATCATGACAGGCTAACTCAGAGAACCTCATCTCATACTACGTCACATTCATATCATCTTGATGCAACTGCTCGAACTACCTACGCAGCTCCTCTCTGCGGGACCGTGGCACATACTTCTCTAGGAATTGAGTGGAGAATTGCTTCCAGGTAAAGGGCAATGCACCAACAGGCCTACGCCTCTCATAAGACTCCCACCAAGTGAAGGCAGCTCCAGAAAACTAAAAAGTAGTAAATGAGACCCTACTAGTCTCTAGAATACCCGTTATACATAGAATCCCCTAACACTTGTCCAAGAAACCCTGGGTATCCTCGCCCTCTATGCCACTGAAAGTCGGAGGCTGAAGTCTACCAAATCTCTCCAATCAACACTGCTCGTCATCAGGCATAACTAGGACCACAAAATCCTGAGCAGGTGCAACCGGCTGGGCTGGTGGCACCTCCGGTGTCTAAAGTACCTACACAACCAGCTCAGGTGTGCGAGCGGTGGGAGTCCGAGTGCCTCCCCTGGACTAAGAAGTAGCTGCGGCTATAGTAACTGAGACTGCCTCAGCTAGGCCAATTCACACTGATAGAATCTATGTCGGGGCCTCCTGAAGGCTTGGGATAACAATAGGCACAGTCGGTGCCTGAGCTAGTATTGCTGGTGCATCCGCAACTGGGACCTGATCCTGAACTGGGGCAGCTGGTGGATCTGCAGGTGCTGCCCTAGCTGTTGTGCGGGCTACACCACTACCACGGCCTCGATCGCGCTCTCGGCCTCTAGTGGCCTTAACTGGCGATACTGGTGGTCGTCCATCCTGAACGGTAACACGTGTCCTCACCATCTATGAGAGAATAGAATAACAGAAGTTTAGTACCAGAATCAACAGATTCACACGACAGGAATTTCAAGAATGTGAAGTTTTTTCCTAAAGGTTCTGCAGCCTCCCGAGGATAAGTACAGATGTCTCTATACCAATCCATGAGACTCTAATAAATCGGCTCATGACCGGTGAGACCTATGTAACTTATGTAACGTAGGCTCTGATACCAACTTGTCATGACCCCAAAACCGACCTGGTCGTGATGGCGTCTATCGTGAAACTAGGCCAGCCAACTCATTCACAATTTAAAACCACATTTCTTTTAAAAACTTAAGTAAAACCATTTTTTATATGAAATCTGATAAAGATATAAAGTTAAAATCAAACAAAGCAGAAAAATACAAGCCCGACCTCGGGTGTCACTAAGTCATGAGCAAAATACTACAACAGTTCGAATAAAGCAAGACTAACATAGTTTGAGAAGAGCCAACAAATACACTAAGAGAAAGATAAGGAAGGAGAAAAGCGGGACTGCGATCGCCAGGCAGCAACCTCGCTATCTCCAATGAAAGCCCATGACTGAAATGATCAGCAACCACTACCGTGGCCCAAGATACCTGGATCTGCACACAAGGTGCAGGGGGTAACGTGAGTACACCAATTTAGTAAGTAACAAGTCCAAACTATGGACTGACAGGTAGTGACGAACCAAACCATAACAGGTAATACAATTAAACTGTACAGAAAAGTAGACATGCTTGCAGTTCAAGTAAAACGCAACAGTAATATAAATACAGTTTGAACAGTACGGAGTATAAAGCTCAAGAAATCTCTATGTACTAATGCACAGATAGCATGATAAATGTACCGTGTACCTCCTCTCACATGTGCTCAACCACTCGGTACTGTATATGGCCATCCGACCTAGGGAAGATCCATCCCGGAATATATACACATCACTGACCGCAGTCATCCAATACCGAGGAAGGTCATTCCAGCCCTATGGAGAAGATCCATCTCCAGGTATAAATACTTCGGACAAAATCCATGTCCATGGAAGATCCATCCCTCAATATCATCAACTGCGCTCACTGGGGGTGTGTTACAGACTCTGGAGGGGCTCCTACAGCCCAAGTGCTATCATAATCATCAACATAATCGTTGTGGCATGTTGCCCGATCCCATAACTATCACTCACAATCAGGCTCTCGGCCTCACTCAGTCATCACTCTCCAGTCTCACACACACGGGCTCACAATGTCATGATACTAGCCCGAACAATGATATGATGTGTCAAATAACAATAATCGAAACTGAGGCATGATAAAAAAAATGCATGAGCAGGACTGAGTACAGAATATCAATGAAGCTAATGATATGACAGCAAGAAACGACCTCTCGGGTCTCAACAGTATCGGTATGAAGCCTTAACATGATAATTAGCATGTTTTACAGCTCATTAACTTAATCATATAATCACAACACAGGTATCAGCTAGAAAGATCCACTAAGCGGTGCCATGGAATGATCTAGGCACCGATTCTCATGGTGCACGCCCTCACGCCCGTCACTTGGAATTTGCATCACCTCAATAGTAATCATAAAACACATAGTTCGGGGTTTCGAACCCTCAGAACCAAGTTTGGAAGTGTTACTTACCTCAAGTCAAGCCAAACTCTAGTCCGCGACGCCCTTTCCTCTCGATTCGACCTCCAAATGCCCCGAATCTAACCAAAATCAGTATATATCATTAATACACGCTAAAGGAACAAAGCCCAAACGAAAATAATCAATTTAACTCAAAAATCCTGAAATTGGCCAAACTCGACCCCCAGGCCCACGTCTTTGAATTCGATAAAAATCACATCACTAGAATCCTTATCCTCCCACGAGTATATACATACCAAGAACATCAAAATTTCACCTCAAATGGCCCCTCATATCCCCAATAAAAATTCTCCAATTTCAAGCCATAATCTCCCAATTTCTTCTCTAATTTTTCCATTAATTTCATGATTATACCATGGAATAATTGCCACAAACATAAGATACAAGGTCCAAGTAGCTTACCTCACTGAAAATACTTAGATTCCTCCTTGAAATCGAAATCCCAAGCTCCAACTCGGCCAAAAATGGTGGATAAATGACTGAAATTCGCGAAGTGAGGTTTATATAGTTTCTGCCCAGCGATTTTTGCACCTACGGTCCAATTCCCGCACATGTGGGACCGCTTCTACGTTCCAGCCAACCGCTTCTGCGGTTTTCACTTAATTTCCCCTAACAACATCTGTGACTCCCTACCCACACCTTTGGTCACGCAGGTGCGTTCCTTCTTCCGCACCTGCGGCTCCTGGCCTTCTCACTTGTGGCGGCATCTGCGGCTGCTTCCTCGCTCCTGCGGACATCGCACCTGCGGTTCCCACTCCGTAGGTGCGATTATGATAGTTGAAGAAAATTCTTCAGCACTTCCTCAAATCAAATTCTTGATCCGCCAACCTCCCAAAATCAACCCGAGGCCCTCGGGACCTCAACCAAACACGCCAACCAATCACATATCATCATTCAAACTTATTCTCATCTTCGGAACACTCAAAACAACATCAAATCACCCTCGGATTTAAGCCTAAGGATTCCAAAACTTCCGAATTTCGCCACCGATCCAAAAACTTATCAAACCTCATCCGAATGACCTAAAATTTTGCACACATGTCACAAATGACACGCAGGTGCATTCCTTCTTCCGCTCATGCGGTCTCCTTTTCGCTTCTGCGGATTGCACCTGCGGTCCCCAATCCACAGGTGCGGTTATGACAGAAGCAGCAGCTGAAGCTGCTCAATTTCAAGACCAAACTTTCTGACAACCTTCTGAATTCATCCCGAGGCCCCCGGGACCTCAACCAAAAATATGAACAAGTCACATATCATCATTCAAACTTATACCAACCATCGGAACACTCAAAACAACATTGAAACACCAAATCACCCTCGGATTCAAGCCTAAGAATTTAAAATCTTCCGAATTCCGCAACTGATCCAAAAACCTATCAAACCTCATCCTAATGACCTGAAATTTTGCACATACGTCACAAATGACACAACGAACCTACTCCAATTTCCGAAATTCTATTCCGACCCCAATATCAAGATTTCAACTGGTGACCGAAAAATGTCAAATCTCCAATTTCACCAATCCAGGCCTAAATCTGCCACGGACCTCCAAATTGCATTTCGAACACGCTCCTAAGTCCAAAATCATCTAACGAAGCTATCCGAACCATCAGAATTCACATCCGCGAACTTCTACATATAAGTTAACATCTAGTTGACTTTTCCAACCTAAGCTTCCAAATAAGAGACTAAGTGTCTCATTTTACTCCATACTGCTCCGAACACAGAACAACCAACACGATATGGTGAAATACAGCTGAACAACATATAAAGAAGCAAAAACGGGAGAACGGGACTGTAACTCATGAAACAACCAGCCGGGTCGTTACATTCTCCCCCTCTTAAACAAATGTTCGTCCTCGAACGAGTCAAGAAAAATACTTGAAGCCTCAAATAGGTAAGGGTATTTGCTCTGCATCTCCTGCTCGGTCTCCCAGGTAGCCTCCTCCACGGGTCGACCTCTCTACTACACTTTCACTGAAGCTATGTCCTTTGTTCTCAACTTTCGAACCTGATGCTCCAAAATAGCCACTAGCTTCATATCATAAGTCAAATCGCCATCTAACTGAACCGTGCTGAAATCCAAAACATGAGACGAATTGCCAATATACTTCTGGAGTATAGAAACATGAAATACTCGATGCATACTAGACAAGCTTGGTGGCAAACAAGCTCATAAGCCACCTCCCCAATCCTCCGAAGCAACTCAAAAGGTGAACCGAGGACTCAATTTACCCTTCTTTCCAAATCTCATAACACCCTTCATGGGTGAAACCTTCAGTAGAACCTTCTCCCAACCATGTAAGACACATCATGAACCTTCCTGCCAGCATAACTCTTCTGTCTCGATTGCGCTATACGAAGCCGCTCCTGAATCACTCTCACCTTGTCAAAAGCGTCATGTCCTAAGTCTGTCCCCAAAATCCTGGCCTCACCCGGCTCAAACTATCCTACTAGAGATCTACACTGTCTCCCATATAACACCTCATATGGAGCCATCTGAATACTCGACTGATAATTATTGTTATATGCAAGCTCCGCAAGTGGTAGAAATTAATCCCATGAACCCCCAAAATCGATGACACAAGCATGCAACATGTCCTCCAATATCTGAATAGTGCGCTGGGACTGCCCGTCCGTCTGAGGGTGAAAAGTTGTACTCAACTCAACCTGAGTACCCAATTCTCTCTGCACGACTCTCTAAAACTACGATGTGAACTGAGTACCTCTATCTAAAATGATAGAAACTGGAACCCCATGCAGGCAAACAATCTCTCGGATATAAATCCTAGCTAACTGCTCCGAAGAATAGGTTGTACACCATGAATGAAATGTGTGGACTTGGTCAGCCAATCCACAATCACCCAAGTAGCAACAAACTTTCTCAAAGTTCATGGGAGTCCAACTACAAAATCTATGATGATCCGCTCCCGCTTCCACTCTAGAATATCTAACCGTTGAAGAAAGCTACCCGGTCTCTAATGCTCATATTTCACCTGCTTCCAATTGAGACACCGAGCTACATATCCCACAATATCCTTCTTCATTCTCCTCAACCAATAGTGTTGTCTCAAATCCTGATACATCTTCACGTCATCCGGATGGATGGAATACCGCGAGCTATGGGCATCCTCCAGAATTAAATCCCGAAGACCATCTACATTGGGCACACATATTCGGCCCTGCATCCTCAATACCCCATCATCACCAATAGTTATATCTCTGGCATCGTCGTGCTGAACTCTATCCTTAAGGACAAGCAAATGAGGATCATCATACTGGCGCTCTCTGATATGATCAAACAAGGAAAATCGAGAAACCACACAAGCTAAGACCCGACTGGGATTCGAAATATCCAATCTCACGAACCAATTATCCAATCTCCATCAACTGCAAGAGGTCTCTCCCCAACAATAATATATGCCAAACTTCCCATACTCACCGTCTTCCTACTCAAGGCATCGCCCACTACATTGGCCTTCCCTGGATGGTACAAGATAGTGATATCATAGTCCTTTAGTAGCTTCAACCATCTCCGCTACCTCAAATTGAGATCTTTCTACTTGAACAAGTGCTGGAGGCTACGATGATCAGTAAACACCTCACAAGACACACCATAGAGATAATGCCTCCAAATCTACAACGTGTGAACAGTGGCAGCCAACTCCAAATCATGAACAGGATAGTTCTTCTCATGGGGCTTCAACTGACGAGAAGCATAATCAATCACTCTACCCTCCTACATCAACACACACCCAATACCAACTCTCGAAGCATCACAATACATTGTATATGAAACTGAAACTGATGGAAAAACTAATACTGGAGTTGTGGCCAAGGCAGTCTTAAGCTTCTGAAAGCTCACCTCACACTCATCCGACCACATGAAAGGAGCACCCTTTGGTCAAGGGTGTTTTAATAGATAAAAATCCCTGAACGAACTGACGGTAATAACCTACCGAACCAAGAAAGTTGCGAATCTCTGTGGCTGAGGACGGTCTGGGCCAACTCTGAACTGCCTTTATCTTATTCGGATCAACCTGAATACCCTCAGTAGACACCACATGCCCCAAGAAAGCCACTGAACTGAGCTAAAATTCACACTTGGAGAACTTTGCATAAAGTTTCTCCTCCCTCAACCGCTGCAACACAACTCTCAAATGCTCAGTGTGCTCCTCTTGACTATACGAGTACACCAAAATATCATCAATGAAACCAATCACAAACAAGTCAAGATAAGGCCGAAACATGTTGTTCATCAAATTCATGAACGTTGTTGGGGCATTGGTCAGCCCAAAAGACATTACAAGGAACTCATAATGACCATATCGGGTCCTGAAAGCCGTCTTAAGAATATCCGAGTCCCTGATCTTCAACTGATGATACCTTGACCGAAGATCAAACTTGGAGAACACTCTCGCTCCTTGAAGCTGGTTAAATAGATCATCAATTTGAGGCAAAGGATATTTGTTCTTGATTGTAACTTTGTTCAACTGCCTGTAATCAATGTACATCCTCATCGTGCCATCCTTCGTCTTCACAAATAGAACAGGCGTACCCCAAGGCGACACACTGGGCCAAATAAACCCCTTATCAAGGAGTTCCTGAAGTTGCTCCTTCAACTCTATTGGTGCCATACGATACAGTGAAATAGAAATGGGCTGAGTGCCCAGCACCAAATCAATACCAAAGTCAATATCCCTATCAGGTGGCATCCCCAGCAGACCTGCATGAAACACATTGGGAAAATCCCGTACTACTGGAACAGAATCGATACTAGGAGTCTCTACACTGACGTCCCTCACAAAATCTAAGTACGAAAGACAACCTTCACAACCATCCATTGGGCCTTCAAAAATGAAATCACCCTACTGGGGCAAAATCAGTCGAACCTTTCCACTCATCACCCTACTGGGGGCAAAATCAGTCGAACCTCGCCACTCAATCTATGGCACACCCGCCATAGCCAACGTCACTGTCTTAGCATGACAGTCTAATATAGCACGACACGGAGATAGCCAATCCATGCCTAATATCACATCAAATTCCACCGTACAAAGTAACAAAATGTCCACTCGGGTCTTCAGACCCCCAATAGTCACCACACACGACCGATATACGCGGTCCACAACAATAGTATTGCCTACCGGAGTAGATACATGAATAGATGAAACAAGAGACTCACGGGGCGTATCCAAATAATGACCAAAATATGATGACACATATAAAAAAGTGGAACCAGGATCAAATAACACAGAGGCATCTCTATGGCAAACTGAGACAATACATGTAATCACGGCATATGAAGCAAATAGCATTTGGTCTGGCTGGGAGTGCATAGAAACGGGCCTGACCACCACCGAATTTGCCTCCCCCTCTAGGACGACCCCTAGCTGCCTAGGCGGGTGGTGAAGTAACTGGAGCTGAAGTCGAGGGCTAACTCCTCTACTGAGATGGACCCCCAAGAAGACGAGGACATTGTCTCCTCATATACCCAAAGTCTCCACACTCATAACAACTCCCTAGTGCAGGGGACGGGGATTGAAGGGAACCCCTAGCACCGGGATGACTAGTAGAATAACCTGGTATGGAAGAGCCTTGCACTGATGGAGCATGGGACGAACTCTAGGCTGGAAGAGCACTAAGTGATGAATGGCCCTGATGAGAACTATGAGAACCATGGCCCGATGATGCCTCATGATAAACTAGGCGAGCTGACTGAGCATGTCTAAATGGACGGCCTTATCGTGCTGAAACTGGCCCCTCGAAGGAGCGCCACCAAAACTACCAAATCCTCGAGACATTTTGGCCTTCCTCTCATCTCGTTCCTGGCGACAAACTGACTCAATTTCACGGGCGATGTCAACAACCTCCTCAAAAGTAGCACCTGACACCCTTTCCCTAGTCATGAGAATCCGAAGCTGATATGTGAGACCATCAACAAACCTCATAATCCTCTCTCGGTCTGTAGGAACCAACCAAATCACCATGACGAGCTAGCTCTGCAAATCTCATCTCATTCTACGTCACAGTCATATCATCCTGACACAATTGCTCGAACTGCCTGCGCAGCTCCTCCCTGCGAGACTGTGGCATATACTTCTCTAAGAAGAGAGCGGGGAACTGCTGCCAGGTAAGGGGCGTTGCGTCAATAGGCCTACGCCTCTCATAAGCTTCCCACCAAGTAAAGGCAGCTCCTGAAAACTAGAAGTAGTGAACGAGACCCTACTGGTCTCCAAAATACCCTCGGTCCGAAGCATCCTCTGACACTTGTCCAAGAAACCCTGGGCATCCTCGCCCTCTACAATCACTAAAAGTCGGAGGCTGAAGTCTACCAAACCTCTCCAATCGACACTACTCATCGTCAGGCATAACTGGTACCACATAATCCTGAACGGGTGCAACCGACTGGGCTGGAGGTGCCCCCGGTGTCTGAAGTCCATGCACAACCTGATCAGGTGTGCAAGCGGCGGGAGTGTGGGTGCCTCCCCTAGCCTGAGAAGTAGTTGCAGTCGTAGTAACTGAGACCGCCTGAGCCAGGCCAGTGCATACCGATAGAATCTGGGCTAGGGCCTCCTGAAGGCTTGGAATAACAATCGGCATAACTGGTGCCTGAGCTGGTCCTGCTGGAGCATCCCCAACGGGGATCTGATCGTGAACTAGGGCGGTTGGTGGATCTGCAGGTGCTACCCTAGCTATCGATTGGGCTACACCCCTGCCCCAACCACGGCCTTGACCGCGACCTCGGCCTCTAGTGGCCCCAACTAGTGGTACTGGTGGTCGTCCGTCCTGACCGGTAGCACGTGTCCTCACCATCTATGAGAGAATAGAATAACAAAAGTTTAGTACCAGAATCAACAGATTCGCACGACAGGAATTTCAAGAATGTGAAGCTTTTTCTAAAGGTTCTGCAGCCTCCCGAGGATAAGTACAGACGTCTTCGTACCGATCCGTGAGACTCTACTAAACCGGCTCATGACCCGCTAGACCTATGTAACCTAGGCTCTAATACCAACTTGTCACGATCCCAAAACTGCCCTGGTCGTGATGGCGCCTATCACAGTACTAGGCCAATCGAATCAACACTAACAACATCAAGGTCTTTTGTAAATTCTTTTTCTAATCATATTAAATCTCAAATCTTTTATTTTAATATAACAAAATACGTGGAAGACAAGTACGAAATTACATCCACACTAAAGATCCTGGTGCCACTAGTCATGAGCCACTAAATACAACCCAATATTGTCTGTTTAATGCAAGATAAGACTGAACTATAAAATACTAAGGATAGGAAGGAGAAAGGCAGGGCTGCGAATGTCGTGCAGCTACCTTGCAATCTCTGGATAATACTCTGAAGGCAACGATCAGCTCTCACTCGAAGGCTCTAGCACCTGGATTTGCACACGAGGTGTAGGGAGTAACGTGAGTACGCCAACTCAGTAAGTAACCAAAGTAAATAAAGGCTGAGTGCAGTGACGAGCATTTAAAATCATATACATACTCTAACATAGAATCTCAATAGAAATATCAAAGTCAAAATCTGTAGTTCAATTACCGAATATCTTGTAAAACCTCCAGTTTCAATGAAAGTTCTTTGAAAACACTTGTTCAACATTTTTTGATAGAGGCTCAGTATAAAAGAAGAGTGAAAACAGTGATTTCATAAACAAGTTCCTCGAGCAAAGTATCACTCATAAGTATAGCCCTTTGGGCAAGCCTCTCAGTCACTCATGACTCAACTCTCATCAATCAGTACTTACACTTAGCACTCCCGCTAAATAGATATCTCATAACAATAACTGTTGCGGCGTGCAGCCCGATCCGTAAATATATATATAGCTGACTGCGCTCACTGGGGGTGTACAGACTCCGGAAGGGCTCCTACAGCCTAAGCACTATATCGCTGCGGCGTGCAGCCCGATCCAACATATCGCTGCGGCGTGCAGCCCGATCCAATATATATATATTATAAAAGCACGAATACAATGTTGGTTTGCAAAAATAACCTTATAATATTAAGTATAATAACTCATAGTAAAAGGTCATAACTGAAATTCTAAATGCCGTTAAAAATGTAATTCTATTAGTTTTAGGACATATTTGGCACTGGAATCCTAGATGTTTGCCATAAAATTCTTTTACTTGTAGGATCCTATTACTAATTCTAAAACTCTCAAAACTTTTTGCTAAATCAATTTACTTATAAATATGTCGGTTTTAGAATACAGTAAAAAAAAAGGTTTGTGAATCTATATTATTTGGTTATATTGGAGGTTTATAGGTGAAGGCTATATAGACTTACGGTGAGTAGCAAATTATAAAAATATCAGTTATCTAATGTAGTAGGAATAGTTATTTTTGTCCAAAGAGAGTTAGGATTTATCCTCTTAGTTATGCATGTTGGCAGTGAGTTTGGTCCAAAAAGAATTACTTCTAAAGAATCGTCTATACATTAATTTTAACTTGGAACAACCATTGAAAGCAAAGTAGCTGTAAAATTTCAATGTAAGATCGCCAACTTATCTATTACACATTATTTTTTACTCGAAGCAACATAGCTGTAATATTTTAAGGTAAAGTCGCCAACATATCTTCGTAATTTTAACCTTGTTGTCCAACCATTATTATTTTTTAAATTAATTTCTCGCAAAACAAATAAAATAATAAATGAATATAATGTGATATTCATCTATATATTCTTTTTGAAGAATAAAAAAAGAAAATAGTTTCTCTTAATTAAGAGTGCTCTTTTTCACTTTTAGTTTTTTAGAAAAAAATAACAATATTTTCTTAACTTAGAGGTTTTCCGGAGAGAATGATTAAAGCTTATGTGAGATTTGTACTGTGTAAACTTTTTTTTATTTTTTTAATACTATATTTTTAGGTTTCAAAATATATAATATGTTATTCTTTTGTATGTTTATTTTTATGTTATTTGTTAAAAAAAAAACTAAACAAAAATGAAGATATTGTCTCTCCCTGATTAAGAAATTTTACAGGCAAGGTCATTACGTTTTTTAATTTTTCTGTTCATTTTATTTGGATTATCCATAAACTTTATATATACTTTTCCTCTTTATATTATGTAAATGATTATGGTCAAAAAATTCTAATCAACTTAATAATTCTACGCCCAAGCCCACAAGAGATTTGTACCGTGGAGGCGAATTTAATCATCCTATTATTCTAATCATAATATTATATTTATAATTTTTAAATAATGTTCTATGGAATTCTAAATTTCAAGTATGTGCTTTTGACCCACTCTCTAAATTCTATAACATATTTTAGATTATGGAAAAAGTAATACTACAGTCTACATATAAACCCAATTTGATTCACCTTAAAAGTATTGATTTTCATACGAGAAATAAATAATATTACCAAGAAAGGGATGAAAAACAAAGAGCCAAATAGTTGAAGATCTTCGCTGATCTATTGATACTACAAATAATTGTCACGACCCGAATTTTTCACCATCGGGAATCGTGATGGCGCCTACTAATATGAGCTAGGCAAGCCAAACCTTTAATCTAATTACTTCATTAACCAATTATTTATTTTTAACAAATATAAGAAGATAACGTGGTAACAGCGGAAATTCAAATTTGAGCGGACAATAACCATAAGATTTATGAAAAATGCATCTATTACAAATACTTGTGCCTTAACCACCCAAAACCTGGTGTCATAGTGTCACAGACTATCTAAGAGATTACTACATACAAAGTCTGAAGAAAATGACAATACACTGTTTCTGAATAAAAGGAAAATGAAACAGGAAATAGGGACAGAGGGAGGCGTCAGGGCCTGCGGACGCCTACAGGTCTACCTTGGATCTCCGCGTGGACTGAAGGTAGCCTCCACACTACGATCCAAAAGCTGCTCCGGGATCTGCACATAGTGCAGAGTGTAGTATCAGCACAACAGACCCCATGTGCTGGTAAGTGTCTAGCCTAACCTCAGCGAAGTAGTGACGAGGCTAGGATCAGACTACCAAGTAAACATGTGCAGTTATATAATATACAACGGAAAGTAAAGCAGAATAAACAAATAAAGATGGGAAAGGAAAACATGCTTCGGGGAAAACAGGTAAAACAGAACATCAAGAGAACTATAAAGGAATCAAAATCCACCCACTAACAAGAATAAGGAAAACAAAGGCAGATTTCACTTTCTTTTCACATCTTGTTGCAGGCGTGCAACCCGATCCCATTTCCTGTATCTCGTGGCAGGCGTGCCACCCGCTCCCATTTCATTTATCTCGTGGCAGGCATGTCACCCGCTCCCATTTTATTTATCTTGTGGTAGGCGTACCACCCGCTCCCATTTCATTATATCTTGTGGTAGGCGTACCACCCGCTCCCATTTCATTATATCTTGTGGTAGGCGTACCACCCGCTCCCAGTTACAAGCCAACAATAACCACAAGGAATCCCGACAAGGGAACAAGAGTAATATAATAACTTCTCGGCAAGGAAACAATGATATTTCAACAATATCCCCGCAAGGGAACAATACTATCAAAACAAACATCCCGGCAAGGGATCATTAATATCAAACAAACATCCCGGCAAGGGAAAAATGGTGATAATAACATATGAAGCGCAATAAACCACAACGGAGTCATAACAATTATAATACAAGACTCACGGGCATGTTTGACACCAACGTATAGATACTCGTCACCATGCCTATACGTCGTACTCCACAATTAACATGTAGCAAATAAGACACAACGCCTAATCCCTCAAGCTAAGGTTAGACCAAACACTTACCTCGATGCCACGAACACAATTCACGATTCAACTATAGCTTTACCCCTTGATTCCACCACCAATTCGCTCCTATCTAGTCACAAGTTACTTAATTACGTCAATAAATACTAAATGAATCAACCCCAATGCATGAAAATGAATTTTCTAAAGTTTTACACAAAAAGTCAAAAATCGCCCCCGGGCCCACATGGTCAAAACCCGAGGTTCAAACCAAAACTCGATTACCCATTCCCCCACGAACCCAAATATATAATTTATTTTGAAATCGGACCTCAAATCGAGGTCCAAATCCCAATTTTTAAAAAACCTAGGTTCTACACAAAACACCCAATTTCTCCCATGAAAATCATTGATTCTAGGATGAAATCTTGTAAAGAGAAGTTAAGGAGTAAGGAAAATGAGTTAGAAATCACTTACCAATGTTTTGGAGAAGAAAGTTTGATTGAAAAATCGTTTTTTATGTTTTTGGGGTTTTAAAAATGAAAAATAACTGAAAATCCCGTTTTAATATACCTCTCTCAGCCTCCCTGTGCGGACCGCACAAAATGGAGTGCGGCCGCACAGCTCACCAGGTTGACTGCAGTAACATATTCTAGTATTTTGGACATAACTTTCTCTATAGATATCCAAATTGTGATTTCTTTACCTTTATGGAAACTAGACACAAATGGATACAACTTTCGTTTTTGAATCATCTCAAAATTCCTTGTAGATTAAAAGATATAGGCTTCCGAAGTCGAACCGGTGAAATGTTCTTCACCGCAGTTCGCACAGAATCTAGTGCAGCCGCAAAGCCCTCACCGCGGTCTGCAAAAAATCCAGTTCAGCCACACAAGCCCCTCCGCGGAAGCATTCCTCTTTGTGCAGACCGCACTGGTCTGTTCAAAGGCCTTCCACTTCTCTGAACCTGCAACAACTATGTTTTTAAGCCTAAGACATCCTGGAACCTACCCGAAACTCACCCGAGCCCTCGGAACTCCAAACCAAGTGTGTATGCTAACTCAAAAACATCATATGGACCTAATCGTGCGATCACATCATCAAAATAACATGTAAAATCATGAATTAAACCTCAAAACTCAACATTTTCATCAATAACTCTCAAAGTTCATAACTCTTCAACTGGAAGTCTAACTCACGTCAAATAAACTCCGTTTTTTCACCAAATTTCATAGTTATCTTTCAAATACTATAACAAGTTTTTACCGGGCTCCGCAACCAAAATACGTACCCGATAACAATAGTTTCAAACATTAATTCTTTTCTTTATTTCTTAGATAATTTAGTAAAACAATTTCTTTCAAAAATTAATTTCTAAGGCTTGGGACCTCGGAATTCATTTCCAGACATACACCCAAGTCCCATATTTTACTGCGGACCTCCCAGGATTGTCGAAATACGGATCTGAGTCCGTTTGCTCAAAATGTTGGCCAAAGTCAACCATAATCAAATTTTAACTCTAGAATTTCTATTTCTCTTATTTTCACATAGAAGGCTTTCCGGATATAGGTCCGGACCATGCATGCAAATCAAGGTGGGGTAAAAGGGAGGTTTTTAGGCCTTGGAATACTGAATGCACTTGCAACATAAGTGATGACCTTTTGGGTCATCACAATAATATGGACAATGTTTGTCCAACTCAAACACATTTCGTATACGAAATGTTATGATATGACTTCTATATACTTGAATTAAAATATATTATCGCACAAAAATATATTAAAACTATTGTATTCTTAGGGTTCGTTTGGTTGGAAAACAAGTTATCCCAAGATTAAGGGGTTGTTTGGCCATAAAAAATTTACTTTTTTCTAAAAAACTTTCACTTTTTTTTTTGAAATCATTGTTTGACCCATAACAATTTCAAATTTTACTTGAAGATGAATTTCAGATTTCTTTCAAAAATTTAAAAAATTCCAAAAAGCTATTTTCCAAAATTTACACTTCAAATCGCTCACAAAATTCATGTTCAAACACAACTCTAATTTTCAAATACTATTTTCACTCGAATTTTTTTTTCCCTTTTTTCCTGAATTTCACAATTCTTATGTCTATGTAACGACCTGACCGGTCATTTTAAGAATTAACGCCCTGATCCCCTATTAACTATATTCCACGTGTTTGTTTCTGCTATTGTGAGTTGTTGGGAGGGTTTATTTGGAGTTTCAGAGAGTTTTGGGACACTTGGTCCCTAAATGAGAGCTTATGTTTTGAAAATTTGACCGTAGTCGAAGCAGTATGAAGACGGCCTCGGAACAAAATTCTGATGGTTCTGTTAGCTCCGTTGGGTGATTTCGGGTTTAGGAGCGTGTTCGGATAGTGTTTTGGAGGTCCGTAGCTAATTTAGGCTTGAAATGCCGAAAGTTAAATTTTTTAAATTTTCGGTTTGATAGTGAGATTTTTATCCGAGGGTTAGAATGGAATTTCGAAAGTTGGAGTAGCTCCGTAGTGTTGAATGTGACGTGTGTGCAAAATTTCAGGTCATTCAGACAAGGTTTGATAGACTGTTTGATCGAAAGCGTATTTTGAGAGTTTTTGAAGTTCTTAGACTTGAATCCGATGCTAATTGATTGATTGATTCGATGTTGTTTGAGGTGTTTGGAAGATTTATATAAGTTTGGATAGTGGTATATGACTTGTTTGTGCTTTTGGTTGAGGTCTCGGGGGCCTCGGGATGATTTCGGATGGTTAACAGGAAGGTTGGAACTTGGAGTTTGCAGCTGAGTTATTTGGGCTGTTGTCATAACTGCATCTGCGGTTGAGAGGCCGCAGATGCGGAATTTAGCCGCAGAAGCGGCTACCTGAGGAAAAACAAGGAGCCGCAGGTGCGGAAGGGTTCACGCACCTGCGTAACTGCAGATGCGGTGAGTATGTCGCAGGTGCGGATTTTGGGATTTTATTGAGCTTTGCAGGTGCGGTCATGTTGCCACAGGTGCGGTCCCATGACCACAGAAGCGGATTAGCTGGGCAGAACATATAAATAGTTGTCTTCGCAAATTTGAGTTATTTTCACCTCTTTTCAAACGGGAATAAGCCTTGGGGAGCATTTTCAAGGGAGATTTTCGGAAGAATTCATTGGGGTAAGGTCTTTGGTCCCTAAACTCGTTATTGAGATAATTTTTATCACTATAAGCATGAAAATTTAAGGAAAATCAGTGGTAAATTTGGGGTTAGGGCTTGATTAATTAGAGACTTTTGAGTGATGATTTGAGGGACCATTTGAGGTTCGATTTTGGTATGACGGAACCCATGAGAGTGTGAAGATTTTGAAAATATAAATTTTACCCGATTCCGAGACATGGTCCCGAGGGGCATTTTGGTCATTTTACCTAATCTCGCATATTAGCTTAGAATTTCTTTGTAGAATCAGTTACTTGAAGTGTTATTTACATTATGCAATTGAATTGAATAGATTTGGGCCATTTTGAGTCGAGTACTCGTGGCAAGAACGTGGTTTCGGGTTGACTTTGAGCCGATTCGAGGTAAGTGGCTTGCCTAACCTTGTGTGGGGGACCTTCCCCTTAGGATTTGTTATTATTGATAATTGAAATGCCTTGTATGTGAGGTGACGAGTGCGTACTTGTGCTAATTATTGAAAATACGGTTTTGATTAAGTAATTACTAGTATGTTTCCTTTCCTGTTTATGTTACTTGCAATTTAAGCATGTTGTTAGCGTAGGAAAGCATGTCTAATTGACTTATTTTCCTTACTTGTTCAAACTACATTATTTGGATTACGAGCAGCATGCTAGGTTAGAAATACCTGTTATACCTTGGTATGGAACTTGAATTGAACTATGTACTCTTCTTGCTGTTGTTGTGCATTTACTTTGGGACTACGGGACGGTATCCCGGGAGATCCCCCTGTATGTTTACTTTGGGACTACGGAACGGTATTCCGGGATATCCTCTACACATTTATATTGGAAATACGGGACTGAACCCAGTAGATTCCCCCCGTACTGAGTATTTACATTTGGGACTACGGATCGGTATTCCGGGAGATCCCCTCGCATTATGAGTTGGACTATGGGACGGTAACCCAGGAGATCCACTGGATATTTACATTTGGGACTACAGGACGGTATCCTGAGAGATCCCCGGTTGTTATCTTTGTGTTGAGCTGTATTTTCCTCCTGTGTTTACTTTGCCTTTGGAGTAGTTGTTGTTGTCCTTTATATCCTGTGTTAATTTTATTGTTGTACTTATTTATACTATTTTATTCTACACTGTTGAACCTTATATTTTATTTAACCTCAGTAGGGCCCTGACCTTCCTCGTCACTACCTGACCGATGTTAGGCTTGACACTTACTGAGTACTGTTGTGGTGTACTCATGCCTTTTCTGCCCATGTTTTTCATGTGTAGATCCAGGTACTTCTACTCAGACTTATCACGCTTGAGACGAGGCGCTTGAAGAGACTCCAAGGTATATCTACCGCGTCCGCAGACCAAAGAGTCCCTTTCTACTCTCCCTTTTGTATTAGCCCTTCTGTATTTTCATTTCTTTGTTAGACATTCTGGAGTTAGATGCTTGTAGACATTCAAAGGCTTCCGGGTTTTAGGAAATGTATTAGTTTTTGAGAGTTGATATTTTGTATGCCGAGCGGCACTTTTAAACGCTATTTTATTTCATTATTTCGATTTTTATTTGCTTCTTCCGCAAATTCGTTTATTTTCCGCATTTTTAGGCTTACCTAGTCGTAGAGACTAGGTGCTGTCACGATGGTTCATAGAGGGCGAACCGAGGTCGTGACAAGTTGGTATCAAAGCTCTAGGTTCATAGGAGTCATGAATGACAAGCCAGTTTATTAGAGTCTCGCTGATCGGTACGGAGACGTCTGTACTTATCTACGAGAGGTTATGTAACTGTTAGGAAAATTCCACTTCATTTGGTTTCCTTGTCGTGCGAGATTTTGACATCACAATTCTAAACTTCTGTCTTCTATTCTCTCACATATGGTGAGGACACGCGCTACCCGAGATAATTAGGCACTCGCGCCCCCTACTGCAGCTGTTAGAGGCCGGGGCCGGGGTAGAGGCCGAGGATGCGCATGTGGTGCAGCCAGAGCACCCGCGCGAGCTACCTCCGAGGTACCACTAGCAGTTGCAGTCGGAGTCCATGCACCTGATACGCCTACTGCTACTACTACTCTAGCTCTCCGAGAGACTCTTGCGCAGTTCATGAGCATGTACACCACTTTAGCTCAGGCAGGGTTGCTCCCCCTTGTTGCAGCCACATCTCAGGCCAGGGGAGGAGCACAAACTCCCGACTTCTGCACTCCTGAGCAGCGAGTGCATGTTGATCAGGTCCCAGATATTGTTCCTGTACAGCCTGTAGACCCAGGTCAGCCCGAGGACAGGGCAGCGGCTTCAGAGGATGGGCAGCGGAGACTTGAGAGGTTCAAGAAGTATGATCCTCCTGTATTCAGTGGGTTAGCCTTCGATGATGCCTTGGGATTTCTGGAGGAGTGTCACCATATCCTCCATACTATGGGTATATTAGGATCGAGTGGGGTTTCTTTCACTGCCTTCCAGCTTCGAGGAGCCGCCTATGAGTGGTGGCGCACCTATGAGTTAGACAGTCCAGACGAGGCAGTTTCACTAACCTGGACTCAGTTTTCAGATATGTTCCTAAGAGAGTTTGTTCCTTAGAGCCTCAGGGACGCATGGCGTGCAAACTTTGAGCATTTGCGCCAGGGTGCTATGACTGTCTCGGAGTATGCTGTTTGTTACACTAGCTTGGCTAGACATGCCCCAGCCTTGGTTTCTACTGTTCACGAGAGGGTTTGCCAGTTTATTAAGGGGTTTATTTCCAGCATCAGGTCTAGCATGGCTCGTGAGCTGGAGATGGATATTTCTTATCAGCAGGTGGTGAGCATTGCTAGGAGGATTGAGGGTATGCATGCTAGGGAGAGAGAGGAAAGGGAGGCCATGAGGTCTCGAGAGTCAGGCCATTATTCTGGTGCCCATGCCCCAGCAGCAGGTCGTCATGGTAGGGGTTATATGAGTTGCCCCGTTCATTCAGCTCTTCCAGCAGCCAGTGGTGTTCCAGCTCCTCCTAGGCCCCATGAGCCTTATTATGCACCTCCAGTATCTAGTGCGCCTCCTGCGCGGGGTGCTTTCAGTGGTCAGTCCAGCAGACCTGGCCTGAGCCAATCACAGCCGCCACATCCTCCCAAAGCTTCTTTTGAGTGTGGTGATACACGCCATATGGTGAGGGATTACCCCAGACTTAGGAGGGGTGCACCTCCACAGACTTCTCAGCCACAGCGTGCTCCACAGAGTTCTTAGGCTATGGTTACAGTTCCATTTGCTACCCCACCTGTTCAGCCAACTAGAGGTGGAGGTCGGGGAGGTAGAGGTCACCCTAGAGGGGGAGGCCATGCCATACTATGCCTTTCCTGCCCGTACCAAGGTTGTTGCCTCTGATTCTGTCATCACAGGTATTATACTAGTTTGTCACAGAGATGCAACAGTTCTATTCGATCCAGTATCCACTTACTCTTATGTGTTTTCTTATTTTGCTCCGCACTTAGGTGTACCTTGGGATTTTTTGAGTTCCCCCATTTATGTTTCTAATCCTATGGGAGATTCTCTTGTTGTGGACAGCATTTATCGGTCGTGTTTGGTTGCTCTTAGTGGTTTTGAGACAAGAGCCAATTTATTGTTACTCAGCATGGTAGATTTTGGTATTATCTTAGGCATGGACTGGTTGTCACCCCATTATGCTATTCTTGATTGTCACGCCAAAACCATGACGCTGGCTATGCCAGGTGTACAGCATGTTGAGTGGAGGGGTGATTTAGATCACACTCCCAGTAGAGTTATTTCTTTCCTTAAGGCTCAACGTATGGTTGAGAAGGGGTGTGACGCGTATCTAGCTTATGTGAGAGATGTCAGTATTGATACCCCTTCAGTTGATTCAGTCACATTAGTACGGGATTTTCCTGCTGTGTTTCCAGCTGATCTTCCGGGCATACCGCCTGATAGAGATATTGATTTTGGCATTGATCTGTTGTCGGGCACTCAGCCCATTTCTATTCCTCTGTATCGTATGGCTCCTCCTAAGTTGAAGGAATTGAAGGATCAGTTACAGGAACTACTTGATAAGGGTTTTATTCGGCCCATTATATCACCTTGGGGTGCTCCTATTTTGTTTGTGAAGAAAAAGGATGGTTCTATGTGTATGTGTATTGATTATCGCCAGTTGAACAAAGTTACAGTGAAGAACTGTTATCGTTTGCCTCGTATTGATGATATGTTTGACTAGCTCCAAGGCGCACTAGTATTTTCTAAGATTGACTTGCGCCCAGGTTACCATCAGTTGAAGATTCATGAGCCAGATATACCGTAGACTGCTTTCAGGACTCGGTATGGGCATTATAAGTTCTTGGTGATGTCATTTGGGTTGACAAATGCCCCAGCAGCTTTTATGGATTTGATGAACCGAGTGTTCAGGCCTTACTTAGATTCATTCGTGATAGTCTTCATTAATGACATTTTGATTTATTCCCGCAACCGGGAGGAGCATGAGCAGCATCCGAGAGTGGTTCTTCAGACTTTGAGAGACAGACAGTTGTATGCTAAGTTTTCGATGTGTGAGTTCTGGTTGAGTTCAGTCGCTTTCTTGGATCATGTGGTTTCAGCAGAGGGTATTCAGGTAGATCCGAAGAATATAGAGGCAGTCAAGAACTAGCCTAGACCAGCATCAGCTACAGAGATCCGGAGTTTTTTGGGTTTGGCAAGCTATTATCATCGCTTTGTAGAGGGGTTTTCATCTATTGCAGCCCCGATGACCAGGTTGACCCAGAAGGGTGCCCAGTTCAGGTGGTCAGACGAGTGCGAGGCGAACTTTCAGAAGCTCAAGACAGCTTTGACTATGGCTCCGGTGTTGGTTTTGCCCATAGGTTCAAGGCCATATACGGTCTATTGTGATACCTCGAGGATTGGCCTTGGAGCGGTGTTGATGTAGGGCGGTAGGGTAATTGCCTACGCATCCAGACAGTTGAAGGTACATGAGAAAAATTACCATATCCATGATCTAGAGTTAGCTGCCATTGGTCACGCCCTGAAGATCTGGCGCCATTATTTGTACGGTGTGCCTTGTGAGATTTATACTGACCATCGGAGCTTGCAGCACCTATTCAAGCAAAAGGATCTGAATTTGTACCAGAGGAAATGGTTAGAGTTGTTGAAGGACTATGATATTACTAATTTGTATCACCCGGGCAAGGCCAATGTGGTGGTCGATGCCTTGAGTTGCCGGGCAGAGAGTTTGGGGAGTTTGGCTTATTTACCAGCATCGGAGCGACCTATGGTGATTGATGTTCAGGACTTAGCCAGCCAATTTGTGAGATTGGATCTTTCGGAGCCCAATCGGGTCCTAGCTTGTATGGTTTCTCGGTTTTCCTTATTTGACCGTATCAGGGAGCGTCAGTATGATGACCTTCATTTGCTTGTCCTCAAGGACAAGGTTTAGCATAGGGGTGCCAGAGATGTGGCAATTGGTGATGACGGGGTATTGAGGATGCAGGGTCGGATTTGTATACCCAATGTCGATGGGCTTTAGGAGTTGATTCTAGATGAGGCCCATAGTTCGCAGTATTCTATTCATCCGGGTGCCGCGAAGATGTATCAGGATTTGAGGCAGCACTATTGGTGGAGGCGGATGAAGAAAGATATAGTTGGGTTTGTATCTCGGTGCCTTAACTGTCAGCAGGTAAAGTATGAGCACCAGAGACCGGGTGGGTTGCTTCAGCAGATAGATATTCCGGAGTGGAAGTGGGAGCGGGTCACCATGGACTTTGTAGTTGGGATCCCACAGACTTTGAGAAAGTTTGATGTTATTTGGGTGATTGTGGATCGGCTTACCAAGTCCGCTCACTTTATTCCTATGTGTACTACTTATTCTTCGGAGCGGTTGGCGGAGATTTATATCCGGGAGATTGTTCGTCTGCATGGTATCCTAGTTTCCATCATTTCAGAATGGGGTACTCAGTTCACATCACGGTTCTGGAGGGTCGTTCAGCATGAATTAGGTACTCGGGTGGAGTTGAGTACAACATTTCACCCTCAGACGGACGGACAGTCCGAATGCACTATTCAGATTCTTGAGGATATGCTCTGTGCATGTGTGATTAAGTTTGGGGGGTCTTGGGATCGGTTCTTGCCATTGGCGAAGTTTGCCTACAACAACAGATATCAGTCTAGCATTCAGATGGCACCGTATGAGGCTTTATATGGTAGGCAGTGTAGATCTCCGGTGGGTTGGTTTGAGCCGGGTGAGGCCAGATTATTGGGCATAGACTTTGTTCAGGATGCTTTGGAGAAGGTTAAGGTGATTCAGGATAGACTTCGTACAGCCCAGTCCAGACATAAGAGTTACGCAGACCGGAAGGTTTGTGATGCTTCCTATATGGTTGCAGAGCAGGTTCTGCTTCGAGTTTCTCCTATGAAGGGCGTTATCAGATTTGGGAAGAAAGGGAAGTTGAGTCCGAGGTGTATTGGCCCTTTTGAGATATTGCGACGTGTTGGGGAGGTTGCTTATGAGCTTGCCTTACCTCCCAGCTTGGCAGGAGTTCATCCGGTATTTCATGTTTCCATGCTCCGGAGGTATCACGGTGATCCGTCGCACGTGTTGGATTTTAGTTCAGTTCAGTTGGACAAGGATCTATCTTATGTTGAGGAGCCAGTGGCAATATTGGACAGGAAGGTTCGAAAGTTGAGATCAAAGAACATTGCATCAGTGAAGGTTCAGTGGCGGGTTCAGCCGGTCGAGGAGGCGGCCTGGGAGACCGAGCAGGATATGCATAGTCGTTACCCTTATCTTTTCACTACTTCAGGTATGTCTCTATGCTCGTTCGAGGATGAATGAATGTTTAAGTGTGGTAAGATGTAATGACCCGGCCGGTCATTTTAAGAATTAACGCCCCGATCCCCTATTAACTGTATTCCCTGTGTTTGTTTATGCTATTGTGAGTTGCCAGAAGGGTTTATTTGGAGTTAGTCCCTAAATGAGAGCTTAAGTTTTGAAAATTTGACCGTAGTCGGAGTAGTGTAAAGACGGCCTCGGAATGGAATTCCAATGGTTCTTTTAGTTCCGCTGGGTGATTTCGAGTTTACGAGCATGTTCGGATTGTGGTTTGGAGGTTCGTAGCTAATTTAGACTTGAAATGCTGAAAGTTGAATTTTTTAAGTTTTCGGTTCGATAGTGAGATTTTTATCCGAAGGTCGGAATGGAATTCTGGAAGTTGGAGAGGCTCCGTAGTGTTGAATGTGACGTGTGTGCAAAATTTCAGGTCATTCGAACAAGGTTTGATAAACCTTTTGATCAAACACGTATTTTGGGAGTTTTTTAAGTTTTTAGGCTTGAATCTGGTGCTAATTGGTTGATTCGATGTTGTTTGAGGTGTTTGGAAGATTTGTATAAGTTTGGATAGTGGTATATGACTTGTTTGTGCTTTTGGTTGAGGTCTTGAAGGCCTCGGGATGATTTCGGATGGCTAACGGGAAGGTTGGAACATGGAGTTTGCAGCTGAGTTCTTTGGGCTACTATCATAACCGCATTTGCGGTTGAGAGACCACAGAAGCGACTCCCGCAGATGCGGAATTTAGCCGCAGAAGCGGCCAGCTATGGAAAAACAAGGAGCCGCAGGTGCGGAAGGGTTCACGCATCTGCATAACCGCAAATGCGGTGAGTAGGTTGCAGGTGCGGATTTTGGGATTTTAATGAGCTTCGCAGGTGTGGTCGTTTTGCCGCAGGTGCGGTCCCATGACCACATAAGCGAATTAGCTAGGCAGAACATATAAATAGTTGCCTTCGCGAATGTGAGTTATTTTCACCTCTTTTCAAATGAGAAGAAGCCTTGGGAGCATTTTCAAGGGAGATTTTCGGAGGAATTCATTGGGGTAAGGTCTTTGGTCCCTAAACTCGTTATTGAGGTGATTTTTATCATTATAAGCATGAAAATTTAAGGAAAATCAGGGGTAAATTGGGAGTTAGGACTTGATTAATTAGAGACCTTTAAGTGATGATTTAAGGGACCATTTGAGGTCCGATTTTGGTACTTTTGGTATGACTAAACTCGTGAGAGTGTGAGGATAATGGAAATGTAAATTTTAACTGATTCCGAGATGTGGGCCCGAGGGGCATTTTGGTCATTTTACCTAATCTCGAGTATTAGCTTAGAATTTCTTTATAGAAGCAGTTACTTGAAGTGTTATTTATGTTATGCAATTGAATTGAATAAATTTGGGTCATTTGGAATCAAGTACTCGTGGCAAGAACATGGTTTCGAGTTGACTTTGAGCCGGTTCGAGGTAAGTGGCTTGCCTAACCTTGTGTGAGAGACCTTCCCCTTAGGATTTGGTATTATTGAAAATTGAAATGCCCTGTACGTAAGGTGACTGTTGATACCTAATTTTTCCCTATATATTTTCAATCTGCAAAATACCTTCAAAATAGCATATATATGCATATATAAGCATGCCCAAGGTTTTTATTATTTTTTCCATAATTTTAAGGCTTTAAATTGATTTATTTTCTCCCTTTTTATCCATAAAATCCCCAAATAATTATTTACAAAATTATTGTTTTGATAATTCATCTATTGGATTTCTATATTTATGCCAAAATATGGCTAAGCTAATTTTTATATATTTTTCTAATTACATTTAGTATTTTTAAAGCTAAATTGCACATAATTGCAATATTAGCTCTTTTAAGATTTAATTATGTTTTATATGCATAAAATTGGATCCTATATTTTTAAATTGCTAATTATGTATTATAAATCATTTTAACATTTTAAATTATTTTTCAAAAATTATCTACTATTTTTTATAAATTAAATAGGGAAAACTGCTATTTAAATTATAGCCAAATCGGACCCCAATTCCCAGCCCAGTTTTACAATTAAAAAACTTGACCCACACCCTATTAACCCATACCCAAACCCGGAACCCACCTACCCCATTTAATCTCGACCGTTGATATCCCAAATCAATGGTCCACGTTAGCCCTTTCCTTTTTTAATCAAACGACCCCCCATTCTCTCATTTGCACCGCCTCTAAATCCCTCCTCTCCCAAATTGTCTCTCAACTCACCCTAACCCTAATCACTATTACCGGCGGGAACCTCCTTCCTATGGTGTTCTCGTGCCTTCTCCGACCACTTCCGGTATCCTATACTCCATGGCTCTTCGACTTCATGAGTCCTTGAGAAGATCTCAAGGGAAGCCAACCTGTTCCGGTTTGAAACTCGTTCACTGGCCTGTCCTCGGCCATTTTCGTTTGTAAGAAAGAATTTCCTCTTGTTTTTCGTTTGAATCCATGAGTTTTTAACCGATTTTCTTCGTGTCTACTATTTTTTGAAAACCCTAGGTTCGCTACTGTTCGATTCTTCTAAGATTTTTATAGATCTGAGGTGATTCAAGTATTATTAAGCGTTTTCCTTTAAAAATCTCCCGTTTTAACTAACTATTTTGATTTTAGTCGCTATTTTCTAAACTAGAGTTTCTGAAAATCCTTTTCTTCAAAACTCTTTCTGGTTTTAAGTGTTTAGCCCCTATGTCTATGTGTTTTAATTGATTTTGTTGAGTTCTTCCTTAACCCTAACTAGCCTATGCTAAAAACCCCTATTTTTGACACTTTGTTTGGATTCTGCACTTGTCCGTGTTATTTGATGCATGCTAATGTTCTATGCTTTGATTTACATGATTGCTTCTTCGTTTAATTAGAATATCTTGTGATTTTACCCAAGTATGCCTCTATTAGGGTTTCAGATTTGATTCTTTCCGTTTACACTTGGCTTAGTTGCTTATTCATGGAAAACCTACATCATTTTCCCTAAATTAGTATTATTTTGAATCATTATTCACTGATTTGCTATGGTAATACCTATATACTGATTTCCGGTTATTTTCCTATTTCTACGACCTTTGATTATTTCTTGCCTTGTTTACGATTAACTGTGGTACTTGCTGATTCTTATTGATTGTTCCCTTAATTGAATTTTTGTTCATTTACCCTTAATAACCCACCCCGTACTTAAGTATTTAATTTTCTTTCCTTAATTATATGCCCTACTCTTTATCATTAACTAGTCACCCCTTTACTAAAAGAGAACCTTGCTGATTTTGTGCATGATTGATTATGTAATTTTCCCTAATTACTGAATGATTGATTCTTTACCTTATTTTACTCTACTCTCAACTACTATATATACTCTCCTCTATCCTCACTTCCAGATGAACAATCAGTTCATAAAACACACACACACATAAAATTTTCTCTTCTCTCTCTGCTACTTGTGCTAACTGTTTGTCTAGCCGGTTGAAAGCCAAGGCTAGACCGTGGAACTCTACTTACTTTACTTTCTGCATTTTGTTTCCTTAACTGGTATGTTCCTAGTTCAATTCTGAAACTCAACTATATGTGCTCCATGTTTGTTAATCCATGTCTCCTTCTGCACTAATTTAACGGCTTACGTATTTAATTACTTTTCTTGTTTTACTGCTTTATACAACATGCTTAAGTTTTGCCCTCTCTTGTTCAAGTGTGTACTCAGCATGTCTGGGTATCACTTGTCTTGTTTGATACTCGGCCAGCATGACTACTTGAGTTCTTGTTTATTTCCCTCAACTAGTATGCCATGTTAGTATCATAGACTCCTAATGTACTTGATTAACACTAAGCGGTATGACTAATCATGTGTAATAGACCCATGTCCTCAGCATGGCTACTCTTATACCCTGTCTCTATGTCTTATTGCCTATTACTATTCTAATTTCTTGCATGATTCCCTTATTAACACTTTGAAGTAGTAGTTTTGTGTTCTGGAGGCCAATCAGTTGCTCCTTGTTCTTTGTACCTGCTGGTCTATATGCCTCTCTTCTCATCCATGTTTATGTGTTTCTTATTTAGGCTCTTTGTGTCCCCAACCCTTTACTTCCCTGCTTGTGAATGTTGAAATGATACTATTCTTTGAACTTGTTCTGTGTGTGCTGGCTTGTTCCAAGTTGTTGTTGCTCCTATTCCCTTCTCCTTTCAAACTGTTTTTCCCTAAGCAACCCTTCTGTTGTTTCTCAAACTTATTTCAAACATGTTGTTTCAAAACTGTTTTTCCAATTCAACATTTTCAAAACTATGCTAAGCACTCTCACTTTACTCTTAGACCACTAAGTTCTACCCCTTTTGTGCGAGCCTTGCCTTGGGACCCTTGAGCTCCCTCTGAACTTGGACACACAAAAATTGGTCTTTCCACAGTGTACTTACTCTATCTTAGCTATGAAAGCTGGGTGTGAGCACTGCCGGGGATCCCTTGAGGTCCTTAGGGAACTTTGACACACCCGGATATGAGAAGGGCTATGAAACAATCTTGGCACTTGAGGTGATTTATTACATAACTCAGGGAGGAAGTCCTAATCAGGCTCTCTATAGTGTAATCTCTTATTTTTCATTTCTGCTTATGTAATTCATTTCAATGTCGGTCTGTAATAATCTGTTGTAAACAAGTATTGGGGCTGGCTAGTGAAAAGCGGAGGGTAGTTATGTATGCTATCAACAGCAATGGGTAGAAACCATGTCTTAGGTTTACATTTCCTATATGTACATTACCAACCCATTCAAAGCATGTCATGCATTAGATACCATGTTCTTAGGTTTACTGTTTCAGCATCTCATTTGGCATCACTTTATCACTTAGAAATCCTACTTTAGGCTAAATAACAGGATTAATATAAAATGTTGCTCCTGCACATCTTGAATTCATGTTGTAAATCTTTGGGCATTTAGAAATCATGCTTTAGGAATTCTGCATATTCTGCATTTTTCATATGTGCACGTTAGATACCCTGTTTTTAGGTCTCGCCCAGTTACACCTAGTTAAACTACTGATGCATGAAAAAAGGGACATAAAACAGTCTCATGTTTGATTATCTTATTTAAGTGAAACTGGTCATAATCCTGCATGTCTTTGCAACATTTAGAACAACATGCCTTTAGATAAAATAACTTTTAACAGTTTTCAATAATCCTGGTAACTGTTGCATATTATGTTACGCCTAGGCAAGCTTTAGGTAGTAAACTTAAATAAAACCAGAACCGTCTTTGTGATTAGTGTTTAACTGTCAACGTGTTAAACTTAGTAGGCAAGCCTGATTCGGACTTCTTTTCTGAGTCATGTAATAAATCTGGTTCTGCTGCTATCACTTAGATACCATGCTTTAGAATTCTGAGTTCAAATGTGGACCTTATCTGTATATGAGTCGTGCTGTCTATGTGCATTACTTGTGGAGGTATATCTGAGCCTTCTATCTGTTATATGTGTTTTTCCCCTAAATGCAGTCATATGTGTTCTTATTTGTCACTTAGTATTTTGCCTTTAAACCTGAGGATCTGCCTAGAACTCCCCCCCCCCTTTTATAGGATAGGAGTCCTAAATTCCTTTAGGACTAATACGAAAGGACGGGTAATAGCATGCAATAGGGGCCGAGATCAACCCTCACTTTAATTGCCTTCACAGGGTGGGAAAGTGTAGATATGGACATGATGGCTGGTGCGTTAATACCACGTGTAGCGCCTCTTTGAGGAGTGTCATACCGGGTATTGCATTGAAGTGATCCATATTATAAACAAACCTAGGACACCCCCCTTTACATTCACAAATGTGCTTAGATTGTAATTCTTTTAAACTCTTGCTTTTCATTAATTGCTTTTCAAGCATCTGTATTCTTAAACTTAAATCCCCTACTATTTGAGCCATACTTGTTTATTTGCTAATTGTACAAATTCACAAAAATTGGTTGGCCGGGAACCACACTAGTGGATCCTGAGGGGTCCCTAACACCTTCCCCTTAGGATAATTTCAAGCTCTTACCCTATCTCTGGTTACCAAACGTAGTTATAAATGAACCCTATAGGTGCCCTAACGCACCTTAAATCGTTATGTGGCGACTCTTCAAAATGCAAACCCCATTTCCTAAAAGGAAAGAGTTGTCCCAACCAAAATGTCATAAACCCGATTCCGTGAAGGAAAAAGGGGGCGTGACAGCATGGCGACTCCGCTCACTTTTGTGAATTTGTACCCTCCCTATGTGCAATTATTTGTTTAATTACTTTAAGCGTTTAATTTCTTTTTCAAAAGCAAAACTGACGTATCTTTCTTGTTTCCTTCATTTGTAACTGCTTTAAATTATAAAACTGTTATATTTATCGCTTTCTTAACGTGCAAATACATGTCAACATACTTTTAATTATTGCATAACCATGCTCAAAATCATACTCCACTCATGCCAAACAAATACTATAGCAACGCTTGATGAGTAGTTGCGCCCTTCCTATATCATTACCCCCTAAATTCGGAAAGGCTTATTTGCGGTAAAACTAGTCGATCAGCGGTGCAGTCGACAGTTTCGTGCCTTCCCTCTTGAGTTGTCCGCTCAAGGGTACCAGTCTAAAACCCCATAGAAACCTTACTCTGTTAAATTATGCATGCATTATGGTCAAGCCTAGCCGGGTCAGTTATGTTGTCCACATAATGATCCTTTAAGATAGCCTTGTCCAAAAGTCCACTGGGTTTCCCTAAACCCAAATAGACATCATCACGTTCTGTGCATTTATTTAGAGAACTAAATGCTTCATGCTAATTGTTGATATTAAATAGTCGAGTCCGATGGGGGTATGGTCTTAACCCTTTTGGTTTGCAGAAAATGAGGTACGAGGTTCCCAGTTTCGGTATGATTAGCACGCCCCACTCTTGCTAGACTGGTGGAGGAGTCTTCCATCAAATGACCAAATCAATGAGTGGAAAGAGAGGGCCACCAAAGCTAGCGAAAAGTTGGAATATCTAGAATACAGTCTGTTGGAATTGGAGGGAAAAGTGAGGAAGAGAGTCGCCGACTGCCAGAACGCTGAGGGAAACGAAGGAGAACACCTGGTAAAGGCATTTTTACTGGTGAACCTATGCGAGCTGGAGGATTTGATCAACAAGAGCATTCAACCTGAGGAAGGTCCTTCTGAGGCCAAATAGATTAGGTTTACTCGCCCTCCAAATATAATAAGGCCAATGGCCATTAGTGACTTTTATTTCTTGCTTATTTAGTGTCATTTTGGGATTCGCCTATCTTTATCAATAAAATGAGGCATAAACATTAAAATTTCTTCAAGTCTAATTGTCGCTAGGCCTACTTCGGGCACAAAGAGGTTCCCAAATTAGGACACGCTTTATATTCCCGCACTATGTGTTTAAATATTGCAATACTTTTATAATCCTCACTGACTTAATTACCTTTTGTTTTTATTATTCCCCCTCCCCAAAGGTTAGTTCGTTCACTCTGGCATCGTCATCTTATTTTACAAGATCCAGGGGCCCTCCACCCACTCCTCCTTTTAGTCCCATTAAAGGCAAGAACAAAGGCAAAATGGAAGATTTAAGCAACATAAGGAAGGAGAACACAGCTGAATGGGTAGAGGCCACTGATGGCCAGCGTATTTAGGTTCCTAACGAGAATGTGTCACAGCTTGAACAGAAACGGTTGAAATTCCAGGAAGAGCTCGATCATGTTCAAAATCTGGCAAACCTGTTATTTTCCCTCAACACCCCCAGTTTTCAACTTCCCCAACGCTCAAAACCCTACACCTCCTCAAAATATCCCAAAACATCAGAATCATCCCTCACCTCACCATCATGTTGCTCCACCAAAGAGCCAATGTAACACCTGTCATACCCCAAACAACACTCCATTACTCATCCCAGAACCTCAGAACTCCACAAACGACCATTTCCACACCCATACACCAGGCCACCATAACACTCCTATCTATGTGGAGACCATGCCACACTCCACCCAACCTATCTCAGGCACACCTGAGTCTGATTAAAAGGACCTACTTATTAGGAACTTCACTGAGGAACTTAAGAAATTGACCAGCCAGATTCAGGCCGTTCAGGGAAGCAAAAGAATTGAGGGGCTGAACTACGAGGACATTTGCATACAGCATGATGTCGAACTGACTGAGGGGTACAAACCTCCTAAGCTTGAAATGTTTGATAGTACGGGTGATCCAAGGTTCCATCTGAGAACATATTGCGACAAGCTGGTTGGAGTAGAGAAGGATGAAAGGATCTGCATGAAGTTGTTCATAAGGAGTCTGAAAGGAGATGCATTATCTTGGTACATCAACCAAGATCCCAAGAAGTGGTCAAGTTGGATAGGCATGGCATCTGACTTTATGGACAGATTCAGGTCTAATACAAAGAACGCACCAGACGTGTTCTATATCTAGAATTTTAAGAAGAAGCCCACGGAGACATTTCACGAGTATGCTACTAGCTGGAGGTCTGAAGCTGCTAAGGATAGACCTGCCTTAGAAGAGGAGCAAATGAACAAATTCTTTGTCCGGGCTTAGGACCCGTAGTACTATGAATGGCTGATAATGATTGAGAACCACAAGTACTCTGACATTATCAAATTAGGCGAAAGAATTGAAGAAGGTATTAAAAGTGGTATGGTTACAAATTTTGAAGCCTTGCAAGCTACGAATAAGGCTTTACAATCCGGTGGTGTATCCAAGAAAAGGGACGTAGGGGCCGTGATGGTTGCACAAAGGACCAAGTCTCCCCTTAAATACCAAGCTTACCCAACACCTCCACTCACATACAAGCCAACCCTAAATTACCAAGCACCCTCATACCAAGCTCCGCTACTAACTTATCAGTCATCTCCACCTCCTACATATCAACTTACTTCACCCAGATACTCCCAACCCGCTCATGTATACCAAACTTATAATGCTCAACCATCCCACTATCAATCACCCCCTGCACGCCAAAATTTCCCAAGACCCCAACCTTATTTTGATCGCAGACCTCCAAAACAATATACGGCCATTGCTGAACCCATCGACCAGCTGTATGAGAGGATCAAAGCTACTGGTTATGTCACCTTCATCCCTACTGCAACCCCTGAGAATCCTTCTCAGTGGGTTAACCCAAACAAGTCCTGTGCATACCACTCCAGCGTGAAAGGGCACACCATCGATGAATGTCGTTCCTTGAAAGACAAGATACAGTCTTTGATTGATAACAAAATCATGGTGGCAAAGGAACCCGCTCCAAACGTCTGCAACAACCCTCTGCCAAACTATAAAGGTGGGGGTATCCACATGATTGAAGTAGAAGATGACTGGGATCCCGAGGGATCAATCGGGTAGATCGCAAAAGGTGATGACCTAAAGAAACCAACAATTACTCTCAATCCAATCATAGTCCAGATCCAACCGTCTAAGGACACTAAGGTGAATATGTCTATACCTCTTGAGTTTGAAGCAGCGCCATCCACAAAGACATCGGTACCAATTGAGGTTGAATTCGTGTCTCCGGCAAATGCACCAGCACCATTTGAGGTTGCAGTCTTGCCACCCAAGGCATATGTTCCATTCGAAGTAAGGATAGTCGCACCAGTCCTAGTGGCGATGTCAACCATGCCACCATTCTATACAAATGTTGTACCTTAGGACTATACAGCCGAGGCGAGAAGGAAAGGCAAGATCAAGATTGAAGAAACTGTCGCAGCACAAGGTATGACAAAAACTGGTAGAGTCTATACCCGTGAACATCTGGCTGAATCAAGCAAGTAGGCCTCCAACCGGCCGCCCCTCATTTAGACATGTTTGGACGACCTTTGGAGGAAAATACAAGCCAAGGAATATTCGGTCATCGACCAGTTAAACAAGATGCCAGCACAAATATCCATTATCTCCTTGCTGCAAAATTCTGAGACGCACAAGAATTCTTTGTTAAAGGTGCTAAATGAAGCGTACGTACCAAGTAACATCACTAGCAGGGAAGTGGCTAATATGGTAGGACAAGTGCTGGAAAGCCATAAGATCACCTTTCATGAGGACGAACTGCCACCTGAAGGGCTGGGGCACAACAAAGCACTGCACATCATCGTGTAACGCGAAGATTATTTCATCACCAGAATCCTGATCGATGGAGGTTCCAGTCTTAACATTTGTTCGCTGATAACTCTCAAGAAGTTGGGTAAAGGGATGCATGAGATAAAGGATGGAGCAATCAATGTGAAAGCCTTCGATGGTTCTTAGAGGTCCACCATTGGGGCGATTAGTCTATGCCTGCAAATGGGACCAACCTGGTTTGAAGTCAATTTCTAGGTGATAGATGTACCAACGTCTTACAACTTGCTGTTGGGACGGCCATGGATTCATGTTGCTGGGGCCATAGCATCAACGCTGCATCAGGCAGTAAAGTTCGAATGGAATCAACAAGAAGTGATCATTCACGACAACTGTAGCAACCCTATATACAGTCGCCAGACCATTCCGGCGATCGAGGGAAGAAGGAAGTTGGGTGGAGAAACTTACCACCACAATGAGCGGGTTAATGCTATCCACAAAGACAAATGGTGGGATAGCAAAATCGAGAGTATGCTGAGTTGGAATGGGTACAAGCCTGACAAAGGGCTCGGCAAGAACCTCCAAGGAATCTCTAAACTTATAAAACTCAAGAAACATGGAACTACCTTCGGCTTGGGATATGAATACACCTGGGAAGAATTCAATAACTGGTCTCCACCATGGCACGGTACTTACTAACCACTAGAGCAGCCAATACCGCATCTAGAGCAGACTTTCCAACAAGCTGACATTATTTATGGGTCAGATGAAGAAGAAGCACTTGCAGCAGTAAAGAACTTGTTTCTAGAGGACAGTGATATGGACTGTTGCGTTATTCTCGAGGAGGGAGAGGAAGGCCCTTCCATACAGGCTGTGAGCAGAGGGGCACATCTCAAGAATTGGACCATCAGGATAACCAAAGCCCGACGACCTTGGGGTAGCAAGGCTAAAACAAGCATTATTCACTATTTTATTTACTAAATGATTTTCTTTTCACATTTTTAAATTCCCGCAATAAGATCTTTGATGTTCAAACCAGTTATTCAATTCATCAAAAGCATTTCTGATTTTTCTTATGAATTAATATTTATTGCTATCATTTTCTCTCTTTGTTTTACCAATACAACATTACTATTACTTGTCTTGATGAACCAATAACTGTGACATGCAATGAGACAACGCAACAAACAGACATGGATTCAGAGAAAGATGACATAACTGACGAGATTGTCAAAAAAGTTGAGAACTTTGAGAACAGACCTAAGTCCAACCTGGATGAGACCGAAATTGTCAACCTGGGAGATGCAGAAAACATCAAGGAAACGCGAATCAGCATTCACCTATCGCCATTAGAGAAGGGAGAATACACAGAATTTCTAAAGGAGTATGAGGACATATTCGCCTGGTCATATGATGACATGACTGGTCTGAGTACGTCTATTGTGGCTCACAAACTGCCAACCGATCCAATGTGTCCACCGGTAAAGCAAAAGCTCAGAAAGTTCAAGCGTGATATGAGTTTGAAAATCAAGGAAGAAGTCACCAAACAGATCAACGCTAAGGTTCTCAGGGTAGTAGAATGCCCGACATGGTTAGCCAACATTATGCCAGTGCCAAAGAAGGATGGGAAGGTCAGAGTCTGTGTTAACTACCGGGATCTCAACCGGGCCAGTCCAAAAAATGACTTCCCTTTGCCAAATACACATCCTGATTGACAATTGCGCCAAGCATGAGCTACAGTCATTCATAGATTGCTTCACTGGATATCATCAAATATGGATGGATGAGGAAGATGCTAAGCAGACGACTTTCATTACACCGTGGGGAGTGTACTGTTACAAGATGATGCCATTCGGCCTGAAGAATGCAAGGGCCACCTACATGAGGGCCATGACTACCATTTTCCATTATATGATACACAAGGAGATAGAGGTATATGTGGATGATGTTATTATCAAATCCAAGAAGGCCACTGACCACATAGAAGATCTGAGGAAGTTCTTCAATAGACTGCGGAGATACAACCTGAAACTAAACCCCGCAAAATGCGCATTTGGGGTTCCTGCTGGGAAATTGCTTGGGTTTATTGTGAGCCGTCGAGGAATAGAACTGGATCCATCGAAAGTCAAAGCCATTCAAGAACTACCACCGCCAAAGAACAAGAAGGATGTGATGAGTTTCTTAGGAAGGCTTAACTACATCAACTGATTCATAGCACAGTCTACAGTTATCTGTGAGCCAAACTTTAAGATGTTTAAGAAGGACGCCACCACCAAATGGACTAATGACTGCCAAAAGGCCTTCGACAGAATCAAAGAGTATCTGTCAATGCCACCGGTCTTAGTCCCGCCCGAGCCAGGTAGACCCTTATTACTCTACCTTGCAGTGTTGGATGGAGCTTTCGGCTGTGTTTTGGGGCAGCATGATGAAACGAGGAGGAAGGATCAAGCCATTTATTATCTCAATAAGAAGTTCACCCCGTACGAGTCCTGGTATTCTCTATTGGAACGCACCTATTATGCTTTGACTTGGGTAGCTCAGAGACTGAGACATTACTTCTACACCTATACTACATATCTCATATTGAGGATGTATCCCTTGAAGTACATCTTTCAGAAGCCCATGCCCACCGGCAAGCTAGCCAAGTGGCAAATCCTGTTGAGTGAGTTCGGCATAGTTTACGTAACTCATAAAGTGGTCAAGGGACAAGCAATGGCAGACCACCTTGCTGAAAACCCCGTGGATGGAGGATACGAACCCCTAAAATGTATTTTCCTGATGAAGAGGTATCATTCATAGGAGAAGACATTGCGGAATCCTATGACGGTTGGAGAATGTTCTTCGATGGAGCAGCAAACTTCAAAGGAGTTGGCATAGGAGCAGTTCTAATATCAGAAACCGGTCAGCATTATCTGATGTTTGCCAAACTCAGGTTCCCCTGCACCAACAATATGGCCGAATATGAAGCTTGCAACTCTTAAGACTCAAAATGGCCATTGACATGAACGTTCAAGAGCTGCTAGTGATTGGAGATTCAGACTTACTTATATATCAGGTACGAGGAGAATGGACAACCAAGAACTCCAAGATACTCCTGTATCTGCATCACGTATAGGAATTGAGAAAGAGGTTCACGAAGGCGGAATTCTAGCATGTTCCTAGAATCCAGAATGAGTTTGTTGATGTATTGGCTACCCTATCATCCATGATACAGCATCCCGACAAGAATTTCATTGATCCTATTTCGGTGAAAATCCATAATTAGCCAGCTTATTGTGCCCATGTTGAAGAGGAAGCAGACGGAAAGGCTTGGTTTCATGATATCAAGGAATATTTGGCAAAAGGAAAGTACCCGAAGCTTGCTAATCCTACTCAGAAATGCACACTTCGGAGATTGTCCAACAACTTCTTTCACAGCGGAGGAATCCTGTATAGGAGGACTCCCGATTTAGGATTATTAAGATGTGTTGACGCAAAGGAAGCATCCAGGCTACTAGAGGAAATTCATGCTGGGACTTGTTGTCCACATATAAATGGTTTTGTCTTAGCAAAGAAGATACTTTGGGCTGGTTACTTTTGGATGACTATGGAAATAGACTGCATCCATTATGTCCGGAAATGCCACCGCTGTCAGATACATGCAGACATGATAAAGGTACCTCCAAGCGAGTTCAACACAACAAGCTCACTGTGGTCGTTCGCCGCCTGGGGATGGATGTTATTGGACCAATTGAGCCTGCTGCTTCCAACGGACACAGGTTTATCCTAGTAGCCATAGACTATTTCACCAAATGGGTCGAAGCAACATCTTACAAAGTAGTGACTAAGAAAGTCGTGGCAGACTTTGTCCGCAACCGCACTGTTTGCCGATTCGGGATTCCAGAGTCAATCATTACTGATAATGGCTCCAACCTCAACATCGACTTGATGAAAGCTATGTGCAAAACTTTCAAGATCAAACACAAGAATTCCACAGCCTACAGACCTCATATGAGTGGAGCTGTAGAAGCCGCCAATAAGAATATCAAGAAGATATTGAGGAAGATGATAGAGAAGCACAGATAGTGGCACGCGAAGTTATTATTTGCTCTACTATGGTATCGTACCACAGTCCACACATCAACCGGGGCAACCCCCTATATGCTACTATTTTATGGTACAGAGGCTATCGTTCTCGCTGAGGTAGAAATTCCTTCTCTAAGGATCATACAAGAAGCTAAGCTCGACGACGCGGAGTAGGTGAAAAGTCGTTATGAGCAACTAGCCCTTATAGGTGGAAAGAGAATGAATGCAGTCTGTCATGGTCAACTTTATCAGAACAGAATGTCCAGAGCCTTCAACAAAAGAGTCAAGCCAAGACAGTTCACACCGGGGCAGCTGGTGTTAAAGAAAATTTTCCCGCATCAAGATGAATCCAAAGGGAAGTTCTCTCCCAACTGGCAGGGCCCATACATGGTTCACTGGGTTTTGACAGGAGGAGCTCTCATACTTGCAGAAATGGATGGAGAAGTCTGGCCAAAGCCGATCAATTCAGATGCAGTCAAGCGTTATTATGTGTAATCTTTATGCTTTCCTTATATAATGTAAATTGAACTATGCCTGACCTGATTCCCGTTTAAGAGGGGATACGTAGGCAGCCCTATGGGTTCGGTTATAATGCAATAAAAATTTCATTCCCCCCCCCCCGCAATTGGAAATTGGGGTAGAATTTTGAGGAGGACCCTCAAAATTCCGAAGTAATTTCAGCCGATCGCTGCACGAGCAATAGTCAGAAACGTCAACCTATCAAACTGGGGCAAAATTTTGAGGAGGACCCTCAAAATTCTGTAACAGGAGAGATTGCAATGTCTTGAACTACGTCACAGTCATCGGTTCATCTAAAAGCTATTTTTAGTTATATATTTATGTCATACTTTTACAAAATCACGCATGTTTATTGAGACTGCTTTGTTTAGCAACGCTACCCCAATGATACAAACGGTATTACCAGATCAAAGTCGAACGAGTCAAGCAAAGTCAGCAGGGATACGAGCTAACCTTCCCCTTACAAAACTCACGATTTTTCTTTAAATGCAGGCACTAGGATTGCGAAATCGTTACACGTACTATACGCCCATGGGATAAACATTGTTCAAGAATACGACTCTCCGAACCATTGCACTTGCCAACATTTGCTATCAGCGCACACCAGTGATGTCCAATATGTCACGATGCTCCCAGTAATCACAACGCCGCAATCTGCTATGAGCTAAGAAAACTCTACTGTCATTTGTTATTTTATTTCTTGCATAAGGCTACTATTCTGCCTTCCGAGACTAAACGTTGTCTCTATCTACATTTGTATTGCATAAGGCTACCATTCTGCCTTCCGAGACTAAACATTGTCTCCATCTGCATCTGCATTGCATAAGACTATTATTCTGCCTTCTGAGACTAAACATTGTCTCCATCTGCATTTGCATTATATAAGGCTACCATTCTGCCTTCCGGGACTAAACATTGTCTCCATCTGCACCTACATTGCATAAGGCTACCATTCTGCCTTCTGAGACTAAACGTTGTCTCCATCTACATTTGCATTGCATAAGGCTACCATTCTGCCTTCCGAGACTAAACGTTGTCTCCATCTGCATCCGCATTGCATAAGGCTACCATTCTGCCTTCCGAGACTAAACGATGTCTCCATCTACATTCTTGCATAAGGATACCATGTTTGGCCAAATCGGACCCTAATTCCCAGCCCAATTTTATAATTAAAAAACCCGACCCACACCCTATTAACCCATACCCAAACCCAGAACCCACCTACCCCATTTAATCTCGACCGTTGATCTCCCAAATCAACGGTCCATGTTATCCCTTTCCCTTTTTAATCAAATGACGCCCCAAACCCTACCCCTATTCTCTCATTTGCACCGCCTCTGAATCCCTCCTCTCCCAAATTCTCTCTCAACTGACCCTAACCCTAATCACTATTATCGGCGAGAACCTCCTTCCTATGGTGTTTTCGTGCCTTCTCCGACCACCTCTGGTCTCCTATACTTCATGGCTCTTCGACTTTATGAGTCCTTGAGAAGATCTCAAGTAAATCCAACCTGTTCCGGTTTGAAACTCGTTCACTGGCCTGTCCTCGGCCATTTTCGTTTGTAAGAAAGGATTTCCTCTTGTTTTTCGTTTGAATCCATGAGTTTTTAACTGATTTTCTTCGTCTCTACTATTTTCTGTAAACCCTATGTTCGCTACTGTTCGATTCTTCTTAGATCTTTATAGATTTGAGGTGATTCGAGTATTATTAAGCATTTTCCTTTAAAAATCTCCCATTTTAACTAACTATTTTGATTTTAGTCACTCTTTTCTAAACTAGGGTTTCTGAAAATCCTTTTCTTCAAAATGCTTTCTGGTTTTAAGTGTTTAGCCTCTATGTCTATGTGTTTTGATTGATTTTGTTGAGTTCTTCCTTAACCCTAACTAGCCTATGCTAAAACCCCCAATTTTTGACACTTAGTTTGGATTCTGCACTTGTCCGTGTTATTTGATGCATGCCAATGTTCTATGCTTTGATTTACATGATTACTTCTTCGTTTAATTAGAATATCTTGTGATTTTACCCTAGTATGCCTCTATTAGGGTTTCAAATTCGATTTTTTCCGTTTACACTTGGCTTAGTTGCTTATTCATGGAAAACCTACATTATTTTCCCTAAATTAGTATTATTTTGAATCCTTATTCACTGATTTGCTATGGTAATACCTATATACTGATTTTCGGTTATTTTCCTATTTCTACGACCTCTGATTATTTCTTGCCTTGTTTACGATTAACTATGGTACTTGCTAATTCTTATTGATTGTTCCCTTAATTGATTTTTTGTTCATTTACCCTTAATTGCCAACCACGTACTTATGTATTTAATTTTCTTTCCTTTATTATATGCCCTACTCTTTATCATTAACTGGTCACCCCTTTACTAGAAGAGAACCTTGCTGATTTTGTGCATGATTGATTATGTAATTTTTCCTAATTACTGAATGATTGATTTTTTACCTTATTTTACTCTACTCTCAACTACTATATATACTCCCCTCTATTCTCACTTCCAGACGAACAATCAGTTCAAAAAACAGACACACATAAAATTCTCTCTTCTCTCTCTGCTACTTGTGCTAACTGCTTGTCTAGCCGGTTGAAAGCCAAGGCTAGACCGTGGAACTCTACTTGCTTTACTTTCTGCATTTTGCTTCCTTAACTGGTATGTTCCTAGTTCAATTCTGAAACTCAACTCTATGTGCTTCATGTTTCTTAATCTATGTCTCTTTCTGCACTAATTTAATGGCTTACGTATTTAATTACTCTTCTTGTTTACTACGTTATACAACATGCTTAAGTTTTGCCCTCTCTTGTTCAAGTGTGTACTCAGCATGTCTGGGTATCACTTGTCTTGTTTGATACTCGGCCAGCAAATCTACTTGAGTTCTTGTTTATTTCCCTCAACTAGTATGCCATGTTAGTATCATAGACTCATAATGTACTTGATTAACACTAAGTGGCATGACTAATTACGTGTAATAGACCCCTATCCTCAGCATGACTACTCCCATACCCTGTCTCTATGTCTTATTGCCTATTACTATTCTAATTTCGAGCATGATTCCTTGTTAACACTTTGAAGTAGTAGTTTTGTGTTCTGGAGGCCAATCAGTTGCTACTTGTTCTTTGTACCTGCTGGTCTATATACCTCTATTCTCATCCATGTTTACGTGTTTCTGATTTGGGCTCTCTATGTCCCCAACCCTTTACTTCCCTGCTTGTAAATGTTGAAGTGATACTATTCTTTGAACTTGTTCTGTGTGTGTTGGCTTGTTCCAAGTTGTTGTTGCTCCTATTCCCTTCTCCTTTCAAAAACTATTTTTCCCTAAGCAACCCTTCTGTTGTTTCGCAAACTTATTTCAAACATACTGTTTCAAAATTGTTTTTCCAATTCAACCTTTTCAAAACTATGCTAAGCACTCTCACCTTACTCTTAGACCACCAAGTTTTGCCCCTTTTGTGTGAGCCTTGCCTTGGGATCCTTGAGCTACTTCTGAACTTGGACACACAAAAGTTGGCCTTTCCACACTACACTTACTCTGTCTTGGCTATGAAATCTGGGTGTGAGCACTGTTCGGAATCCCTTGAGGTCCTTAAGGAACTCTGACACACCCGGATATGAGAAGGGCTATGAAACAATCTTAGCACTTGAGGTGATTTATTACATAACTCAGGGAGGAAATCCTAATCAGGCTCCCTATAGTGTAATCTCTTATTTTTCATTTCTACTTATGTAATTCATTTCAATGTTGGTCTGTAATAATCTGTTGTAAACAAGTATTGGGGCTGGCTAGTGAAAAGGGGAGGGTAGTTATGTATGTTATCAACATCAATGGGTAGAAACAATGTCTTAGGTTTACATTTCCTATATGTGCATTATCAACCCATTCAAAGCATGTCATGCATTAGATACCATGTTCTTAGGTTTACTGTTTCAGCATCTCATTTGGCATCACTTTATCACTTAGAAATCATGTTTTAGGCTAAATAACAATATTAATATAAATTGTTGCTCCTGCACATCTTGAAGTCATGATGTAACTCTTTGGGCATTTAGAAACCATGCTTTAGGAATTCTACATATTTTGCAATCATTCTGCATTTTTCATATGTTCACGTTAGATACCCTGTTTTTAGGATCTCACTCAGTTACACCTAGTTAAACTATTGATGCATGAAAAAAGGGCATAAAACAGTCTCATGTTTAATTATCTTGTTTAAGCGAAACTGGTCATAATCCTGCATGTATTTGCAACATTTAGAACAACATGCCTTTAGATAAAATAACTTTTAACTGTTTTCAATAATCTTGGTGACTGCTGCATATTATGTTATGCCTAGGCAAGCCTTAGGTAGTAAACTTAAATAAAACCAGAACCGTCTTTGTGATTAGTGTTTAACTGTCAACGTGTTAAAATCAGTAGGCAAGCTTGATTCGGACTTCTTTTCTGAGTCATGTAATAAATCTGGTTCTGCTGCTATCACTTAGATACCATGCTTTAGAATTCTGAGTTCAAATGTGGACCTTATCTATGTTTGAGTCGTGTTGTCTATATGCATTACTTATGGAGGTATATCTGAGCCTTCTATCTGTTTTCTGTGTTTTCCCCCTAAATGTAGTCCTATGTGTTCTTATTCGTCGCTTAGCATTTTGCCTTTAAACCTGAGGATCTGCCTAGAACCCCCCTATAGGATAGGAGTCCTAAATTCCTCTGGGATTGATAGGAAGGGATAGGTAACAGCATGCAATAGGGGTCGAGACCAACCCTCGCTTTAATTACCTTCATGGGGCGGGAAAGAGTAGATATAGACATGATGACCAGTGCATTAATACCACGTGTAGCCCCTCTTTGAGGAGTGTCATACCGGTATTGCATTGATGTGATCCATATTATAAACAAACCTAGGACACCCCTATTTACATTCACAAATGTGCTTAGATTGTAATTCTTTTAAACTCTTGCTATTCATTAATTGCTTTTCAAACATCTGTGTTCTTAAACTTTAATCCCCTACTATTTGAGCCATACTTGTTTATTTGCTAATTGTACAAATTCACAAAAACTGTTTGGCTGGGAACCATACTAGTGGATCTTGAGAGGTGCCTAACACCTGCCCCTTAGGATAATTTCAAGACCTTATCCAATCTCTCGTTACCAAACATAGTTATAAATGAACCCTATAGGTGCCCTAACGCACTTTAAATCGTTAGGTTGTGACTCTCTAATATGCAAAGCCCCTTTCCCAAAAGGAAAGAGTTATCCCAACCAAAATGTCATAAACCCGATTCCGTGAAGGAAAAAGGGGGTGCGACAGTGACGAGTGCGTACTTGTGCTAATTATTGAAAATCCGATTTTCATTAAGTAATTACTAGTATGTTTCCTTTACTGTTTATGTTACTTGCAATTTAAGTCTGTTGTTAGCTTAGGAAAGCATGTCTAATTGACTTATTTGCCTTACTTGTTCAAACTGCCTTATTTGGATTACGTGCAGCATGCTAGGTTAGAAATACCTGTTTTACCTTGGTATGGAATTGAATTGAATTGTGTACTCTTCTTGCTGTTGCTGTGCATTTACTTTGGGACTACGGGACGGTATCCCGAGAGATCCCCATGTATGTTTACTTTGGGACTACGGAACGGTATTCCGGGAGATCTCCCTGCACATTTACATTGGAACTACAGGACTGCACTCGGTAGATTCCCTCTGTACAGAGTATTTAAATTTGGGACTACGGATCGGTATTCCGGGAGATCCCCTCGCATTATGAGTTGGACTACGGGACGGTAACCCGGGATATCCACTAGTTATTTACATTTGGGACTACAGGACGATAGCCTGGGAGATCCCCGGTTGTTATCTTTGTGTTGAGTTGTATTTTCCTTCTGTGTTTACTTTGCCTTTGGAGTAGTTGTTGTTGTCCTTTATATCCTGTGTTACTTTTACTGTTGTACTCATTTATACTGCTTTATTTTACACTGTTGAACCTTATATTTTATTTAACCTCAGTAGGGCCCTGACCTTTCTCGTCACTACCCGACCGAGGTTAGGTTTGACACTTACTGAGTACCGCTGTGGTGTACTCATGCCCTTTCTGCGCATGTTTTTCATGTGCAGATCCAGGTACTTCTACTCAGACTTATCACGCTTGAGACGAGGCGCTTGAAGAGACTCCGAGGTATATCTACCGCGTCCGCAGACCGAAGAGTCCCTTTCTACTCTCCCTTTTGTATTAGCCCTTCTGTATTTTCATTTCTTTGTTAGACATTCTGGAGTTAGATGCTTGTAGACATTCAAAGGCTTGTGATCATGAGATTTCGGGTTTTGGGAAATGTATTAGTTTTTTAGAGTTGATATTGTGTATGCCGAGCGACACTTTTAAACATTGTTTTATTTTATTATTTTGGTTTTTAATTGCTTCTTCCGCAAATTGGTGTATTTTCCGCATTTTTAGGCTTACCTAGCCGTAGAGACTAGGTGCCGTCACGATGGTTCACGGAGGGCGAACCGGGGTCGTGACAGTCCAAATGCCCACTAATTAATAAAATAACATTATAATCCCGAGATAACTAATTCCGAAATTAGTTTTACTACAATTTTACCCCAACCAAACATGGAATAAACTAATCTCAAATTTAATCTCGGGATTAATTATCCCTTATCCGTCGTACCAAACGAGCCCTCAGTATCTTTACAATTTTAATTGCATAACTTTAATTGTGTCAAAACTTTATCAATGAATTAGTTTTATTTATATAATATATTCTTTCTTTTATTTTACGAAACATGTTATTGAATCTCATATACATTTAATAACAATTTAGAATATCTATGCAATTGCAAGTTTATTACAGTCAATATGCATTTCGTATAATTTGACACATATCTACATGCAATTATATTAATTATAATAATAAGTATTATTATAAAACATAAATCTTCAAGGCGAAATATTAATTATTGGCTGAATTTCTACGTGCAATTATTAAACAGATTGAATATCTACGTGCAACTATTAACGTGCAACGCACGTTCATAGAGACTAGTATAAACAAGTCCCTCGAGCTTTATCTCTGAATAGACTAATGCCAAAACATAATTTTAAATATCTAATTTTAGTTATCTACGTTAATTTGGTAGAAAATTATTAATTATTGAAAACAGTAATTTCATAAACAAGACCCTCGAGTAAAGTATCACTCATAAGTATAGCCCCTCGGGCAAGCCTCTCAGTCACTCATGACTCAGCTCTCTTCAATCAGTACTCACACTCAACACTCCCGCTCAATAAATATCTCATAACAATAACCGTTGCGGTGTGCAGCCCGATCCGTAAATATATATAGCCGACTGCGCTCACTAGGGGTGTACAGACTCCGTAGGGGCTCCTACAGCCTAAGCGTTATATCGCTGCGGCGTGCAGCCCGATATATATATATATATATATATATCGGATCCTCACCATAAGGTCCTTGACCTCTCTCAATCATCAACCTCACAGCCACTCGGACATTTTAGTGAAAAATCAGGGAACTCAGTCCAAACAGTTTTCATATATTTGAAAGTAGAGTAATGAAACTGAATCAAACAATTAACAGGTAAAAATCATGACTGAGAATATACTTTCAAATTGAAACAGTGTGAGGATAGTAGTAAAAATACCCCTAAAGGTCCAAACAGTTCGACACAAGGACCCAAACATGGCATGCAGCCCAAGTTAACAAATTCATTTCTAAAACACATAGATATCATATAGAGTTTATCAAAATATGCAACTCTACAGTTGTCACGACCCGGATTTCCCACCCTCGGGAGTCGTAATGACGCCTACTAGTGAAAGCTAGGCAATCCACTTATCTTACTCTTTTCATCTTTAATCCATTAACAATTATAATTTAACAATTATAAACAATGGAAATTAATAGAGCAGAAAAATGAAAATTTAACAATTTAACTAATATCAATACGAATCCATAACATATACTACCCAGAACTGGTATCACAATCTCACGGACTGTCTAAGAAAACTACAAAATAAAGTCTGAACAAGAAAGTACATGTCTGTCTCTGAAATAGTAAAGAACAGATGAAAACCAGATAGGGAGGGGATGTCAAGGCCGGCGGACGCCTGTAGAACTACCTCAGGTCTCAAGCGCAGAGTGTAGTATCACCACAACCGGCTCCATGTGCTGGTAAGTGTCGGGCCTAACCTCGGAGAAGCAGTGACGAGGCTAGGACACAATAACCAATAACCTGTAGCTAAACAGTATCTAATAGGATAACAGTAATAAAAGTAATTCGGAAGTAATGGGGAAAGGGTAACATGCTATGGGTAAAAATACCAACATAATGAATCACAGTAATAGTAGAATAAGACAATTAAAGTACTTGAACCAAAGCAAGAAATCATAATAAACAGGCAATAAGTACACGGCATCACCCTTCGTACTTTTACTCTCATTCCTCACCAATGCAATCAAGTAATGAAAATGTGTACGACATCACCCTTCATGCTTTATCTCTCTTCCTCACCATATACTATTAGAAATGTGCACGGCATCACCCTTCGTGCTTTATATCTCTTCCTCACCATATGCATCAATATTAATAAAATGTGCACGACATCACCCTTCGTGCTTTATAACTCTTTCCTCACCAAATGCATAAATATGAATGTGCACAACATCACCCTTCGTGCTTTATCACTCTTTCCTTACCCAAATAATAGCAACAACAATATCCCGACAAGGGAATCAACAATAAGTATAAATACATCCCGGCAAGGGAATCAACAATAAGAATTAAATATGTCCCGACAAGGGAATCAGCTATAACCAAACTTGTACCAATAATTAACCTCACAATTGAACCTCAACTAGAGCCAATGCTCAAAATAACGAAATACCAAGAAAATAATCATAAATTTTGCTCAACATGGATAATCAACAATTTAGACAATTTTAGTACTTATTAAGAAATATGACAATTACAATTTAAGACTCACGGCATGCTTGACACCGACGTATAGATACTCGTCACCACACCTATATGTCATATACTATACTAGCACATAGCAAATAAGGCACAATACCTATTCACTCAAGCTAAGGTTAGACCAAACACTTACCTCGATGCCACGAACACAATTCAAGCCTCAACTATCGCTTTACCTCTTGTTTCCACCACCAATTCGCTTGTATTTATCCATAATTTACTTAACGATATTAATAAATGCTAAATGAATCAATTCTAATGCATGAAAATAGGTTTTATAAAAATTTCCCCAAAAAGTCAAAAATCGACCCCGGGCCCACATGGGTCAAAACCCGAGGTTCGAACCAAAACCCGAATACTCATTCGTCCACGAACCCAAATATATAATTTGTTTTGAAATCGGACCTCAAGTCGAGGTTCAAATTCCCAAAAATTGAAAATCTTAAGTTCTACCCAAAACACCCAATTTCCCCCCTGAAAACCCTTGATTTTGAGTTGAAATCATGTGAAAAGATGTTATAGATTAAAGAAAATGGGTTAGAAATGACTTACAATCGATTTGGTGAAGAACTTTTCTTTAGAAAATCGCCCAAGAGAGCTTAGGTTTTGAGAAAGTTTGAAAAATGAAGAATTTTCGACTAAGTTATGATTTACACAGGCGCATATATCGCATTTGCGATGGACTCGCAATTGCGGCCAAAGCTTAGCAATTGCGAAGGATGGCCTATCTTTGCTTTCTTCGCAAATGCGAACAATGTTCGCAATTGCGGTGCCTGTCAAGGTCGCATTTGCGACATAAGCTTCGCAAATGCGAAGGTTCCCTATCCAACCCAGTCTTCACAAATGCGATGGGTGTTCGCAAATGCGAGCTCGCAATTGCGAAGCCTGCAAGACCTGCAATATACCAACAGTTTTTCTAAGTTCAATTTCACTCCGCGGTCTATCCAAAACTCACCCGAGCCCTCGGGGCTCCAAACCAAACATGCACCCTAACCTAAAAACATCCTACGGACTTGCGCGCACGATCAAATGATCAAAATAACATCAATAACTATGAATTAAACCTCAAATTCATGAAATCTCTCAAGAACATCAAAATCTCCTAATTCTCAAATAAAGGTCCGATTTATACCAAACGAACTCTGATTCTTACCAAACTTCACATATTCAACTTAATTATTATTTCAAACTTGTACCGAGCTCCGGAACCAAGATACGAGCCTGATAACATCAAGAATTACATCAATTCACTTCTAAAAACCTTTATAATTTCCAGAAAATAATTTTTCTTAAAAATTCATTTCTCGGGCTTGGGACCTCGGAATTCAATTTCGGGCATATGCCCAAGTCCCAAATTTTACTACGGACCCTACGAGACCGTCGGATCACGGGTCCGGGTCCGCTTGCCAAGAATGTTGGCCAAAGTCAACTCTAATCAATTTTAAAAGCCAATTCCCTTATTTTTCTTAGATTTCACATAAAAACTTTCCGAAAACGCGTCCGGACTGCACACACATATCGAGGTGAGACAAAAAGAGACTTTTAGGGGCTCGAAACACAAAATTGACTCAAAAATCAACACAACAGTTGTCACGGGACGGACCAAGTCACAATCCCTACGGGTGCACGCCCACATGCCCGTCACCTTATTTATCAAAATAGTACGAAATTCCGGGGTTTCATAAACTCAGATCTAGATTTACAATCGTTACTTACCTCGAACCAGAAGAAAATCTACTCCGCAATGCCCTTGCCTCTCGACTCGGCCTCAAATCATTCCGAATCTATCCAAAATAAGAATCATAACATCAATACAAGACAAAGGGACAAAGCCCACACGAAAATTATCAAATTAAACTCAAAATTCCCAAATTGGTCAAACTCGACCCCCGGCCCATGTCTCGAAATTCGATAAAAATCACAAATCCTTATCCTCCCACGAGTCTATACATACCAAAATCATCAGAATCGGACCCCAAATGGCCTCTCAAATCCCCAATTTAAACTCTCTAATTTCAAGCCCTAATTTCCCAAATTTTCACCCCTAATCTCTTCAATTTCCATGTTAATCAACTGAAATTCACCATAGATATGTGTATTAAGTTCAAAAATCTTACCTCAACAAGAACTCCTTGATTTCCTCTCCAAAACCCTCTAAAAGCTCCAATCTCGTCTCAAAAATGGTGGAAATAGGCAAAAAATTTGCGAAGGGATGCTTATATAGTTTCTGCCCAGGCATTTCCGCACCTGCGGTCAACTTAACCGCATCTGCGATTTTTCATTAATTCCTCAAAAGCCGCACCTGCGACCCATGTCGCGCACCTACGGGCTCGTAGATGCGGTCCAGCCTTCCGCTCCGGCAATCACTGCCGCTCCTGCGATCTCCTTTCGCTTCTGCGGCTCGCACCTGCGGTCTCTAATCCGCAAGTGCGGTTATGACAGAAGCAACAACTGAAGCTGCTTAATTTCAAGACCAAACTTTCCAACAAACTTCCGAATTCATCCAGATGCCCCCGAGACCTCAACCAAAAATACGAACAAGTCACATATCATTATTCAAACTCATACCAACCCTCGGAATACTCAAAACAACATCGAAACACCAAATCACCCTCGGATTCAAGCCTAAGGATTTCAAAACTTCCCAATTCCGCAACCGATCCAAAAACCTATCAAACCTCATCCGAATGACCTGAAATTTTGCACACACGTCACAAATGACACAACAGACCTACTTCAATTTTGTAATTCTATTCCGACCCCGATATCAAAATTTTCACTGCCGACCAAAAAATGCCAAATATCTAATTTCGCCTTTCAAGTCTAAATCTACCATGGACATCCAAATTGCATTCCGAACACGCTCCTAAGTCCAAAATCACCTAACGAAGCTATCCGAACCATCAGAATTCACATCCGAGAACTTCTACACATAAGTCAACATCCGATTGGCTTTTCCAACCTAAGCTTTCAAATATTAGACTAAGTGTCTCATTTCACTCCATGACCGTTTTGAACATAGAACAACCAACACGATACGATGAAATACAGCTGAACAACATATAAAGAAGCAGAAACAGGGAGAACGGGACTGTAACTCATGAAACGACCGACCGGACCGTTACAAAAATATTATTTGAGTAGAAAAGCAGTTCAAAAATAATATAATAATATATTATTGTGGGGATTTTTTTTCAATTTCAACGCTTTATTCAGTCCGTTTAACATTACTTTTATTTTTTTGGTATTGAATATTATATGGAGGATTCTTGTGAAATTGATTTTTATTAAACCTTCCTATATATTTTTAATAAGAATTTAATAGACAATATTGTATTAATTTTAAAATCTTAAATATTAAAAAATTAATATAGAAGTTATTGTCGTCCAAAAAATAAGTTATTACAAGTATGTCCTTTCCATATGGGTTCTTATGTTTAATATTTTTGGGTTATTTTCGTCCATCAATATTATATTCTTGCTTTTATGATAATATACTCTTCTTTTTCTAAATGAATTTGGACAATATAATACGTTTTCAAATTAAATTAATAATAGAAATTTTTTAAGAAGTATATCCTAAAAGTAATAGGATTACATGACCAAAAATATGTCATCCCGGAAGTAACTATACTAATAGAAAATCTAAGATGTTCCTAAAGGTATTAGGTTTACATGCTAATAAAGGTATTAGGTTTAGATGCTAACATGTAGTATTATATATATATGCCGATAAGTAATTATACTAATAGGATTCTTAAAGGTATTCATGTAAGATTCTTAACATGTAGTATTATGTCATAAAACTAATAGGATTACAATGCGAATGTCTAGAATTCCGATTATGTCATTTTATTGTGAGTTATTATGCTTAATATTAAAAGGTTATATTTGTAATCCAACATTTTTATTCATGTTTTTATAATAATATAGATATAGATATAGATAGATAAATAGCTAGATAGCTAGATATAGATAGATAGATTAGGTCGGACTCGCTTTTGGACTACCATCATAATTGGGTCAAATTCTTGCTGTTTAGATTGCCGCTGCCGTTTAGACTGAATACAAAAAGAAGCGAATCAAATACGCCGTGCCTATACTAATAGAAAATCTAATATGTTCCTAAAGGTATTAGATTTACATGCTAACATGTAGTATTATATATTTATACCCAAAAATAATTATACTAATAAGATTCCTAAAGATAATTTATGTAGGATTCCTAATGTGTAGTATTATGTCCTAAAACTAATATGATTACAAGATTAATGTGTAGAATTCCAATTATGTCCTTTAATATGAGTTATTATACTTAATATTAAAATATTATTTTTGTAATCCAATATTTTATTCATGCTTTTATAATAATAAAAATAAATAATAATAATAATGTAGAATATAGATAAATATAGATTCTCTTTGAAGACATTTAAGGTTTGACTGGTTTATTCCCTTCGCTTGAAGAAGACATTTCCTTGACCTAACAATCTGTAATGACATTCGTTCGCAACTCGTCAACCCTCATCTCTTGGATTTCCGTACACACACTAATTCACTCTCTTTTTCTCTCTACATAGACACACACACACAAGACTGTTAACTGACAAATTAAATTCATTTTTTACAGACTGGTAAGCTCCAGCAAACAGTAGCCAACTGTGTAGAAGTCACCGGAATCGGTCTCCACTCCGGCAAAGTATCCACCGTTAGAATCTGCCCGGAGCTTGCCGGCGAGGGTAGGTACTTTGAACTCGGTTCAAAGGTCATTCAGGCATCCATTGACTTCGCCAAGGAGTCTCCACTGTGCACCACGCTGTGTAAAGATGGCCACTCTATTAGTACCGTTGAGCACTTGCTTTCCGCTTTGGAAGCCACCGGCGTCGATAATTGCCGTCTCGAAGTGGAAACCTCTGATCCTCATCATCCCTCCTCCTTTGAGGTACTCCCATTCCATTCTTATCGCACTTTCAAGTGTAGTCCTAATTTGACTCAGTACTCACAATCAGGGTGGCTCAACGGAATTGGTGGCCTAAAGCCAGATTAGAGACCTTTTTTTTTCTTTAAAACAAAAACTTCCTATATATTTTTCTTTGAAGTTTATTTATCTAGCTTTTTGAAATATAAAATTATTAAGTAATAATTTTGTTTATAATTAACTTTTTGTGATAATTTTTTCAATTAGTAATATGTATAGATAATCCATTTAATTTATCTTGAGATATTGTTGATCTTAATTAAGATTTTATTAATTTTAATTTAAAAAAAGAATTCCGTATATGCAACTAGTATAAAAATTATTAATATTATTCTTTTGAAAAGAATCAAGTCCTCTTATATGATTAAGTATATCGTTTAGAGTATTACCTTCTGATTATACTATTTTTCTTAACAGTTTTAGTTTGAAATATAAGTCTAAATCGTCAATATCAATGGACTATTTTTGGGGCCTAAAGCCTTTGCTTTACTTGCCTTACCCTAAGCCGGTACTACACATAAGGCTAGTTCAACAAGCAATATTTGTGGAATCCCTTACTCATATCAGTACATAAATTCCTCCAATTTCAACTGTGTCAAGTCAAAATAGAACTATAACATTTGGAATTAACGAAGTAATAATTAATTAGGATAATAATGCATTCTCCCTTTAGGGTGGAGTCTCCAATTTGTTTAACTTGGCTACCAAATTTGAGGCAAAGATCTCTGAAAGGAGAGGAGAAATAGGTGCTTCCAAACAAGTAGCTTCATAACCCTAAAATACACAATGTCTACATCTATTAGATTTTGTGTGCAAAGTGAAAGATGTATATATATATACATACTTTTTTTTGGTCTTCCTTGACTTCCTCCTAAGCTCATCGGGGCCTCGTATATTTTTTTGTAACCTCACTGTACATAGTCTGCACTTTTATGGTGCTTCTTCTATTTTAATGAGATTCTTGATTTACTTATAAGAATATTGAGTTCAGTTGTTTAAGTCTAAGTACATTAACAATGGTTTGATGATCAGCTTTCCTAATTTTGACCACCAAAGTCAATGTGGATAGTACTACAACAACAACAACAACCACCCAGTATAATCCCATATGTGGGGTCTGGGGAGGGTAGGATGTACACAGCCTTACCCCTACCCTTACCCCTACCCTGAAAGGGCAGAGAGACGGTTTCGGATAGACCCTCGGCTAAAGAAGGTGAGAGAAGCCCTGATAGCAAGTAATAGCAAGACAAAATAATTAGAAAACTAAATCGAAGATAGCAACAAAGAATATGAAAGGGATACCGATAACAAAGAATAATTTGTGCTTTTGACTTATTCATTTTTTTTTCTTTGGTGGTAATTTTAGCAATTAATTATGGAAATTATGGTGTTCAAAAATCTTTATTTGACTAGATGAATGGCAGTGTCAAAAACAATATTGGATTAGCAGTAAAATAATTAATTGTTGAACTAAACAAACTGAGACAGGTTCCTATTCTGGATGGGTCAGCAAGAGAATGGGTAGAAGCAATTGAAGAAGCTGGGCTGAAGGCATCTTTAGATCGTAGTGGTAAAAGCCGTGAGAAATTGGCTCGTGTTCTTACAGAACCTATTACTGCATGGAGGAACGATTCTTTTATAGCTGCATTCCCTTATTCAAAGGTCAAGATTACCTATGGCATTGACTTTCTACAGGTAATTTCATTAGATTGTCTGCTGTGCTATTCTTCTTCTCAGTTAGGTAAAATAAGGAAAAAGTTAAGTGTAACGGATGGTAATGAAGTAAATGACATTGTTTTTGTGCACATCAATAGACCATGGTATGGATACTTCATGCATCTAACTGATAGCAGTGATTGCCTGACATAGGGCAAGTTTTTTTTTTTTTGCTAAAATCCCTTAATTGAATTCGTACTCTTGGCTGTCATATCTGTGCTAAACTTGTTTATCTGATGAGCGGCAATTGATTGTGTAGCAAATAGCTTGATGGTCAAAACCACTATAAATTAGCTCTGGGGCATGGGTGATGTAGTATTTTGTTTCAAAAATCAAAATTTGAAAGGAGATATGAGGCTTTTTTTTTTCTGGCTAAGAAATATGACATGTTGAGCTACCAAGATTAGGCAAATGTTTTTGATAGAAAGGTCTACTAAATGAATGCATTTGGCGTAGGCACCTGAAATTGGCTGCCAGTGGTTCTCTTCAACCTGTCCGGATAAAGATTTCTTTGCCAAAGAACTAGCTTCTGCTAGAACCTTTTGCATTTATGAGCAGGTAACTTCCAATCTTCTGATTCAAAATGTTATTTCAGCTCTCCTTTTTGCTTTTCTGAATTAGAACATTAATATGATATTACAATCTAGCTTTGGCAACAAGCACTTTCTTATACTTTATCCACCATGAACCTATTTTGATATGCCATCTTTGGACTAGGCGAACAAATGGAATGTTTGCTCAGCGCGTAATTTTACATTAGTACTTAGTCAAGGAAATTACCAAAGTAGTCATGAAAGATTATTTTTGATAAATATGTTCCATCATGGTTTAAATCTGAACTTTTAAATGAATTTGAATCTGTTAAATATGTGATAGCACTGATGGTAACACAATGGTTGGGAATCCTGACGAGCGCAAAACTGGCGCATATAAATTGAAACTCATTAGTCAAAGATAGTATAGTGAAATATCGCCTCCATAGGGGTTGGATTTAGATAATTCAAATAATTTCTGGGTTAATGCTATTTAGGATGTTCAACACTTTGATTTGGGATGATTATGAACTATAATTAACTAGCTAAAATTAAAGCATTAATAATTGATCACAGAGAACTAGAGAGTAGTAAACTTGGGTTGTCATCACTGCGAGAAATAAGGGTCATGACATGATATGTGTACGATTGCTGTCCTAGATTTGACACAGTTAAAGGTTTTATTGATTCTCACGCATTCAACATGTTATTATCTTATTATTCTGATTCAGACTCCTCTATTGATTAAATTTGAACCGCTCAAATAAGCTAATGTGAAGTGCGGTGAAACTTGCAAGAATCTATTGGTAGGAATGGTCTAAGAGAAACTTCTCGCGAATATTTCTCAATCTTGTTGTTGTTGTAATTCAAACGGTAGATCACGAAGCTCTTTCGATTAGGTTAAAGAACTATGGACTACCAAAACAAATTAAAGCATATGCTGCAAAAAATATTCAATAAAGTGTTCCTCTTTATGTTAAACAAGATAACGAATAAAATCACAACTAAGATTAAAGCTCCACCATCATATTCAAGCAATTAAATAATAATCAAACCCATAAACAACAACCAAATTACCAAATCATGTCAAACCCTTAGGTAATCTATTCCATAGATATGGAGAAAGTCATCACAATAGAGTTAAAGAATAAGAAAATATTAATCCAATGCTACAATCCAAACTCGCGTATTGAATTGGTGGAAGGATGATGAAATCTTGTGTTTGAAGCCTCTGATGCTCTCCAATAGCTCCCTAGGTCAAAATTCCCTTAAAAATGTGGTTCTAGTGTATTTATACTGTGTAGAGATAACCTACGACCGAAATCTATATCTATATATGTTATATTAAAAGCACGAAGGCCCTTAACACAATGTCGTTCGCCTTTTTTTACCCCTTAAACATATTTTTCATTGGATAAAAGTGTAAAATAAAAAACTTTCCTACTATTTAGGAGTTCAAAATCATCTAAGTTTTGTCTAATATAAATTCGGTGTTCAATATTTTTCTAGGTTTTATTAGTGAAACGGCTGAAAATAACATCTAAAAGTGCAAAAGAAAATATGGAAAAGAATAGTGAATGATATTTGTACTCAATAATAGTGTAATACACATGGGGAGCATATTTACAATAGCGGGGTTCTCATGAGTTAATATACGCCACATGGGCAATCAAAATGGTATTAATTTTATTTTGAACAAAAATAGAAAGAATAATAGGACCTTTGCGAAGTTTAGGTGTAAAACATAAGTAGGAGAATCCTTCTTTAATTAATATTCCTAATAACAAGAGTGTAAAAACGGCCCGTTCATATCCCAGTTTGTTGGGGAAGTCAAAAACTCTTGTAGGTTAAAAAGGAAAAAAGAATACGACAATTAATAGAAAACTTATTATTTAATATCCCTATTAAAGAGGTCAAAATTTCCATAGTTAAAAATGGAAAAAACCTAGTTTTCATATACAACGTTGATTTTGGGAATCATACCAGTTGAATCAAATGGAAACCAAAATTTGATTAACGTTCGTTTTGGGAATCATACCAGTTGAAAAAGGAAGTTGAAGATGCAACCCAGTTTTCGTATACAACGTTGTACATCATTATACAATATCATACAACATTATAATATGTATATAATTTTGTACATTTGGTATGAAAATACTATTATACAACATTGATCTTTCTGTTCACGATTTTTATTCTACTCCCTCGTTTGAAGTAATTTCCTATTTCGCCATAGTAATTCTAGTTTTGTTGCATGTTTTTGGTTTTTTGTTTTGCTGTGTTTCCGTTTTGCTTTTGTTTTGCATACATTTTATTTAGAGTTTTCTTTTTTCTTTTACTTTGTATCCTATATGCTTTTTGTTAACACTAGTTTTACTTTTTTGTGTCAGTGAAATACTGGTATACATCATTATACATTTCATATACAAATTTATACAAAGTTATACATGTATTGCTCATGTCCAGCTAAAACTGAAATTTAAAATTTTTGTGCGTTTTCTTAATTTCTTGAACAATCTATGTAGAAATTGACTTTCCTTGTTGATTTTTCTGCCAAATTACGAACTTGCAGCAATTTTTTTAATATTTGCGTTTGATTTATGCTATTTGGAACTTGGGAAAGTAGAGAATTTAAGGTGTTCGAGTTGTATGATGTATGATTTTGCATTTTTGTAGTTGGAATAGTGATGTATATGAACTTTGGGAAGAATAATGGAATTTTCACGCTTAAAGATATATGCAGAATAAATAAACAGAAACATGCTCTTTTTGTAGCCGTGGGCTATTATCTTTGGGCTATAGATTTGCAAAATTATGATTGGGTTATTATGTTGCAATGTAGGTGTATGAGTTGTACTTATGTTTAATTCTCTCTAAAATAAACGTAAAAGTGAAAATTCAGTTAAATATATGTATATATAATAGTAGTAGTAATAATAATGAAAGTAGTAGTAATAATAATAATAATAATAATAATAATAATAATAAGTCTAAATCTTCTTCACAACTAGTTCAAGTAACTGATTCTACAATTAAATTTTAAGCTAATACGCAAAATTATGTAAAATGACCAAAATGCCCCTCGGTCCCATGTCTCGGAATCGGGTGAAATTTACATTTTCAGAAACCTCGTACTCTCACGAGTCTACATAACAAGAATACTGAAATCGGAGTCCAAATGACCCCTCAAATCCTCAATTAAAGGCCTATTAAACTCAAGCCCTAATTACCCATTTTCCCCAGATTTCTCACCACTAATTAGATCTTTAATCACATAAAAACGAGTTATGAAGTCAAGGATGTTACCTCCAAGCGATTCCCCTTTGTTTTCCTCAAAAATCTCTCTCAAAAGTTTCAAACCCAGATGAAAATGGTGAAAGAATCTCTTAAATTCGCGAAGGCAACTATTTATATGTTCTGCCCAGCGATTTCCGCATTTGCGGCCCTGGGACCGCATCTGCGGACACAACGTCGCATCTGCGACTTTCATTAAAATGCCAGCTTCCGCATCTGCGGACCTCTAACTGCAAGAGCGATTCCGCTTCTGCGAGCCCTTCACCACATCTGCGGTTCCTGAGGAATTGACACAAAGCCGCTTCTGCGGCGCCGCATATGCGGTCCCCAAATCGCAGATGCGAAAATACCAGAAGACCAGCTGTTGCAGCAACTTTAACTCCAAAATTTCCTCCGTTAACCATCCGAATTCATTCCGAGGTCCCCGGGACCTCAAATAAAGGCATCAACATATCCTAAAACCTTATTCAAACTTGTGCAAATCTTCAAAACACCTCAAACAACATCAAAACAACCAAAACACATCGGATTCAAGCCTAAGTTTCTAAAATCTTCCGAATTCCGCTTTCAGTCAAAAACCCAATCAAAACACGTCCGAATGACCTGAAATTTTGCACACACATTCCAAATGACACAACGAAACTACTGCAACTCTCGGAATTCCATTCTGGCCCTCGGATCATAATCTCAACGAAACTAGGGCCAGGTCTGCTAGACTGGCCTTTGAAAGCGACCCGCGCAGGAGGCGCGCTAGAAACCGGTGGTGCATAATAGGGCTCTTGCGGTCTAGGAGGAGCTGGAGCACTACTGGCTACTTGAAGAGCTGAATGAACAGGGCGACTCATATAACCCCTACCATGACTACCTGCAGCTGGGGTACGAGCACCAGAATAATGGCCCAACTCTCGAGACCTCTTGGCCTCCCTCTCCTCTCTCTCCCTAGCATGCATACCCTCGATCCTCCCGGCAATGCTCACCACTTGTTGATAAGAAATATCCATCTCTAACTCACGAGCCATGCTAGATCTGATGCTGGGAATAAGGCCCCCAATAAACCGGCGAACCCTCTCGCTGATAGTAGAAACAAGGCTGGCGCATGCCTAGCCAAACTGGTGTAACGGACAGCATACTCTGAGACAGTCATAGCGCCATGGTGCAAATGCTCAAACTCTGCGCGCCATGCGTCCCTGAGGCTCTGAGGAACATACTCTCTCAGGAACAGATCTGAAAACTGAGTCCAAGTCAGTGAAGCAGCCTCATCTGGACTATCTAACTCATAGGTGCGCCACCACTCATAGGCGGCTCCTCAAAGCTGGAAGGTAGTGAAAGAAACCCCGCTCGATCCTGAGATGCCCATGGTACGGAGAATGCGGTAACATTCATCAAGAAATCCCAGAGCATCCTCCGACGCTAGACCACTAAATACAGGGGGCTTGTACTTCTTGAACCTCTCAAGCCTCAACTGCTCATCCTCGGAAGCCGCTGCCCTGTACTCAGGCTGAACTGGCACCGCAGGCGGCACAGGAATAATCTCAGGGACCTTCTCAACATGCACTCGTTGCTCAGGAGTGCGGGCGGCGGGAGTCTGTGCTCCTCCCCGGCCTGAGACGTAGCTGCAGCAAGGGGAAGCAACCCTGCCTGAGCCAATGTGGTGTACATGCTCATGAACTGTGCCAAAGTCTCCTGAAGAGCTGGAGTGGTAGTAGCAGTGGGCGTGTCAGGTGCTTGGACTCCGGTTGGATCCGCTGGTGGTACCTCGGCGGCAGCTCGCACAGGTGCTCTGGCTGCACCACGTGCGCGTCCTCGGCCTCTACACCGGCCCCGGCCTCTGACGGCTGCAGTAGGGGGCGCGGGTGCCTGATCGTCTCGGGTAGCACGTGTCCTCACCATATGTGAGAGAATGGAAGACAGAAGTTTAGAATTGTGATGTCAAAATACCGCACGATAAGGAAATCAAATGAAGTGGAAATTTTTCCTAACAGTTACATAGCCTCTCGTAGATAAGTACAGACGTCTCCGTACCGATCAGCGAGACTCTAATAAACCGGCTTGTGATCCGTGACTCCTATGAACCTAGAGCTCTGATACCAACTTGTCACGACCCCGGTTCGCTCTTCGTGAACCATCGTGACGGCACCTAGTCTCTAAGACTAGGTAAGCCTAAACTTGCGGAAGATAACCAAAACTTGCGGAAGTAAAACAATTTTAAAACAGAAGTAAGGCAATAACAGTGTTAAATGTGTCGCTCGGCATACACCATAATTATATAGATCTCAAAACCAATATCTAAATCCACGACCCGGAAACCCACGAATCACAAGCTAAGAAAAGGAAATACTACATAGCTCTTACTCCGGAATTTGTCTTATAAGAACAGAAAGTACAGAAGGGATAAATACGAAAAGCAGGAATAGAAAGGGACTTCTCGGTCTGCGGACGCGGCAGATGTACCTTGAAGTCTCTAGGGCAGTCGCCTCCCTCAAGGATAGTAGGCCTGATCAGCGGTACCTGGATCTGCACATGAAAAACATGCGCAGAAGGGGTATGAGTACACCACAGCGGTACTCAGTAAGTGCCAAGCCTAACCTCGGTTGGGTAGTGACGAGGAAGGTCAGTGCCCTACTGAGGTTAAACAAATATAAAGGTCTAACAGTATAGGACAGAACAATATAAATAAGTACGGCTGTAAAATAAGACATGATATACAGAACAGCAACAATTATACAGAACACGGTAAACATGGAAAGGAAATTCAGCTCAGTACCAATAGTAACAATCGGGGATCTCCCAAGATACCGTCATGTAGTCCCATCTTTACATATCCAGTGAATCTCCCGGGATACCGTCCCGTAGTCCATCATATATATGTTCGAAGGATCTCCCGGGATCCCGTCCCGTAGTCCAACTCATAGTGCACGGGGATCTACTGGAATCCCGTGCCGTAGTCCCAAATGTAAATACCCAGTACTGGGAGAATCTACCGGGTGCATTCCCGTAGTTCCTTATAACTGTGCAAGGGGATCTACCGGGAATCTAACCCGTAGTCCCAAAGTAAATGTGCAGGGAGATATACCAGGAATCTAACCCGTAGTCCCAAAGTAAACAGACAAGGGGGAGCTACCGGAATCCCACATCCGTTGTCCCAAAATAAATATACAGCAACAACAAGAAGATAAACAGAAATAGCAAAATTCAAGGCAATAAGTGATTCTAGCCTAGCATGTTGCACAGAATTCAAGTAACGCGGTTAAATCAAATGAAGCAATTAAGTCACTTAGACATGCTTTCCTAAGCTAACAACAGGCTTAATAGTGCAAGTAATAGAAACAGGAAAGGAAACATACTAGTAAGTACTTAAAGAAAACCAGATTTCCAACAATTAGCACAAGTACGCACTTGTCACCTCACGTACAAGGCATTTCAATTACCAAATATACCAATCCTAAGGGGAAGGTCTCCCACATAAGGTTAGATAAGCCACTTACCTCGAACCGGCTTAAAATCAACCCAATACCACGTCTTTGCCACTAGTACTTAACTCCAAATGGCCCAAATCTATTCAATTCAATTGCATAATGTAAATAACACTTTAAATAACTGATTCTACAATTAAATTCTAAGCTAATACTCGAAATTATGTAAAATGACCAAAACGCCCCTCGGCCCACGTCTCGGAATCGGGTGAAATTTACATTTTTAGAAACCTTGTACTCTCACGAGTCTATACATAATAAGAACACTGAAATCGGAGTCCAAATGACCCCTCAAATCCTCAATTAAAAGCCTATTAAACTCAAGCCCTCATTACCCATTTTTCCTAGATTTCTCACCACTAATTAGGTCTTTAATCATATAAAAACGAGTTATGAAGTCAAGGATGTTACCTCCAAGCGATTCCCCTTTGTTTTCCTCAAAAATCTCTCTCAAAAGTTTCAAACCCAGATGAAAATGGTGAAAGAATCTCTTAAATTCGCGAAGGCAACTATTTATATGTTCTGCCCAGCGATTTCCGCATTTGCGGCCCTGGGACCGCATCTGCGGACACAACGTCGCATCTGCGACTTTCATTAAAATGCCAGCTTCCGCATCTGCGGACCTCTAACTGCAGGAGCGGTTCCGCTTCTGGGAGCCCTTCACCGCATCTGCGGTTCCTGAAGAATTGACACAAAGCCGCTTCTGCGGCGCCGCATCTGCGGTCCCCAAACCGCAGATGCAAAAATACCAGAAGACCAGCTGTTGCAGCAACTTCAACTCTAAAATTTCCTCCGTTAACCATCCGAATTCATCCCGAAGATATGAGACCGAGTGTTGGTCAGTCAAAACTTCCATGTCCAGAAGATGAAGGTGGCAGAAATGAGAATGTTAAGATGGATGTACGAGCATATCAGGATAGATAAAATTAGGAATGAAGTTATTCGGGACAAGATGTGTGTGGCCCCTGTGTGAGCACCTAATTTTTGATCATATTTTTATTTTCACCATTTTTAATAGGTAAATATTTTTTAAGTTTAATCTAAATATTTTAGCTTTTGTTTCATCTATTATAGGTTTTACTTAAGAAAATAAAAAAAAATTAAATCACATTTCTTGTATAAGTTTTATCTTCATTTACAAAGAATATATATATGTATATGTATAGTTTAGTGCAATTTTTAAGTTAGAGACTTTCAATAAATAAATATTAAGTATGTACTAATATTTTTAGGAGTAGATTTTATTTTGTTTACTTATTTTCAAGAAAAGAAAATTAACAAAAAGAGAGCCAATAATAAATGGCCACATGGAAGATTACCTCATATCTCCTCTAACTAATTTACCCATAGAAAAGACCTCCCCAAGTCGGCACTTGCAGATAACCAACCACACACAAAAAAAGGGGGAACCCGTGAAAACAGGGGAAAAAGAACAGAGGCAGGGAAAAACCCTTCTGATGCGTTTCATAGCAAAAGCTCAGAAGCAAAAATCATAAAAAACCCATGAAAACTTCAATCTTCCCCGTAAAAATCAGCCACTGTCTGTATCACTTAAGACCCAATTAAAACAAACATAAAAAAACTCCTCCATATCCACCAACAATCCAGCCAACAACGCAACCAACAAAGCAGCAAAAAGCTAGCTACAATTAGTCTCAAAACCATCCAAAAGCATCTGAAAATACTTTCAAAATGACCCCAAAACCAGCCTCAAAACCACCCAAAACTCCAAATGCAGCAGTAAGAGAGTGAGACCCAAAGAGCTGAAACCTCTACTATAAAATCATTGGAAATGTTCAGTCCGTCAGGGTCGTCGAGGTTGCCGTTCGAGTGCTCCTATCGCGGGTCTCGTTCTAGTTCTTTATCTGGGTTGTAATCGCTGGGATTCATGTATTTTGATGACGTTGGGAGCTTTATGTTTTGATATATTGAAGAAGTTTATTTGCTGAGTATAAAGGTTCACTCTCACCTTTCCTATTCGAATTTCTTAATTGCCTTTTTTTTCTAAATTCTTGTTTGTTCACGAATCTTTTCCATGTGTTTTGTTTGGGTTCTGTTAATGCATCTTTGATGAGGAATTTTTGAATGCTTCATTGTGAATGAACTTGGACAACAATAAGTTTTGGGTTTAGTTAGAATCAAAAGTTTTGGTTTTCAACTGTCCCTTTTCAGTATATTAACTATTTTTTTTGAACATAAAAGCACGGTAATATAATTATCGTGCTTTTATGTTAAAAAAATAGTTAATATACTGAAAAGGGATTTTGGCCCGGTAAGGAAATAGTTGGGGTTTGAAATTAGTTATAAACTTATTTTTATCATTTAGTTCCTCATGTGAATAATCAATGCGCTAGCGATTCAAATATCCTGTTCTTAAGTTAATTATCATTTACTTGAAGCATAAATTTTGGTTGTTAAACAAAGTGATTAAAAATAATTGTTGGTAAACATCTGTTGAATTCTTGGTACGAAATAGGCGCATAGGCCACCTGAAAGAGGCGAGCAGTGGTGTCTTGTTTGTTTGGAATTGAGAAGAATTGGGTGGACAAATTTTTTGGTTTTTGGATTAGTTTATCCCTGAATAAGCTAGCCCTCTTTCCCTAATTAATCTACTTTATCCCTTTCACAATAACTTCCATAACTCATTTGCCCTACAACAAATCTCAAAATAGTTTAAGAAAATAATTCAAAACATGCTAATTGCTTTAGGCGCGATTAATAATAAATTATTGTGACTATGGATGCGGTTCCCGCGGCATAGTCATGATACGTAACTCCAAATTCGAGTGCAAGTTTGTGTGACTTGACCGCAACTTCAATGTAATTTTAAAAATTAATATGTTGTAAATTGCAGGTGCGTTTCACGTGGCGCAATTTACTGTATATACAAGACGAGAAGTGTACGACATCGTAACTTGTTTTCTAAATAAATTCCATAATTACTTAAAAATAGATGAAAGCGGTATAAAAGCGACAAGCAGAAAAGGTTTCAAAACATGTAATAATTCAGATAATTAGGCCAATTATTAATTGTTAAGCGATCGGATAAACCCCCGAAACTCGAGAGTGCCTCTCACCTTCTTCCGGATTAACAGAATTTCTTACCTGACCTTCTATGTTCGCGGACCATAAATAGAGTCCATTTTCCTCGATTGGGATTTTAAAGTAAATCGGTGATTTGGGACACCATAACAATTATTCCAAGTGGCGACTCTAATTTAAATAAATTGTCACGACCCTAAACTAGGACCCGGTCGTGATGGCGCCTCTCGTGAAGACAAGGCTATCCGAAACTTCCGATTTTCCAATTTATTAGCAATTAAGCATTACGAAACAGTCGAAACATGATAAAATAATCCAAAGTAGCAGATAATATCATAAATATGCGGAAGAACAACCCAACATAGCCCGATACCGGGGTGTCACTAGTCACGAGCATCTATAAAACCTAATACAAGTCTGAAAAATCCACAAACTATTACAAATGTCTGCTAAGAGATGGAAATGATAAAGAGGGAGAAACACGGGACTGCGGATGACGAACAGCTACCTCGTGGACTCCGATATCTGCCGGGAGCTCTTAACTCGCACTGGCAGGATCAACAACGTCTGAATCTGCATACAGGGGTGCAGGGAGTAAAGTGAGTACTCCAACTCAGTGAGTAACAAATGTAAATAAAGACTGAAAGCAAGAAATCACATAAGGCACAAAGCATTCTATAATGAAGCAGTAATGTGACGACCCGGCCCGTCGTCACGTGAGTTACTGCCCCGTTTCCCCCATTTTTATGCTTCTTCATGTTTCGTTATCGGTATTCGGTGTGTAGAGTTAAATCGGATTGGTTTTGATAGGAAATGAGATACTTAGTCTCTTTAAGGAAGACTTATTTTGGAAAAGTCAACCGCATGTTGACTATTGAGTTAGAGGGCTCGGATGTGATTTCCGGTGATTCGGTTAGCTTCGGGGGTTGATATGTGGCTTAGGAGTGTGATCGGAATTGATTTTGGAGGTCCGGAGTGGAATTAGGCTTGAATTGGCGAAGTTAGTATTTTGGCGAATTCCGGTTGGTAGGTGAGATTTTGATATGGGGGGTCGAAATGGAATTCCGAGATTCCGAGAGTTGCAGTAGCTTCGTTAGGTGATTTTGGATGTGTATGCAAAATTTCAGATCATTCGGAGGTGTTTTGGTCGGGTTTTTGATCAAATGCGTATTTCGGAAGTTTTTAAGAAATTTAGGCTTGAATCCGATGTAATTTGATGGTTTTGGTGTTGTTTGTGGTGTTTTGTTGATTAGAACAAGTTTGAATGATGTTTTAGGATGGGTTGACACTTTTGGTTGAGGTCCCAGGGGCCTCGGGGTGATTTCGGATGGTCAATCGGACCAATCTTGGTTTTTGAAGTTGCAGATTTCTGCTGAGTGTTGCAGAACATTTTTGTTCTCTGCGATCGTAGGAGTGCAATTGTGATCGCATAGAAGGTTTGGGGAAGGCCGTTCTGACCTAGTTAAACTATTTATGCATGAAAAAAGGGCATAAAACAGTCTCATGTTTAATTATCTTGTTTAAGCGAAACTGGTCATAATCCTGCATGTATTTGCAACATTTAGAACAACATGCCTTTAGGTAAAATAACTTTTAACTTTTTTCAATAATCCTGGTGACTGCTGCATATTATGTTATGCCTAGGCAAGCCTTAGGTAGTAAACTTAAATAAAATCAGAACCGTCTTTGTGATTAGTGTTTAACTGTCAACGTGTTAAAATCAGTAGGCAAGCTTGATTCGGACTTCTTTTCTGAGTCATGTAATAAATCTGGTTCTGCTGCTATCACTTAGATACCATGCTTTAGAATTCTGAGTTCAAATGTGGACCTTATCTATGTTTGAGTCGTGTTGTCTATGTGCATTACTTATGGAGGTATATCTGAGCCTTCTATCTATTTTCTGTGTTTTCCCCCTAAATGTAGTCCTATGTGTTCTTATTCGTCGCTTAGCATTTTGCCTTTAAACCTGAGGATCTGCCTAGAACCCCCTATAGGATAGGAGTCCTAAATTCCTCCGGGATTGATAGGAAGGGATAGGTAACAACATGCAATAGGGGTCGAGACCAACCCTCGCTTTAATTACCTTCATGGGGCGGGAAAGAGTAGATATGGACATGATGACCGGTGCATTAATACCACGTGTAGCCCCTCTTTGAGGAGTGTCATACCGGTATTGCATTGATGTGATCCATATTATAAACAAACCTAGGACACCCCTATTTACATTCACAAATGTGCTTAGATTGTAATTCTTTTAAACTCTTGCTATTCATTAATTGCTTTTCAAGCATCTGTGTTCTTAAACTTTAATCCCCTACTATTTGAGCCATACTTGTTTATTTGCTAATTGTACAAATTCACAAAAACTGTTTGGCTGGGAACCATACTAGTGGATCTTGAGAGGTGCCTAACACCTGCCCCTTAGGATAATTTCAAGCCCTTACCCAATCTCTCGTTACCAAACATAGTTATAAATGAACCCTATAGGTGCCCTAACGCACTTTAAATCGTTAGGTGGCGACTCTCTAATATGCAAAGCCCCTTTCCCAAAAGGAAAGAGTTATCCCAACCAAAATGTCATAAACCCGATTCCGTGAAGGAAAAAGGGGGTGCGACAGTGACGAGTGTGTACTTGTGCTAATTATTGATAATCCGGTTTTCATTAAGTAATTACTAGTATGTTTCCTTTCCTGTTTATGTTACTTGCAATTTAAGTCTGTTGTTAGCTTAGGAAAGCATGTCTAATTGACTTATTTGCCTTACTTGTTCAAACTGCCTTATTTGGATTACGTGCAGCATGCTAGGTTAGAAATACCTGTTTTACCTTGGTATGGAATTGAATTGAATTGTGTACTCTTCTTGCTGTTGCTGTGCATTTACTTTGGGACTACGGGACGGTATCCCGAGAGATCCCCATGTATGTTTACTTTGGGACTACGGAACGGTATTCCGGGAGATCTCCCTGCACATTTACATTGGAACTACAGGACTGCACTCGGTAGATTCCCTCTGTACAGAGTATTTAAATTTGGGACTACGGATCGGTATTCCGGGAGATCCCCTCGCATTATGAGTTGGACTACGGGACGGTAACCCGGGAGATCCACTAGTTATTTACATTTGGGACTACAGGACGATAGCCTGGGAGATCCCCGGTTGTTATCTTTGTGTTGAGTTGTATTTTCCTTCTGTGTTTACTTTGCCTTTGGAGTAGTTGTTGTTGTCCTTTATATCCTGTGTTACTTTTACTGTTGTACTCATTTATACTGTTTTATTTTACACTGTTGAACCTTATATTTTATTTAACCTCAGTAGGGCCCTGACCTTTCTCGTCACTACCCGACCGAGGTTAGGTTTGACACTTACTGAGTACCGCTGTGGTGTACTTATGCCCTTTCTGCGCATGTTTTTCATGTGCAGATCCAGGTACTTCTACTCAGACTTATCACGCTTGAGACGAGGCGCTTGAAGAGACTCCGAGGTATATCTACCGCGTCCGCAGACCGAAGAGTCCCTTTCTACTCTCCCTTTTGTATTAGCCCTTCTGTATTTTCATTTCTTTGTTAGACATTCTGGAGTTAGATGCTTGTAGACATTCAAAGGCTTGTGATCATGAGATTCCGGGTTTTGGGAAATGTATTAGTTTTTTAGAGATGATATTGTGTATGTCGAGCGACACTTTTAAACGTTGTTTTATTTCATTATTTTGGTTTTTAATTGCTTCTTCCGCAAATTGGTGTATTTTCCGCATTTTTAGGCTTACCTAGTCGTAGAGACTAGGTGCCGTCACGATGGTTCACGGAGGGCGAACCGGGGTCGTGACAGTCCAAATGCCCACTAATTAATAAAATAACATTATAATCCCGAGATAACTAATTCCGAAATTAGTTTTACTACAATTTTACCCCAACCAAACATAGAATAAACTAATCTCAAATTTAATCTCGGGATTAATTATCCCTTATCCGTCGTACCAAACGAGCCCTCAGTATCTTTACAATTTTAATTGCATAACTTTAATTGTGTCAAAACTTTATCAATGAACTAGTTTTATTTATATAATATATTCTTTCTTTTATTTTACGAAACATGTTATTGAATCTCATATACATTTAATAACAATTTAGAATATCTATGCAATTGCAAGTTTATTACAGTCAATATGCATTTCGTATAATTTGACACATATCTACATGCAATTATATTAATTATAATAATAATTATAATAATAAGTATTATTATAAAACATAAATCTTCAAGGCGAAATATTAATTATTGGCTGAATATCTACGTGCAATTATTAAACAGATTGAATATCTACGTGCAACTATTAACGTGCAACGCACGTTCATAGAGACTAGTATAAACAAGTCCCTCGAGCTTTATCTCTGAATAGACTAATGCCAAAACATAATTTTAAATATCTAATTTTAGTTATCTACGTTAATTTGGTAGACAATTATTAATTATTGAAAACAGTAATTTCATAAACAAGACCCTCGAGTAAAGTATCACTCATAAGTATAGCCCCTCGGGCAACCCTCTCAGTCACTCATGACTCAGCTCTCTTCAATCAGTACTCACACTCAACACTCCCGCTCAATAAATATCTCATTACAATAACCGTTGCGGTGTGCAGCCCGATTCGTAAATGTATATAGCCGACTGCGCTCACTAGGGGTGTACAGACTCCGTAGGGGCTCCTATAGCCTAAGCGCTATATCGCTGCGGCGTGCAGCCCGATATATATATATATATATATATATATCGGATCCTCACCATAAGGTCCTTGACCTCTCTCAATCATCAACCTCACAGCCACTCGGACATTTTAGTGAAAAATCAGGGAACTCAGTCCAAACAGTTTTCATATATTTGAAAGTAGAGTAATGAAACTGAATCAAACAATTAACAGGTAAAAATCATGACGGAGAATATACTTTCAAATTGAAACAGTGTGAGGATAGTAGTAAAAATACCCCTAAAGGTCCAAACAGTTCGACACAAGGACCCAAACATGGCATGCAGCCCAAGTTAACAAATTCATTTCGAAAACACATAGATATCATATAGAGTTTATCAAAATATGCAACTCTACAGTTGTCACGACCCGGACTTCCCACCCTCGGGAGTCGTGATGACGCCTACTAGTGAAAGCTAGGCAAGCCACTTATCTTACTCTTTTCATCTTTAATCCATTAATAATTATAATTTAACAATTATAAACAATGGAAATTAATAAGAGCGGAAGAATGAAAATTTAACAATTTAACTAATATCAATACTAATCCTTAACATATACTACCCAGAACTGGTGTCACAATCTCACGGACTGTCTAAGAAAACTACAAAATAAAGTCTGAACAAGAAAGTACATGTCTGTCTCTGAAATAGTAAAGAACAGATGAAAACCAGATAGGGAGGGGATGTCAAGGCCGGCGGACGCCTGTAGAACTACCTCAGGTCTCAAGCGCAGAGTGTAGTATCACCACAACCGGCTCCATGTGCTGGTAAGTGTCGGGCCTAACCTCAGCAAAGTAGCGACGAGGCTAGGACACAATAACCAATAACCTGTAGCTAAACAGTATCTAACAAGATAACAGTAATAAAAGTAATTCGGAAGTAATGGGGAAAGGGTAACATGCTATGGGGAAAAATACCAACATAATAAATCACAGTAATAGTAGAATAAGACAATTAAAGTACTTGAACCAAAGCAAGAAATCATAATAAACCGGCAATAAGTACACGGCATCACCCTTCGTACTTTTACTCTCATTCCTCACCAATGCAATCAAGTAATGAAAATGTGTACGACATCACCCTTCATGCTTTATCTCTCTTCCTCACCATATACTATTAGAAATGTGCACGGCATCACCTTTCGTGCTTTATCTCTCTTCCTCACCATATGCATCAATATTAATAAAATGTGCACGACATCACCTTTCGTGCTTTATCACTCTTTCCTCACCAAATGCATAAATATGAATGTGCACAACATCACCCTTCGTGCTTTATCACTCTTTCCTTATCCAAATAATAGCAACAACAATATCCCGACAAGGGAATCAACAATAAGTATAAATACATCCCGACAAGGGAATCAACAATAAGAATTAAATATGTCCCGACAAGGGAATCAGCTATAACCAAACTTGTACCAATAATTAACCTCACAATTGAACCTCAACTAGAGCCAATGCTCAAAATAACGAAATACCAAGAAAATAATCATAAATTTTGCTCAACATGGATAATCAACAATTTAGACAATTTTAGTACTTATTAAGAAATATGACAATTACAATTTAAGACTCACGGGCATGCTTGACACCGACGTATAGATACTCGTCACCACCCCTATATGTCATATACTATACTAGCACATAGCAAATAAGACACAATATCTATTCACTCAAGCCAAGGTTAGACCAAACACTTACCTCGATGCCACGAACATAATTCAAGCCTCAACTATCGCTTTATCTCTTGTTTCCACCACCAATTCGCTTGTATCTATCCATAATTTACTTAACGATATTAATAAATGCTAAATGAATCAATTCTAATGCATGAAAATAGGTTTTATAAAGATTTCCCCAAAAGTCAAAAATCGACCCCGGGCCCACATGGGTCAAAACCCGAGGTTCGAACCAAAACCCGAATACTCATTCGTCCAAGAACCCAAATATATAATTTGTTTTGAAATCGGACCTCAAGTCGAGGTTCAAATTCCCAAAAATTGAAAATCTTAAGTTCTACCCAAAACACCCAATTTCCCCCCTGAAAACCCTTGATTTTGAGTTGAAATCATGTGAAAAGATGTTATAGATTAAAGAAAATGGGTTAGAAATGACTTACAATCGATTTGGAGAAGAACTTTTCTTTAGAAAATCGCCCAAGAGAGTTTAGGTTTTGAGAAAGTTTGAAAAATGAAGAATTTTCGACTAAGTTATGATTTACACAGGCGCATATATCGCATTTGCGATGGGATGTTCGCAAATGCGAACTCGCAATTGCGGCCAAAGCTTAGCAATTGCGAAGGATGGCCTATCTTTGCTTTCTTCGCAAATGCGAACAATGTTCGCAATTGCGGTGCCTATCAAGGTCGCATTTGCGACATAAACTTCGCAAATGCGAAGGTTCCCTATCCAACCCAGTCTTCACAAATGCGATGGGTGTTCGCAAATGCAAGCTCGCAATTGCGAAGCCTGCAAGACCTGCAATATACCAACAGTTTTTCTAAGTTCAATTTCACTCCGCGGTCTATCCAAAACTCACCCGAGCCCTCGGGGCTCCAAACCAAACATGCACCCTAACCTAAAAACATCTTACGGACTTGCGCGCACGATCAAATGATCAAAATAACATCAATAACTATGAATTAAACCTCAAATTCATGAAATCTCTCAAGAACATCAAAATCTCCTAATTCTCAAATAAAGGTCCGATTTATACCAAACGAACTCTGATTCTTACCAAACTTCACATATTCAACTTAATTATTATTTCAAACTTGTACCGAGCTCCAGAACCAAGATACGAGCCTGATAACATCAAGATTTACATCAATTCACTTCTAAAAACCTTTATAATTTCCAGAAAATAATTTTTTTTAAAAATTCATTTCTCGGGCTTGGGACCTCGGAATTCGATTTCGGGCATATGCCCAAGTACCAAATTTTACTACGGACCCTACGAGACCGTCAGATCACGGGTCCGGGTCCGCTTGCCAAGAATGTTGGCCAAAGTCAACTCTAATCAATTTTAAAAGCCAATTCCCTTATTTTTCTTAGATTTCACATAAAAACTTTCCGAAAACGCGTCCGGACTGCACACACATATCGAGGTGAGACAAAAAGAGACTTTTAGGGGCTCGAAACACAAAATTGACTCAAAAATCAACACAACAGTTGTCACGGGACGGACCAAGTCACAATCCCTACGGGTGCACGCCCACATGCCCGTCACCTTGCATGTGCGTCACCTCATTTATCAAAATAGTACGAAATTCCGGGGTTTCATACCCTCAGATCTAGATTTACAATCGTTACTTACCTCGAACCAGAAGAAAATCTACTCCGCAATGCCCTTGCCTCTCGACTCGGCCTCAAATCATTCTGAATCTATCCAAAATAAGAATCATAACATCAATACAAGACAAAGGGACAAAGCCCACGCGAAAATTATCAAATTAAACTCAAAATTCCCAAATTGGTCAAACTCGAACCCCGGGCCCATGTCTCGAAATTCGATAAAAATCACAAATCCTTATCCTCCCACGAGTCTATACATACCAAAATCATCAGAATCGGACCCCAAATGGCCTCTCAAATCCCCAATTTAAACTTTCCAATTTCAAGCCCTAATTTCCCAAATTTTCACCCCTAATCTCTTCAATTTCCATGTTAATCAACTGAAATTCACCATAGATATGTGTATTAAGTTCAAAAATCTTACCTCAACAAGAACTCCTTGATTTCCTCTTCAAAACCCTCTAAAAGCTCCAATCCCGTCTCAAAAATGGTGGAAATAGGCAAAAATTTGCGAAGGGATGCTTATATAGTTTCTGCCCAGGCATTTCCGCACCTGCGGTCAACTTAACCGCATCTGCGATTTTTCATTAATTCCTCAAAAGCCGCACCTGCGACCCATGTCGCGCACCTATGGACTCGCAGATGCGGTCCAGCCTTCCGCTCCGGCAATCACTGCCGCTCCTGCGATCTCCTTTCGCTTCTGCGGCTCGCACCTGCGGTCTCTAATCCGCAAGTGCGGTTATGACAGAAGCAACAACTGAAGCTGCTTAATTTCAAGACCAAACTTTCCAACAAACTTCCGAATTCATCCAGATGCCCCCGAGACCTCAACCAAAAATACGAACAAGTCACATATCATTATTCAAACTCATACCAACCCTCGGAATACTCAAAACAACATCGAAACACCAAATCACCCTCGGATTCAAGCCTAAGGATTTCAAAACTTCCCAATTCCGCAACCGATCCAAAAACCTATCAAACCTCATCCGAATGACCTGAAATTTTGCACACACGTCACAAATGACACAACAGACCTACTTCAATTCTTGTAATGCTATTCCGACCCCGATATCAAAATTTTCACTGTCGACCAAAAAATGCCAAATATCTAATTTCGCCTTTCAAGCCTAAATCTACCATGGACATCCAAATTGCATTCCGAACACACTCCTAAGTCCAAAATCACCTAACGAAGCTATCCGAACCATCAGAATTCACATCCGAGAACTTCTACACATAAGTCAACATCTGATTGGCTTTTCCAACCTAAGCTTTCAAATATTAGACTAAGTGTCTCATTTCACTCCATGACCGTTTCGAACATAGAACAACCAACACGATACGATGAAATATAGCTGAACAACATATAAAGAAGCAGAAACGGGGAGAACGAGACTGTAACTCATGAAACGACCGACCGGACCGTTACAAAAATATTATTTGAGTAGAAAAGCAGTTCAAAAATAATATAATAATATATTATTGTGGGGATTTTTTTTCAATTTCAACGCTTTATTCAGTCCGTTTAACATTACTTTTATTTTTTTGGTATTGAATATTATATGGAGGATTCTTGTGAAATTGATTTTATTAAACCTTCCTATATATTTTTAATAAGAATTTAATAGACAATATTGTATTAATTTTAAAATCTTAAATATTAAAAAATTAATATAGAAGTTATTGTCGTCCAAAAAATAAGTTATTACAAGTATGTCCTTTCCATATGGGTTCTTATGTTTAATATTTTTGGGTTATTTTCGTCCATCAATATTATATTCTTGCTTTTATGATAATATACTCTTCTTTTTCTAAATGAATTTGGACAATATAATACGTTTTCAAATTAAATTAATAATAGAAATTTTTTAAGAAGTATATCCTAAAAGTAATAGGATTACATGACCAAAAATATGTCATCCCGAAAGTAACTATACTAATAGAAAATCTAAGATGTTCCTAAAGGTATTAGGTTTACATGCTAATAAAGGTATTAGGTTTAGATGCTAACATGTAGTATTATAAATATATATGCCGATAAGTAATTATACTAATAGGATTCTTAAAGGTATTCATGTAAGATTCTTAACATGTAGTATTATGTCATAAAATTAATAGGATTACAATGCGAATGTCTAGAATTCCGATTATGTCATTTTATTGTGAGTTATTATGCTTAATATTAAAAGGTTATATTTGTAATCCAACATTTTTATTCATGTTTTTATAATAATATAGATATAGATATAAATAGATAAATAGCTAGATAGCTAGATATAGATAGATACATTAGGTCGGACTCGCTTTTGGACTACCATCATAATTGGGTCAAATTCTTGTTGTTTAGATTGCCGCTGCCGTTTAGACTGAATACAAAAAGAAGCGAATCAAATACGCCGTGCCTATACTAATAGAAAATCTAATATGTTCCTAAAGGTATTAGATTTACATGCTAACATGTAGTATTATATATTTATACCCAAAAATAATTATACTAATAAGATTCCTAAAGATAATTTATGTAGGATTCCTAATGTGTAGTATTATGTCCTAAAACTAATATGATTACAAGATTAATGTGTAGAATTCCAATTATGTCCTTTAATATGAGTTATTATACTTAATATTAAAATATTATTTTTGTAATCCAATATTTTATTCATGCTTTTATAATAATAAAAATAAATAATAATAATAATGTAGAATATAGATAAATATAGATTCTCTTTGAAGAAATTTAAGGTTTGACTGGTTTATTCCCTTCGCTTGAAGAAGACATTTCCTTGACCTAACAATCTGTAATGACATTCGTTCGCAACTCGTCAACCCTCATCTCTTGGATTTCCGTACACACACTAATTCACTCTCTTTTTCTCTCTACATAGACACACACACACAAGACTGTTAACTGACAAATTAAATTCATTTTTTACAGACTGGTAAGCTCCAGCAAACAGTAGCCAACTGTGTAGAAGTCACCGGAATCGGTCTCCACTCCGGCAAAGTATCCACCGTTAGAATCTGCCCGGAGCTTGCCGGCGAGGGTAGGTACTTTGAACTCGGTTCAAAGGTCATTCAGGCATCCATTGACTTCGCCAAGGAGTCTCCACTGTGCACCACGCTGTGTAAAGATGGCCACTCTATTAGTACCGTTGAGCACTTGCTTTCCGCTTTGGAAGCCACCGGCGTCGATAATTGCCGTCTCGAAGTGGAAACCTCTGATCCTCATCATCCCTCCTCCTTTGAGGTACTCCCATTCCATTCTTATCGCACTTTCAAGTGTAGTCCTAATTTGACTCAGTACTCACAATCAGGGTGGCTCAACGGAATTGGTGGCCTAAAGCCAGATTAGAGACCTTTTTTTTTCTTTAAAACAAAAACTTCCTATATATTTTTCTTTGAAGTTTATTTATCTAGCTTTTTGAAATATAAAATTATTAAGTAATAATTTTGTTTATAATTAACTTTTTGTGATAATTTTTTCAATTAGTAATATGTATAGATAATCCATTTAATTTATCTTGAGATATTGTTGATCTTAATTAAGATTTTATTAATTTTAATTTAAAAAAAGAATTCCGTATATGCAACTAGTATAAAAATTATTAATATTATTCTTTTGAAAAGAATCAAGTCCTCTTATATGATTAAGTATATCGTTTAGAGTATTACCTTCTGATTATACTATTTTTCTTAACAGTTTTAGTTTGAAATATAAGTCTAAATCGTCAATATCAATGGACTATTTTTGGGGCCTAAAGCCTTTGCTTTACTTGCCTTACCCTAAGCCGGCACTGCACATAAGGCTAGTTCAACAAGCAATATTTGTGGAATCCCTTACTCATATCAGTACATAAATTCCTCCAATTTCAACTGTGTCAAGTCAAAATAGAACTATAACATTTGGAATTAACGAAGTAATAATTAATTAGGATATTAATGCATTCTCCCTTTAGGGTGGAGTCTCCAATTTGTTTAACTTGGCTACCAAATTTGAGGCAAAGATCTCTGAAAGGAGAGGAGAAATAGGTGCTTCCAAACAAGTAGCTTAATAACCCTAAAATACACAATGTCTACATCTATTAGATTTTGTGTGCAAAGTGAAAGATGTATATATATATACATACTTTTTTTTGGTCTTCCTTGACTTCCTCCAAAGCTCATCGGGGTCTCGTATATTTTTTTGTAACCTCACTGTACATGGTCTGCACTTTTATGGTGCTTCTTCTATTTTAATGAGATTCTTGATTTACTTATAAGAATATTGAGTTCAGTTGTTTAAGTCTAAGTACATTAACAATGGTTTGATGATCAGCTTTCCTAATTTTGACCACCAAAGTCAATGTGGGATAGTACTACAACAACAACAACAACCACCCAGTATAATCCCATAAGTGGGGTCTGGGGAGGGTAGGATGTACACAGCCTTACCCCTACCCTTACCCCTACCCCTACCCTTACCCCTACCCTGAAAGGGCAGAGAGACGGTTTCGGATAGACCCTCGGCTAAAGAAGGTGGGAGAAGCCCTGATAGCAAGTAATAGCAAGACAAAATAATTAGAAAACTAAATCGAAGATAGCAACAAAGAATATGAAAGGGATACCGATAACAAAGAATAATTTGTGCTTTTGACTTATTCATTTTTTTTTTCTTTGGTGGTAATTTTAGCAATTAATAATGGAAATTATGGTGTTCAAAAATCTTTATTTGACTAGATGAATGGCAGTGTCAAAAACAATATTGGATTAGCAGTAAAATAATTAATTGTTGAACTAAACAAACTGAGACAGGTTCCTATTCTGGATGGGTCAGCAAGAGAATGGGTAGAAGCAATTGAAGAAGCTGGGCTGAAGGCATCTTTAGATCGTAGTGGTAAAAGCCGTGAGAAATTGGCTCGTGTTCTTACAGAACCTATTACTGCATGGAGGAACGATTCTTTTATAGCTGCATTCCCTTATTCAAAGGTCAAGATTACCTATGGCATTGACTTTCTACAGGTAATTTCATTAGATTGTCTGCTGTGCTATTCTTCTTCTCAGTTAGGTAAAATAAGGAAAAAGTTAAGTGTAACGGATGGTAATGAAGTAAATGACATTGTTTTTGTGCACATCAATAGACCATGGTATGGATACTTCATGCATCTAACTGATAGCAGTGATTGCCTGACATAGGGCAAGTTTTTTTTTTTTGCTAAAATCCCTTAATTGAATTCGTACTCTTGGCTGTCATATCTGTGCTAAACTTGTTTATCTGATGAGCGGCAATTGATTGTGTAGCAAATAGCTTGATGGTCAAAACCACTATAAATTAGCTCTGGGGCATGGGTGATGTAGTATTTTGTTTCAAAAATCAAAATTTGAAAGGAGATATGAGGCTTTTTTTTTTCTGGCTAAGAAATATGACATGTTGAGCTACCAAGATTAGGCAAATGTTTTTGATAGAAAGGTCTACTAAATGAATGCATTTGGCGTAGGCACCTGAAATTGGCTGCCAGTGGTTCTCTTCAACCTGTTCGGATAAAGATTTCTTTGCCAAAGAACTAGCTTCTGCTAGAACCTTTTGCATTTATGAGCAGGTAACTTCCAATCTTCTGATTCAAAATGTTATTTCAGCTCTCCTTTTTGCTTTTCTGAATTAGAACATTAATATGATATTACAATCTAGCTTTGGCAACAAGAAGCACTTTCTTATACTTTATCCACCATGAACCTATTTTGATATGCCATCTTTGGACTAGGCGAACAAATGGAATGTTTGCTCAGCGCGTAATTTTACATTAGTACTTAGTCAAGGAAATTACCAAAGTAGTCATGAAAGATTATTTTTGATAAATATGTTCCATCATGGTTTAAATCTGAACTTTTAAATGAATTTGAATCTGTTAAATATGTGATAGCACTGATGGTAACACAATGGTTGGGAATCCTGACGAGCGCAAAACTGGCGCATATAAATTGAAACTCATTAGTCAAAGATAGTATAGTGAAATATCGCCTCCATAGGGGTTGGATTTAGATAATTCAAATAATTTCTGGGTTAATGCTATTTAGGATGTTCAACACTTTGATTTGGGATGATTATGAACTATAATTAACTAGCTAAAATTAAAGCATTAATAATTGATCACAGAGAACTAGAGAGTAGTAAACTTGGGTTGTCATCACTGCGAGAAATAAGGGTCATGACATGATATGTGTACGATTGCTGTCCTAGATTTGACACAGTTAAAGGTTTTATTGATTCTCACGCATTCAACATGTTATTATCTTATTATTCTGATTCAGACTCCTCTATTGATTAAATTTGAACCGCTCAAATAAGCTAATGTGAAGTGCGGTGAAACTTGCAAGAATCTATTGGTAGGAATGGTCTAAGAGAAACTTCTCGCGAATATTTCTCAATCTTGTTGTTGTTGTAATTCAAACGGTAGATCACGAAGCTCATTCGATTAGGTTAAAGAACTATGGACTACCAAAACAAATTAAAGCATATGCTGCAAAAAATATTCAATAAAGTGTTCCTCTTTATGTTAAACAAGATAACGAATAAAATCACAACTAAGATTAAAGATCCACCATCATATTCAAGCAATTAAATAATAATCAAACCCATAAACAACAACCAAATTACCAAATCATGTCAAACCCTTAGGTAATCTACTCCATAGATATGGAGAAAGTCATCACAATAGAGTTAAAGAATAAGAAAATATTAATCCAATGCTACAATCCAAACTCGCGTATTGAGTTGGTGGAAGGATGATGAAATCTTGTGTTTGAAGCCTCCAATGCTCTCCAATAGCTCCCTAGGTCAAAATTCCCTTAAAAATGTGGTTCTAGTGTATTTATACTGTGTAGAGATAACCTACGACCGAAATCTATATCCATATATGTTATATTAAAAGCACGAAGGCCCTTAACACATTGTCGTTCGCCTTTTTTTACCCCTTAAACATATTTTTCATTGGATAAAAGTGTAAAATAAAAAATTTTCCTACTATTTAGGAGTTCAAAATCATCTAAGTTTTGTCTAATATAAATTCGGTGTTCAATATTTTTCTAGGTTTTATTAGTGAAACGGCTGAAAATAACATCTAAAAGTGCAAAAGAAAATATGGAAAAGAATAGTGAATGATATTTGTACTCAATAATAGTGTAATACACATGGGGAGCATATTTACAATAGCGGGGTTCTCATGAGTTAATATATGCCACATGGGCAATCAAAATGGTATTAATTTTATTTTGAACAAAAATAGAAAGAATAATAGGACCTTTGCGAAGTTTAGGTGTAAAACATAAGTAGGAGAATCCTTCTTTAATTAATATTCCTAATAACAAGAGTGTAAAAACGGCCCGTTCATATCCTAGTTTGTTGGGGAAGTCAAAACTCTTGTAGGTTAAAAAGGAAAAAAGAATACGACAATTAATAGAAAACTTATTATTTAATATCCCTATTAAAGAGGTCAAAATTTCCATAGTTAAAAATGGAAAAAACCTAGTTTTCATATACAACGTTGATTTTGGGAATCATACCAGTTGAATCAAATGGAAACCAAAATTTGATTAACGTTCGTTTTGGGAATCATACCAGTTGAAAAAGGAAGTTGAAGATGAAACCCAATTTTCGTATACAACGTTATACATCATTATACAATATCATACAACATTATAATATGTATATAATTTTGTACATTTGGTATGAAAATACTATTATACAACATTGATCTTTCTGTTCACGATTTTTATTCTACTCCCTCGTTTGAAGTAATTTCCTATTTCGCCATAGTAATTCTAGTTTTGTTGCATGTTTTTGGTTTTTTGTTTTGCTGTGTTTCCGTTTTGCTTTTGTTTTGCATACATTTTATTTAGAGTTTTCTTTTTTCTTTTACTTTGTATCCTATATGCTTTTTGTTAACACTAGTTTTACTTTTTTGTGTCAGTGAAATACTGGTATACATCATTATACATTCCATATACAAATTTATACAAAGTTATACATGTATTGCTCATGTCCAGCTAAAACTGAAATTTAAAATTTTTGTGCGTTTTCTTACTTTTCTTGAACAATCTATGTAGAAATTGACTTTCCTTGTTGATTTTTCTGCCAAATTACGAACTTGCAGCAATTTTTTTAATATTTGCGTTTGATTTATGCTATTTGGAACTTGGGAAAGTAGAGAATTTAAGTTGTTCGAGTTGTATGATGTATGATTTTGCATTTTTGTAGTTGGAATAGTGATGTATATGAACTTTGGGAAGAATAATGGAATTTTCACGCTTAAAGATATATGCAGAATAAATAAACAGAAACATGCTCTTTTTGTAGCCGTGGGCTATTATCTTTGGGCTATAGATTTGCAAAATTATGATTGGGTTATTATGTTGCAATGTAGGTGTATGAGTTGTACTTATGTTTAATTCTCTCTAAAATAAACGTAAAAGTGAAAATTCAGTTAAATATATGTATATATAATAGTAGTAGTAATAATAATGAAAGTAGTAGTAATAATAATAATAATAATAATAATAATAATAAGTCTAAATCTTCTTCACAACTAGTTCAAGTAACTGATTCTACAATTAAATTTTAAGCTAATACGCGAAATTATGTAAAATGACCAAAATGCCCCTCGGTCCCACGTCTCGGAATCGGGTGAAATTTACATTTTCAGAAACCTCGTACTCTCACGAGTCTACATAACAAAAATACTGAAATCGGAGTCCAAATGACCCCTCAAATCCTCAATTAAAGGCCTATTAAACTCAAGCCCTAATTACCCATTTTTCCCAGATTTCTCACCACTAATTAGGTCTTTAATCACATAAAAACGAGTTATGAAGTCAAGGATGTTACCTCCAAGCGATTCACCTTTGTTTTCCTCAAAATATCTCTCAAAAGCTTCAAATCCGGATGAAAATGGTGAAAGAATCCCTTAAATTCGCGAAGGCAACTATTTATATGTTCTGCCCAGCGATTTCCGCATTTGCGGCCTTGGGACCGCATCTGCGGACACAACGTCGCATCTGCGACTTTCATTAAAATGCTAGCTTCCGCATCTGCGGACCTCTAACTGCAGGAGCGGTTCCGCTTCTGCGAGCCCTTCACCACATCTGCGGTTTCTGAGGAATTGACACAAAGCCGCTTCTGCGGCGCCGCATATGCGGTCCCCAAACCGCAGATGCGAAAATACCAGAAGACCAGCTGTTGCAGCAACTTCAACTCCAAAATTTCCTCCGTTAACCATCCGAATTCATTCCGAGGTCCCCGGGACCTCAAATAAAGGCATCAACATATCCTAAAACCTTATTCAAACTTGTACAAATCTTCAAAACACCTCAAACAACATCAAAACAACCAAAACACATCGGATTCAAGCCTAAGTTTCTAAAATCTTCCGAATTCCGCTTTCAATCAAAAACCCAATCAAAACACGTCCGAATGACCTGAAATTTTGCACACACATTCCAAATGACACAACGAAACTACTGCAACTCTCGAAATTCCATTCTGGCCCTCGGATCATAATCTCAACGAAACTAGGGCCAGGTCTGCTGGACCGGCCTTTGAAAGCAACCCGCGCAGGAGGCGCGCTAGAAACTGGTGGTGCATAATAGGGCTCTTGCGGTCTAGGAGGAGCTGGAGCACTACTGGCTGCTTGAAGAGCTGAATGAACAGGGCGACTCATATAACCCCTACCATGACTACCTGCAGCTGGGGTACGAGCACCAGAATAATGGCCCAACTCTCGAGACCTCTTGGCCTCCCTCTCCTCTCTCCCCCTAGCATGCATACCCTCGATCCTCCCGGCAATGCTCACCACTTGTTGATAAGAAATATCCATCTCCAACTCACGAGCCATGCTAGATCTGATGCTGGGAATAAGGCCCCCAATAAACCGGCGAACCCTCTCGCTGATAGTAGAAACAAGGCTAGCGCATGCCTAGCCAAACTGGTGTAACAGACAACATACTCTGAGACAGTTATAGCGCCATGGTGCAAATGCTCAAACTCTGCGCGCCATGCGTCCCTGAGGCTCTGAGGAACATACTCTCTCAGGAACAGATCTAAAAACTGAGTCCAAGTCAGTGAAGCAGCCTCATCTGGACTATCTAACTCATAGGTGCGCCACCACTCATAGGCGGCTCCTCGAAGCTGGAAGGTAGTGAAAGAAACCCCGCTCGATCCTGAGATGCCCATGGTACGGAGAATGCGGTAACATTCATCAAGAAATCCCAGAGCATCCTCCGACGCTAGACCACTAAATACAGGGGGCTTGTACTTCTTGAACCTCTCAAGCCTCAACTGCTCATCCTCGGAAGCCGCTGCCCTGTACTCAGGCTGAACTGGCACCGCAGGCGGCACAGGAATAATCTCAGGGACCTTCTCAACATGCACTCGTTGCTCAGGAGTGCGGGCGGCGGGAGTCTGTGCTCCTCCCCCGGCCTGAGACGTAGCTGCAGCAAGGGGAAGCAACCCTGCCTGAGCCAATGTGGTGTACATGCTCATGAACTGTGCCAAAGTCTCCTGAAGAGCTGGAGTGGTAGTAGCAGTGGGCGTGTCAGGTGCTTGGACTCCGGTTGGATCCGCTGGTGGTACCTCGGCGGCAGCTCGCACAAGTGCTCTGGCTGCACCACGTGCGCGTCTTCGGCCTCTACACCGGCCCCGGCCTCTGACGGCTGCAGTAGGGGGCGCGAGTAACTGATCGTCTCGGGTAGCACGTGTCCTCACCATATGTGAGAGAATGGAAGACAGAAGTTTAGAATTGTGATGTCAAAATACCGCACGACAAGGAAATCAAATGAAGTGGAAATTTTTCCTAACAGTTACATAGCCTCTCGTAGATACGTACAGACGTCTCCGTACCGATCAGCGAGACTCTAATAAACCGGCTTGTGATCCGTGACTCCTATGAACCTAGAGCTCTGATACCAACTTGTCACGACCCCGGTTCGCTCTTCGTGAACCATCGTGACGGCACCTAGTCTCTAAGACTAGGTAAGCCTAAACTTGCGGAAGATAACGAAAACTTGCGGAAGTAAAACAATTTTAAAACAGAAGTAAGGCAATAACAGTGTTAAATGTGCCGCTCGGCATAAACCATAATTATATAGATCTCAAAACCAATATCTAAATCCACGACCCGGAAACCCACGAATCACAAGCTAAGAAAAGGAAATACTACATAGCTCTTACTCCGGAATTTGTCTTATAAGAACAGAAAGTACAGAAGGGCTAAATACTAAAAGCAGGAATAGAAAGGGACTTCTCGGTCTGCGGACGCGACAGATGTACCTTGAAGTCTCTAGGGCAGTCGCCTCCCTCAAGGATAGTAGGCCTGATCAGCGGTACCTGGATCTGCACATGAAAAACATGCGCAGAAGGGGTATGAGTACACCACAACAGTACTCAGTAAGTGCCAAGCCTAACTTCGGTTGGGTAGTGACGAAGAGGGTCAAGGCCCTACTGAAGTTAAACAAATATAAAGGTCAACAGTATAGGACATAACAATATAAATAAGTATGGCAGTAAAATAACACAGGATATACAAAACAACAACAATTATACAGAACACGGTAAACATGGAACGGAAATACAGCTCAGCACCAATAGTAACAATCGGGATCTCCCAGGATACCGTCCTGTAGTCCCATCTTTACATATCTAGTGAATCTCCCGGGATACTGTCCCGTAGTCCATCATATATATGTCCGAAGGATCTCCCGGGATCTCGTCCCGTAGTCCAACTCATAGTGCACGGGGATCTACTGGAATCCCGTTCCGTAATCCCAAATGTAAATACCCAGTACTGGGAGAATCTACCGGGTGCATTCCCGTAGTTCCATATAACTGTGCAGGGGGATCTACCGAGAATCTAACCCGTAGTCCCAAAGTAAATGTGTAGGGTGATCTACCGGGATCTAACCCGTATTCCGCTTGCGATCAAACACCCAACCAAAACACGTCCGAATGACCTGAAATTTTGCACACACATCCTAAATGATACAACGAAACTACTGCAACTCTCGGAATTCCATTCCGGCTCTCGGATCATAATCTTACTATCTAATGGCCCGACTCTCGAGACCTCTTGGCCTCCCTCTCCTCTCTCTCCCTAGCATGCATACCCTCGATCCTCCTAGCAATGCTCACCACCTGCTGATAAGAAATATCCATCTCCAACTCACGAGCCATGCTAGATCTGATGCTGGGAATAAGGCCCTCAATAAACCGGTGAACCCTCTCGTGGACAGTAGAAACCAAGGCTGGCGCATGCCTAGCCAAACTGGTGTAACGGACAATATACTCTGAGACAGTCATAACGCCCTGGCGCAAATGCTCAAACTCTGCGCGCCATGCGTCCCTGAGGCTCTGAGGAACATACTCTCTCAAGAACAGATCTGAAAACTAAGTCCAAGTCAGTGAAGCGGCCTCATCTGGACTATCTAACTCATAGGTGCGTCACCACTCATAGGCGGCTCCTCGAAGCTGGAAGATAGAGAAAGAAACCCCGCTCGATCCTGAGATACCCATGGTACGGAGAATGCGGTAACACTCATCAAGAAATCGCAGAGCATCCTCCGATGCTAGACCACTAAATACAGGGGGCTTGTACTTCTTGAACCTCTCAAGCCTCAACTGCTCATCCTCGGAAGCCGCTGCCCTGTACTCGGGCTGAACTAGCACTGCAGGCGGCACAGGAATAATCTCAGGGACCTACTCAACATGCAGTCCTTGCTCAGGAGTGCGGACGGCGGGAGTTTGTGCTCCTCCCCCGGCCTGAGACGTAGCTGCAGCAAGGGGAAACAACCCTGCCTGAGCCAAGGTGGTGTACATGCTCATGAACTGTGCCAAAGTCTCCTGAAGAGCTGGAGTGGTAGTAGCAGTAGGCGTGTCAGGTGCTTGGACTCCGGCTCGATCCGCTAGTGATACTTTGGCGGCAGCTCGCGCAGGTGCTCTTGCTGCACCACGTGCGCGTCCTCGGCCTCTACCCCCCCTTGCCTCTGACGGCTGCAGTAGGGGCGCGGGTGCCTGATCGTCTCGGGTAGCACGTGTCCTCACCATCTGTGAGAGAATGGAAGACAAAAGTTTAGAATTGTGATGTCAAAATACCACACGACAAGGAAATCAAATTAAGTGAATTTTCCTAACAGTTACATAGCCTCTCGTAGATAAGTACAGACGTCTCTGTTCCGATCTGCGAGACTCTAATAAATCGGGTTGTGATCCGTGACTCCTATGAACCTAGAGCCCTGATACCAACTTGTCACGACCCCGGTTCGGCCTCCGTGAACCATCGTGACGGCACCTAGTCTCTACGGCTAGGTAAGCCTAAACTTGCGGAAGATAACCAAAACTTGCGGATGATAACCAAAACTTGCGGAAGTAAAACAATTTAAAAACAGAAGTAAGGCAATAACAGTGTTAAATGTGCCGCTCGGCATACACCATAATTATATAGATCTCAAAACCAATATCTAAATCCACGACCCGGAAACCCACGAATCACAAGCTAAGAAAAGGAAATACTACATAGCTCTAACTCCGGAATTTGTCTAATAAGAATAGAAAGTATAGAAGGGCTAAATACTAAAAGCAGGAATAGAAAGGGAATTCTTGGTCTGCGGACGTGGCAGATGTACCTCGAAGTCTCTAGGGCAGTCGCCTCCCTCAAGGATAGTAAGCCTGATCAGCGGTACCTGGATGTGCACATGAAAAACATGCGCAGAAGGGGCATGAGTACACCACAGCGGTACTCAGTAAGTGCCAAGCCTAACCTCGGTTGGGTAGTGACGAGGAAGGTCAGGGCCTTACTGAGGTTAAACAAATATAAAGGTCAACAGTATAGGACAAAACAATATAAATAAGTACGGCTGTAAAATAAGACATGATATACAAAACAACAACAATTATACAGAACACGGTAAACATGGAAAGGAAATTCAGCTCAGTACCAATAGTAACAATCGGGGATCTCCCAGGATACCGTCCTGTAGTCCCATCTTTACATATCTAGTGAATCTCCCGGGATACCGTCCCGTAGTCCATCATATATATGTTCGAAGGATCTCCCGGGATCCCGTCCCGTAGTCCAACTCATAGTGCACGGGGATCTACTGGAATCCCGTTCCGTAGTCCCAAATGTAAATACCCAGTACTGGGAGAATCTACCGGGTGCATTCCCGTAGTTCCTTATAACTGTGCAAGGGGATCTACCAGGAATCTAACCCGTAGTCCCAAAGTAAATGTGCAGGGGGATCTACCGGGAATCTAACCCGTAGTCCTAAAGTAAATGTGCAGGGAGATCTACCAGGAATCTAACCCGTAGTCCCAAAGTAAACAGACAAGGGGGAGCTACCGGAATCCCACATCCGTAGTCCCAAAATAAATATACAGCAACAACAGGAAGATAGACAGAAATAGCAAAATTCAAGGCAATAAGTGATTCTAGCCTAGCATGTTGCACATAATTCAAGTAAGGCGGTTAAATCAAATGAAGCAATTAAGTCACTTAGACATGCTTTCCTAAGCTAACAACAGGCTTAATAGTGCAAGTAATAGAAACAGGAAAGGAAACATACTAGTAAGTACTTAAAGAAAACCAGATTTCCAACAATTAGCACAAGTACGCACTCGTCACCTCACGTACAAGGCATTTCAATTACCAAATATACCAATCCTAAGGGGAAGGTCTCCCACATAAGGTTAGACAAGCCACTTACCTCGAACCGGCTTAAAATCAACCCAATACCACGTCTTTGCCACGAGTACTCGACTCCAAATGGCCCAAATCTATTCAATTCAATTGCATAATGTAAATAACACTTTAAATAACTGATTCTACAATTAAATTCTAAGCTAATACTCGAAATTATGTAAAATGACCAAAACGCCCCTCGGCCCACGTCTCGGAATCGGGTGAAATTTACATTTTTAGAAACCTTGTACTCTCACGAGTCTATACATAATAAGAACACTGAAATCTGAGTCCAAATGACCCCTCAAATCCTCAATTAAAAGCCTATTAAACTCAAGCCCTAATTACCCATTTTCCTAGATTTCTCACCACTAATTAGGTCTTTAATCATATAAAAACGAGTTATGAAGTCAAGGATGTTACCTCCAAGCGATTCCCCTTTGTTTTCCTCAAAAATCTCTCTCAAAAGTTTCAAACCCAGATGAAAATGGTGAAAGAATCTCTTAAATTCGCGAAGGCAACTATTTATATGTTCTGCCCAGCGATTTCCGCATTTGCGGCCCTGAGACCGCATCTGCGGACACAACGTCGCATCTGCGACTTTCATTAAAATGCCAGCTTCCGCATCTGCGGACCTCTAACTGCAGGAGCGGTTCCGCTTCTGGGAGCCCTTCACCGCATCTGCGGTTCCTGAGGAATTGACACAAAGCCGCTTCTGCGGCGCCGCATCTGCGGTCCCCAAACCGCAGATGCAAAAATACCAGAAGACCAGCTGTTGCAACAACTTCAACTCTAAAATTTCCTCCGTTAACCATCCGAATTCATCCCGAGGTCCCCGGGACCTCAACCAAAGGCGTCAACATATCCTAAAACCTTATTCAAATTTGTACAAATCTTCAAAACACCTTAAACAACATCAAAACAACTAAAACACATCGGATTCAAGCCTAAGTTTCTAAAATCTTCTGAATTCCGCTTTCGATCAAAAACCCAACCAAAACACGTCTGAATGACCTGAAATTTTGCACACACATCCCAAATGACACAACGGAACTGCTGCAACTCTCGGAATTCCATTCCGGTCCGCGGATCATAATCTCACCATCAAACCGGAAACTTCCAAAATTCAACTTTCGGCATTTCAAGCCTAAATTAGCTACGGACCTCCAAAACACAATCCGAACACGCTCCTAACCCCGAAATCGCCCAACGGAGCTAACGGAACCATCGGATTTCCGTTCCGAGGCCGTCTCCACACTGTTTCGACTACAGTCACTTTTCCAACACTTAAGCTCTCATTTAGGGACTAAGTGTCCCAAAACTCTCCGAAACTCAGAATCGAACATCCCGACACTTTAAAATAGCAGAATAAACTTGGGGAAAGCAGTTAATAGGGGATCAAGGCGTTAATTCTTAAGATGACCGTCCGGGTCGTCACAATTTCCCCCTTCTCTCTCTTTTCATCCCTATATTTCCCTCTTTTCTAAAAGGAATATTTTTTCTATTTGGACATTCATGCATCATATGCCCTCTTCTATGACATTTGTGATATTGAATAGACTTAGATGGTTTGGAAGATTTAGGATTAAAAGTTTTACCTTCCTCTTTTTCATCATCTTTCCTCTTGTCTTCTTGAGCTGTAGCAGTCACTTCTTGTTTTGGCCATGACTTCTTGAAATTGATGTTTGGCCAACTTCTCCGTGAGCTAGCTTGTTGCTTTCTTTTTATTTTGCTTTTCTCTCTTTACAACCAATCTACTAACTCATCTGAAGTTATATATTATTGTGTCTCTACTGCATCGGCTATTTCTTTATCTAAATCATTAAGAGATCTAGCCATATTAGCATATTCCTTTTCCATACAATTAGTTTGGATCCTAGCCATATCTGTAGCTTTAAAGTATTCATCAATAGTCATGGTTCCTTGATTCAAGGTCCGAAGACATTGTAGGTCTCTTTGAAAGTGGGAATGCACAAACCTTTGCTGCTTCATCTCGACCCAAATAGCAATGAGTGGTTCTCCATCTTGTTGTTTGTCCCTTGTCAGCCTTTTCTACCAAATAGCAACATAGTTAAGAAAATTCAACAATAGCAAGTTTAACCTTCTTACCTTTAGAGTAGTTATGACAATCAAAGATGCCTTCGACTTTCCTCTCCCGATCAAGGTGCAAGTAAGGATATCTTGTGCCTTTGGAAGATGACACTTTTATCTTTATGCTACTAATATATCTTCTTCTTTCTTACCTCGTTGTCGCCTACTGGTTTTTCTTACCCTATCAAGATTTATATTAACATCATCAACAATATCATCTATAGGGCTTCTTGATTTACAATGAGGGTATGGGATACATACCTTATATTCTGTAGCCTAGAATTATTTCGGGGTTGTACAACATGTTGATTTCCCCTGCTAAGTCCGTCTTGTCTCTCTTTGTTGAACAATGGTGTCCCTCATCTTATGGAATTGTAAAGTCCATCTTTAGTTGTTGCTACATAGCTTGCAGAGTAAATTTCTTTCTTGCTTGGCGCTCGGCCTCTTGAAGAGTCCTCCCTTCATTATCACTAAAGTTGGATAGGATGTGGCCCTTACGTTAGGATTATATTTCCCCCAATTTTTATGAAATACAAGGTGCTCATTGAATGATAGAAAGCTATTTCCACTTGGTATTCAAGGATTGCATGTTCCGTACTAGATTAAACAGGTCTAATTGGAACCAAGACAAAAAAAGTTCTTGTGAAGAAGCCCATGTTTCTTTTGTTGAAATAAGGGCAAATGGGTTGATTCGACATTTACACTATGGGATTAATTGGTTTGAGCCTTTGTATCGAAACTTACTAAGTGATCACTTTCAAATTTAGAGAAACCTTGGAGTTAACAAAAAAATCCTATTTTCTGAAAACAAACAAAAGGTTCAGAAAAAAAGGATAGGTGCAGAGACTTAGTGGAAGCTATTCTAACAAATGGAGTTAATGTGTTGGTAGAGGAATCTTTACATCGAAACTTTTTTATCCTTAAAGATCTAGGATTCCCGTTTCTTGTTTCCGTTTTTGATTAGGAAGCAAAGTAATAAAATTTGATTTCTTGAAGAGCAATATGATTCTCTTTGTTTTTTTGATTGAATTTCGTTTTTTTGACTTTCTTTTTAACTGTTCATGTTGTTGCAATAACTTTTTTTTTTGTTTTTGTTTTTTTGTTTTTTTGTGTTGCTGTTGTGTTCATAATTCGAAAGATTAACAAGAACCGAATCTTGATAGAACAACTCTGATATTACTTTGTAACATAATGGTTGGGAATCTCAAGCTAGAGTATGGTTTGAGAATAAATGTGGAAGCAAAACTAGAAAAGAAATTGAAAAACACTGAAGTAAGAATTAAAGGATATGGGAAAACTCAAGTAAATAGTTCCTAGAATTTCCAAGTACTCAAGTTCTAATGATTTGACAAGATCCAGGTAACAACAAATTAGTTATTGGATGAACTAAACGCCTATACTTGATAAACAAATCAAAACTTAGAATCAAATCTTTACCGCTTTGTGAGCGACGTTAGGCAACAATTAGTACTCGGTTACTAATCGTCTTCTAAGAATACCAAGAAAAAATCGGAGATATCAAAGAAGAAATTACCTTACAATCTGGAACTATGAACTTGTTTAGATTGAAAGATAAAATCCGGAGTAAGATGCCTCAAAGGTTTAAAAGAACTCTCAAATAATAGTATTCATCAAAATTTAAGTTATAATCAAGAACAAAGCACCCCTTTATATAGGAGCATAAAAGGGGGCTGCCAACCCCTTGAAATTACTTTCGGGGTGGTCAAACTAAACTAAATAAGTTGAAATTTCCAGGGGGAGGGGGCGTACAAGGCTCAACTATTTAAGCCTAAAAGGCAGATTCTATAAAGCTAGAGTTAAGCATTAGTTTGGGCTGCTGGACTTGTTCCTTTTTGGATTGGCTTTGGGCCCTAGTCCACCTTCTCTTGGACTTCAATTTGAGCCTCCACATTGTTGTAAGATTTGGCCAAAAGATCCTCCTTGGGCTTGAACTCTTCTTCCACTAGTTTGAAATTTCTTTGTTTGGGATCTTGTTATGGGTTTGTTGGTACTTCCAAATATTCATCTTTGTCATTAATGCCATTGAGCTTTCCATCAGCAATAACAACAATAACAACCCATTAAAATCCCACAAGTGGGGTTTGGTGTGGGCAGAATGTACGCAGACTTTACCCCTACCCCGGAGAGGTAGAAAGACTGTTTCCGAAAGACCCTTGGCTCAAGAAGAATAAAATAAACAATAGACAATAGGTCATTAACAACAACAGAAGCCAGAAAAAAAAGATCAGCGTCGTAAGAAACAAAAAATAGATATAATAGCAATAACAATAACCAGTAATAATGCCATAGAAAATAGTGTAGAAGCTATGTAAACCCCTAACAACCCAAGGCGAAACATTATCAGCCTAGCCCCGCCCCCGGAACAACATAGAAAAACGCTCCTCCCTCATAACCTACAATTCTAATACTCGACTTTCACACCTTCCAATCCAGAGCCATGACCTCGGAGATCTGAAGTTGCGGCATGTCCTGCCTGATCATCTCACCCCAATACTCCTTAAGCCGCCCTCGACCTCTCCTCATACCTTCCAGTGTCAACTGCTCACACCTCCTAACCAGGGCATCTATGCTTCTCCTCCGCACGTGCCCGAATTATCTAAGCCGTGCTTCCCGGATCTTGTCGTCCATGGGAGCCACGCCCACCTTCTCCCAAATATGTTCATTCCTAATCTTATCCAGCCTAGTGTGTCTGCACATCCATCTCAACATCCTCATTTCTACCACTTTCATCTTCTGGGTATGAGAATTCTTGGCTGCCTAACATTCAGCCCAGACAGCATTGCCGGCCGGTCATTGAGCTTTCCATCAATGCTATCAATTGATAGTCAGGTATTGCTCTTGTTTGTAGAAGAGTGTCATCATTGAGCATCTTGTGACATTCTTTTTCAGTACTTGAGCTATCTTGGAGGTGTTAAAAAATAACTAAAATCTGTCCCCAAAAAATAAACTTGACATTCTTGATTTGTGTTTCATGGTGCGAAATCTTTGTGAATTGACTTAGCTCAATTCATGCTTTCTTCTTCACATTTATTGCTTTCATCACCTGTCTTCTAGTTGGTTATCATGAAAAGGTAGTCCTCTTTCATCAGTAGTTATGGAGTCAAAGCATAGCTGATGGTTCATCATTCATGTTGTTATGTTTATGGCATTTACATGGTTTCTATGCTGAATAACTGTCCAGGTTGAACAACTACGCAAATCAGGACTTATCAAAGGGGGTAGCACTGAAAACGCCATTGTTTGTAGGTAAGAGATACTTTCTTTTTCAGTTGTATTTGGAAAAATGCTGGAAAATGTAATTAGGTAACACTTACACTTCATCCAACTTTCAGAAAATTTAAGCAATAATTGATCAAGAGTAAGTAGTGTCAGCTAATGATGCATGGTATGTCTCGTTCTATATTTAATCAGATATAACATGTCTGCTACGATGATACATCCTTATGAAAAATTACCACCACTGTCAACCGGAGGCCATTATGCTTTCTACTAGGTGTATTTTCTTGATTTAACCTCACATATGATATCTCCTCTTCTGCAGTGAAAGTAGAGGCTGGCTGAATCCACCACTGCGTTTCAGTGATGAACCTTGCAGACACAAGGTTTTAGATCTTATGGGTGATCTTTCCCTTTTGGCGCAGGGTGGTAACCAAGGGCTTCCAGTGGCACACATTATTGTCTATAAGGTTTGTTTCTTTGCCTTCCAATTATTTCGTTTTGGTGTTTAATGGTGATGGACCATGGAAAGGATTGTCTAGCAGAAAATGTGACCTTTTCTTAGCCTCTGCCTGATCTGTTGTTTAATCCTTGTTCTCACATCTGCTTTATATGGAGCTTTCAAATCTGGCTGAAACTCTGATTGGCATGGGAGCTTTCTAAAGCCACTGCTTACTACGATGTAGTATGCTGCCTTCTTTAGCAAAGGTTCTTATATGTTCTGCTTCTGTGAAGAGAGGTGAAAGAGAAACTGAATTAAATTCTACTCAGTAAAAACTTTTTCTGCATCTTATTTCTACAATGGTGTTGTATCTGTCCTGAACCTCATTGTTGGGCATCATGAACTTGGTTACCTTCTCGTCATAGTCATAGTAATGCAGGTCCCTACACTACTATAGGCATATGCATAATTGCATATTGTGAGCACTGTCCCAGTCTTTTTGTGTTTCGATTTTGCATTCTCAGCTTTCCTTCCTCTTTTTATTTTTTTAATAGTTTCTGAATAACTTTGCTATTTGGATTAAGTGCGAAGGTTTAAAATGTCTTTGTGCATGTGCTCATGAAGTCATTGGTGAGCTTTGTTGTACGTGTTTTCACAAACGACGTTGACTGGTACTGGAAGTGCAAAAATTTATTATTGATAGAGGGCACTAATCTTGCCATTATGCCCCCGACGTATTGTGGCTGAGACAAGGGCATAATCTGGTAACTTCATTTCTGGAGAAAAGTAAAAACAAGACTTTCTTTTTAAGAAAAAGTACATGATATGAGTGATGTCGAAGGCATTGTATTTACAAGGCGGTAATGATGAAATATACTTTTGGATTGCTCAACATTAGATTGATGGTAAACATCTCCTAATATTTGTTGGAGATAGAACAATTTGCTAATAATTTTTCAATTGATTAATTTCAGCTGCTTAAGTAACTTCATATATGCAGGGTGGACATGCACTGCATACGGATTTTGCTCGCTGCTTATCGAGAGTCAAATGAGCTGGTGTGTTGGAAATTTACTAGTTTTGGCGCTCAGTTCTTGTTGTTGGTAGAAGCCTAGTTTTTCCTGACTCCCTGCTGGTCCAGAAGCCGTTAAGACTGCACTTGATTATTTGCTGGACGTTGTCAAATAGTAAGCGAAGTGTTAAGAGTAGGAAGCATGAGTTACATGACCGAACTCGTGACGACATTATCACTTGGATGGTGTAATTGGTAAGACGAGCACTTACGCCTATTCTATTACCCCGACTTTGAGGCATGGTTGGTATCATGACTTGGAGAATGCCGAAGGTGAGGGTCTAAAGAGCCCGTTTCAGCACAACTTTTCAGATATTAAGGTCATTTGTTTACACAAATCATATTAGTTAAAAATCATTGCATTATTATTCTTGTTATTGGATGAGTATGGGGCGGGGTGGATGAAATGGAGGCTTGCTTTTGGTGTTTTGTATGATAAGACTGTGCCACCAAACCTTAAAGGTCAGACTGACTATATTATATGAGACTGAGTGTTGGTCAGTCAAAACTTCCATGTCCAGAAGATGAAGGTGGCAGAAATGAGAATGTTAAGATGGATGTACGAGCATATCAGGATAGATAAAATTAGGAATGAAGTTATTCGGGACAAGATGTGTGTGGCCCCTGTGTGAGCACCTAATTTTTGATCATATTTTTATTTTCACCATTTTTAATAGGTAAATATTTTTTAAGTTTAATCTAAATATTTTAGCTTTTGTTTCATCTATTATAGGTTTTACTTAAGAAAATAAAAAAAAATTAAATCACATTTCTTGTATAAGTTTTATCTTCATTTACAAAGAATATATATATGTATATGTATAGTTTAGTGCAATTTTTAAGTTAGAGACTTTCAATAAATAAATATTAAGTATGTACTAATATTTTTAGGAGTAGATTTTATTTTGTTTACTTATTTTCAAGAAAAGAAAATTAACAAAAAGAGAGCCAATAATAAATGGCCACATGGAAGATTACCTCATATCTCCTCTAACTAATTTACCCATAGAAAAGACCTCCCCAAGTCGGCACTTGCAGATAACCAACCACACACAAAAAAAGGGGGAACCCGTGAAAACAGGGGAAAAAGAACAGAGGCAGGGAAAAACCCTTCTGATGCGTTTCATAGCAAAAGCTCAGAAGCAAAAATCATAAAAAACCCATGAAAACTTCAATCTTCTCCCTAAAAATCAGCCACTGTCTCTATCACTTAAGACCCAATTAAAACAAACATAAAAAAACTCCTCCATATCCACCAACAATCCAGCCAACAACGCAACCAACAAAGCAGCAAAAAGCTAGCTACAATTAGTCTCAAAACCATCCAAAAGCATCTGAAAATACTTTCAAAATGACCCCAAAACCAGCCTCAAAACCACCCAAAATTCCAAATGCAGCAGTAAGAGAGTGAGACCCAAAGAGCTGAAACCTCTACTATAAAATCATTGGAAATGTTCAGTCCGTCAGGGTCGTCGAGGTCGCCGTTCGAGTGCTCCTGTCGCGGGTCTCGTTCTAGTTCTTTATCTGGGTAGTAATCGCTGGGATTCATGTATTTTGATGACGTTGGGAGCTTTATGTTTTGATATATTGAAGAAGTTTATTTGCTGAGTATAAAGGTTCATTCTCACCTTTCCTATTCGAATTTCTTAATTGCCTTTTTTTTCTAAATTCTTGTTTGTTCACGAATCTTTTCCATGTGTTTTGTTTGGGTTCTGGTAATGCATCTTTGATGAGGAATTTTTGAATGCTTCATTGTGAATGAACTTGGACAACAATAAGTTTTGGGTTTAGTTAGAATCAAAAGTTTTGGTTTTCAACTGTCCCTTTTCAGTATATTAACTATTTTTTTTGAACATAAAAGCACGGTAATATAATTATCGTGCTTTTATGTTAAAAAAATAGTTAATATACTGAAAAGGGATTTTGGCCCGGTAAGGAAATAGTTGGGGTTTGAAATTAGTTATAAACTTATTTTTATCATTTAGTTCCTCATGTGAATAATCAATGCGCTAGTGATTCAAATATCCTGTTCTTAAGTTAATTATCATTTATTTGAAGCATAAATTTTGGTTGTTAAACAAAGTGATTAAAAATAATTGTTGGTAAACATCTGTTGAATTCTTGGTACGAAATAGGCGCATAGGCCACCTGAAAGAAGCGAGCAGTGGTGTCTTGTTTGTTTGGAATTGAGAAGAATTGGGTGGACAAATTTTTTGGTTTTTGGATTAGTTTATCCCTGAATAAGCTAGCCCTCTTTCCCTAATTAATCTACTTTATCCCTTTCACAATAACTTCCATAACTCATTTGTCCTACAACAAATCTCAAAATAGTTTAAGAAAATAATTCAAAACATGCTAATTGCTTTAGGCGCGATTAATAATAAATTATCGTGACTATGGGTGCGGTTCCCGCGGCATAGTCATGATACGTAACTCCAAATTCGAGTGCAAGTTTGTGTGACTTGGCTGCAACTTCAATGTAATTTTAAAAATAAACATGTTGTAAATTGCGGGTGCGTTTCACGTGGCGCAATTTACGGTATATACAAGACGAGAAGTGTACGACATCGTAACTTGTTTTCTAAATAAATTCCATAATTACTTAAAAATAGATGAAAGCGGTATAAAAGCGACAAGCAGAAAAGGTTTCAAAACATGTAATAATTCAGATAATTAGGCCAATTATTAATTGTTAAGCGATCGGATAAACCCCCGAAACTCGAGAGTGCCTCTCACCTTCTTCCGGATTAACAGAATTTCTTACCTGACCTTCTATGTTCGCGGACCATAAATAGAGTCCATTTTCCTCGATTGGGATTTTAAAGTAAATCGGTGACTTGGGACACCATAACAATTATTCCAAGTGGCGACTCTAATTTAAATAAATTGTCACGACCCTAAACTAGGACCCGGTCGTGATGGCGCCTCTCGTGAAGACAAGGCTATCCGAAACTTCCGATTTTCCAATTTATTAGCAATTAAGCATTACGAAACAGTCAAAACATGATAAAATAATCCAAAGTAGCAGATAATATCATAAATATGCGGAAGAACAACCCAACATAGCCCGATACCGGGGTGTCACTAGTCACGAGCATCTATAAAACCTAATACAAGTCTGAAAAATCCACAAACTATTACAAATGTCTGCTAAGAGATGGAAATGATAAAGAGGGAGAAACACGGGACTGCGGACGACGAACAGCTACCTCGTGGACTCCGATATCTGCCGGGAGCTCTTAACTCGCACTGGCAGGATCAACAACGTCTGAATCTGCATACAGGGGTGCATGGAGTAAAGTGAGTACTCCAACTCAGTGAGTAACAAATGTAAATAAAGACTGAAAGCAAGAAATCACATAAGGCACAAAACATTCTATAATGAAGCAGTAATGTGACGACCCGGCCCGTCGTCACGTGAGTTACTGCCCTGTTTCCCCCATTTTTATGCTTCTTCATGTTTCGTTATCGGTATTCGGTGTGTAGAGTTAAATCGGATTGGTTTTGATAAGAAATGAGACACTTAGTCTCTTTAAGGAAAACTTATTTTGGAAAAGTCAACCGCATGTTGACTATTGAGTTAGAGGGCTCGGATGTGATTTTCGGTGATTCGGTTAGCTTCGGGGGTTGATATGTGGCTTAGGAGTGTGATCGGAATTGATTTTGGAGGTCCGGAGTGGAATTAGGCTTGAATTGGCGAAGTTAGTATTTTGGCGAATTCCGGTTGGTAGGTGAGATTTTGATATGGGGGGTCGAAATGGAATTCCGAGAGTTGCAGTAGCTTCGTAGGTGATTTTGGATGTGTGTGCAAAAGTTCAGATCATTCGGAGGTGTTTTGGTCGGGTTTTTGATCAAATGCGTATTTCGGAAGTTTTTAAGAAATTTAGGCTTGAATCCGATGTAATTTGATGGTTTTGGTGTTGTTTGTGGTGTTTTGATGATTGGAACAAGTTTGAATGATGTTTTAGGATGGGTTGACACTTTTGGTTGAGGTCCCAGGGGCCTCGGGGTGATTTCGGATGGTCAATCGGACCAATCTTGGTTTTTGAAGTTGCAGATTTCTGCTGAGTGTTGCAGAACATTTTTGTTCTCTGCGATCGTAGGAGTGCAATTGCGATCGCATAGAAGGTTTAGGGAAGGCCGTTCTGATTGCTCAATGCGATCACGGAATAGGGTATGCGATCGCATAGGTTGAGGAGGTTGTTCATTGCGATCGCATGCGACCGCACAGTGTTAAATAGACCAGAGGTTCTGAGGGGTACTTTGTTCAATGCGATCGCGGAGTAGTGTATGCGATCGCGTAGGTTTGATTGGTGAAGCAGTGTGATCGCAGTTAAGGGGTCGCGTTCGCATAGGACATTTTGGAGGCCTGGGAAAGTTGAGCTATGCGATCGGCGAGGCTTGGATGCGATCGCATAGAGTAAAATCTGGGCTGACAGAAGGGTTTTAATAAACATTTCACCTGCGAACCAAGTCCCATTTCCTCCATTGTTGAGTAACCTTGGGAGCTTTTGACGAGTATTAAAGATGGTTTTGACTGGGAATCGATTGGAGGTGAGTTTTATGGCCTAGAAACGTCATTTAATTGTAGATTCAACATCTAAATTCATGGAAATTTGATTAAAAAGGGAAGGCTTAGGGCTTGACTTTTGAAATAGAAATTTGGGGGTTTGAGGGAGCATTTGAGCTCGGATTTTGGTAAATTTGATATGTATAGACTCGTGGCGAGATAAGGAATCCGGCGATGTCAATTTTCTGATTTTTCGAGAAGTGGGTCCGGGGCTCGGGTTTTGCCAACTTCGTGATTTTCGATATTTTTTGAGTCTTTTCGATTGGGTTGTATTCCCTTAGCCTATTGTAACGTATTACTTGTGGTTTTGATCAGATTCGACGCTCGAGGAGGTTGATTTGCGAGGCAAGGGAGTAGCGAGCTAGGATTTCGGCCTGCTTGAGGTTAGTAATGAATGTAAATGATGTCCTGAGGGTTTGAAACCCCGGATTTGCACATCGTAGTGCTATATTGAGGTGAGACACGAGCTTGATGATGAGCGCAGGTCGTTTACTATTGTGGATTGTGACTTGGTCCGTCCCGAGTGATGCTTCTACTGCGTATTTGATTAAAGCTTATTTGTTATCATCATTATTTGGATTGATTGTCATATTTGTGTTTCTTGCCAATTCTTTGAACCCTCCGGGGAGTTTATTTACTATTTCCTCACTGTTTGACTTGCTACTTGAACTCAGTCGTACCGTTTTCTATTGTCTTACAACTCAGCCACTTTTACTCGATTTTCAAAACTAAAAGATATATTAAATGATGTTTTGGGCTGAGGACTACTATTTTACTATTGCCTGAGGAGCTTATACGATTTTTGGACTGAGTACGGCCAAGGGCCAGATGTGAGGATACTATGGGATCGGGCTGCGCGCCGCAACAGTGTTATACTGATATTGATATGAGGCTGATGGCCTAGATTTGATGCCATGAGATGGCTTGATATTGCGCTTGGGCTACAAGGGGCCCCTCCCAGAGTCTGCACACCCCCAGTGAGCGCCGTCGACGATAAATAAATGGAGCGGGCTGCATGCCGCAGCGGGTACTATAGGGTACCGTTCTATGTGTTGATTTCTCTTTATATGTCTGTCACTTAACTGCTTATTTGTTGTAGTATTTCTACATTTCACTTCCATTGGTTTATTACTCTCATATTACTTGTTTTTAAACTGCCGCAGTGTAGATTACTCTGTGTTTTCCGTGATTTCTTATTCTCAGTCGTTATTTATGCTTATTACTCACTGGGTCGGAGTACTCACATTACTTCCTGCACCTTGCGTGCAGATCCAGGTGCATCTGAGGTTGAGTGAGGATTATTTCAGTTGAGCAGCGCATATCCGGGAGCATCGAGGTAGCTGCATGGCATCCGCAGCCCTGATCTCTCCCTTCTATCCTTGTTATTAATTAGTATTTCGTAGATGGACATGTATTAGGTTGTTAAACTTGTACTAGAGGCTCGAGACTTGTGACACCAGATCTGTATGGGCTATGTAGTGGTATTATCATCTGACTTTCCGCATATTTAACTCGTTGTCTTAAACTCTTATTGGAGTAATTTAGCAATTTAACTATGTTAACTGATAATGATTTTCATAAGAAAATAGAAAGGGTTGTCAGTGGGCCAGGCTTGCCTAGCAATGTGTTGGGCGCCATCACAACTGGGGTTGGGTCGTGACAAGTAAACAATTAAAATAGTAAACCAGTGAAAGATGGTAAAATTCTTTAACTCAAACGTAGTTTCATGAAAAGACTTTTTCAATAATTAAGCAGGAAATTGATAGTAAATTATGAAAAGTAAACACATATAGGCTCGCCCCCCGGGCACAGTATCAACAAATCCGCCCTTAGGGCAACATCTCAGAACAGTAGCAGCCCCTCAGGCAATCATATAGAACAATACCAGCCCCTCGGGCTCAATCTCACATCACAATGGGTATCCGCGCTCACTGGCGGTGTACAAACTCATAGAGGGGCCCCTTACGGCCCAAACGCATTATCAAGACACCTCGTGGCATCATCACTAGGCCCTCGGCCTCATATCAAAACAAGCCACCTCGTGGCGTACATATCTCAGGCCCTCGGCCTCATAATCAGTATCAAATATTTCCTCACAACATAGGCCCTCGACCTTACTCAGTCAAAAATCCTCATAAGCCCCTCGGGCAACAGTAAAACAGTGATTCCCAGCCCAATTATCATTAAAAAAATCATTTAAGTATTTAAAACATAGTAAACATGGCTGAATACGAAAACAGTGAAATATAACATGATTGAGTTCAAGTATAAAGTCAAAACAGTGAGGAAAATACCAGTGAAAATCCCCGAAGGGTTACTCACCTCGAACCGGTCAAATCTCTAGCTCGCGACGCCTTTGCCCCCGAGTCGGCCTCCACTCACGTCGAATCTATCCAAAATCAGAACGAGTACGTCAAAATATGCTAAGGGAACGAAGCCCAAGCGAAAATAATCAATTTACAACGTAAATCCCGAAATTACCAAAACCCGACCCCGGGCCCACAACTCGGAATTCAATAATTTTTACATCAATAGATTCCTTATCTCCCCACGAATTTATACATATCAAAAGTTCTGAAATTCGACCTCAAATGGTCCACCAAATCCTCAATCAAAGGCCTAAGTTCACAAGCCCTAGTTTCCCCAATTTCACCCTTAATTTTCATAATTTCTAGCTCTAATCCGTGAAATAATAGCATATGAATGAGTTTTAGGTCCAAATTCCTTACCTCAATGAAGTTCCCTTGAAATCCCTCTTTCAAATCGTCCAAAAATCTCCAAAGCCGAGATAAAAATGGTGAAATAGCTCAATTTCGCGAATGCCACAATTTATACCTTCTGCCCAGTCATTTCCGCATCTGAGGTCCCATACCCGCTTCTGCAGTACCGCATTTGCAGTCACTTACCCGCTTCTGCGAAAATCACTTAAATTCCCATTTCCGCATCTGCGATACTTTTCCCGCATCTGCGCCTTCACAGGTGCGGCTCCTAACCGCATCTGCGGTTCCTGACAACTCCTCAAAAATCCGCTTCTGCGACTCGTCTCCCGCATATGCGGCGTCGCACCTGCGGTCCCTAATCCGCATGTGCGGAAATACTAGAAGCAGCAAAGTTCAGCAGCTGCAACAAGTCTCAAACCTTTCCGTCAACCATCCGAAATCACCCAGAGGCCCCCGGGACCTCAACCAAGAACACAAACATAACCTAATACCTTATTCAAACTTGTACCAATCTTCAAAACACCTCAATCAATATTAAATCAACCAAAACACATCGGATTCAAGCCAAACTTTCTAAATCTTCCGAATTCCGCTTTTGATCAAAAACCCAACCAAACCACGTCCGCATGACCTGAAATTTTGCAAACACATCCCAAATGACACCACGTAACTACTGCAACTCTCGGAATTTCATTCCGACCCCTATATCAAAATCTCACCTATCAACCGGAAATCGCCAAAATATCAACTTCGCCAACTCAAGCCTAAATCTACTCCGAACCTCCAAAACTCATTCCGACCACACTCCTAAGTCACAAATCACCTCCCGAAGCTTTCGAACCATCAGAACTCACATCCAATCACTCTAACACATAAGTCAACATCCGGTTGACTTTTCCAACTTAAACTCACTCTAAAGAGACTAAGTGTCTCAAACCTTACCAAATCTTTTTCGAACTCGATCCGACCAACCTGATACCACAAACACGGATAAAAAAAGCATAAAGAAGTAGAAATAGGGAAAACAGAGCGGTAACTCATAAGACGACTGGCCAGGTCGTCACATAAATAATTCCATTTCGATTAATGTTACTTTAATTGGAAAAACTCCTTATTCCTTGGAAAAAGGAGGTGTGACAACTCTGGCGACTCTGCTGGGGAATCGAACCCAAAATCTCTGGTTCAGGGTTCAAAATTCGAGTTTAGAATACTTTTATACCTGACTTTTATTTATTATCTAATTTTTAACGTGTTTGAGCGTAATGTCTAAATGCTGCTTTTTACCGCTTTGATATTGTTTGAACTGTATATAAAATTGTTACGATACCCTCCTTCTCTCTGAGTCTTCTAAATCTTCTAGGAAGCGTGTGGTTCGCGTGTCTTCTTTTATGTTAGAGTCATATCCCTAATTTTAGAACGAGGATCGGACAAGTTGCAAAGCCGAAGCTTCTGTATTCTCGATATGGTGCTCCCATCGGCTCGAGTTGTCCGCTCGGGTAAGTCAGGTCTAGAACAATACATCTAGGATTTAAACTTATAATGACATAGTCTCATGCCAGATTCCTAGTAGGTACGTTTGTTTGCATCATGTGCATTTGACTTTGGGGACTCAACACAGGGGTAGGATCCGTCTAAGACAAGTGTACCAAAATTAAAGACCATCCTAATGCATTTTACGTTCTACTTGTGCATTTGTTTGATCTAGTTTGCATGTTTATTGGCTTCTAAAATAGGGAAAGAAATCAAGAAAAACCAAGAGAAAAAGAGTAAGAGAGTGAAATTCACTGGTTCTCATAAAATCTTTGTGTTCGAACTGTGTCAAATTTTACTCAAATGTTGTTGAAAATAGACTGCGATTTTGAAATATTCCCTACTTCTGACCGAACTACGCGGGTTTGATTATCACCGGAACCTCATCGGTTCCGGCCCGCAATTGTTTTTTAAAAAAAATCCATAATATTTTCCTTTACTTCCTTCTTTAGAAAAGTCTTTCTTTGAGACCCCAATTTTAAAAAAATCCAAAAATATATATTTTTTAATTTCTTCTCAAAATCCAAAAATATTTTTATTTTTCTTCAGAAGTTTTTCTTTCGAATATTTGAAAAGAAAATGCAAGTTCTGTAGAAGTTTTTCTTTCATAAATTCAAAATAAAAGTCCAAAAATATTTCCTTTCTTCTTTAGAAGTTTTTCTTTCGAAATCCCCCCAATAAAAAAATTTCTTGCTTCTTAGAAGTCTTTCTTTTAAAAAATTCTCAAAAAAATAAAATAAATCGTAATCCAAAAATATTTTCTTTCTTCCTTATAAGTTCTTTTTTCGGAAATTAAAAAAAAATTCAAAATAAAAAAAGAGTTAGTTTATTTACTTTATTCCTAATTTTCCTGAACTTCGTAAGATCTGATTCATGTTCCCACATGATATGTGGGCAACTGTTCGATCAACCATTAAAAAAAATGATAATAATAATAATAATAATAATAATAATAATAATAATAATAATAATGATGATGATGATAATAATAACAATAATAACAATAACAATAATAACAATAATAACAATAATAACAACAATAATAACAATAATAACAATAACAATAATAATAACAATAATAACAATAATAATAAAAATAACAATAACAATAACAATAACAATAACAATAACAATAACAATAACAATAACAATAATAACAATAATAACAATAATAACAGAACAATAGTAATACTGAGGTAACAGAAATAGAACAAACCTCGGATGGGACTATTAAGATCAGGTTCAATGAACCCGTTCAAACTTATAATATCAGTTTATCATCTAGATTAATTAGATCAAACTTGTCACGCCCCAAAAATTCCTCCAAAGAAGTCGTGATGACACCTAGTCTCTAAACTAGGTAAGCCTAACATTTACTGTAATAATATGGGTATTTACTAACTTTGCATTAAATTATTCTGAACAAATTACAATTCACAAAACTGGTGGTACAAGTCATAAGCCTTTCTAGGAGTAGTTATACAAAATAAATACATCACTGTTCCGAAACATGAGAACATATGGAAATAAGTACAATTGAAGGTGACTCCGAGGCCTGCGAACGCTGCAACATGTTTACCTTGAGTCTCCACCGCAACGATCCATACAACACTAACGATCAATTACCTGGATCTGTACAAAAAAATGTACAGAAGAGTAGTATCGGCACACCACGACGGTGCCCAATAAGTATCAAGACTAACCTCGGTAGAGTAGTGATGAGGTACAGTCAAGACACTCACTAGTCTAATAACCTGTGCTATATAGCATACAAAAATAATAGGAAGCAATTAACAACGATGTCAACATTATTCAACCAGTAACATAAATAGCAGGGCAACAAGAACACCATAAATATTGTTCAACGAATAATGAATACAAGTGTAATCAATTAGTCAAGTCCTTCAAATATAAACCTTTCGCCTATAAATCCTTCAAGTAATAATCTCTAAGATATAATACTTTCCAATAAATATGTTTCGAATATATTTCCTTCAAATAAACATCTTTCAAAAATATTTCTTTCGAGTAAAGGTCACCTTGTGACGCCTCATTTCATAATCATAAATAATATAGGTCTCAACCCACTTTCATATTTTCACGGCATCTCGTGCCCATATTTCTATTGCAACCACACGGGCAACTCACGTGCCATTAAATAAAATTATCATATTTTTCCCGGCACCTAGTGCCCACATGTTTCTGTCATACATTGCGCAACAATGTTCTTATGTTACTCAGTTCATAAGGTCCATAACACAATACAATTAAGAATGTTCAAGAAGCCTCATTTAATAAAGTAGAGTACAACTTCAAACCCAATTAGAAAATCAACAAGAAAAGATGAAGTTATTTTTTAGAAATCATTACCTTTAACACGAGAAATAAATAAATCAAAACATAATAGAAATTCCATTTTAAGTAAAAATACGACTTTAGACGTTTTAAGGAGGTTTAATTAAGAAACCAATTGAATTAGAGGTATAACAATTGTTAAAAATTTAAGTATTGAAAGCTTTATATAAATACGACGAAGTATTGAAAACACTATGGGTTACAACACAAAGGATCACAACAGTAAAAGGGATCTAAACAGTTAATACACTTGAATTGTTAATAACAAATAAACACAACAAACAGAAAATGCACGACATCACCCTTTGTGCTTTTACTCTCGTTCTCACCATGCACGACATCACCCTTCATGCTTTACACTCTTCCTCACCATAAAAATCAATAGAATCGGCATGGAATGGTACATCGTGCAGCACGACATTACCCTTCGTGCTTTACACTCTTCCTCACCCAAACAATGAAAACAATACATCCCGACAAGGGAATCAACAACAATCCAACAATCCAATCACAAGGAAATTCACCACCAAGAGTATGATTACATATCAACAAGAGAATCATGTAGAAACCAAGAAGTGCAATAACCTTAACAAAACAACAAGGCATGTAAAGCACGTGATAACTACACCGACAACTACAACAAATTGGACACATAGCATATATACACGGGGTCATAGAGGAATTTCCAATTAAGAGATAACAAAACAATAAGGCGAACAGTTACTTCAATTAAGGCAAATAAAGCCAAGTAACATGTAAGAATTAGAGGAAGGCTAACAACATTGTATGGAGCATATAGAAGTAAATTATGCAATTAGGTAACTAAATCATAACTGAATATTTCTCACATAATGAACATAATGTCACGACCCCGGTTCGCCTTCCGTGAACCATCGTAACGATACCTAGTCTCTACGACTAGGTAAGCCTAAATTGCGGAAGAAAACCAAAATTTGCGGAATTAAAACAACTTTAAACAGTAATAAAGTAATAATAGTGTTTAAATGTGCCACTCGGCATACACCATATTCAACTCTCAATACCAAAACATAAATCCAAGACCCGGAAACTCATGAATCACAAGCTAAGATCAATACTACATAGCTCTAGCTCCAGAATGTCTAATAAGAACAGAAAAATACAGAAGGGATAAATACTAAAGCAAGAATAGAAAGGGACTTCTCGGTCTGCGGACGCGGCAGATGTACCTCGAAGTCTCTAGAGCAGTCGCCTCCTCAAGGATGATAGGCCTGAGTAGCGGTACCTGGATCTGCACATGAAAAACATGCGCAGAAGAGGCATGAGTACACCACAACGGTACTCAGTAAGTGCCAAGCCTAACCTTGGTTGGGTAGTGACGAGGAAGGTCAGGGACCTACTGAGATAAAATAAAGAATATGAGACATGACAAGATAAGAAGTACAATTGAGAATCTACAGTAAGAATCCACACAGGATAATAAGAGTACAATAACAGAAACAGAGATGAAGGCAAACCATAAGGAAGTACCACTCATAACCGGGGATCTCTTGGTATCCTCAGTATATGCTAGGGATCTCTTGGTATCCCGAGAATCTCTTGGTATTCTCAATATATGCTAGGGATCTCTCGGTATCCCGAGGACCAAGAGGTATCCCGAGGATCTCTTGGTATCCTCAAGATATGCTAGGGATCTCTTGGTATTTGGAGGATCTCTTGGTATCCTCAATATACGTGTCAGGGATCTCTTGGTATCCCGCACCTCAATTCAAATCATAAATAGGTACAGGGGATCTCCGGGGATGTCGTCCCGTAGTCCCAAAGTAAAAACACACAGCAGCAACACAAGAATACCCAATTAAGCTAAATTTCATACCAAGTAAACAGTTAATTCTAGTATAACATGCTTTATGTAATGCAATTAAGGCAGTGTAAGCAAATAGGCAATTAAGTCAACTAAACATGCTTTTCTAAACTAGTAACATGCTAAATTCACAAGTAGAATAAAACAGGAAAAAGAACTCAATTGAAATACTTAAGGAAAAACCGTATTTTCAACAATTAGCTCAAGTATGCGCTCGTCACCTCATGTACAAGGCATTTCAATTATAAAATATATCATATCTGAAAGGGAAGGTTCCCACACAAGGTTAGACAAGCTACTTACCTCGAACCGGCTCAAAATCAGCCCGACACCACGTCTTTACCACGAGTACTCGACTCCAAATGACCCAAATCTATTCAATTCAAATTGCATAATGTAAATAACACTTCAAATAACTGATTTTACAATTAAATTCTAAGCTAATACGCAAATTATGTAAAATGACCAAAACGGCCCTTAGGCCCACGCCTCGGAAGCGGGTAAAATTTATATTTTCAGAATCCTCACACTTTGTAATGACCCGACCGGTCGTTTTGAGCTTTTGCACTTTTCTCGTCAGTTCTTGGGCATGACTTGCCCCGTGTGATGTATTATCACTCATGTAAATCGTTGGTTTCGGTTTTTAGGGTAATCAGAATGAAATTGGAAGAACAACTTTTAGTTTGAAGCTTGAAATTTGAAAAGTTTGACCAAGATTTGACTTATTGGTATATGATCTCGGATTGGAATTTTTACGATTTAGTTAGCTCCGTTAGGTGATTTGGGACTTAGGAGCGTGATCGGAATGCATTTTGGAAATCCGTGGAAGGTTTAGGCTTGAATTGGCGAAATTGAGATTTCAACGTTTTTCGGTTGATAGGTGAGATTTTGATATAGAGGCCGGAATGGAATTCCGAGAGTTGCAGTAGTTCCGTGCAGTCATTTGGGATGTGTTTGCAAAATTCCAGGTTATTCGAACGTGATTTGGTTGGGTTTTTGATCAAAAAGCGGAATTTGGAAGATTTTAGAAAGTTTGGCTTGAATCCGATGTGTTTTGGGTGATTTGATGTTATTTGAGGTGTTTTTATGATTGGAACAAGTTTGAATAAGGTATTAAGATGTGTTCGGGCCTTGGGTGAGTTTCGGGTGGTCATTCAGATCATTTTGAGGTTGAGAAATTGCAGAAATTGCAGGTTCAGCTGTTGCAGGATTTTGCCCTTCGCGATCGCGTAGGGAGTCTCGCGATCGCGTAGAAGGTTTTGAGGAGGCTGTCCAGTTGTTCTTCGCATTCACGAAGTCAGGCTTGTGATCGCATAGAGTGGGAAGGTTATTCATCACGAACGCGGGAAGGTGGTCGCATTCGCATAGAGTTAAATGGACCTAGGGACTTGGCTGGTTTTTGTTCATTGCGAACGCGGAGGGGTGTCCATGATTGCATAGGGTTAAGTCGCCGGGGCATCGCGTTCGCGTAGGCTTTATCGAGTTCACATAGAGTAAAGTTTGGGAGCTGAATATTTGTTCCTCGCGATCGCGAGGGATGTTCCGCGATCGCGATGAAGGAAAATATGCCTTGGCAGAATGTTTTTAAGCTCGTCTTGACCGCGATTTTGGGGCTTATTTCCTCCTTAGTTGGTCATTTTGGGAGATGTTTGAAGGAGATTGAAGAGGGATTCAAGGAGAATCGTTGGAAGGCAAGATTCTCGGACTTAAAACTCGATTATTATGTGAATTCCACCTAGAAAATCATGAAATCTAAGCCTAAAATTGAAGAGCTAGGGCTTGAAATTGAAGACCAAACAATTGGGGTTTGAAGGGACATTTGTGGATGGATTTTGATGTTCTTGGTATGTATGAACTCATGGGGAGATAAGGAATCCGTTGATGTGAAAATTATTGAATTCTGAGACATGGGCCCGAGGGTCGGGTTTTAGTAATTTCGGGATTTTGTGCCCTTTATTGATTGTTTTCGCTTGGGCTTTGTTCCCTTAGCATATTTTGACGTCCTCGTTCTGATTTTGGATAGATTCGATGCGCGTGGAGGCCGATTCGAGGGGCAAAGGCATTGCGAGCTAGAGAATTAGCCGGTTCGAGGTGAGTAATGATTGTAAATGATGTTCTGAGGGGTTGAAATCCCGGATTTGCACATCGTAGTGCTATATTGAGGTGAGGCACACGCTAGATGACGAGCGCGGGGTCATGCACTATTGGGGATTGTGACTTGGTCCGTCTTGATTGATGATTTTACTGTATATTTGACTGAAATCTATTTGCTATCATCATTATTTGGGCTGAATGCCATATTTTGGCTTCGTGACAATATTGAAACCCTTCGGGGATTTTTATTGATATTTCCTCACTGTTTTGACCTTAAACTTGTACTCAGATATGCTATATCCTACTGTTTTCAAAACTCAGTCGTGTTTACTCTGCTTTAACATTTGAAATGATATTTTAAATCATATTTTAGGTTGAGCATCATGTTTTACTGTTGCCCGAGTGGCTTATGTGATTTTTGACTGAGTAAGGCCAAGGGCCTGTGTTGTGAAGATATTTTTGGGTCGGGCTGCACGCCGCAACGGTGATACACTAATTTGATTATGAGGCCAAGGCCTGAGATATATACTCCACGAGGTGGCTTGATTGATATGAGGCTGAGGGCTTAGTTTTGATGCCACAAGATGGCTTGTTATTGCGCTTGGGCCGTAAGGGGTCCCTCCCGGAGTCTGCACACCCCTAGTGAGCGCGGGTACCTATTGTGATGTGAGATTGATCCCGAAAGGCTGGTATTGCTCTATGTGATTGCCCGAGGGGCTGGTACTATTCTGCGATGTTTCCCGAGGGGCGGATTTGTTGATACTATGCCCGAGGGGAGAGCCTTTATGTGTTTACTTTTCATAATTGTCTATCAATTATCTGCTTAATTATTGAAAAAGGCTTTTCATGAAACTACATTTGAGTTAAAGAATTCTATCTATCTTTCACTGTTTTACTATTTTGAAATGGTTTTTCTGCTTCATTATAGAATGCCTTGTGCCTTACGTGTTTTCTTACTTTTAGTCGTTATTTACATTTGTTACTCACTGAGTTGGAGTACTCACTTTACTCCCTGCACCCTGTGTGCAGATTCAGGCGTAGTTGGTTCCGCTCCCAAGTGCTGATTCTTCCAGCTTCAGGCGGACGTTCGGAGTTTACGAGGTAGCTTTTGGCATCTGCAGCCCCGTGTCTCTACTCCTTTATCGGTTTTATCTCATTTCAGACAGTTGTACTAGTTTATAGACTTAGTGGATTTGTATTATGACTTATAGATGCTCATGACTAGTGACACCCCGGTTAGGGTTGTGTATGTGTGTTCTTCCGCGTGTTTATGTTATCATCTGTTATTTCGGATTTGTTTCATCGTGTTTAGACTGTTCTCAATGCTTAACTGTTAAAAATTGGAAAATGGGAAGTGTCGTCTGGCCTTGTCTTCACGAGGGCGCCATCACGACTGGGTCTAGGTTTAGGGTCGTGACAAGTTGGCATCAGAGCCTAGGTTACATAGGTCTCACGAGGAATGAGCAGGTTTAGTAGAGTCTCGCAGATCAGTACAGAGACATCTGTATTTATCCCCGAGAGGCTGCAGAACCTTTAGAAAAAACTTAACATTCTTGAATTTTTATCGTGCATCCTTGATTCAGCTTGAAATGTAACTCTTTGAATTCCTTCCATGCGTTCGTATGCGTGCATGAGCGCTCAGTATCAGATGCGCGTTGATGACTTGTGATTCCCTAATCGAGGGGCGAGATACGATCTCTATGTGTTGGTGTTGGGCCAGTCTGGAAGACTTGAGGTCGAACTTTTACCTATAGCTTGAGCCTTGAGCTGTTGATTACGTGAGCACGTGTTTCTTGATTTATATGCGTTGTTGTGCCCCTATTAAGGGAAGTAATGACTGGATAGCTACGTGATGAGTATGTTATGACTGCGAGGTGTATTCATATGATTTGGAAACGACGAGAAGGGTCTGCTGGAGGATAGAAAAACTATTAGGTACCTGATTTTCATCCCGATTCGAGGTATAGCTCTGAGTTATGGGTGTGTGAAGAATCTTTTCATGTGTTCTAGTTGGGAGTGAAGTGAATTTTAGGTTGAAGTATGAGTTCAGACTCGAGAAGATTAAGTGACTGCATAATGTTTATGATAGTGGGAGGTATACAGAAATTTTAGTTGGGGGCAAAACATGTGGGTTATCTCCTGCGGAGTGCTCTGAGGTTGTGTGATCCTCATGTTGTTTGTTAGAAGATCTCATTTACAAGTGAAATATATGTGTTGAAATTCAAATTTAGGTCGCTTGAGAGAGTGGGCTTGACTGTTGCGAGGATGAATGCGAGATTTGCAGAAGATTTAAAGTACCAGATAGTCTGTGTTTCACGAGCTTATGAAGGATTGAGTTCAATCTCAGTATGGTATTATGGCAGCAATAGAGTAAATGCGTTATGAGTTATTGTGTGTGTGTTTTGGTCTATGGCTTCGAGCCAAGTGGGGGAGTCTCCTATTGATTAGGCGATTGCACGGCTAGGTGCTATGTCGGTTCCAGTTTAAGGTGTGCTGGTGAGTCAGTTATGGCTTACAAAGATTGAGACCGAGGATGGATCGAGTAAAGGAACATTTTGGCAAAGGTTATATTATGCTTCATAAGTGCATGAGAATCACGGAATGTCTTGAGTTGTTGTTGGTGAAGGATGCTCGGTGCATAGAGCAAGAAGTTGCTTGGTTGTATTGGGATGAGGTTACATTCTGTGGTGTTGGAGTGCTAGTGAGGCACATGTTGCTCGGTTCATTTAATAAGGCTAATTGCAGTTTGAGTAGAGGGTATGACTCTCGAGAATGGTTCTAATGGGTTCAATATTCTACATGTAATAGTTAGAGATTTTCAAAGTTGTGTAATTGGCTAGAAGCTGAGGTTTGCATTTGGAGGGTGTCAAGATTTGTGGTATTTCCAAATCAATTATGGGCTTCTATATATATCAGTATCAGGAAGGTGATAGTGATGGATTTAGATTCGCAGGAAGTTTCTTCAGAGTAAAGTATTTCGAATGGGGTACTTTAAGGAATTTAAGAGAGTGTCCAGTGGCTTATGAGCCTTGGTCGGTATGGTCTTATGCTTGGGTCTCATGCGGTGCGTCTGGGTTGAGGAATTGTGGTGTTATAGCAAGGAGGAGTATCAAGTTGAAGGTAAGTCAGAAGGAAACTTGGATAGATGGGATGGCTTGATAGTAGGCCGGATCGGCATGGTAATGATATGGTTAGTTCTTTGGATGCTTACGAGGTAATGAGTTCTTACAGGTGTTTCGTGGTAATGCTCTTAGGCGTTAGTGGCCTGCGTAGCTTGGTTGAGTTAGAATGATTCAGTCATGTCAAGTTTGGTTTTAGGAAAAAGGGAGTTGGAGAGTTCTTGATGATTGCTACCGCAGTTTGGAGGTGTATATATTCTACTAGCATGAGGAATGTGGTATATATAGTGATTTTCTTCAGATGGGTTCAATGGAAAGTCTTGGTTGGTTGAGCACATAGTTGCTTATGGTTCAGAATGGATATGAAGTTCTCATGTTACCTTAGGATGGTATGGTATATGCGGTAGGTAGTGTAAGACTTAGATTTGCATGTGTAAGGTCATAGATCAGTTCTGAAGGGAAGGTCATAACTCTTAGGCAGCGGGCAGCTTCAGATAATTAGAGAAATAAGCTTCAGATGATTAGGGAAATGATCTTCAGATGATTAAGGAAATGGTATTGCTAATTGGGGTGATTTGACGAGGGTATATGTTTCAGAAAAAGGCTATGTGATAAAGTTAATGGTACTTTGGTAGTATTGCGGCACCTTCTTATGAGATCGACTGCTGATATTCGAGTTGCTTGGTGGCACAGAAGAATTTTGGAGTATCTCTCATGGAATGATTGGGTATTTGAGGTGTGGTATGTATTCGGACAGCGGAATTGGGATCAAGTATGGTGATTCGTGTGCTATGTGGAGTTGGAGACTGGGAGTTCTCAAGTTCAGGCTTTTTGTGGTTGTGGGTCGCGTATTCGACACTGTTTAGTGACTATCGGGGTTTGGAGACCCGAGTAGATCTTTTGTTGCTTGGAATGTTAGATTTTGGATTTGTTATTGGGTTCAGACTGGTTGTCTCCGCGTTGTGTCATTCTGGACTATCGCGCTAAGGCGACATTGTTGGATATGCCGGGAATGCCACGGATTGAGTGGCGAGGTTCGACGTATTATGTCCTAGTAGAGTGGTTTTATATTTCAAAGATCCAATGAATGGCTGGGAAGGATAGTCTTTCTTACTTGGGTTTCGTGATGGATGGCAGTGCAGAGACTCTTACCATTGATTCAGTTCCAATGGTAAAGGACTTTTTAGATGTGTTTCTTGTGGCCGGCATATTGCCGGATGGGGTTGTTGATTTTGGTATTGATTTGGTGCCGAGCACCATAGTGTATGGTACCGACGAAGTTAAAGGAGTTGAAAGAACAACTTCAGGAACTCCCTAATAAGGGTTTGTTGGTAGACCTTTATGGATGTATGTTCAGCATCGAGACGGCTTTTTCGACTTCGAGTTGCTATGGGTGAGGGATGTGTATTCGGTTGCTATTGAGCTATTAGTGTTCTGAGTTGGCATATTAGTTACTTTTTTGTGTTGCGAGGCGTTATGATTTGCTTGTTATAGGCACATGTGGTGCGGTTCTATTGGGGTTCATGGTGGAAGTCGAGCGGGAAGAGTACTGGTATTGCATGGTAGATGGCGTATCAGTTATGTCCTTTCGGGTTTGTGTGGTGTTATGTATTTGCTTCATCGTGGTTATAATGATTTGCTTTGGCTCTAGACATCAATTGCACGTGGTCGTCCAATTTCGAGCAGAGCGACTTGAGGTGTTTCATGTGGAGCAGTGTTTGGATAGGATCGCGCCTTTCAGCGAAGTTATGTGGAGGTGTGACCTTGTGGGTTAGATTTGTGTGTTATGTTTCTATGATGTGAGACAGGTTCTCAGCCTTGTGTTGTGGTGGTGCAGGCGAGCTTGCGGTATAGCTCTTTCATTTGAGTCATTTTCGTGAATTGAGTATGTTCGGATTGTTGCTTATTGGTGCGCGGATTTCACAAGTTGTGACTTTAGCCTATATTGATATGTCATGTCACCAGCGTAGTGTGTTGGATTAGATGAGATCATTGGGATCATTAATGAATAAGAACGGATTCGATTTCAGCATGTTGGAAGGATAATATCGAGGTGCGGCTCAGAAATTTGCTATGGCATTTGCCAAAAGAGAAGTGGCTTCATGAGTGGTTGATCTGGGAAATGGTTATGGCTTACTGCGTGTTTTAGTTATCATTGGCAGTATATGAAAGTGTTGGGATGAGACTTTAGTTGATAAGAGGTTTTCTACCGGTATTCGGTTGTTGTGTGTGTCACACCTCCTTTTTACCTGTGCCCGCAGGGGCATAAGGGGGTAAGGGAGTTTTTCCAATTAAAGGACAATCGAAACGGGATTTTTATTTAAAGATTCATAGTCGCCACTTGGGAGATATATGGTGTCCCAAGTCACCGGTTGAATCCCGAATCGAGGAAAAGAATGACTCTGTATTACAGTCCGCGCACCAGAAATCTGGATAAGGAATTCTGTTAACCTGGGAGAAGGTGTTAGGCATTCCCGGGTTCCGTGGTTCTAGCATGGTCGCTCGACTGTCATATTCGGCTTATTTATCTGATTTTATTCATGCTAAACCTATGTGCGAATTTTAATTTTTTACCGCTTTTATTACTATTATTTTAAAAGAGAATTGCAACATCGTGAAAATGCGTCTCAAACTGCGCCACATAAATGCACCCGTCGTTTTTGACACATTCCGACTTTGTTGAGATTTGGATTTGGGTCACATAAATGTGCTCCCGAGTTCAGGGAGGTAACGTTATTAAAATACGCGCTAAAAGAGACTAACGCGTTATTATTTTGGGGAAGGCCGTGAAATCCGCTAAACGGCCCGTCCCGAAATCTAAGCGTTTTAACATATACATTTAACGAGGGCCCCGCAAATTATGTACTTTGTCCGGCGAGGCTCATCTCATTTATTGTTTAGAAGGCCAGCCTAGAAGCGACTATGATTTCCTATTTTTGTTTGTCTCTAAAAATAAAACAAAGATCCTAATTAATTGTTATTAAGAAATCCCATAATCTATCAGTTAAATACTAGTTGACCAAATGCCATTTCAACTTTTGGGCCCAAAAGAACCTAATCCAGGCGATGGACAAGGGTTCTTATTAGATGCGTGGTATTGGGCCTAGGACGAGCCAAAGCTAGATGGGACGAAATCAGCTGCACAGGCGGGGCTAAGGGGGTGAACCCTTGCAGCCAGGCAAGCCATGAAACGGCTCACAAATGTGCTCATCATTTAATCAGACATATTTGAACAGTGGATTCGTTTTGCTTTGTAATTTATACTTTCTTCCTTCAGCTTCCTGTTATTAGAACAGATATGAAATGTGGTACTCAACATCCCTTTTTAGGGCTAATTGAAAAGAAAGGTAACTACTAAAGGTTTATATTATTGTTGGCTTACTTTTTCAAACATATTTACAACACAATATAATAGGCAACTAGCTGAAACTAACCCAACTTATTCTACCAATTTAAATGAATCTAATTACAACTAACACTTAAACTGCAGAAGAAAACTCCTATACATTTGAGACAAAACGATTAACATTCCATGCTAATACAAACAGTTTTTAGTTTATTATGACATAAACAATTTCGATCCAACTAGTACAACTTCAAGCAAAGGTCTTAATAACGTTAAGAAGTCAAACATTCTGATACATAAACTATAAAACTAAATCAAGTGATCTCACGCTTCAATTACAGGTTTATTCTTCACATTTCAGTTCACAATTACCCAAGATCAAGCTGTGTACCTGGAAATCAGTTACAATGGAAGAAAAAGAGGTCAGCCACAGCAATGCAACAGTAGCAACAACAAACAATAACACCAGCAGGTTGACAATCAACATCAACAAACAGGGCCAAGCTCAAGACCAAACCACAGTCACAAAGCCCAGGAAGAAAGAAGCTTAACCAAAACACTGAATCTACTAGAAATTAGACTAGGCAGTCATAGGACACCTTTCAGCAATCAAATAATACCCAACACCCTCGAGTAAATCACCAAATATCTTCAAATGCCCTGAACATCCAAGCACAAAACATGAACAGAGAGATTTGATCTATTTCTGCTCTTGAAATCAATGTAACAGTGTGAGCTGATTATCTAAAGAACTCTCTCAAACTCTTAAGGTTTCAAAGTGTAGAAGAATTCAGCTTTAAAAGCTCTCAAGAAAACTGATTCTCAAACTCTCTCTATGAGTTCTAGTTCTCAGAAACTGATTCAAGAAGGAAGACTCTCTCAAAGACTGAACCCCCAAAAAAGGACCCCTAACTCTGTCCTAAGTCCCTCCATTTATACCCAAACACTGACCCTGCCAGCTCGTAAGAATACTAGGCAGAATTAAGAAACTAATTCTGCCCATGATCCCTTTAGAACTCCACTAGAGTATGTTTTGTCCCCATTAACCCTCGTCTTTTCTTTATTTAAAGTTCAAGCAGGTATGAGCAACATATTTTAATCAATTCCTTTTAAGCCTCCCTATACCATTATGTTTTGTTCCCCACTAATTATTAAACAAATGCATTATTTTAATTGTACACTAGTGCTTAGTGGACAGAACACTCAGACTACCCATTTCTTCAAGTTTTCAATTCCCAAATTACCCCTGAAACCCCTGTGATTGCAGCTATAACCAATTTTCCTAAGTTCTGAATGCAACCTTATAACTCACTACTATCTAATGAACGTTATCATACCAACACTGAATTCAAACCAATGTCAGATTCATTTCAGACCCTAAACAGTAGGATTCAATTCATCAAACTCAGACCACAGTTTAAGCTCGAAACTCAAATTAAATGAATAGCATTAAAACAAAGATGTAGGAACAGAAAGCATACTAATGATGAGCCCTGAAGCTAGGAATCTAAGGATCACAAAATGAGTCATTCGACACCAAATAACTTGACGAGGACTACTAAACTACAAACATGAACGGACTAAGCGACGAAACTATTTAATCGATACAACAATTTATAGCATATGCTAATCAATAGAAAAAACTGGACCAAGAAAAAAAAAAGGTCCGAAAGAGAAGAGAGAAATAAATTGAAAAGATGATGAAATACAATGAAGCTTAAGCAGATAAACAACAACAAAAATAGAAAAGAAAAAGAAGAAAAATACCTCAAAATTACAGGCTAAACTCCAAACGGTTCCCATTTTAAACTTCGACTCGAACTTTTGAGGTCCAAACGGACCTCAATCGAGTGTTCTCGACTGAAAACACTCGACTAAAGTCGATTAAGAACCTCAAATTTCCCCTTTACTCGGACCCATTCCAGGTTTTGGCTCTCTAGGGTTCTTCAATCGATTTAAAATTCGACCAGTTCTAGCAAGATTCGAGCCCAAGTAGGGGTGGTTTAGGAATGAGGGAGGTCAGGTGGAGCTGGGGTGTGAACTTGGGACTGGTTGGGTAGGTTTAGGGTTTTTCTCGAATCTTCGATTAAAGATTCAAAACAAACCAGGATGATTCGAGGTTAAAGGGGTAGGGATTTGTGTTGAGGGTGGTTAGAAGGTTCAGGGTTGTGAATTTGAGGGTCATCGATCCTCAGGCCGCCGAGTTTTCAGGCGAAGGGAACGAGGGAGTCTAGGGTTTGGTGGGTCATTTGGTTCGTCTCTGAAAGAGACGACTGGGGGGGGGGGGGTTTGGAAATGAGAGGGGTAGGGGATTGAGAGGGGGTTTGATAGGTTAGAGTTTAATCAATTAATTTCAGCCGTTGGATGATGGGAATCCAACGCCCACAATTTATTTGTTGATCAAAATGGGGTCGGGGCGGGTATAGGAACGGGTAAGGGAGAGATGATCTTGGCCGTTGATGGATTGGGATGTACGGCTGAGATTGGACGTGACAGATACGACGTCGTTTGGACGTCGTATTGCCAGGTCGGTTAGACCGGGTAAAAGGGGTATTCGGACTGGGCCTGCGGACATATTGTTTGGGCCTGTAGAAAAAATTAGCCTGGTCCGAGTTTATCAACTCTTTCTTTCTTTTCTTCCTTTTCTTTATTTTCTTTTTTAATTCTTAATAACCAAAAGTTCTAAATTAAATTGTAAAACCAAAATTAACTTAGGAAATACTAATTAACCCTTAATAATATTTATCACACAAAATTAAATACAAAGATAATCACACAATTTGACATTAGACATTAAAAATCCAAAGTGCGTTACTGTTTAATTAATCCCAAATTGTAAATGCAGATGCAACACATATATATTTTTTGTATTTTTCATTAGTTAAAATAGAATAAACATTCACAGATAAAATACAAATAATTATCCAAATTAACACAAAACTATTTTATTTTGAATTTTTGGGAGTAGTTCTTGTAGGGCAAAAATCACGTGCTCACAGCTGCCCCTCTTTGTCCGGAAACATGAAGAGTTTTTGTGAAAAGATAATGTGAGTGGATACGAGCGATTTTTGTCCGTTTGGCTACTCCGTGTGAAGCATTTTTGAAAGATTTAACCGAACCTCTGCTTCAAAGGTTTGCTACATATCCCTGGCTAAAAGGGAATCAAGTCAATGTAGTTCGGGAAGTTTTGGTAGCTGGGACTACCACAGAGCTGTGGTTTTACTGTTACTGCTTTTGCTACTGCTGCCACTACTTACTAACCTCCTTATTACACCATGCTAAAAGAAAACAAGAAGCTAGACTAAACTATAGTCTATGAATTACAAAATCTTATCTAGATCTTCAGCCGTGCTCTTGTGTCTCTTGTTGCTTTGACGTCTTGGTGACTGGTGTTTCCTCTGATGTTTCTTTCTTTCTGTCTTGACTCGTAGTCTTCTCTTGATTGTCGAATTTGAACTGCTTATTCGAATTATTTTTCCTTCGAAGCTTGAACCGCCTTCTTCTGACTAGTGTTTCCTTCCTTCCAACTTCTAAACTTTAATTTATGCTGGGGATCTTTGTTGCAACCCTCCGCTCTCCGGGCAGGCTTCCGACTTCTACTACGACTTAAAAAGATAATACCTCCATTCTCCAAGCGGGCTCCTGACTTCGACTACAACTGAAAGTATAACAACCTCCATTCTCCAGGCGGGTTCCTGACTTCGACTACAACTTGAAAATATAACAACCTCCATTCTCCAGGCGGGCTCCTAACTTCGACTACAACTTGAAAATATAACAACCTCCATTCTCCAGGCGGGCTCCTGACTTCAACTACTTCTTAAAATATAACACCTCCATTCTCCAGGCGGGCTCCTGACTCAACAACTTCTTAAAAATATAACACCTTCATTCTCCAGGCGGGCTCCTGACTTCAACTACTTCTTAAAATATAACACCTCCATTCTCCAGGCGGGCTCCTGACTTCAACTACTTCTTAAAATATAACACCTTCATTCTCCAGGCGGGCTCCTGACTTCAACTACTTCTTAAAATATAACACCTCCATTCTCCAGGCGCGCTCCTGACTTCAACTACTTCTTAAAAATATAACACCTCCATTTTCCAGGCGGGCTCCTGACTTCAACTGCAACTTAAAAATGCGTTCTATTGCCGTTGTTCCTTCCTACCTCTTGAACCATTTTCCCTCTAACTTGAATTATCTTCTTTCAGAACTGCTTCCCTCAAAACTGGTGTTTCATTCCTATGAGAACTGCTGGGGATAACACCGGTGTTTCATTCAAAATATGTTATTTTCCTCCTTCAAAGACTACTTCCCTTAAAGCTGGTATTTTCCTTCCTCTGGAACTACTTCTCTTAAGACTTGTGTTATCTTCCTCCTGAAATTGCTTTCTTTAAAACTTGTTTTGTCTTCTTCTGACTGCTGGGGATACCACTTTTCTCCAAACTTGTGTTATCTTCCTTCTTCCCCAAGTGGGTACCTGACTTCCAGAAAATTTTCAAAAATGAAAGAAAATTTTCTGCCCCAGTTTGACAATCTTTCTTGTGGCATGTCTTTCTGTCATCAATACAATTTCCTGTCCCTGCTTAAAATCAAAGAGAATTTGTTAGTTTAAAACGTGGGGATGCTCCTGCTGGGGACGGTTTTCCCTTTCGCTCTTTTCCATGCTCTGCGTTGTTCGACCATCTTGAAACTTGGCTGATAACTTCCGACCTTCTTGATGATTCTGTATTCACCAACCTCTCAACCATTGTTTTCCACCTTTGCTCCATACTATCCCCGAAAACTTAGACCAATCCATCATTTGGTCTTACAACGATGTCTTTCTCGTCCCATCACATTATCCTCGCCTGTCTTATCCCTATTTACCTTGCACCGTGTTGGCAACTGGTTGTTAGCTTTGAAAATCCTTCTTAAAAATAAACTACTACTGACCAAAAAGAAATGGAAAATGATGACTTCGAAAGATAGAACAAGAAAAATCTTTCTGAGCAATTGTTTGAAGAGAAAATAACTTATCTGAATGGTATAACCGATCCCCATGGTCATGTCGTGCATTTTTTGACTAATCAACCCGGTCTATTTACACCAATCAATCTTTCTGATGTCCCGTCCTTACATTCAAAAGGTCCCGCAACCCATCTTCTTTTTCCGAAACAACATCTTTATTCTGCTTGACGTCTCGACGGATCCTTTCCATCAAGCTTATCTCATTTTCTCCTTTTAATTCCTTGTCGCCTTATAGTGCCCTTCGAGGGGTTTTTACTAATAAGACTCTCTCATTTCTCTCAACTCCCGTCGCCTTATGGTGCCTGTGAAGGTTTTCACCGATAAGACTCTCTCATTTTATTTCTCTCAACTTCTGTCGCCTTATGGTGCCTGTGAAGGTTTTCACAGATAAGACTCTCTCATTTTCATTAATTTCCCTACTTGGACTGGAGTATTACCCTGATACAAATCACCTCTATTTGCTAGACTCGTCATCTCTCGAAAACTGATCAGAAGGTCTTTCTTTGGACCGTAATGTGGGCTTTTGGATGGGATTAGAAAGAAAGGGTATCAAAGGCTCAAAATAATTTGACATGGGTTTAAGATTACAACTTTTGGAATTACATTTCTTATTACAAAACAACCTCTGCCCCAGTTTCTTTCTTGGGGATCTTTTGACTTTTATTTTACTATGATCGAGCTGTAAAGCTGCCTACGTACCCTTAACAGGGATCAGGTCAAACGTAGTTCACACCTGAATTTCCTTGTTGTTATATTTCTTTTCTTTTCTCTTTTTCTTTTCTTTCTTTTTCTCTCTTTTTCGTTATTGATTCCAAAAAAGGGGTATGAAAGAAATAAATAAGGCTCAAAAAGGGGAACAAAGGGTAAAATGTTTAGATAGTAGAACAAATTGCCTTCATCATTTCAATCCTCAAAATAATGCTAAATACAAACAATCAACAATTATACCAAAGAAATCATACATAATATCTTTTTACTGCATCAAAATTGATAGCCATGTCTATGCATTTTCCTTCGATATCTGTTAAACATAAAGCACCATTGGACAATACTCTTGTTACAATGAATGGCCCTTGCCAATTTGGGGCGAACTTGCCTTTTGCTTCAACCTGATGTGGAAGGATGCGTTTCAGCACTTGCTGACCCACTTCAAATTTTCGGGGACGCACCTTTTTGTTGTATGCTCTTGCCATTCTCTTTTGATATAACTGGCCATGGCACACAAATGCCAATCTCTTTTCATCAATCAAGTTCAACTGCTCCAAACGGGTTTTGACCCATTCATCATCATCAATCTCAGCCTCAGCGACAATCCAAAGGGACGGGATTTCAACTTCCGTCGGTATTACTGCTTCAGTTCCATATACCAACAAATAATGAGTTGCACCTACCGAAGTACGGACAGTAGTGCGATAACCCAGCAACGCAAATGGTAATTTTTCGTGCCATTGCCTAGAACCTTCCACCATTTTTCGAAGTATTTTCTTTATGTTTTTATTTGCTGCCTCAACTGCTCCATTCGCCTTGGGACGATATGGGGTAGAATTGCGGTGTGTAATCTTAAACTGTTGACATACCTCTTTCATCAAATTGCTATTAAGATTAGCACCGTTATCTGTGATGATCACCTTCGGGATTCCAAATTGACAGATGATATGTGAGTGAACAAAATCGACCACTGCTTTCTTGGTCACAGACTTGAAAGTTTTGGCCTCAACCCATTTGGTGAAATAATCAATGGCTACCAGAATGAACCTATGCCCGTTGGATGCTGCTGGCTCAATTGGTCCAATGATATCCATGCCCCAAGCGACGAAGGGCCATGGAACTGACATTGTGTGTAATTCCGATGGCGGAGAATGAATCAAATCTCTATGTATCTGGCACTGATGACATTTTTGCACAAAACTAATACAATCTCACTCCATGGTGAGCCAATAATAACCTGCTCGGAGAATTTTCTTTGCCAACACATATCCGCTCATATGTGGTCCGCAGACTCCTGAATGTACTTCGGACATGACAGACGTAGCTTGTCTAGCATCTATGCATCTTAACAATCCCAGGTGTGGTATCTTTTGTACAAAACTCCTCCACTAAAGAAAAATCTGCTTGCCAACCGTCGAATTGTTCTCTTTTGATCCCCCGTGGCTTGCACTGGGTATATTCCCATTCTGATGTATTCCTTGATATCATGGAACCACGGTTCGCCATCCAATTCTTCTTCAATCATGTTGCAGTAAGCATGCTGATCTCGTACTTGAATGTGCAAAGGATCGACATAGGCTTTGTCCGGATGGTGCAGCATTGACGCTAGGGTATCCAAAGCATCAACGACCTCATTATGGACCCTTGGAATATGCCTAAACTCCACTGATCTAAACCGTTGACAAAGATCATGCAAGCATTGTCGGTATGGTATGAGCTTCAGATCTCGCGTTTCCCATTCTCCTTGAATTTGGTGCACCAAAAGATCCGAGTCTCCCAAGACCAGAACTTCCCGGACATTCATGTCTGCAGCTAGCCTCAAACCCAAAATGCATACCTCGTATTCAGCCATATTGTTAGTGCAATAAAACCGAAGCTGAGCCGTAACAGGATAGTGATGGCCTGTTTCAGAAATAAGCACAACTCCTATTCCGACTCCTTTCATGTTAGCAGCCCCATCAAAGAAAAGTTTCCAACCTGGTTTTTCGGCCTGTTCTAATTCATCAATACGCATCACCTCTTCATCAGGAAAACAAGTCCTCAGTGGCTCATATTCTTCATCAACCGGGTTCTCGGCCAAATGATCGGCCAATGCTTGGGCTTTCATCGTAGTCCGAGTCACATAGATTATGTCAAACTCTGTGAGCAAAATCTGCCATTTTGCAAGTCTTCCTATCGACATAGGCTTTTGAAAGATATACTTCAACGGATCCAAACATGAAATGATGTAGGTAGTGTAGGATGACAAATAATGTTTCAATTTCTGTGCCACCCAAGTTAGGGCGCAACATGTCCTTTCCATGTGAGTGTACTTAACCTCATAAGCTGTGAACTTTTTGATAAGATAATAGATGGCTTGTTCTTTCCTGCCGGTGACGTCATGCTTCCCCAATACACAACCAAATGAATTTTCCAATACTGTCAAGTAAAGAATCAAAGGTCTCCCTAGTTCTGGCGGAACCAGCACATGTGGGTTTGTCAAGTAACCTTTTATCTTATCAAACACTTCTTGACACTCATCAGTCCACTTGATCGCAACGTCCTTCCTCAACAACTTGAAAATAGGCTCACAAGTTGTCGTGAGCTAAGCAATAAACCTGCTGATGTAGTTCAGCCTTCCTAACAGACTCATCACTTCAGTCTTGTTCCTAGGAGGGGGCAATTCTTGTATGGCTTTGATCTTTGATGGGTCCAACTCGATGCCTCGCCGACTGACTATGAATCCTAACAGCTTTTCGGATGGAACACCAAATGCACACTTGGCGGGGTTAAGCTTGAGGTTGTACCTGCGAAGCCTCTAGAAGAATTTTCTCAAATCCTCGACGTGGTCGGCCTGATGTTTTGATTTTATGATCACATCATCTACATATACCTCAATCTCCTTGTGTATCATATCATGAAACACAGTAGTCATTGCTCTCATATAAGTTGCCCCAGCATTCTTCAACCCAAATGGCATTACTCGGTAGCAATAAGTTCCCCATGGCGTGATGAAGGCTGTCTTTTCCGCATCTTCTTCGTCTATTAAAATCTGATGATACCCGGCATAGCAATCCACAAAAGATCCAATCTCGCACTTGGCACAATTGTCAATCAGAATGTGGATATTGGTAGTGAGTAGTTATCCTTCGGACTTGCTTTGTTGAGATTGCGGTAATCGACGCATACTCTGATCTTGCCATCCTTCTTCGGTACGGGCACGACATTAGCCAACCAAACAGGATATCGGGTGACCCGAATAACCTTTGCATCCAACTGCTTGGTAACTTCTTCTTTAATCTTCACACTCATATCAGTTTTGAATTTCCTCAGCTTTTGCTTGATGGGGGGGGATGCCGGATCAGTGGGCAATCTGTGGACCACTAAATCAGTGCTTAAACTCGGCATGTCGTCATATGACAATGCAAAAACATCTTTGTACTCGATGAGTGCTTTGATTAACTCCTCCCAAATTTTTTGCTCGAGGTGGACACTTATTTTAGTCTCTCAGACATTGTCTGTGTCCCCTAAATTGACGGCTTCTGTGTCATTCAAATTGGGTTTGGGTTTTTCTTCGAAGTGAATTAACTCCTTACTAATCTCTTCGAAGGCTTCATCATCATATTCTGATTCGTAACCACAATCTACTTCTTGAACTAACATTTTGGAATCAGATTGATTTTTAAGACTGGGCTGAGGATTCCTTATGCATGCCATGTCATTAGAACCAGCGAAAAAAGAACTGTATAGAAAAGAAAACAAAACAAAAGGAAAACCATCAGGAATGATGAAGAAAGGGAAATTGTATTTCATTGATTGATAAAAGATAACAAGGTTTGCACACTCAAACAAACTGAAAAAATGAAATCTGGATTACAACCCTGGAATAATCCGTACAAACTTAAAGGAAAATCAAAGCGAACTACCAAGACTCCTTCCGAGTAGGGAGAGGAGTAGCCTTCCAATTATTAAGCTTTGTTTTTGGCCTGACAAATTGCACTTCCGTGTTGCTAGAACCCTCTCCACTTTCCACCATGTTCACACTATCGAACAACCTCTCAAATCTTTTAATCAACTCCTTGTCAGGATTAATCATAGAACTGGAATTGCTGTCACTGAGAAACTCCTCGTACCGGACTTGACAAATGATCTGGAAAGATGTGGGACCGGCTCTGGAAGGACCCATGCCCTCTGTTTCAATTTCCTGGCTCTTTTTATATCTGTGGCTGTGGGCTTGAATCCTAGACCAAATGTTCCCAAGTTTTCAGGAAGAGATACGGGCTGTATGATGCCTTGCAACGCTGATCCCAAACCCTTTCCTGGTACAAAACCATTTTTCAACATTTTATACGCTACCATGACTGAGGCAGTGTTTATCTTTGGATTCAGGATACATTTCCCCTCTGGAACTTTCTCGACTGACATTGCGTCAGAAACTTGGTAGACCCATGGTCCCTTGTCATCTTCCACTTCAATGAATGGCACAATGGTGCTGTTGTGAGCGCACAAATTATCTTCGCCGTGCACCACTATTTCCTGTCTGTCCCATTCAAACTTGACCATCTGATAGAGTGTTGATGGCACTGCTTTAGCGGTGTAAATCCACGGTCACCCTAATAGCAAATTGTAGGAAACAACTATATCCAGCACTTGGAATTCCATTGTGAATTCTACTGGACCTATGGTCAGCTCCAACATTATGTCCTCGACTGAGTCTTTGCCTCCGCCGTCAAATCCCCGCACACAGATACTGTTCTTATGGATCCTCTCCTCTTCTACTTTCAGCTTGCTTAGAGTGGAGAGAGGACAGATGTTCGCACTTGAACCATTGTCAACCAATACCCGGGTAACCACGACATCCTCGCATTTCACTGTCAGGTAAAGGGCTTTGTTATGCTCAGTACCCTCTACCGGCAATTCATCATCGGAAAAGGTGACTCTGTTTATTTCAAAAATCTTGTTGGCTATCTTTTCCAATTGGTTTACCGAGATCTTGTCGGGAACATGGGCCTCATTCAAGATTTTCATCAGGGATTGGCGGTGCTCATCTGAATGGATTAGCAACGAGAGTAATGAGATCTGAGCGGGCATTTTCCTCAACTGCTCTACAACAGAATAGTCATGCACTTTCATTTTCCTCAAAAATTCCTCTACCTCTTCTTTAGTTACAACTTTCTTTACCGGTGTTGAATTATCTTTAGCTCTTATTAACTCCTCGGGAGTAAAACACCTTCCTGAGCGAGTCAAACCTTGTGCTTCACAAACTTCTTCTTTGACTTCTTTACCCTTGTAAATCACCGTCACCCGTTCATAAATCCAAGGAACAACCTTGCTGTTGATTACTGGAAGCTGAGTTACTGGTTTTATAATAACAGGCTCTGTGCGAGCACCCTTCACGACCACAACAGGTTACTTGCGACCCCTGGTATTACCACTTTAACTTTCTCTGGTTTCACTGCAACAATGCTTCACGACCCTCTCTCGGCTACCACAGCTGGCTTATCATCTACCCCTCTCAACTGGACCACTGATTTCCCACTGGTTACTTTTTCCTTTGAGCTGGTTTTGCTGGAACAGATCATCATTACCGCTTGTGAGGGCTTCCTGGGTTCCCCTCTTTGTGTATCAACTCAATCATGTGTGTCTCATGGTGAGTTGGCAGTGGATTCTGATTGATATTTGGTGCTTTTGGGGCTTGAACCTCGATTCGATGAGTATCAATAAGCTCTTGCACAGATGTTTTTAGTTTCCAACACTTCTCTGTATCATGCCCAGGGGCCCCTGAACAGTACTCATAACTCACCGAGTGGTCAAGATTTCTAGGGGTAGGATTTGGCATTTTAGGCTCAATTGGATTCAACATGCCCAACTGCCTCAACCTGTGGAAAAGACTGGTATATGATTCCCCCAATGGAGTGAAAGTCTTTTGCTTCTATGACCTCTCATTATTGAGGGCTTGATTTGGTCGGAAACCTGTCCCGGGGGGATTTCTGTAGGCCCTTGGGGGTGGATATGTGTTTTGTGGAGCTGGGTATGGATTTTGTGGAGCCGGCGCACGCCATTGTGCGTGTGCCGGGGTTTGGGTATAGGCTTGTGCATGATGGACGGAAAAATGGGGATCTGGCGGTGGGTAGTAGTGCTGTGGAGGGCCATATGAAGTGTGGGGGTAATTTTGGTGGTAGGGTCATGATTGGCTATAGCAGGGTGACGGGCCTCTAAATCCGAACCAGGCTTCGGACTCAATAGTCGTGACATCTTCTTTCTTCTTTTTCCCAAGCACACCCCCAGTGCCGCTTTGAATGGCCTGGGTGGTTGCCTTGATCGCTGAATAACTCATGATCTTGTTGGACTTAAGCCCCTCCTCGACCATGCCTCCCATTTTTACAACCTCATTAAAAGATTTGCCAATTGCGGACACCAGATGACCAAAGTAGGTCAGCTCCAAAGCCTGCAAAAAGTAATCAACCATCTCGCTCTCTTTCATTGGGGGATCAACCCTTGCTGCTTGCTCCCTCCACCGGAAACCATATTCTCTAAAGCTTTCACTGTGCTTCTTTTCCAGTTTGGTCAAGGACAGTCGATCCAGAATGATCTCAAGATTATATTGAAAGTGACAAGCGAATGCTTGGGCCAAATCGTCCCATGTGTACCACCTGCTATGATCTTGTCTGGTGTACCATTCTAACGCCGATCCACTTAAACTTTGGCTGAAATACGCCATCAGTAATTCATCTCTTCCGCTTGCTCTCCTCATCTTGCTACAAAAACCTCTCAGATGAGCCACCGGATCACCGTGTCCGTTGTACAAGTCGAATCTGGGCATTTTGAACCCTGCCGGTAGTTGTACATTTGGGAACAAACACAAGTCTTTGTAAGCTACACTCACCTGACCTCCTAACCCTCTCATATCCCTGAAGGATTGTTCTATGCTTTTCATTTTTCTGAACATCTCTTCCTGTTCAGGATTTCTGGCCTATTTTTCTGCTTTCCCCGGTAGGTCAGAATGTGGATCATGTGGATAGGCTTCAGGCGCTTTGAAGGTAAGCTCCGGGGGATAATACTGGTTGTCCTACGCTTGGAACATAGGTTCACTCGGGGATTTATGGAGTGCAGATTGTAGAGATGCCACAAAGACAGGGGTGATTGGCGGAGGAGGGTATGAAATTGATTTTGGTGGTAGAGCTTGTGGCGTATGAGAAGTAGTGCCATGGTAGATTTGATAAATGGAAAACCTGGATCGGTGGCGGGATGATCCTGAGACTGAGCTAATGGTGGGGTAAAAGCCGGGTTGGCTGGGTAAGATGGCGGTGATTGCCCTTTGGACCAGGCCTGGTACATTTCGGCCATCTGTTGCTTAAGCTTGAGCATCTCCTCTTTCATTTTATTGACGTCCAACTCCTCTACCTCAACACTAGTGGCGACATCCGGGATAGACATGATTTCCGATATTGGTCCCTTCGATCTGGTTTGGTAATGATAATGTGCCAGTATCTTCTAAATAAACTAACTGCTTGAATTCTCTGGAAAACAACAAACTTGTTAGTTTTTAGAGTTTAACACATATGCAATTACACGTTGGGATGCAATGCACCTAGGCAATTAACCATTTCTATCATGCATTTGCTTCGGTTTCGTGCGTCATTCCGGCCTCTCACAATTGTGCCCCTTCTTTTAAGCTTCCTTTATTCTATCCTTCTTTATTTATTTTTCATTTTCCCCTTTTTCTTTTTTAGTGGTGGTCGAATCCTATAGAGATTGCCTACGTATCACGTCCCCGCATGAATCAGACCGTGCATAGTTCTGTTAGATAAGCGTGCAAGTAAATAAAATATTTTTGGGTTTTTTAGCTTTTATAAAAATAGATGCTTCGATTACAAAGACTCAATATCAACAAATTTCAAAAGACCAACAAACTCTGACACAAAGACGACAAATAGACCCCGAAATTAAGCTATCATACTCTAAAGAAATACAGACTCAAAACAGAAAGAAAATACAAACCTAACATGACTCACAGACTCTGACAGAAAAGGAAATACAAATTCAAACGGAAAATCATGAGTACATCAATGCTCCTGGTGTCCGTGGGACATCATTCGATCTCGCCACGGGCCTATGTGCAAGATCTCTTTGAAGTCGGTCCAAGTTGTTCATTATTTGTTTAACAAAGGTCATCACCGCTGCAAAGAGTGTAGTGCGAGTCATATCCTCACAAATGTGGCACTTCATAACGATGCAGTCAACGATGTTTCTAATTTTCTCTCTTATGACGCCCTTTTCTTGTAACAAACGCCCAATCTACTGGGCCCTGGCCTCCAAAGTTTGCTTGGCTGCAGAGTTTTGTTCCTGAAGTTGTTGCAAGTCTATTTCTAACTGCGCCAACGTCGTGTAACATTGTTCCCTTTCAACCTTGAAGTCTTTTGCCTGCTTGATCATTTTGTTTCTCGTGGCGATAAACCTTTTCTTCAACCCCGCGACCTCATCGTCGTACCTTTCTCTCAACTGCTTAACCAGGCATACCCATTCGTCTACATTTTTAGCCAATTATTTTTTAGCCCCGGCCAGTTCACTTTCTACTTTGTTCAAATAGAAACTATAGTTACTCACTTTCTGCCTAAGGTTAGCTACGAGCTTTTCATCTCTGTTACTTTGGACTGGATTTTCTGCCGCTACTTTCAGTTTCTGAATTTGAGCTCGGAAGGCCTCATTTTCTTTGGCTAGCCTTTTCTTTTCACCCACATCCGCCGCTACTTGTAAGCCATTCTCGAATTGAAGGTTTTTGACTTGCTTTTCCAGCTTTCCTATTGCGGCCCTGTACTTGTTTTCTTTGGCCAACCAAGCTCACAGTTCTTGCGATGCCTCGACGAATTCCTGAATGTGTGTTTTTTTCACCGGCCTTTCTGATTCAGCCCTTACAGCATTCTTCTTTCTATACCAGGCAAGGTAGGCGGGTGAGACCTCGCCTTTAGATAGGTTCCGCACTCGGGTGCTTGCCGTCAAATACTGGCACTCGTTCCAAATAGAACGAACTGTTTCTTCGTGAAATTGGTCGTCGGAACTAATCTCAACCGTGTGGATACTGAGATCTTCATCTAGATGCATCACCTGACACATTCCTAATTGTCTCATCACTCGGTAGGGAGCGTAAGGCTGAATACCTCGAAGACCCATTAGGAGGAAGTAAGGACCTGTGGCGGGTATACATATAATTTCTTCAACAGGAAGCCAACCTAGTGTCCATTCTACTTGTCCCGTAGTGATGGCGCGAAGGCGAGCTATCCATTCTCCAAACCCCTCCGGTAACTTGAACCCTGAAACCCTTGTGTTGAATTCTTCAATGCAGCTTTTCTCTGCGGATCCATAACTCATATACTGAGGGTGGTGGCACAAGTGCTCGATCATCCACATTTGTAATAACAAATTGCATCCCTCGAAGAAGTCTGCCCCAACTTTACAAGCTGTGAGAGCTCGATATATCTCAGACACTATCATAGGGGTGAGAGTGCTCTTGGCTTTGGTAACCAGGACCTTGATGACTCCAGCCACCCGCAAATCGATATTCCCGTCTTTTCGGGGAAACACCACAAGGCCTAAGAATGCTACCATGAAAGCGAAACGCCTATGCTCGTCCCATTTTGTTCGGTTCCCTTTACTGCAAACCCCGCTTTCTGGATCATTGAACCCTCCTACATGCCCGTACTTCTGGTATATAAAACGCGGAGTGGAAAAACCCCCTTCCAACTCGGAATATGGGATTCCCTTGCTTATCTTTAGCAAATCCATGAATTTGTGAGAGTTAACGGCCCTTGGAGCGATCAGATACTTATGCCTCAAACCTGCAATACTTTTCATATAACCTGCTATCTCTTCCAAGGTCGGGGTGAGTTCAAAATCCGAGAAGTGAAATACGTTATGGGCCGGGTCCCAGAACGTAACCAAAGCCTTTATGATGTCTCTTCTAGGTCTGATCTTTAATAACCCGGTGAGATCCGCCAAATGTAGATTGACCTTATCCTGCTCTGACTTGCCCAGATCTTCCCACCACATACGCAACTCTAAAGGGATTTTGTTCATAACTGTTACCGGCAAATTCTGACTCGTGCTCATTCTGCATGTTTATTGGGGTGTTTAAAATTTAAGACTTATCTGACTCAAAATAAAATTAACACACATTTTTTTAAAAATAAAATAAAAACCCGATTTCGCAAATAAGGCCTTTTAGCACTTCGAGAACGAAGATTTTAAGGCTGTGTTGGCTCACTGGTGAAAGCCTTGCAAAAAAATGACCACAGGTGGCTGTTCTTGCAAAAACAGGCCTTCCGGTGCCCTTTTTAAGGACATTTGGCTATTTCTAACAAGAATGGCATCACTCTAACTATTTTTCAAATAAAAGTAAAATTTTGTTCTTTTGGCTATTTTTGCGAAAAGGAAGTTGGACCCGATGAGGGTTGCCTACGTATCTCACACCCTGTGAGAATCAAACTGGCGTAGTTCGGGCAAAGAAAATAAACTAATTTGGAAAACAAGACTTCTTTCTTTTGTTTTTTTTCAAGTAAATCACACTAAAAACATTTTGTTTTTTCATTTTCTCAAAATTTTGGTAGAGTTTCGACGCTATTTGGGCACTGGTTTTTTCTGAAAATAGGTAATTATCTCTCTACACTGCTATTTTTCTTTTTCTCTTTTTCCCACTCTTTCCGATATTCCCGTATTTTCAGAAGCCGGCCAGCATGCAAATTTGAAGCAAATAAATGCGTAAAACAAATAGGATGTAGCAGGATGGTCATTTCATTTCAGGTTGTTTGTCCTAGACGGACCCAACCCCTGTGTTGAGTCCCTAAGTCAAAAAATGCATATGATGCACACAAACATTCCTACTAGGGATCCGGCATGAGGTTTTGTTATACTAGGTTTAATGCCTGAGTGTATTGTTCTAGACCTGGCTTACCCGAGCGGACAACTCGAGCCGAGGATGGGAGCTGTGTACCGGTAACCAAAAGATCATCCGGTTTTGCAACTCCTACGAATCCTCGTTCTATTTTGGGATATGACACTAACAGAAAGAAGTCACGACCAACGTGCATTCCTCAGGAGAGAGAAGAGATGGGTTACGTAGCAGTTTATATATACAGTTCAAATAATATCAAAGCGGTAAAAGCAACATTTAGCACATTAGGCCCAAACATGTAATAAAATCAGATAATAAATAAAGCCAATTATAACAATTATTCTAAGCTCGAATTCTGGAACCCAGAACCAGAAGTTCTGGGTTCTTGTCCCTAGTAGAGTCGCCAGAGCTGTCACACCTCCTTTTTACCTACGCCCGCAGGGGCGTAAGGGGTAAGGGAGTTTTTCCAATTAAAGGACAATCGAAACAGGATTTTTATTTAAAGATTCAGAATCGCCACTTGGGACATTTATGGTGTCCCAAGTCACCGGTTGAATCCTGAATCGAGGAAAAGAATGACTCTGTATTACAGTCCGCGCACCAGAAATCTGGATAAGGAATTCTGTTAACATGGGAGAAGGTGTTAGGCATTCCCGGGTTCCGTGGTTCTAGCACGATCGCTCGACTGTCATATTCGGCTTATTTATCTGATTTTATTCATGCTGAACCTATGTGCGAATTTTAATTTTTTACCGCTTTTATTACTATTATTTTAAAAGAGAATTGCAACATCATGAAAATACGTCTCAAACTGCGCCACATAAATGCACCCATCGTTTTTGACACATTCCGACTTTGTTGAGATTTGGATTTGGGTCACATAAATGTGCTCCCGAGTTCAGGGAGGTAACGTTATTAAAATACGCGCTAAAATAGACTAACGCAATATTATTTTGGGGAAGGCCGTGAAATCCGCTAAACGGCCCATCCTGAAATCTAAGCGTTTTAACATATACATTTAACGAGGGCCCCGCAAATTATGTACTTTGTCCGGCGAGGCTCATCTCATTTATTGTTTAGAAGGCCAGCCTAGAAGCGACTATGATTTCCTATTTTTGTTTGTCTCTAAAAATAAAACAAAGATCCTAATTAATTGTTATTAAGAAATCCCATAGTCTATCAGTTAAATACTAGTTGACCAAATGCCATTTCAACTTTTGGGCCCAAAAGAACCTAATCCAGGCGATGGACAAGGGTTCTTATTAGATGCGTGGTATTGGGCCTAGGACGAGCCCAAGCTAGATGGGGCGAAATCAGCCGCACAGGCGGGGCTAAGGGGGTGAACCCTTGCAGCCAGGCAAGCCATGAAACGGCTCACAAATGTGCTCATCATTTAATCAGATATATTTAAACAGTGGATTCGTTTTGCTTTGTAATTTATACTTTCTTCCTTCAGCTTCCAGTTATTAGAGCAGATATGAAATGTGGTACTCAACATCCCTTTTTAGGGCTAATTGAAAAGAAAGGTAACTACTAAAGGTTTATATTATTGTTGGCTTACTTTTTCAAACATATTTACAACACAATATAATAGGCAACTAGCTGAAGCTAACCCAACTTATTCTACCAATTTAAATGAATCTAATTACAACTAACACTTAAACTGCAGAAGAAAACTCATATACATTTGAGACAAAACGATTAACATTCCATGCTAATACAAACAATTTTTAGTTTATTACGACATAAACAATTTCGATCCAACTAGTACAACTTCAAGCAAAGGTCTTAATAACGTTAAGAAGTCAAACATTCTGATACATAAACTAGAAAACTAAATCAAGTGATCTCACGCTTCAATTACAGGTTCATTCTTCACATTTCAGTTCACAATTACCCAAGATCAAGCTGTGTACTTGGAAATCAGTTACAATGGAAGAAAAAGAGGTCAGCCACAGCAATGCAACAGTAGCAACAACAAACAATAACACCAGCAGGTTGACAATCAACATCAACAAACAGGGCCAAGCTCAAGACCAAACCACAGTCACAAAGCCCAGGAAGAAAGAAGCTTAACCAAAACACTGAATCTACTAGAAATTAGACTAGGCAGTCATAGGACACCTTTCAGCAATCAAATAATACACAACACCCTCGAGTAAATCACCAAATATCTTCAAATGCACTGAACATCCAAGCACAAAACATGAACAGAGAGATTTGATCTATTTCTGCTCTTGAAATCAATGTAACAGTGTGAGCTGATTATCTAAAGCACTCTCTCAAACTCTTAAGGTTTCAAAGTGTAGAAGAATTCAGCTTTAAGAGCTCTCAAGAAAACTGATTCTCAAACTCTCTCTATGAGTTCTAGTTCTCAGAAACTGATTCAAGAAGGAAGACTCTCTCAAAGACTGAACCCCCCAAAAAGGACCCTTAACTTTGTCCTAAGTCCCTCCATTTATACCCAAACACTGAACCTGCTAGCTCGTAAGAATACTAGGCAGAATTAAGAAACTAATTCTGCCCATGATCCCTTTAGAACTCCACTAGAGTATGTTTTGTCCCCATTAACCCTCGTCTTTTCTTTATTTAAAGTTCAAGCAGGTATGAGCAACATATTTTAATCAATTCCTTTTAAGCCTCCCTATACCATTATGTTTTGTTCCCCACTAATTATTAAACAAATGCATTATTTTAATGGTACACTAGTGCTTAGTGGACAGAACACTCAGACTACCCATTTCTTCAAGTTTTCAATTCCCAAATTACCCCTGAAACCCCTGTGATTGCAGCTATAACCAATTCTCCTAAGTTCTGAATGCAACCTTATAACTCACTACTATCTAATGAATGTTATCATACCAACACTGAAGTCAAACCAATGTCAGATTCATTTCAGACCCTAAACAGTAGGATTCAATTCATCAAACTCAGACCATAGTTTAAGCTCGAAACTCAAATTAAATGAATAGCATTAAAACAAAGATGTAGGAACAGAAAGCATACTAATGATGAGCCCTGAAGCTAGGAATCTAAGGATCACAAAATGAGTCAATCGACACCAAATAACTTGACGAGGACTACTAAACTACAAACATGAACGGACTAAGCGACGAAACTATTTAATCGACACAACAATTTACAGCATATGCTAATCAATAGAAAAAACTGGACCAAGAAAAAAAAAGGTCCGAAAGAGAAGAGAGAAATAAATTGAAAAGATGATGAAATACAATGAAGCTTAAGCAGATAAACAACAACAAAAATAGAAAAGAAAAAGAAGAAAAATACCTCAAAATTACAGGCTAAACTCCAAACGGTTCCCATTTTAAACTTCGACTCGAACTTTTGAGGTCCAAACGGACCTCAATCGAGTGTTCTCGACTGAAAACACTCGACTAAAGTCGATTAAGAACCTCAAATTTCCCCTTTACTCGGACCCATTCCAGGTTTTGGCTCTCTAGGGTTCTTCAATCGATTTAAAATTCGACAAGTTCTAGCAAGATTCGAGCCCAAGTAGGGGTGGTTTAGGAATGAGGGTGGGCAGGTGGAGCTGGGGTGTGAACTTGGGACTGGTTGGGTAGGTTTAGGGTTTTTCTCGAATCTTCGATTGAAGATTCAAAACAAACCGGGATGATTCGAGGTTAAAGGGGTAGGGATTTGTGTTGGGTGGTTGGAAGGTTCAGGGTTGTGAATTAGAGGGTCATCGGTCCTCAGGCCGCCGAGTTTTCAGGCGAAGGGAACGAGGGAGTCTAGGGTTTGGTGGGTCATTTGGTTTGTCTCTGAAAGAGACGACTGAAGGGGTTTGGAAATGAGAGGGGTAGGGGATTGGGAGGGGGTTTGATAGGTTAGAGTTTAATCAATTGATTTCAGCCGTTGGATGATGGGAATCCAACAGCCACAATTTATTTGTTGATCAAAATGGGGTCGGGGCGGGTATAGGAATGGGTAAGGGAGAGATGATCTTGTCCGTTGATGGATTGGGATGTACGGCTGAGATTGGACGTGACAGATACGACGTCGTTTGGACGTCGTATTGCCAGGTCGGTTGGACCGGGTAAAAGGGGTATTCGGACTGGGCCTGCGGACATATTGTTTGGGCCTGTAGAAAAAATTAGCCTGGTCCGAGTTTATCAACTCTTTCTTTCATTTCTTCCTTTTCTTTATTTTCTTTTTTAATTCTTAATAACCAAAAGTTCTAAATTAAATTGTAAAACCAAAATTAATTTAGGAAATACTAATTAACCCTTAATAATATTTATCACACAAAATTAAATACAAAGATAATCACACAATTTGACATTAGACATTAAAAATCCAAAGTGCGTTACTGTTTAATTAATCCCAAATTGTAAATGCAGATGCAACACATATATATTTTTTGTATTTTCATTAGTTAAAATAGAATAAACATTCACAGATAAAATACAAATAATTATCCAAATTAACACAAAACTATTTTATTTTGAATTTTTGGGAGTAGTTCTTGTAGGGCAAAAATCACGTGCTCACAGCTGCCCCTCTTTGTCCGGAAACATGAAGAGTTTTTGTGCAAAGATAAAGTGAGTGGATACGAGCGATTTTTGTCCGTTCGGCTACTCCGTGTGAAGCATTTTTGAAAGATTTAACCGAACCTCTGCTTCAAAGGTTTCCTACATATCCCTGGCTAAAAGGGAATCAAGTCAATGTAGTTCGGGAAGTTTTGGTTGATGGGACTACCACAGAGCTGTGGTTTTACTGTTACTGCTGTTGCTGCTGCTGCCGCTACTTACTAACCTCCTTATTACACCATGCTAAAAGAAAACAAGAAGCTAGACTAAACTATAGTCTATGAATTACAAAATCTTATCTAGATCTTCAGCCGTGCTCTTGTGTCTCTTGTTGCTTTGACGTCTTGGTGACTGGTGTTTCCTCTGATGTTTCTTTCTTTCTGTCTTGACTCGTAGTCTTCTCTTGATTGTCGAATTTGAACTGCTTATTCGAATTATTTTTCCTTCGAAGCTTGAACCGCCTTCTTCTGACTAGTGTTGCCTTCCTTCCGACTTCTGAACTTTAATTTATGCTGGGGATCTTTGTTGCAACCCTCCGCTCTCCGGGCAGGCTTCCGACTTCTACTACGACTTAAAAAGATAATACCTCCATTCTCCAGGCGGGCTCCTGACTTCGACTACAACTGAAAGTATAACAACCTCCATTCTCCAGGCGGGCTCCTGACTTCGACTACAACTTGAAAATATAACAACCTCCATTCTCCAGGCGGACTCCTAACTTCGACTAAAACTTGAAAATATAACAACCTCCATTCTCCAGGCGGGCTCCTGACTTCAACTACTTCTTAAAATATAACACCTCCTTTCTCCAGGCGGGCTCCTGACTCAACAACTTCTTAAAAATATAACACCTTCATTCTCCAGGCGGGCTCCTGACTTCAACTACTTCTTAAAATATAACACCTCCATTCTCCAGGCAGGCTCCTGACTTCAACTACTTCTTAAAATATAACACCTCCATTCTCCAGGCGGGCTCCTGACTTCAACTACTTCTTGAAATATAACACCTCCATTCTCCAGGCGGGCTCCTGACTTCAACTACTTCTTAAAAATATAACACCTCCATTTTCCAGGCGGGCTCCTGACTTCAACTGCAACTTAAAAATGCGTTCTATTGCCGTTGTTCCTTCCTACCTCTTGAACCATTTTCCCTCTAACTTGAATTATCTTCTTTCAGAATTGCTTCCCTCAAAACTGGTGTTTCATTCCTCTGAGAACTGCTGGGGATAACACCGGTGTTTCATTCAAAATATGTTATTTTCCTCCTTCAAAGACTACTTCCCTTAAAGCTGGTGTTTTCCTTCCTATGGAACTACTTCTCTTAAGACTTGTGTTATCTTCCTCCCGAAATTGCTTTCTTTAAAACTTGTTTTGTCTTCTTCTGACTGCTGGGGATACCACTTTTCTCCAAACTTGTGTTATCTTCCTTCTTCCCCAAGTGGGTACCTGACTTCCAGACAATTTTCAAAAATGAAAGAAAATTTTCTGCCCCAGTTTGACAATCTTTCTTGTGGCATGTCTTTCTGTCATCAATACAATTTCCTGTCCCTGCTTAAAATCAAAGAGAATTTGTTAGTTTAAAACGTGGGGATGCTCCTGCTGGGGACGGTTTTCCCTTTCGCTCTTTTCCATGCTCTGCGTTGTTCGACCATCTTGAAACTTGGCTGATAACTTTCGACCTTCTTGATGATTTTGTATTCACCAACCTCTCAACCATTGTTTTCCACCTTTGCTCCATACTGTCCCCGAAAACTTAGATTTCAACGTTTTCCGGCTGATAGGTGAGATTTTGATATAGAGGTCAGAATAGAATTCTGAGAGTTGAAGTAGTTCTGTGGAGTCATTTGGGATGTGTGTGCAAAATTTCAGATCATTCGGACATGATTTGGTTGGGTTTTTTATCATAAAGCAAAATTTGGAAGATTTTAGAAAGTTTGGCTTGAATCCGATGTGTTTTGGGTGATTTGATGTTATTTGAGGTGTTTTGATGATTGGAACAAGTTTGAATAAGGTATTAGGATGTGTTCGTGCCTTTGGTTGAGGTCCCGGGGGCCTCGGGTGGTCATTCGAATCATTTTGAGGTTGAGAAATTGCAAAACTTGCAAGTTCAGCTGTTGCAAGATTTTGCCCTTCGCGATCGCGTAGGGAGTCTCGCAATCGTGTAGAAGGTTTTGAGGAGGCTGTCCAGTTGTTCTTCGCATTCGTGAAGTGAAGCTTGCGATCGCATAGAGTGGGAAGGTTATTCATCGTGAACGTGGGAAGGTGGTCGCGTTCGCATAGAGTTAAATGGACCTGGGGGCTTGGCTGGTTTTTGTTCATTGCGAATGCGGAGGGGTGTCCGCGATCGCGTAGGGTTAAGTCTCCTGGGAATCACGTTTGCGTAGGCTTTATCACGTTCGCATAGAGTAAAGTTTGGGAGCTGAAGATTTGTTCTTTGCGATCGCGAGGGATGTTCCGCGATCGCGATAAAGGAAAATATGCTTGGGCAGAATGTTTTTAAGCTTATCTTGTCTGTAATTTTGGGGCTTATTTCCTCCATAGTTGGTCATTTTGGGAGATATTTGAAGGAGATTGAAGAGGGATTCAAGGGGAATCATTGGGAGGTAAGATTCTCGGAGTTAAAACTCAATTATTATGTGAATTCCACCTAGAAAATTATGAAATCTAAGCCTAAAATTGAAGAGCTAGGGCTTGAAATTGGAGACCAAACATTTGGGACTTGAAGGGTCATTTGTGGATGGATTTTGATGTTCTTGGTATGTATGAACACGTGGGGAGATAAGGAATCCGTTAATGTGAAAATTATTGAATTACGAGACGTGGTCCTGGGGGTCGGGTTTTGGTAATTTCAGGATTTGTGCCCTTTATTGATTGTTTTCGCTTGGGCTTTGTTCCCATAACATATTTTGACGTTATCGTTCTGATTTTGGATAGATTCGATGCACGTGGAGGCTGATTCGAGGGGCAAAGGTATCATGAGCTAGAGGTTTAGCCGGTTCAAGGTGAGTAATGATTGTAAATGATGTTCTAAGGGTTTGAAACCCCGGATTTGCACATCGTAGTTGTCACGACCCAAACCTAATGGGCCACGACGAGCACCCGGTGCCTTACTCAACCGAGTGCCAACGTAACATATCTTTCTTATCATATTATCATGGGTAAATGAGCCAGAAAACTCTTCATGAGATAACAAGAATGAAACATAAGGGAATACTCAACATATGATGACCCAACATGATATGCAAACTTATACATGTGACATATGGGCCTATAAGGCTGACATGACCATTTGTAAACTCAAAACATAAGCTGACGAGGCCATACAAGTATCCATACACGTGACATCTGTCTACAAGCCTCTAAAAGTATATAATATCATAAAGGTTGGGACAGAGCCCCGCCATACCAATCAATACATATCCAAAGCATACTGACCAAATAGGCAACTCCGGAGCAAGTGGAGTGCACCAACACCTTCCGCTGAGTTGATAGCCTACTTGGAGGACTGTCAACCTATCAATCGGGACCTGCAGGCATGAAATGCAACGTCCCCAATAAAAAGGGACGTTAGTACGAATAAAGTACCGAGTATGTAAGGCAGGAAAACATAAACAAGAACAGTAGTGTAAAGAGAGATAGAGGAGATACAACCTGTAACATCTGAGTGCCTCTGGGGGCTACTGACATGAAAAGCAATACATATATATAGATAAACGTTTAAAAGCATACGCCTCTGTGGGCATCACCATCATCATATCGTACCCGGCCTCAAAAAGGACTCGGTAAAAACGTACTCGGCCATCATAAGGCTCGGTAGAATCATACCCAGCCACGTGGAGCTCGGTAATCCCAACTGATCAGTGGTTGCACAATAGGTTCCATACCCGACCGACTATAGCGCGGCTTGGTAGAGTAAAATAGATACATATATATAATGCATGCTCGACTCATGGAATCCTGTTCTAAACCTTTCAGAGTGACGTAAGGTTGGTATCCTCTGTACACATTATTAGGACTAACTCTTCACTATGAACCTTATAAGAATCAGAAAGTATCAACAACATTGATAACATAAGAATAAGAGAAGAAACATCAACATCAATTGTTCCATAAGAGGGGAAACAATGTAAGTACTGCTAGCTTCTAAGAGTAGAGTATCTTTGGAAGCTCATTCATTACATTATGTACAATCGGAGTCATGCAAAAGAAGGAAAGGGATAGCCTCACATACCTTGTATATGTACTTCCCAACCTATTTTATGAGGAAACAGACAGCACCTCCCCTATATATATTAATTCACACAAGTCAAAGCAATCACCAACAGCCCAAACAACATCAATAATAATCATATTGAGCCTCCCAAAATAGTCCACACAACCTAATCACTTCATACACAAGACGACCACTGTAGTAGTGTCAAACGACCCGGAATTGTTGCAACGAACGACCAGGAAACCACCCGTCAATTATTTGGTGTTTCTCCACACCCTTTCTCTTCTCAACTCCATAAAAATAGTAGCAAAAGATACAATCCAATAGCAACACGAAACAGCCAACAAAACAGTCCCATAAGTTCATCAACTCAAAAATAATTTTTCACGTTTTGACTTGTCTTTTCTTTCAAATTGAGAAATACAACCAAAAGTACATCATTATACCTCTTATCCAATAAACCAGCCATGAATTCAACTTAAAAATAAGTTCACAACCAGCCAACCGTTACACAAGAACAAACAACATACCATTCTTTCGAAACTAGCTAGGTCTATTCTTTACGATCGAGTTACAACTCGCAAACGCATAGATAATGGAAGGAGAAGCATAAACTTACCTTGTACTGAGTATAATTCACGAAACCTGGTCCTTCTTCATTAAAAATAAGTTCCTCCACATGGCTACAAGAAGGAGAAAGAGAAACTAGCAAGCTGTCCGGACTTTTCAACACTAGAATCGCGTCGTAACACCCGGAATACCCTAGGGTTTGTGTGGGATTTTTGGGGAAGAGTTGCAGGGGTTCAATTAGGTTTTCAAGGTCTAGAAGATGGGTGAAATCAATGAGCTAATAATCCCTTAAAAGACCCCTCTTGACCGACTTTGGGGCTTTTAATTGAGTCCTCTCATTTTGGCAAGTAGGTGATGCACCTACTTGTCACCTACCAGCCTGCGCTGTCTCGCGAAAATGCAAAATATCTATCTACTCCAATATTGTATCAACAAACAGTTTAATGATTTAGAAACTATACTCATATATATTTAATTTGGTAGGTAGATCATCCCCTAATTCCAAGTATATTGGGAGAACAACTCAGTTACATTTGACCTAATTTCAGCACATTTATGAATGGAACTTATGATGACCTTTTCCAACTTTTGTTCCACAACTCGCTTGACTTCAAAACAATACACCAACTATCATACGACTAAAATAACTCATAATATAATCTCCTTATAATGTTAATAACCCTAGTCTCACCCCAAAAGTACATGGTAAAACATTCAAACTTGTCGACTTTCGACGAAACTTATTTTCTTCAATTCGTTTAGCTTCTAAGCCTACAAACCCTCTTGCTACTTGGTATTAATGATCTTAAATATTTGTAAACTCCACGTTAAAATGATGAACTAACTTTGTAAACTTTTCAAAGATAATTCCCTTTCTGAACCTACATTAATTGACTTATGACGTACTCTTACGTAAAAACATGGGGTGTAACATCATTCCCCCCTTTGGATCGTTCGTCCTCGAATGTTGACTGATGCACTTATCATTTTCATAAGCCATAGCACTTGCGAACCCTTTAATACTCTTCTAGCCATGTAGGCAACTATTCTTTGAATAAATCCAAAGTCTAGGGTATTCCCCCCTTTAGTCCTCTTTCTCATACCACGACTTGTGGTCGGACCCCTTCCAATCTTGGAACTATTGCTACCTTTTTTTTCATGCAGCCTGTACGACTTTTTCCCTGTATGTGCGCCTATGCGACTCTTTTCTCTTTTTTTTTCTCCAGCTTTTAGCCAATCTCTAGGTCTCACGTTGTAAACATATATAGAGCTTGATATGTCGTCCCTCTGGGCATCTATGGGTATACTGATGTTCTTCGCTCGGTACTTTGTTAAACTTACGAATATTGCCATATCTTATTTCATAGACCTGGTTATCCATTCATATGACATTACTGCATCTAAGTAGGTCATACTATACCATAATTCTTACATCGATTTCTCGTTATTGAGGTATGTTACCAAATTCCAAGTTACTTTCATTGCTTATCCAATATGTATAAATCTATGTCCTTTAATGCTTCCACATTACTGTTCATCTTAAGAATGACGGCCTAATCTCATCTCAAACTTTATAACTTTTATCCATCCATTGTTGATTCACCCCAATTGGGTATTTTAATCCTGTCCAATTCATGAGATCCCTTTCTTTCCTTCGTCAGATCATTACTCAATCGAAGGCCCAAACTTCATCCTTTATTTATCACAATTACACCCTTATTCTCTTACCTGGACAACATTCCATCTCTTCTAAATGCTATTAGCCTTAAACTCCTTTGAGTTCATTCAGGCTATAGTAAGCTTTGTATAACTTAGGGAAACCGTCTGCTCTTCTTGTTTTCATGGGCTTAATCCCGAGGACTTATCCATTTCGTTACCTTCTCACTCGCCCGTTCTTATTCGTACTCTTGTCTTCTAGAACCTTGTCACTTCACCATACAATAGCTTGCAACCTACACATATCTTATTTATATTACTTGCAACCTTTCAACTTGCTTACATCATAGATTTGCTTTTGTTCCTTCTCAGTTTTCTTTAAATGTCAACTATTACCTTTCTTGGTCTTTCTTCCCCCTTGTTGCGTGCATACTTAGCTTATCTTAGCTCTCACGCATGCCGGAATTTTCTTACAACTCATATGATCTTCGAATATTACTTTTGATTTTACTTTCTGTTCACTAGCCACAGTAGGTGTCACGGTAGGTCTCACAATTTTGGTTGTGAAACTGCTTTTACCCGACCATTTCTCCATCGAGTTATTATGTTTAGGTTGAAGCCTTCTTCCTTATTTTCCTCAGCTAGTCTTCGATTGTAGTATTTAGGGAGAACCATCTGACTCTTGTAAAGTTGCGAGCTTACACCATTGTATACCTGATGGAATTTTTGATGTTCTTCCTCGCCTCTAATTATCCGTAGTTACCTATATCCACGCCTTCGTGCTTGTAGGGTTGCTTCTGAAATGATATTTTGACTGTCTTCCCAGTGGAACTCTCTTTTATTCCTGTAATACTCATACGGTACCTTTAACAACCCCAACTCCTATCTAAATATTTCTTAAGTATTACAATGACATTACTGCGAGGCTGAATTCACTATATTGGGTTTTGTTTATCGTGAAAATGGTAACAACAATTAAATTTGTAAATGGGGTTCTAAAAATACGTGATCTATTCCCGAGCTAGCTTTTAGGGTAGTTGATGCTTGAAATGCTGAGTACGAAGATAAGATGTGAGCTAAGACGAAGCAGTAAGCAAACCGAAGAGGCATGTTGCCTGAGCGTGGAGAAGATCGATGAAGGCCTTAGGGCCGAGGCTCCAGCCGGGATTGAGCTATCGAGGATAGTCGGGGAAGGGATAACAAGCAAAAATATGATTAAGTAAGGCTCTTTATGGCCATTGCGCAGCTAGACAGGCGTAGAAAAAGTAAGAAATTAATGAACGCGAGGTGCCCTCGGGCCAATAAGAACAAATGTCTTAGAAGAAAGGAGAGAGAGAGAGATATTATTGAACTTGTGGAGAAATAGAGCAACATCAGTCATTTACAAGGTGGAGCGAGCCCCCTTTATATAGGGGGAGGGACTCGATGGAGACAAAGAATAAAGTATGGAGATGGTATGACTTGATGTGATGCCTCAGCACATGCCCTGGATAGGCTGACCTTTATCAGGTTGAGCCGTGTGATTCGGGAGCTTCCCCCTTGCTTGACACAGCCTGTAGCATTAGTCGAAATGCAACACTCTCCGGATCAGCTTGAGGCGAACCCCAAGGATGAGTCTTGACCTTGCCTTCGAGCTTAGACGGTCATGACCGCGAGATAACCCCAGGTTGGGGAATCTGGGCCCCCGAATTTTTCGTGCACAGATAGTCTCCACGTTTCTCAGAGTAAGGGTGACGCAAAGCGATGAGAAATGGTTCTGAACTCTTGCTTACTCCAGCATCTTTGTGAGCGATTATGGGCCTCCAAGTCATGCAATATGGGCCAATATAGTGGATTCCAGTATTGACCACGGCGGTTGGCCTCCTTTAATGTACCTATGATGTTCTTATAAATAATCGTTTCTCCCCTTTCGAGTCTTATCCTGCTTCCAGAACCCTTTAGTGAAGTCTGTTCTCCCTTGCCCCTTGCTTATTCTTTTTAGGAGTGTGGCCCCTCTCCCTTTCTTCTTCTCTTGGACTTTCTCAAAGATGGTGAATATTTCTACTGCTGTTTCTCAAGAAATCACTGGTTCGTCCTCTTCGATGTTTCCTTTTTATGTCCCTGATTCCGTTGTTTCTTTCCCTTTGTCTTTTCAGCCATAACAATCTATCTTGGAGCGGTGCTGGATCTTCAGAGTTGGTTCAGCCATTTGTACTAAGTCTATCCGTACAACAATCGCATGTGGTGGGAGTTATCTCGGGCCCGGTGGGAAGAGAAAAACCATGGTGAGTTCCGAGCTTTGATGCACCCGCATTTTTAGTGCAACTTGCTACCAATGGCTCTGTCATTTGACCTCCACATTAATGTAGGCTTGGGAGGAATTCTGCTGGCAAAGGAGGTGCCACCTGTTGGAGGGGACGTCCCGGTACCTGGAGAGGAGAAGAAAAGGCTAAGGGGCGTGTTGGCTGAGTCACCGAAGATCAAAAGGTCTAAAGCGGGGAAGTCCAAGGTTGATTCACCAATCCCATCCTCTGAGGCGGTGAAAAATACCCGTGCTAAAGGTGAGGGGGAAAGCAGTTTCTCGGTACCCCCCGAAGGCTTTTTGGGGTTGGTTTCCACTCGGACCGAAGGGACAAACGCTTCTGAATAGGAGTTTGCTGCTGACACGACTCGTCCTTATGGTGGCGAGGCAATGATGGGCTATCGGGCACTGGCCTTGACTCAGCGGGTGGCCAGAATCCTTCTCGAGCTGGGACGCCCTTAGCAGGCGATGCGGAGGAGCCTCGATTGGAGAATCGGGATGAGCGAGGGGCGAAAATTCTGCCTGACCCTGCAAGCCCGTTGGTTATTGTTGATTATTTAGAGGGGGAAGTGCTTCCACCCAGATTGCAAGATGAGACTCGCCGGGGCCTTTCCGAGGAGGGAGCGCTGATCGAAGGCGAAGATATTATTGTTAATTATAATATATTTAAGGGCATGACATAAACGCCATGTTCGATTGGAGAATCGACCGCTAGCTTTTGTTGAATTTCTAGCGATGGTGGCACTTATGCCGCTTGGTCGTAGAGACCTTTTGATATGTGGCCCGTACGCTTGTATAGTTAACTATTTTGGATCCGGTCTCCGAATCGGGTTACGATTCGAGCTCATTTTAATCCTCAAGTTGTCATGAATTTTTAGCTGGCGATAATGGCTCTTACGCCGTATTTTGCTCGTGGGCTTTGTGTAGGCTTTGTATCCGCTCATTAAGGTATTTTTGAAGTATTTTACCTGACCCATTGTTGGTTCTAGAGGAACCTCAATTTCAAGTCATTGTCAGCAATGATTCGAGCACCTCGTAAGTTTCATAGCTCGTAGGTCGAGTAGATCGACGCTTTTGCTTTTTTGGAGCCGACATTGTCGGGGCTCATTTTTGCCTGTGGAGGGAAGCCTATTTTAACTAGTTCTTTCTGAAGTATATCGGAGTAATGGCCTACGATTTTTTAGCAACAATCGGGCATCCCCGAGTCGTGTTATTTGGGCTGTATCAGCCATTTCGACTGTAGTCGTATGCGTTTAGCCGTAGCCATTTTTGATCCCTTAGTGATAGTTTAGGTGTCTACGTCGAGGGTATGCCCTTTAGGGATTCTTACAAATGCGACGTATAGCCTAAATATCGGGATTTTCATGCCTGTTGAGGTCTTACAGTTTGTCATACCTGTTGAGGTCTTACAGTTTGTCATGCTTGTTGAGGTCTTATAGTTTGTCATGCCTGTTGAGGTCTTATAGTTTGTATAATATATCTGGTTATGCTGAGGCTGCCCATTAGGGTCTTACAATTTCGGATTTTTCCAGTTGAGTGGAGATTGATAGCAGTCTCTGAGTCATCGAGTATGTTTAAGCTTGAAGACAGCTTCTCGTGAGCTCGGAGTTGCATTCTAGGGGCTTGATGAGCCAGAAGTTCTGACCTTGAGGTCGTGCAAGTTGTTGAATTGCTTATATTGAGTCTCCAAGTATATCAGATCAGTTTAGGCTTGAATACCGCCTTTTGTAAACTTGGAGTTGTATCACAAGGGCTTCGTGAGCCCAAAGTCCCGACTCTAGGGTCGCGGGGGTGCTGAACCGTTTAAGTATCTAAGTATTTTGGGACCTTATTTGATGGAGAAGCACTTGCTGTGAATATGCTGAAATAACCTTTCTCAAAAAATGAAAGGCCGAAAAGATAATCTTCATCGCTTGGAGTCGATATAGGCCGTAATGGAATGCCGAAAATATATATATTTTTTACTTCTCGGTGTAGATATAGGCTGTAAGTACATGTTGCCCTGTTGTCATGAGCTCGTCCCACATGGGCTCAGCTCCTTAAACTGCTTGGCCTGGCATGTTGTCTTGTTAGAAAAGCCCCTTTTAGCAAAAAAAAAACCCACTTCGGGGTGAAAGTCTGTTTGTAGGGAAGAGAGAGAGATGCTTGTTTGGGGGCTCCCATGGGGACTTCATGGTCGGAGGCCCTAACATTAATATTGCTTGAGCATCAACACATTCCAGTTGCTCAGGAGCTGTTCTCCTTCCATGGTGCCAAGCTTATAAGAGCCTTTGCCAACTATTCCGAGGACACGATACGACCCTTCCCAATTCTGGCCTAGTTTCCCTTCGTTGGGATTTCAGGTGCTGAGAGTAACCTTCCTTAGGACCAAATCTCCGATGCCGAAGTATCCGAGGTTCGTTATCCTGTTGTAGTATCTTTCGATTTTCTGCTTCTAGGCCGCCATTCGAACCAACGAGGCCTCCTGTCTCTTGTTGAGCAGTTCGAGTGTTGTTTCCATGGCCTCGTGGTCTAACTCTTCGCTGGCGTGCTGGAATCTAGCGCTTGGTTCCCCGACCTCTTCTGGTATTAGTGCTTCAGCACCGTATACTAGAGAGAAAGGCGTTTCGCCTGTGCTTGATTTTGAAGTCGTCCGATATGCCCACAGTATCTCGGGTAGAGTTTCTCACCATTTTCCCTTGGAGCTTTCTAATTTCTTCTTCAGGTTTTGAATGATGGTTTTATTTGTGGATTCAGCCTGGCCGTTTGCGCACGGATGGTATGGCGTTGAAAGGATCCTTTTGATTTTGTTGTCCTCAAGGAACTGTGTTACCTTTCTCCCAATGAATTGTCTCCTGTTGTCGCATGTTATTTCGGATGGGATTCCGAACCAGCATATGACGTGTTCCCATATAAAGTTGATGACTTCCTTCTCTCTTATTTTTTCAAAGGCCTACGCTTCTACCCATTTTGAAAAGTAATCAGTCATAAACAGAATGAATCTAGCTTTACCTGGTGCCGTTGACAAAGGGCCGACAATGTCCATTCCCCATTTCATAAATGGCCATGGTGATAAGACAGAATGTAGTTGTTTGCCGGGTTGGTGAATGATGGGGGCGAATCTTTGACACTTATTGCATCTCCAGATGAACTCCTTGGCATCTTTCTCCATGCTATCCCAATAATAACATGCTCTGATTACCTTTCTGACTAGGGAGTCTGCCCCTGAGTGGTTTCCACAGGTGCCCTCGTGGATCTCTCGGAGCACATAATCTATGTCTCCCGGTCCTAGACATACTGCTAGGGGGCCATCGAATGTTCTCCTATATAGGGCCCCATTTTCATCGAGCGAGAACAGGGCCACTATGGTTCGTAAGGCTCTTGATTCTTTTGGGTCGGCGGACAGCTTCCTATCCTTCAGATAAGTAATGTATTTGTTTCTCCAATCCCATGTCAGGCTGGTGGAGTTGATTTCCGCGTGGCCTTCCTCAACCACGGACTTAATTAACTAGACCACAGCCCCGGGGAGCAGATCTTCCTCCTCGGCGGATGATCCCAGGTTTGCCAGGGCATCAGCCTCGCCGTTCTGCTCTCGGGGTACATGGACTAAGGTCCATTCCTTGAAGCGGTGCAAGGTGACTTGGATTTTATCCAGATACCTCTGCATTTTGTCTTCCCGAGCTTCATAGTTCCTATTTACTTGACTTACCATGAGGAACGAATCGCATTTTGCCTTGATAACCTCAGCCCCCAGGCCCTTGGCCAACTCCAAACCTGCAATCATAGCCTCATACTCGGCGTCGTTTTTAGTTAGCTTCACAGTTTTTATAGATTGTTGGATCACGCCGCCGACGGGCGGCTTTAGGACTATACCGAGTAAGGATCCTCTAACGTTTGTGGCACCGTCCATGAATAGGGTCCACACCCCGGAGCCGTGCCTAACTTTAGTAAGAGTTCCTTCTCTACCTCGGGGATGAGGGATGGCGAAATATCGGCCACGAAATCCGCCTCAGGGATTTAATGGCCGTCCGAGGTTGATACTCGATATCATACCCTCTGAGCTCAATTGCCCATTTGGCCAGTCGACCCGACAACTCAGGTTTGTGTAGTATGCTCTGGAGGGGATAGGTTGATAGGGTGCAAATACGGTGGAACTAAAAGTAAGACTTTAGCTTGCGCGAAGTGCTTATTAGTGCGAGTGCCAATTTTTCTAGATGGGGGTACCGGGTTTCGGCGTCCCCCAAAGATTGACTTATATAATACACAGGAAATTGCATACCTTGCTCTTCTCAGACTAATACACTGCTCACCGCTATTTTGGACACGGCCAGGTACAAATACAACATTTCATCCTCCTTGGGCGTGTACAGTAAAGGCGGGTTAAATAGGTACCATTTCAGTTTTTCCAGGGCGCGTTGGCATTCTGGAGTCCATTTGAAGTTGCTCTTTCTTCTGAGCAGGGCAAAAAAGTGATGGCTTTCATCTGACGACCTTGATATGAATCTGCCCAGGGTTGCGATCTGCCCAGTCAGTCGTTGGACGACTTTTATGTTGTTTACCATTGTGATTTCTTCGATGGCCTTTATTTTGTCAGGGTTGATCTCGATCCCCCTGTTTGAGACCATGAAGCCCAGGAATTTGCTCGAGCCTACGCCGAAGGCGCACTATTCGGGATTTAGCTTCATGTTGTAGCTTTGGAGGATGTCGAAAGTTTCCTGCAAATGTGTCAGATGGTCCTCTGTGCACAGGGATTTAACAAGCATATCATCAATGTATACTTTCATTGACTTACCTATTTGATGCTCGAAGATTTTATTAACTAGGCATTGGTATGTTGCTTTTACGTTTTTTAGCCCGAAGGGCATTACGTTATAGCAGTATGTACCATATTTTGTGATAAATGAGGTCTTTTCCATATCCTCGGGGTTTATCTGGATCTGATTGTACCCTGAGTAGGCATCGAGGAAGGTAAGGGTCTCATGGCCAGCCGTGGCGTCGATCAGACAATCAATATTAGGCAACGGGAAAGAATCTTTGGGGCACACTTTATTTAAATCTTTATAATCTACGCACATTCTTAGCTTATTCCCCTTTTTTGGTACTATTACTACGTTAGCTAGACACTCGGGATACTTTACCTCCCTGATGGATCTGATTTTAAGAAGTTTTTCTACCTCTTCTTTGATGAAGGCGTGCTTTACCTCGGACTGCGGTCTCCTCTTCTGTTTTACGGGTTTGAGTTTGGGGTCGACGCTCAGCCGATGGGAGGTTATTTTAGGAGGGATACCTATCATGTCTAAGTGGGACTAGGCAAAATAGTCGATGTTATTACTAAGAAATTGAATGAACCTTGTCCTGAGTTCGGGGGTTAGCCCTGTTCCCAGGTATACCTTGCGATCTGGGAGGTTCTCGGTCAGAACAGTCTGCTCTAGCTCCTCGATAGTTGACTTGGTCGCATCTGATTCTTCAGGGGCGACGAAAGTTCGGGGGGTGAAGAAATCTTCCTCGTCATCTCCTGGAGTCTGCATGCTGCTTTTCTCATTTGAGACCGAGTGCGTAGGGGTCGACGTCTCATGGTGGACCACGAACATCTCCCATGCTAGCCACTGTTCTTCGTGTATCTTCGTGATGCCATCTCTTAAGGGGAATCTTATTACTTGGTGCAAGGTCGAGGGTACCACCCTTATATTGTGTATCCAAGGTTTGCCAAGTAAGGCGTTGTACCTCATGTTGCCGTCGAAGACCTAAAACTCGGTGCTTTGGGTCGTGCCAGACTTGTCGATCGGGAGGATGATCTCTCCTTTCGTTTCTTGTCCGACCATGTTAAAGCTGTGGACGACTCGGGGGACGGGGATAACTTGCTTAAGTAGCCCCAGCTATTCTACTACTTCTAACCTGATTATGTTAGCCGAACTGCCTGGGTCCACAAGCACGCGCTTTATCCTTGTATTGTTTAAGAGAAATGAGATCACTAGCGCGTCGTTGTGCGGTTCCCCTATGGCCTCGAGGTCTTCCTCAGTGAATACGGGGGTTTCTTTGGATAAGCATTTTTGGGCTGATCCCTCTTCTGTCGGAGGTCACTAGTTCCTCCGATAATCATGTGGACGCTGTGTTGGGGACCCCTCCATTTTTCTCGTATTGAAACTGGGGACGCCTCAAACTTTGGATCGGCCGCGTCCATTTCCCTGTTGCTTTTGAGGTCTTGGTTGTCCATCTCACCAGCCGGGCCGGGCGTTATACCCTGAAAGCAAAGATCTTGGGAAAAAAGAAGTGTGAGAGATAACATGCGTTTAGATGACAAAACCAACAAGAAAATAATCACTATTATTTTTAACCCCACGATGGGTGCCAAACTGTTTATCGTGAAAATGGTAACAACAGTTAAATTTTAAAGAAGGCTGATTTATCACATATTTTCAGATAAGAAGTCCGAATTAGGCCTGCCCGCTGGTTGTAGTTATCAAAGACTGGTGCAGTTATAACCTTTACCCTAAAGCTTGCCTAGGTGAAACCTATAGGCATGACATCTATGCATAACAAAAATATACTGATTTTAAAGAAAAGGACTTATTAGTTGCAGGAACATAAGTTCTTCAAATATTAAGCAGCATTACTACTGTTTTTTTAGACTTATAAGCGAAATAGACGATTCAGATTCGGTTGATTACTCCGATACGCATGCTTTCTAAGCGTTATTGATATAAAAAACGTTTATAGTCGAAATAAAACTGCAAGAGTCCTATAAGCATGGTATCTAAAATGCTGTTTGTTGTTAAAATATGTGAACACATTTGCCTAGTGATAGATGCATATGCAGAATTCAAGAAGTCCTATAGATAGCTTATCTATATGATATGCAGCGTTATGAAATGTAGAACCTATAGACATGTTTTCTAGATAATACAGAAATGCAGAAATTTATAGACATGGTTTCTATATGAAAATGCAGGACCTATAAACATGATTTCTATATGAAAATGCAGAACCAATAAACATGATTTCTATATGAAACGCAGAACCTATAAACAGGATTTCTATATGAAAATGCAGAACCTATAAACATGATTTCTATATGAAAATGCAGAATTGAAAGAAGGACATGATTGCAGAAGTATAATAAATACCTATGAACATGATATCTACCCCTTTTGCATGAATGATTTACCCTCCCCTTTTCACTAAAACCCCATAAGTTATTACAAATTATTACAGCCCAGAATGAATAAGAAAAGCAAATTACATCAGAAATTAAAGTACAACTAAGGGGAGCCTAATTCAGACTCCAGGTCTGAAATATGAAATGAACCAACTCCAAAGATCAAATATCTAAAGCCTTTCTCTTACTTGGGATGTGTCAGAGCTCCCTAAGAGTCTCAAATGGACTCCAGGCAGTGGTCACACCCATGTATATTGCAGAATATGAGTCATAGTGCAGTGTGGAAGGGCCAACCCTCAAATGTCCAAGTTTAGAGAGAGCTCAAGATCCCAAAGCAAGGCTCATAGGAGGGGGCAGAACTTAGAATCTAAGAGAGAGTGTAAGTGCAGAAAGGGGATTTTGGGGAAAGCCAAGACAAGCTAGTGGTCATACCTAGCAATTGGAGTGCCGGCACACCCCAACCAGCCTGTTAGCCACATTGTTTGGGAGTTAGGATCCTAAGGGATCAAGTCCAGACATGAGCAACAACTTGGATGTTGCCATATTCTGAACTTCAACTCAAACACATAGAAGGGGACAGAGGCGCAGGGATTCACAGTAGAAACATATGCTAATTAACATTAAACATAGGCAGTAAAACAGACAGGGGTGTATAAGTTGTAAAAGAAACACATTGGGATGAGGCTGAAAATCAAACTAGAACATACCAGTTTTTGGGAAACAAGAAAAGAAAGCAGTAGTCTTGTGAAGCCAAAGCACAAGCAAATACTCATAATACTATGATTAGAGAACTATGATACTTGAGTAGTATAAAAGTGTTAAATTGAAAGTGTGTTAAAGTGCAGAAGGGTCGTGCCCTTTTATAGTGTAGAAGGCAAGCAAAATAAGGTAGGAGAATGATTTGAAAATCAATTACAAAAATTTCTCTTTGATTAAGGGATTCTAATTTCAAACGTAAAAATAATTAAGGAAAGAAATTGATCAAAACCTTTTCCAAAGCAGTACAAGAAGGGTAAATACATAGAGATTTATTTAAGGAAAAAGTCTGATAGCACACGGTTTGCGCAAGTAAGGAAAGAAAATCAGTTAACAGCCAAGAAATCAAAATTGAAGGCTTTGTACGAATGAACCAAGTCAGGAAAAGTTAGGAAAGGTTTTACTTAAGGAAAATTAGTAACAATCAATCAATCCTAAAAAAAAGATTCTGAATCAATCATAAGTTGGAAAGCCTTTTAAAGAAAGGTTCAACACATATAAAAGCATACAGACATACTTAAACAAGAAAGAACTGTCATGCCTTTGTAAAATTAGTAGAAAGAACGGTTCAACATTATATGAAAACAAAGATATCCAAACTCATTCAGAGGTTTAAAACCAGTCTGAAAGAGCTAAGGGGTCTTTGAAATAAATCCCTAGTTTGAACAAACCAGAAAACATAAAGGAGAGGGCAAGCAAGTTAAGTCGAGACATGTGTAGAGGTTTCAGAAGAGAATTGAAGCTTCTAACATGCTTCTTTCAGAACTTATAAGAGAACATGATAGCAAAGTAACATGCAAACAGTAGCAGGATTCAGAGGATTGAATGGAAAATACTAATAAGAATAGTAGAGGAAACATGCTTAAGAGGCTCTTTTAGAAGAACTTAAGCAAAGTTCAGTAGAAGAAAAGTAGTAAGCACACTTAAGAACGCGGTAGAAAATATAGTAGAGAGATTTACAGAACATAATGGAAATACTGGTAGGAATAGTAGAAGAAACATGCTTAAGGAGTTTTCTAAAAGGAACTTAAACAGGGCTCAGTAGAAGGCAAACAAAGAACTTAGTAGGAAAATACAGTAGAAGAAAACAAAAACATCAGAAAATTATAGCAGAAAAGCACATATAGAAGAACACAGTAAGATAGTCATACAAGAGCATGGTAAAAGGAAGAATACAAGAACACAGTAGGAGCAAGTACACGTAAAGGAAAGTAAAGTCAGAAATCACTTAAACATTTTAGAAAACCTAGATAGGAAAAGAAAGACCTTAAAAAAATAATTTTTGAAAGAAGAAATTGGGGAAATGGTTTGAAAAATCAAGTAGAGCATAGATATATAACAGATATAAGAAAAATCGGAGAAAACCTCGAAGGGTTAGGGTTTCAGAAGAACCCTAGAATGAGAAAGGTTTTAAAAAGGTCTCCGATCTGAGTTAGAGAAGTCAAAAACAGGCTCATAAGACCAGGATATGCCGGAGCAAAGCCAGAGATGGCCGTGAAACCTCAAGCCGGCAAAGATCTGAGTGAGAACCTTCGAGGTCTGACCCCGAATCTTCAAGTACCCAGTGTACAAGAGCAAAGGGAGGTGAGTTTAAGACTCCCATGGCCTGAGAAGCCATGGATTCCAGTGAGTTTAAGGTGGAAGACGGTGAGAGGGGGCTAGGGTTAGGGAAGGTTCGAGAGTGTTTGAGAAAGTTTGAGAGTTCAGAGGCGGCGGTTGGTGAGGAATGAAGCAGGGTTAGGGGGTGTTTGTGAATTAAAAAGGAAAGGGGAAATCGTGGCCGTTGATCAAAATGATCAACGACCTGGATCAAAAGGGAAGGCCGGGCGGGTTAAATTAGTTGGGTCAGGGGCGGATTAAATTGAAATTGGGCTGGTCCGAAATTGGGCTTGAAATTTGGTCAATTAAGGGGATCAAATTTGGCTATAATTGAAATAAAAATGGGTTAGATTTTAAATAGCCAGTTTTTTCCTTTCTATTTTATAAAAATAGTATAAATGACTTTGAAAGAAAATTAAAGTACTGGATCAGTTAATAATATATAAATATTAATTTAAAAATATTGAAACCAATTTCATAATTATAAAATTCTATTAGTCTTAAAATAGGCTAAAATTGCAATTATATGCAATTTAGCTTTTAAAATACTAAATAAATTTGTAAAAAATGTATAAAAATTACCCTAGCTATATTTTGGTATAAATATGAGAATAAAGTAAGTTATTCACCAAAATAATAATTTTGGGAATAATTATTGGTTTTCGTGCTGCTAAAATGTGTAATAAATCAGTTTAAAAATCTTTTAGAAATTAAGAAAATTATTGAAACACTTGGACATACTTATATATGCATATATATGCTATTTTGAAAGTATTTTCATGTAAAAATACATTGGGAAAAATTGGGTATCAACAACTGCCCCTCTTTACCCAGGAAAGATGAAAGAGTTGTCGGGTAAAGTTGTGATGGCCAATTTGACTGAACGAAACGGTTTGAAGAACTTGACTGTGCTCTGGTTCCTGAGCTGCCTACATATCCCTGGTCTCACAGGAATCAGGCCATATGTAGTTCAGGATTCGTCGGCGGAATATGCCGATGGAGATTTTTCAAGAACGGACGAGATATTCGGGTTGGGATGGATGGTAGAGCTGTGGGAACTGGAGCGGGGTTGCTCCTGCTGAGATGGCCATTGCTCGCTGGTTTACCTGCAAATAAGCAATACAAGTGTATATTGTGCGTAAATTTAAACATGATGCAATTTCCCATTGGACCATGAATGTTGTCTTTGTACGGTTAGGATGACGTCCTTGGACCATGATGTCCTAGGCCATGAAGTGTATAATAAAGGATTCACGGGCCATAAAATGATGCTTCCAGGCTATGAGGATGATGCCTCCGAACCATGATGCCTTTGAATAATGATATGCAAAAGATTAAAAGGGATCCTCGGGCCATGGCATGGTGTTCTCGGGCTATGCAAATGGTGCCTCTGAACGATGATGCCCTCGGATAATTTGGCAATCTTTCAGCCCATGAGATGCAGTAGGGTGGCGATCTTTTAGCCATGCAAATGTAAATGAGGTGGCGATCTTTCAGCCATGCAAGAAGTAAATGAAGGTGGCGATCTTTCAGCCATGCAGGAAGTAAATGAGGGTGGCGATCTTTCAACCATGTAAGAAGTAAATGAAGGTGGCGATCTTTTAGCCATGCAAGAAGTAAATGAAGGCGGTGATCTTTTATCCATGCAAGGAGTAAATGAAGGTGGCGATATTTCAGCCGTGCGAGATGGAGGTAAAGTTTAACCTCAGGAGGCAGAATGGTAGCCTTATGCAATGCAGGAAATGCAGATGGAGACAAAGCTTAGTCTCGGAAGGCAGAATGGTAGCCTTATGCAATGCAGAGACTGCAGATGGAGGTAGAGCTTAACCTTGGGAGGCAAAATGGTAGCCTTATGCAATGCAGAGAATGCAGATGGAGAAAAAGCTTAGTCTCGGAAGGCAGAATGGTAGCCTTATGCAATGCAGAGAATGCAGATGGAGGTAGAGCTTAACATCGGAAGGCAGAATGGTAGCCTTATGCAATGTAGAGAATGCAGATGGAGGTAGAGCTTAACCTCGGAAGGCAGAATGGTAGCCTTATGCAGGAAGTAAAAAGGCAAATAATAATAGAATTTTCTTAGCTGATAGCGGATTGCGATATTGCGACTGCTGGGGATACTGTGTCTGCTGGGGACTCTGCGTACGGATAGTAGCTGTGAGCAAGTGCAGCGGTTCTGAGAGTAGTATTTCCGAGTAATGTGAGTCTTGTGAGTGTATAGTATATTTGATGATTTTGCAACTCAAGTGCCTACATCCAAAGAAAATCGTGAGTTTTGTAAAAGGGGGAGGTTTGTTCGTATTCCCGCTGGCTCTGCTTGACCTGTTTGGCTCTGTTCCGGTAATACTGTGCGTATCATTGGGGTAGCGTTGCTAAACGAAGCAACTTTGGTAACAGACATGCATGATTTAGTAAAAAATATAACATAAATACATAATCGAGAATAGTTTTCCTTAGATGAACTTACGACTGCGACGTGGTTCAAGATATTGCAACCTTTCTTGCTCCAAAATTTTGAGGGTCCTCCTCAAAATTCTTCCCCAGTTTACTGGGCTGCTGCTTCTGATGGCTGCTTCCGGCGAATGACTGAAATCACTTCAGAATTTTGAGGGTCCTCCTCAAAATTATGCCCTAGTTTCCAATTGCGGGGGAAATGAAAATTTTATTGAATTGTGATCGAACCCATAGGGATTCCTATGTATCCCCTATTAAACGGGAATCAGGTCAAGCATAGTTCCAATTACATCATAAAGGAAAGCATAAAGGTTACATATAGTATCTCTTCACTGCATCTGAATTGATCGGCTTCGACCAAACTTCTTCGTCCATTTCTATAAGTATGAGGGCTCCTCCTGTTAGAACCCGGTGGACCATGTACGGACCCTGCCAGTTGGGAGAGAACTTCCCTTTGGCCTCGTCCTGATGCGGGAAAATCTTCTTTAGCACTAGCTTCTCCAATGCGAATTGTCTTGGCTTGACTCTTTTGTTAAAGGCTCTGGCCATTCTGTTCTGATAAAGCTGATCGTGGCAAACTGCATTCATTCTCTTTCCGTATATAAGAGCAAGCTGTTCGTAACAACTTTTCACCCATTCTGCATTGTCGAGTTCAGCTTCCTGTATGATCCTTAGGGAAGGAATTTCTACCTCAGAGGGAATAACAGCCTTTGTACCGTAAACTAGCATATAGGGGGTTGCCCTGGTTGATGTCGGACCATGGTGCGATACCCCAATAAAGCTAGTGATAACTTCTCGTGCCACTGCTTATGCTTCTCTATCATTTTCCTTAGTATCTTCTTGATATTCTTATTGGCGGCCTCTACGACTCCGTTCATCTAAGGTCTGTAGGCTGTAGAATTCTTGTGTTTGACCCTGAAGGTTTCACACATGGCTTTCATCAAGTCACTGTTGAGATTGGAACCATTATTAGTAACAATTGATTCTGGAATTCTGAACCAAAAAACGATACGGTCGCGGACAAAGTCTGCTACGACTTTCTTAGTCACTGCCTTGTATGATGTTGCTTCAACCCATTTGGTGAAATAATCAATTGCCACTAGGATAAACCTGTGCCCATTTGATGCGGCAGGTTCGATTGGTCCGATAACATCCATCCCCAAGCGGCGAACGACCATGGTGATCTTGTTGCATTAAGCTCGTTTGGAGGCACCTTTATCATATCTGCATGTATCTGACAGCGGTGGCACTTTCGGACATACTGGATGCAGTTCGTTTCCATAGTCATCCAAAAATAACCAGCTCGGAGTATCTTCTTGGCTAAGACAAAGCCATTCATATGTGGCCCGCATGTCCCAACATGGATTTCTTCTAGTAATTTAGATGCTTCCTTTGCATTGACACACCTTAGTAATCCCAAATCAGGAGTCCTCTTGTAAAAGATTCCTCCGCTGTGAAAGAAATTGTTGGATAACCTACGAAGCGTGCGCTTCTGAATAGCGTTTACGAGCTCTAGGTATTCTCCTTTCGCCAAGTATTCCTTGATATCATGAAACCAAGGTTTTCCATCCATTTTTTCTTCAATGTGAGCACATTAAGCTGGCTGATCGTAGATATTTACTGGAATAAGGTCAATGAAATTCTTATCTGGATGCCATATCATGGATGGTAGGGCAGCCAATGCATCGGCAAACTCATTTTGGACTCTAGGAACATGTTGGAACTCTGTCTTTGTGAACCTCTTTCTCAACTCCTACACATAATGCAGATAAGGGAGTATCTTGGAGTTCTTGGTCGCCCATTCTTCTTGGACCTGATGTATAAGCAAGTCTAAATCCCCGATCACTAGTAACTCTTGAATGTTCATGTCAATGGCCATCTTGAGCCCCAAGATGCAGGCCTCGTACTCAGCCATGTTGTTGGTGCAAGGGAATCTGAGTTTGGCAGACACCGGATAATGCTAACCGGTTTCTGACACTAGGACTGCTCATATGCCAACTACTTTGAAATTTGCTGCTCCATCAAAAAACATTCTCCAACCGTCATAGGATTCTGCAATGTCTTCTCCTATGAATGATATCTCTTCATCAGGAAAATATGTCTTTAAGGATTCGTATTCTCCATCCACGGGATTCTTGGCAAGATGATCTTCCAAAGCATGTCCCTTGATTGCTTTCTGAGTTATGTAGACAATGTTGAATTCACTCAGTAGGATTTCCACTTGGCTAGCTTGCCAGTGGGCATGGGCTTCTAAAAGATGTACTTCAACGGATCCATCCTTGATATGAGATATGTGGTATAGGCACAGAAATAGTGCCTCAATTTCTGAGCTACCCAAGTCAGAGCACAATAGGTGCGTTCTAACAGAGAATACCGGGCCTCGTAAGGGGTGAACTTCTTGCTAAGATAATAGATGGCCCGCTCCTTCCTCCCCATTTCATTATGTTGCCCAAGAACATAATCGAACGCTCCATCTAGCACTGCAAGGTAGAGTAATAGGGGTCTACTCGGATCGGGCGGGACCAAAACTGGCGGTGTGGATAGGTACTCCTTGATTCTGTCGAAGGACCTCTAGCAGTCATCAGTCCATTTGGTAGCAACGTCCTTCTTCAACATCTTAAAGATTGGCTCATAGATGACAGTAGATTGAGCTATGAACCAGCTGATGTAGTTGAGTCTCCCCAAAAAACTCATTACTTCTTTCTTGTTCTTTGGGGGTGGCAATTCTTGAATAGCTTTGACCTTTGATGGATCTAGTTCTATTCCTCGGTGACTCACAATGAACCCAAGTAGTTTTCCGGCAGGAACCCCAAATGCACATTTCGTGGGATTCAGCTTCAAGTTGTACCTTCTTAATCTATTGAAGAACCTCCTTAAATCTTCCATGTGATCAGTGGCTTTCTTGGATTTGATGATGACATCATCTATAAACACTTCGATCTCTTTATGTATCATATCATGGAAAATAGTAGTCATGGCCCTCATGTAGGTGGCCCCAGCATTCTTTAACCCGAACGACATCATCTTGTAACAATACATTCCCCACGGCATAATAAAAGCCATTTTCTTAGCGTCTTCTTCATCGATCCAAATCTGATGATACCTAGCAAAACAATCCACAAATGACTACAACTCGTGCTTGGCGCAATTGTCAATCAGGATGTATATGTTTGGCAAGGGGAAGTCATATTTTGGACTGGCCCGATTGAGATCCCGGTAGTCGACACAGACTCTGACCTTCCCGTCCTTCTTCGGTACTGGCACGATGTTGGCTAACAATGTCGGATATTCTACTACCCTGAGAACCTTAGCTTTGACTTGCTTAGTGACTTCTTCCTTGATTTTCAAACTCATATCAAGCTTGAACTTTCTGAGCTTCTTCTTTACCAGTGGACATGTCGGATTAGTTGTCCATTTGTGAGCCACAATAGATGTACTCAGACCAGTCATGTCATCATACGACCAAGCGAATATGTCTTCATATTCCTTTAGAAATTCTGTGTATTCCTTCTTTTCTGATGGCGATAAGTGGACACTGATTCTCATTTCTTTGACGTTCTCTGCATCTCCCAGGTTAACAATCTCAGTCTCATCCAGGTTGGACTTAGGTCTGTTCTCAAAATTTTCATCCTCTTTAACAATCTCTTACAGTATGCCATCTTCCTGAATCTGTATCCATTTGTTACGTTGTCTTGTTGCATGTCACAACCATTGGTTCATCAAGATAGGTAAGGGTAATGCTGTATAAGTAAAGTAATGAGAGAAAATAATAACAGTAAGATTTGTAAGGAAACCAAAATGCTTTGATAAATTTCATAACTGTTTTGAACATTGGAAGATCTTATTGCGAAAATTCAAAAATGCGAAAGGAAAATGAACTAGTAAAAATAAAAGATAGTGCATGATGCTTTGTTCAGCCTTTCTACCCCGAGGCTTTCCAGGCTCTGGTGGTTCTGATGGTCCAATTGTTGAGGCATGCTCCTCGGCTTACAGCTTGTATAGAAGGGCCTTCCTCCCCCTCCTCTTTGAAAATGACACAACAATCCATGTCATCATCTTCCACGAAATAAATCCCTCATTGCTGCCAGTGCTTCCTCTTCTTCTGACCCATATATAACATCGGCTAGCTGGAAAATCTATTCTAAATGGGGTGTCGGCTGCTCTAGTGGGTAGTAAGGGCCGCGCCATGGTGGCGACCAGTTGTTGAATTCCTTCCAAGTATACTCGTATCCCAGACCGAAAGTGGTGCCATGTTTCTTCAGTTTGATTGGCTTGGCAATTCCTTGGAGGTTCTTGCCAAGTCCCTTGCCAGGCTCATATCCGCCCCAGTTCAATATGCTTTCAATTTTGTTGTCCCACCATCTGTCTTTGTCAACGACATTAACTCGCTCGATGTGGTAATAGGTTTCCCCGCCTATTTTTCTCCTTCCTCCAATAGCTGGGATGGTTTGGCGACTGTATATGGGATTGCTACCATCGCCGTAAATGATCACCTCTTGGTGGTTCCACTCAAATTTCACCGCCTGATTTAGTGTTGACGCAAGGGTGCAGTGGCATGAATCCACAACCGTCCCAATAGCAAGTTGTAATATTCCGTCACATCTATTACTTGAAATTCAACATCAAACCAAGTAGGACCCATCTGCAAATACAAGCTAATTTCCCCAATAGTGGACCTTTAGGAACCGTCGAAAGCTTTGACGTTGATGGCCCCATCCTTGATCTCATGCAAACTCTTTCCCAATATTCTGAGTGTTACCAACGGACAAATATTGAGGCTGGACCTACTGTCAATCAGGATTTTGGTGATGAAATAATCCTCGCATTGTACAGTGATGTGCATCACCTTGTTGTGACTCAACCCTTCTGGTGGCAACTCATCTTCATGAAAAGTGATCTTGTGACTCTCCAATACCTGCCCTACCATGTTTGCCATTTCTCCTCCAGTGATGTTTCTCGGTACATATTCCTCACTCAGCACCTTCAACAAGGCGTTCCTGTGTGCATCAGAGCTTTGCAACAAAGCTAGGATAGAGATCTGTGCCGGTGTTTTGTTCAACTGATCGATGACTGAGTACTCCTTTTCTTGTATTTTTCTGTAGAGATCATCGGGCCCAGCTTCAGTGATGGTTGGCCGTCTAGAGGCTTACTTGCTTGATTGAGCCAAATGTTCCGGGGTGTATACTCTGCCGGTTCTTGTCATACCCTGTACCGCAACTGCTTCTCCGGATTTGGCTTTCCCTTTCCTTTCTGCCTCAGCTGTGTAGTCCCAAGGTATGACATTTGTATGGAATGGCATTATAGCTGACATTGCTACTGGAATGGACACCTTTACTTCGAACGAAGCCTGTATTTTGGAAGGCAAGATCGCAATTTCAAATGGTTCAAGTACATTTGTCGGGGACCCAAACTCGACCTCGATCGGTGCTGGCGTCTTTGCAGAGGATGGTGTTTCAAACTTAAGTGGTATGGACATGTTCACCTCAGCGTCCCCAGAAGGCTGAATCTGGACTACAATCGGATTAAGGGTGACTGTCGGTTTCTTTGGATCACCTCCTTCTGTGATCAAACCTATTGACCCCTTGGGGTCCCAGTCTTCCTCTATTTCAATCATGTAAACGCCTCCACTCGTATGGTCTGGTAGAGGGCTATTGCGGACATTCGTAGCAGGCTCCTTTGCCACAATAATCTTGTTATCAATCAGTGCTTGGATTTTATGTTTCAGAGAGCAACATTCATCAATGGTATGCCCTTTCATGCTGAAATGGTATGCACAGGATTTATTAGGATTGACCCATTGGGAAGGGTTTTCAGGAGTTATAGCGGTGATGGGGGTGACATAACCAACAACTTTGAGCCTTTCATACAGCTGGTCAATTGGTTCGGCAATGGCGGTATATTGTTTGGGAGGTCTGCAGTCAAAATATGGTCGGGGTCTAGGAAAGTTTTGGCGAGTGGGAGGTGATTGATAGTGAGAGGTTGAGTATTGTAGGCTTGGTAGACATGCGCATGTTGAGAATATCTGGGTGAAGTAGGCTGATATGTGGGACATGAAGGTGATTGGTAAGTAGGTGGTGGAGTTTGGTAAGAGTGCGAGGGTGCTTGGTAATTTGGGGTAGATTGATATGGGAGTGGAGGCATCGGGTAGGTTTGGTATTTGATAGGGGACTTGGTTCTCTGTGCAACCATCACAACGCTCATGTCCCTTTTCTTGGTCGTGCAAAGCCTCATAGTTTGTGAGTATACCACTTTTGATGCCTTTCTCGATCCTCTCACCTAGCTTGATGATGTCGGAAAATTTCTGGCTTTCAATCAGCATCAACCTTTCATAGTACTGAGGGTCTTGAGCTCAGATGAAAAACCTATTCATTTGTTTTTCCTCTAGAGCAGGCCTGACTTTGGCAGCTTCTGACCTCCAGCGAGTGTCATACTCGCGGAATGTTTCCATGGGTTTCTTCTTTAGGTTCTGGATGTAGAACACTTCTAGTACACTTTCTGTGTTGAACCTAAACCTGTCCATGAAATCGGACGCCATGCTTACCTATTTCGACCACTTCTTCGGATCTTGGCTAATGTACCAAGACAGAGCATCTCCCTTCAGACTCCTCATGAAGAGTTTTATGCAGATCCTTTTGTCCTTTCCTACTCCGACCAGCTTGTCGCAGTATGATCTCAAATGAAATCTCGGATCTCTTGTACCATCAAACATTTCGAATTTTGGAGGTTTGTACCCCTCGGGCAGTTCAACATCGGGTTGTATGCAGAGATCTTCATAGTTTAGCCCCTCAATTCCTTTGCTTCCTTCGACGCCCTGAATTCGGCTAGTCAACTCCTTAAGCTCTTCAGCCAGACTCCTGATGAGTGATTCTTTATCATCAGATTCGGGTGTTCTTGAAATGGGTTGGGCAGAGTGCGGCATGGTTTCCACGTAGATGAGGGTGTTATGAGTATGGAAATGGTCATTTGTGGAGTTCACCGGTTCTGGGATGAGTAGTGGAGTATTGTTGGAAGTATGACAGGTGTTGCAGTGGTGGTGAGGAGCGGGATGGTTTTGTGGTTTTGGGATGTTTTGTAGAGGTGTAGGGTTCTGAGCGTTAGGAAAACTGACATCTGGGGTGGTGAGGGAAAATGATAAGCTCACCAAGTTCCGGACCTGATCAAGTTCTTTTTGGAATTTCAGCAGCTTTTGTTCAAGCTGGGATGCACTTTCCTTAGGAACCAGAGTACCATGAGTGACCTCTACCCGTTCAGTTGAGTTTTCCCTTTTGGTGTTGTTCAAATCTTCCATCTTTCCTTTGTTCCTGTTTTTGACGGGGCTAGGAGGAGGAGTGGGTGGATGTCCCTTGGATCTTGTAGAATATGATGATGATGCCAGAGTGCACGAACTAACCTTGGGGAGGGGAATAAATAAAAAATAAAAATAAAAAGGCAACAAGTTAGTGAGGATTATTAAAAGAAATGTTGCGATATTTAAACACGTAGTGCAAGAATGTAAGTCGTGTCCTAATTTGGGAGCCTCGTTGGGCTCGAGGTAGGCCTAGAAACAAGTTGATTTGGAGAACTTATAATGTGAAATGCCTCATTTTATTGATAAAAATAAGATGAATCCCAAAACGACACTAAATAATAGAAGATAAAAATGTCACTAATGGCCATTGGCCTTATTACATTCATAAAACGAAAAGGTAAATTCCTATCTATTTGGTCCCAGAAGGACCTTCCCCAAACTCGGCATCTTTGGCTCCATCGAACAGCTTCACAAGCTCGCGAAGTCCCAGCAATAGGTAGGCTCTGTCCAGGTGTCCACCCTCGTTCCCGTCAACATTCTGGCAGTCCTCAATCCTCTTGAGAAACTTCCTTTCCAGCTCCACTAAACCTCGTTCCAGGTATCCTAATCGCATGTTGTCATTGATAGCCATGTCTTTCCACTCTTCAATCAGTTTTTTGTAGGCTTCTTGAATCTCACGGTGCTCGCTTTCACATTTCCAAATCTTCTTGCGCAGTTGGTTGTATTTGACCTGTGCTTCAGCCCTTTCATCGATGATTCTGTGACCTCGAACAAACCCAGGTTGGCCCAGACCATTGTGATTGTCCTCCAGCCATCCTGAATAGTATGGGGTGCAGCCAGCATGGTATCTGTCTGGCTCAAGTATCTCTCCCCATGATGATCTTGCAATGCCACATATGCTAAGCTTGGTACTTATAAAGACTGTCATCAGCTTAGAAGTCGGCCCGGAAGTGACTCATCTTGTCGACCATTGGTATAACCTGTTTCCTACCAGCTTGTCTCATAACCCGGAGAGGGACATAAGGGTAGGTTCCTCTCAAACCGATCAGCATCAGAAACGGTGCGTCCCTGGATCGGGCAATGAACTCTTCAGTAGGAAACCACTCGAACATCCATTGTATTTGATCCTCAGTCAGATTTTCAAACAGCTCCACCCATCTTTTGGTATCTTCTGGCTGAGCAAACATGTTGGGCATGTAGTTCATTCGCCTTGGTTGATGGAAGGCTATATGATCGTCCCAGTCTCTATGCTGAATCTCTTGCCAATATTCACCCCTTTGGAGATGCTCCATGACCCAGAGTTGGAGTAGCAAGTTGCAGCCCTCGAAGTGTGGGCTCCTTGTTGACACTTTTCTAGGGCTCAGTATATATCTGCGATGATCATGGGCACTATGCTAAATGGTTGTCCCCCAATTCCCTCCATCAAAGTTTTGGTGACCATGGCTAGCCTGGTGTGGATCCTTTCTTTCTTTATTAGAAATACTATCATCCCCAAGAAACAGAACATGAAGACAAAGACCCTTCGATGAATATTCCCCAACGATGTAAGGGCGAACTCATCCAAATAAGTACGGTAGGATTTGCTGTGACCGTACCTCTCGTACGAATAATCAAAGGGAATGTCGGACTCCTTCAAACATTTCAATTCCGGATTCTTCTTTAGGCCCATCATTTTGAGAAAACCTCTACCCTTGCGATTTTCTGGCATTAACAAACCCGGGGTATCCCATGGTATACCAACCATTCCTCATATTTCCTCTAGCAGGGGTGTCATCTCAATCTCTCCGAAGCGAAACACAGATCTATCACAATCCCAGAATAGAGTAGCAGCTTCTATGATTTTGTTGTTCGGTTGGACCTGTAGGAGGGAAGGTAGATTTCCTAGGTATTTTTGGACAAGAGTCTGATCACTAGAATGAAGATTCTCCCACCCGCTTAGCAACCTTGGGTGGATGTTTGTGACCATGCCGAATCTGGGGACTTCGTGCCTCATGTTTCTGCAAGACAAAAGGGTTAGGCCCTTACCCCCACCAGACTCGACTATTAAATACCAATAATTGGCATAAAAGCATTTAGTTCTCCAAATGAATGCACAAAATGTGATAGTGTCCGTTTGGGTTTTTGGGAAACCTAGTGGACTTTGGATAAGGCTATCTTAAATTGTCATTATGCGGACAACATAACTGACTCGGCTAGGTTTGACCATGATGCATGCACAATTAAACAGAGTAAGGTTTCTATGGGGGTTTTAGACAGGTACCCTTGAGCGGACAACTCTAGAGGGAAAGGCACGGAACCGTTGACTACACCGTCGATCGACTAATTTTACCGCAAATACGCCTTTGCCGAATTTAAAGGGTGATAATTTTGAAAGAGCGCAACCACTCATTATAAGCGTTGCTATGGTATTTGTTTGGCACGAGTGGAACATGATGTTAAAAGCATGCTTATGCAATAATTAAAACAAGTTGTCACGTATTTTCATGTTCATAAAGTGATAATTACAATAATTTAAAACAGTAATAAAGGAGTGCAGTAAAGGAAAGCAGTGAAAGAAACAAGGGAAAGAAACAAGAGACAAGTTAGCTTTTGCAGTAGAAGAGGGAATTAAATGCTTAAATGTATTAAACAAATAAAGCGCAGAAGAAAGGTAAAGTCATAGTAATAGCTTGAAATGGTAAAAGCCTAAAAGTATTTCCCCAGCAGAGTCTCCATGTTATCGCGCCCCCTTTTTCTCGCGAAATCGATTTTATGACATTTGGGAGGACAACTCGTTCACTTTCTGGGAATTGGATTTGAATTGAAGAGTCGCCACCTAATGATTAAAGTGCATTAGGACACTAGGAAGGAATTGATCTAGAAAACTAGAGATTGGATAAGGGCTAGAAATTATCTCGAGGGGAAGGTGTTAGGCACCCCTCAGGATCCACTAGTGTGGTTCTCTGCCATGCTACAATTGTGACTTTAAGTACAAGTAACAAGTAAGCAAATAAAGGTTTCAAATATGAGGGATTGTCATATTATGGCTAAAAATAAATTAAAGTTTGAAGAAACAAAGAAAGCTGAAATTTTGAGGAAATAGTTTGAAAATTCTGAAAAGTAATAAAATACACAAGTAAAGGGAAGGGAGTCCTAGGCTTACAAATAATATGGATCACATCAATGCAATACCCGGTAATCACTCCTCAGAAGAGGGGTTACACGTGGTATTAGTCACCAGTCATCATATCCATATCTACCCTTTCCCACCCCGTTAAGGTATTAAAACGCAGAATAGTTTTGTTACCTATTTCATGATCTTAACTGTCCCAATCCTATCCGTCCCGGAGGTATTTGGGACTACTAGGTCTAAAGAGAAGGGAGATTGGACTTTTATGGTTTAAAGGAGAAAATCTAGGGCGACAAATAAAACACATAGAGCAGATATGGGAAAACACATAACATTTAAAGGCTCAAACATACCTCCTCAACTTAAAGACAGATTGTTTAGCATGTCTTACATGTACTGGTTATGGTCTGAATTAAACTTAAAAAACGTTAAAACAGACTGATTTATCACATATTTTCAGATAAGAAGTCTGAATTAGGCTTGCCCGCTGGTTGTAATTATCAAAGACTGGTGCAGTTATAACCTTTACCCTAAAGCTTTCCTAGGTGAAACCTATAGGCATGACCATCTATGCATAACAGAAATATACTGATTTTTAAGAAAAAGACTTATTAATTGCAGGAACATAAGTTCTGCAAATATTAAGCAACATTACTACTGTTTTTAGACTTATAAGCGAGATAGACGATTCAGATTCGGTTGATTACTCCTACAGGCATGCTTTCTAAGCGTTATTGATTTAAAAAAACATTTATAGTCGAAATAAAAATGCAGGAGTCCTATAGGCATGGTATCTAAAATGCTGTTTGTTATTAAAACCTGTGAACAGGGTTGCCTAGTGATAGATGCATATGCAGAATTCAAGAAGTCCTATAGACAGGTTATCTATATGATATGCAACGTTGTGAAATGTAGAACCTATAGACATGTTTTCTAGATAATACAGAAATACAGAAATTTATAGACATGGTTTCTATATGAAAATGCAGGACCTGTAAACATGATTTCTATATGAAAATGGAGAACCTATAAACAAGATTTCTATATGAAAATGCAGAACCTATAAACAAGATTTCTATATGAAAATGTAGAGTTGAAAGCAGGACATGATTGCAGAAGTATAATAAATACCTATGAACATGATATCTACCCCTTTTGCATGCATGATTTACCCTCCCCTTTTCACTAAAACCCCATAAGTTATTACAAATTATTACAGCCCAGAATGAATAAGAAAAGCAAATTACATCAGAAATTAAAGTACAACCAAGGGGAGCCTAATTCAGACTCCAGGTCTGAAATATGAAATGAACCAACTCCAAAGATCAAATATCCAAAGCCTCTCTCTTACTTGGGATGTGTCAGAGCTCCCTAAGAGCCTCAAATGGACTCCAGGCAGTGCTCACACCCAAGTATTTTGCAGAATATGAGTCATAGTGCAGTGTGGAACGGTCAACCCTCAAATGTCCAAGTTCAGAGGGAACTCAAGGTCCCAAAGCAAGGCTCATAGGAGGGGGGGGGCAGAACTTAGAATTTAAGAGAGAGTGTAAGTGCAGAGATGGGATTCTGGGGAAAGCCAAGACAAGCTAGTGGTCATACCTAACAATTGGTTTGCCGGCACACCCCAACTAGCCTATTAGCCACATTGTTTGGGAGTTAGGATCCCCTAAGGGATCAAGTCCAGACATGAGCAACAACTTAGATGTTTCCATATTCTGAACTTCAACTCAAACACATAGAAGGGGACAGGGGCGCAGGGATTCACAGTAGCAACATATGCTAATTAACATTAAACATATGCAGTAAAGCAGACAGGGGTGTAGAAGTTGTAAAATAAACACATTGGGATAAGGCTGAAAATCAAACTAGAACATACCAGTTTTAGGGAAAGAAGAAAAGAAAGCAGTAGTCTTGTGAAGTCAAAGTGCAAGCAAATAGTTAGAATGCTATGATTAGAGAACTATGACACTTGAGTAGTATAAAAGTGTTAAATTGAGAGTGTGTTAAAGTGCAGAAGGGTCGTGCCCTTTTATAGTGTAGAAGGAAAGCAGAATAAGGTAGGAGAATGATTTGAAAATCAATTACAAAAATTTCCCTTTGATTAAGGGATTCTAATTTCAAACGTAAAAATAATTAAGGAAAGAGATTGATCAAAACCTTTTCCAAAGCAGTACAAGAAGGGTAAATACATAGAGATTTATTTAAGGAAAAAGTCTGATAGCACACGGTTTGCGCAAGTAAGGAAAGAAAATCAGTTAACAGCCAAAAAATCAAAATTGAAGGCTTTGTACGAATGAATCAAGTCAGGAAAAGTGAGGAAAGGTTTTACTTAAGGAAAATCAGTAACAATCAGTCAATCCTAAAAAAAAGATTCTGAATCAATCATAAGTTGGAAAGCCTTTTGAAGAAAGGTTCAACACACATATAAAAGCATACAGACATGCTTAAACAAGAAAGAACTGTCATGCCTTTGTAAAATCAGTAGAAAGAAAAGGTTCAACATTGTATGAAAACAAAGATATCCAAACTCATACAGAGGTTTAAAACCAGTCTGAAAGAGTTAAGGGGTCTTTGAAATAAAGCCCTAGTTCGAACAAACCAGAAAACATAAAGGAGAGGGCAAGCAAGTTAAGTCAAGACATGTGTAGAGGTTTTAGAAGAGAATTGAAGCTTCTAACATGCTTCTTTCAGAACTTATGAGAGAACATGATAACAAAGTAACATGCAAACAGTAGTAGGATTCAGAGGATATAATGGAAAATACTGATAAGAATAGCAGAGGAAACATGCTAAAGAGGCTCTTTTAGAAGAGCTCAAACAAAGTTCAGTAGAAGAAAAGTGGTAAGCACACTTAAGAATGCGACAGAAAAATACAGTAGAGAGATTCACAAAACATAATGGAAATACTGGTAGGAATAGTAGAAGAAACATGCTTAAGGAGTTTTCTAAAAGGAACTTAAACAGGGGCTCAGTAGAAGGCAAACAAAGAACTTTAAGAACTTAGTAGGAAAATACAGTAGAAGAACACAAAAACATTAGAAAATTATAGCAGAAAAGCACATATAGAAGAACACAGTAAGATAGTCATACAAGAGCATGGTAAAAGAAAGAATACAAGAACACAGTAGGAGCAAGTACACGTAAAGGAAAGGAAAGTCAGAAATCACTTAAACATTTTAGGAAACCCTAGATCGGAAAAGAAAGACCTTAAAAAAATAATTTTTGAAAGAAGAAATTGGGGAAATGGTTTAAAAACTCAAGTAGAGCATAAATATATAACAGATCTAAGAAAAATCGGAGAAAACCTCAAAGGGTTATGGTTTCAGAAGAACCATGGAATGAGAAAGGCTTTGAAAAGGTCTCCGATCTGAGTCGGAGAAGTCTGAGTGAGAACCTTCGAGGTGAGACCCCGAATCTTCAAGTACCCAGTGTACAAGAGCAAAGGGAGGTGAGTTTAAGACTCCCATGGCCTGAGAAGCCATGGATTCCGGTGAGTTTAAGGTGGAAGGCGGTGAGAGGGGGCTAGGGTTAGGGAATGTTCGAGAGTGTTTGAGAGTTCAGAGGAGGCGGTTGGTGAGAAATAAAGTAGGGTTGGGGGGGTGTTTGTGAATTAAAAAGGAAAGGGAAAATCGTGGTCGTTGATCAAAATGATCAACAACGTGGATCAAAAGGGAAGGCCGGGCAGGTTAAATTAGTTGGGTTAGGGGAGGGTTAAATTGAAATTGGGCTGGTTTGAAATTGGGCTTGAAATTGGGTCAATTAAGGGGAGCAAATTTGGCTATAATTGAAATAAAAATGGGTCAGATTTTAAATAGCTAGTTTTTCCCTTTCTATTTTACAAAAATAGTAAAAATGACTTTGAAAGCAAATTAAAAGTATTGGATAAGTTAATAATATATAAATATTAATTTAAAAATATTGGAACCAATTTCATAATTATAAAATGCTATTAGTCTTAAAATAGGCCAAAATTGCAATTATATGCAATTTAGCTTTTAAAATACCAAATAAATTTGTAAAAAATGTATAAAAATTACCCTAGCTATATTTTGGTATAAATGTAAGAATAAAGTAAGTTATTCACCAAAATAATAATTTTGGGAATAATTATTGGTTTTCGTGATGCTAAAATGGGCAATAAATCAGTCTAAAAATCTTTTAGAAATTAGGAAAATTATTGAAACACTTGGACATACTTATATATGCATATTTATGCTATTTTGAAAGTATTTGCATGTAAAAATACATAGGAAAAAATTGGGTACCAACACTCATAACCGAATCAAGTTAAGGAAATTGTTCCTTTATGATAACTTGAGTTCGTACTTGTAACGACTCAATCTAGTGTAGCGACCTTAGCTATACCATAGCAAATATATCAATGGGTCGGTCCTCCACCTCTTAGGTGCCATCTACCCGCTTTTCCTCCACCCCTAATTGGTAGTGTAAATAGATTGGTAACTGTAATGGAGTACGTGGCACGTGTGCTCTAATGGAACAGATTTCTCCCAAGTCTAGGACAATTTCTCAGGATGTTCCTAGTATCACCATATTCATAACAACCCATCCGCAGTTCGACTGCTCATACTGAGTCCGTACCGGATAACTTAAATAACCATTGCTGGAAATTCCATGCCACTGGTACATTAAAAGATGACTGCCCCACGCGAGTGTTGTGATTAACTTAAGCACTACGAGTATACTGAATATGTTTCCATGACCCCGCTGATACTGAAATGTAGAATTATTAAAGATGCGTGAATAACTCAAGTCTCATCATAATCCCATTCAAATCTCAGCTCTTGATCATATACAAGTTTTGGAAAACCTTTCAATACCACATAAATACAACTCAGGCCAAAATTGGTGTAACACATGAACCCGCAATTTGATCGTTGATAGTGGACTCCCCTCACTTAGCACGAAGCAATAGGTCACAACATCCGATAATCCACAATGTTAACCTTCACAGCTCATATAAGTCAACTAGACACTAGGGCCCATTGCACCCCTACATGATTCACTAGGTGATCTCTCAATACTTCCGCATCTTCAATCTTGGCAACACGTGGTAACAATGATCGAGCAATCCTGGCTCCCTTATAACCCCTCTGTGGTACCACTGACCATTGGCGCATAGTTATTACTGAGTGCACAATTTCATACACGAGTGGATGTAAAACAACATAAGTTATATACTTCAAGTTGAATAAACGCCGCACGATAAGGAATGAAAGAAGTGAGGTTATCCTAATAGTTCTGTAGCCTCTTGAAAATAAGTACAGACGTCTCCGTACCGATCCGCAAGACTCTACTAAACTCGCTTATGACTTGTAGCACCTATAAACCTAGAGCTCTGATACCAACTTGTCACGCCCCAAAAATCCCCCCAAAGAAGTCGTGATGACACCTAGTCTCTAAACTAGGTAAGCCTAACATTTACTGTAATAATATGGGTATTTACTAACTTTAAATTAAATTACTCTGAACAAATTAAAATTCCCAAAACCGGTAGTACAAGTCATAAGCCTTTCTAGGAGTAGTTATACAAAATAAATACATCACTGTTCCGAAACAAGGGAACATATGGAAATAAGTACAATTGAAGGTGACTCTGAGGCCTGCGAATGCTACAACAGGTTTATCTTGAGTCTCCACCGCAACGATCCGTACAACCACTAGCGATCAGTGACCTGGATCTGTACAAAAAATGTATAGAAGAGTAGTATGAGCACACCACGGCGGTGCCCAGTAAGTATCAAGACTAACCTCGGTGGAGTAGTGACGAGGTACAGTCAAGACACTCACTAGTCTAATAACCTGTGCAATATAGCATACAAAAATAATAGGAAATAATTAACAACGATGGCAACATTATTCAACCAGTGACATAAATAGTAGGGCAACAAGAACACCATAAATATTTCTCAACGAATAATGAATACAAGTGTAATCAATTAGTCAAGTCCTTCAAATATAAACTTTTCGCCTATAAATCCTTCAAGTAATAATCTCTAAGATATAATACTTTCCAATAAATATGTTTCGAATATATTTCCTTCAAATAAACATCTTTCAAATATATTTCTTTCGAGTAAAGGTCACCTTGTGACGTCTCATTTCATAATCATAAATAATATAGGTCTCAGCCCACTTTTATATTTTCACGGCATCTCGTGCCCATATTTCTATCGCAACCACACGGGAAACTCACGTGCCATTAAATAAAATCATCATATTTTTCCCGGCACCTGGTGCCCACATGTTTCTGTCTCACATTGCACAACAACATTCTCATGTTACTCAGTTCATAGGGTCCATAACCCAATACAATTAAGAATGCTCAAGGAGCTTCATTTACTTAATATAAAGTAGAGTACAACTTCCAACCCAATTAGGAAGTCAACAAGAAAAGATGAAGTTATTTTTTAGAAATCATTACCTTTAACACGAGAAATAAATAAATTAAAATATAATAGAAATTCCATTTTAAGTAAAAATACGACTTTTGACGTTATAAGGAGGTTTAATTGAGAAACCAATTGAATTAGAGGTATAATAATTATTGAAAATTAAGTATTGAAAGCTTTACATATATACGGCGAAGTATTGAAAATACTATGGGTTACAACACAAAGGATCACATCAGTAAAGGGATCTAAACAGTTAATACACTAGAATTGTTAATAACAAATAAACACAGCAAACAGAAAGTGCACGGCATCACCCTTCGTGCTTTTACTCTCGTTCTCACCATGCACGGCATCACCCTTCGTGCTTTACACTCTTCCTCACCATAAAAATCAATAGAATCGGCATAGAATGGTACATCGTGCGGCACGACATTACCCTTCGTGCTTTACACTTTTTTCACAAATATCATGCAAGGCATCACCCTTCGTGCTTTACACTCTTCTTCACAATATCATGCATGACATCACCCTTCGTGCTTTACACTCTTCCTCACCCAAACAATGAAAACAATACATCCCGGCAAGAGAATCAACAACAACCCAACAATCCAATCACAAGGAAATTCTCCACCAAGAGTATGATTATATAGCACAAGAGAATCACGGAGAAACCAAGAAGTGCAATAACCTTAACAAAACAACAAGGCATGTAAAGCACATGATAACTACACCGACAACTACAACAAATTGGAAACATAGCATATATACACGGGGTCATAGAGGAATTTCCAATTAAGAGATAACAAAAAAATAAGGAGAACAATTACTTCAATTAAGGCAAATAAGGCCAAGTAACTGTTGATACCCAATTTTTCCCTGTATATTTTTCATATATACAAAATACTTTTAAAATAACATATGTACGCATATATAAGCATGCCCAAGTATTTTAGTATTTTTCCCAAATTTTAAAAGATTTTTAAAACCAATTTATTGGCCATTTTAGCAGTACAAAATCAATAATTATTCCAAGAATCATCTATTTTAGTGAATAATTTATTTTATTCCCATATTTATACCAAAATATAGTTAAGGTAATTTTTATACATTCTTACAAATTTATTTGGTATTTGTAAAGCTAAATTGCATATAAATGCAATTCTAGCCTACTTTAAGATTTAATTGCATTTTTATAATAATAAAATTGGTTCTAGTATTTTTAAATTAATATTTATATGTTATTAACTAATCCAGTGCTTATAATTTGTTTTCAAAATCATTTTTACTATTTTTTGTAAAATAAAAGGGAAAAACTGGCTATGTAAATTTTAGCCTCATTTCGTTTCAATTTTAGCCCCATTACATTTCAATTTTAGCCTCTAATTGACCCAATCTTAACCCCCAATTGGACCAGCCCAATTTCAATTTTAACCCGACCCCCTAAACCTGTTCACTAACCCGCCTGGCCTTTCTTTTAATCCAGGCCGTTGATCGTTTCGATCAACGGCCACGATTGTCCCTTACCATTTTAATTCACCTAACCCTACCCTAATCCCCCATTTCATTCTGATAGCCGCCTTTGGATACTCTCCTCTCCCAAAACTCTCTCGAAGGTTCCTCGTAACCCTAGTCATCTTCTACCCTTTTCAACCACACTTTCACCGGAATCCATGGCTTCTCAGGCCATGGATGGCCTATACTCACCTCCCTCCACTCTCAAACGTCTGGGGTTCGAAGCTTTGAGGTCTGACCTCATGGTGTCCGTTCAGATCCTCTCAGATCCATGGTTTTGAAACCTCTCCGGCCTTGTTCCAGCACATTCAAAGCATTTTGAGACTGGTTCTAACCTCTCTGACTCAAGATCAGACTTTTCCAAGCCTTTCTCATTCTAGGGTTTCTCTGAAACCCCAGCTACTCGAGGTTCTCTCTGATTATTTTTTAAAAATCTATGCTATGTCTGTGCTATACTTGAGTTCTTAAATGTTTTCCCTGATTTTCTTTCAAAAATTACTTCTCTTCGATTTAGGGTGTCTGAAAAAGTTTCAAAATGTATTTCTGATTCTTCCTTTTCTTTTCTTTATGTGTATTTGTCTATACTATGTTCGTATGTTTCTTTCTACCATGCATGTGTTTTTCTTTTGCTTTCTTTATACTTTACATGATTCTTCCGTGCTTTGTGTTCTACTGTGCTTCTACACCATGCTCACATGTTCATCTCGCTATGTTTTCCTATATGTTCTTTTGCTATCCTTTTCCAGTATTTTGTGTTCTTTTACTGTATGCATCTCCTACTGAGTCCTTAAGTTTTTGTTTGCTTTTACTGAACCTTGTTTTAGTTCTCTCTACACACGTTCTCTCTATTTTTTTCCTAAGTTTATACTACCTCTTTTCTCTTTTGAACTTGTTTAGGTCCCAAGCCTTTCTTAGAATGTGTTCTCTATGCTTCAAATCAGTTCTTCATTCTATTTGCCTTGAACCTGCTATTTTATCTGTTTGTTTTCACATGAATCCCTGAAAGAAGACCTCTGAGCCTGTTTTCGTTATTTGTCTTCTTTTCTCTGTATCTGACTCGAGTTGAAAACCCTAGGGTTTGGGGTTTTTGGCGAGTTTTGATCTTGTGTTTGAGACTACGATTCTATTTTGGAACTCTAGGTTTCTCAGAATCATTTTGCGTCTTTGTACTGAACTTGAACTTCTTTGACTCTGAACTTTTCTATGCTAGGTTTTTCTAATTAGCATGACAACTCTTTCTTGATTCACATGTCTGTGCACTTTATATATGATGAATTCTTCATTCAAAAAAGGTTTTTCCAATTTGTGATTGATTCAGAATTCCTTTTAATAAGGACGATTGATTGTTACTGATTTTTCTTTAATTAAACCTTTCTTCACCTTTTCTGGTTGGATTCATTCATACCAAAAATTAATTTCTAATTTTTACTGACTGTTGATTGATTGCCTTTCCTTATTTGTACAAACCGTGTTGATATCAAACTCTTTCCTTAAATAGTTTCTGTGAATCTGCCCTTCTTGTACTACTTTGGAAAATATTTTGATCAAACTCTTTCCTTAATTATCTTGCCTGTTTGAAATCAGAATCCCTTAATTGAAGGGAGACCTTATGTGATTGATTTCAAAATTATTCTCTTACCTATTTCTACTTGCTTTCTGCACTATAAAGGACACGACCCTTCTGCACCTTTGGAACACTTCCAATTCAATACTCTTTATGACCTTGAGTTCAACACTTACACAACACTTATTGAACACTTTCAATTTCGATACTCCTACATTCTCAATTCAACACTCTACTCTCTTCTGAAATCTTCTGGCTGTGTGTTTGCAATTTGGTTTTACTATTGCTCTTCTCTTCTCATTTCCCTGAAACTGGTATGTTCTAATTTAACTTTCGGCTTCATCCCTATGTGTTTGCTTTACAGTTTCAACAATCCTGTCTACTTTGTTGTTTATGTTCAGTATTGAATATGTTGTTCTCTTTGCATCTGTTGCTGTGTGAATTCCCATACCCTTATTCCCTTCTATGTGTTTGAGTTAAGGTTCAGGCATGGCAGTATCCAAATCACTACTCATGTCTGGACCTGATCCTTTAATGGATCCAAAATCCCAAACAATGTGGCTAACAGACTGGTTAAGGGTGTGCCAGCACTCCTAATTGCTGGGTATGACCACCAGCCTATCTTGGCCTTCCCCAAAATCCCCTATATGCACTTGCACTCTCTCTTAGATTCTAAGTTCTGCCCCCTTCCTATGAGCCTTGCTTTGGGACCTTGAGCTCCCTCTTAACTTGGACATTTGAGGGCTGGCCCTTCCACACTGCACTATAATCCGATTTTGCAATATATTTGGGTGTAAGCACTGCCCGGAGTCCACTTGAGACTCTTAGGGAACTTTAACACATCCCAAATTGGAGAAAGTCTTTGGAATTTGATCTTTGGAGTTAGTTTACTTCATGCTTCAGACAAAAGTCTGAATCAGGCTCTCCTTGGTTGGGATTTTAGCTTTCTGATGTAATTTTTACTTTCTTTTCTTCATTCTGGGCTGTAATAATTTGTAATAACTCATAGGGGCTTATAATGAAAAGGAGAGGGGGTACTCATGTATGCATAAGGGTAGATATCATGCTTATTAGGTCTTTATTTATGCAAATCATGGCAAGTTCTGCATTTCGGCATCTTTGAAATCCTGTTTTAGGTTTTGTACTTCTACATTTTCATATAGAAATCCTGTTTTAGATTTTGCACTTCTACATTTTCATATAGAAATCATGTCTATAACCTTATGCACTTCTGCATCTTAGAAATCCTGCCTATAAGTTCTGTATATATATCATATCAATAGCTTTTGCATTTCTGCATCTCATATAGAGAACATGACTATAAGATTCTGCATTTTGCCTATCATATAGAAAGCATGTCTATAGGGCTTCTGAATACTGCATACGTATCCATCACTAGGCAAACAATATATAGGCTTAAATAATAAAATCAACGTTTTAGACGTCATGCCTATAAGATTTTTGCATGTTCGTAAAAGTTAAAATCGGTCACACTTAGAAAGCATGCCTATAGGAATAAGCAACTAATCTGAATCCCTCAACTTGCTTATAAGTTTAAAATCAGTAATAGCATTGCTTAAACTCTTGCAAAACTTATGTTCCTGCTGTTAATAAATCTGCTTCTAAAATCAGTACACTTCTGCATTATTAGATGTCATGCCTATAGGTTTCACCTAGGCAAGCTATAAGGTAAATTAGCTAATTGAATTAGACTCTGTTAATTTCAACCAGCAGGCAGGTCTGATTTCGGTTTTTTATCTGAAATGTGTAATAGACCAGTCTGCCTCCGTAACATTTAAGTTTAATTCAGACCATAACCAGTATCTACCAGACATGCTAAACAATCTTTCTTTAAGTGAGGAGTCCTTTCTGAGCCTTTTAAATTGTTATGTGTTTCCCATATTTGCCTTATGTGTTTTTGTTTGCACTAATACCACGTGTAACCTCTCTTCTGAGGAGTGATTACCAGGTATTGCATTGATGTGATCCATATTATTTATAAACCTAGGACCCCCCTTCCCTTTACTTGTTTATTTTATTACTTTCAAAATTTCAAAACTACTTTTTCTCAAATTTCAGCTTCCTTGTTTATTCAAACTTTAACTTATTTGCAATCACAATATGAAAACCCCTTATATTTGAAACCCTTATTTGCCTTTTTATTGTTTGTACTTAAGTCACAATTGTAGCATGGCCGGGAACCACACTAGTGGATCTTGAGGGGTGCCTAACACCTTCCCCTCGAGATAATTTCTAGCCCTTACCCAAACTCTAGTTTTTCTAAATAAATTCGTCCTAGTGTCATAATGCACTTAATTATTAGGTGACGACTCTTCAAATAAAAAAGAAATCCAATTCCCAAAAGGGAACGAGTTGTCCTCCCAAATGTCATAAACCCGATTTCGCGAGAAAAAGGGGGCGCGACAGCATGGCGACTCCGCTGGGGATTTCTTTAAAGTTTTTACCATTTCATGCTATTTGTGACTTTAATGCCTTTAAGTATTTATTTTGCCCTCCTACTTCAAAAACTGACTTGGCTCTTCGTTTCTTCTCTTTATTTCTCTCAATGCTTTTTGTGATAAATATTGAAAATTTTAATTAAAATGCATTTAAGTTGACTTCGGTCAATATTTTGGGTAAACGGACCCGGACCCGGACCCGTGACTCGATGGTTCCAGAGGGTCCGTGGAAAAATATGGGATTTGGGCATATGCCCGGAATCGAATTCAGAGGTCCCAAGCCCGAGAAATGAATTTTTAAAGAAAATTATTTTCTGGAAATTTCTATGAGTTTTGGAAATGAAATGTATTTAGAATTTGATGGTATTGGGCCCGTATTCTGTTTTCGGAGCCTGGTATAGGTCTAATATGTGAAATAAGATGAGTCCGTGAAATTTGGTAAGAAACGGAAGTAGTTTGAGGTGATTCGGACCCGTAGTTGTGAAAATTTATACTTTGAAAGGTTTGAGATTTTTCTTAAATTTCTATGCTAAATTCGTTGTTTAAGAGGTTATTTTGGCTATTTGATCGTACGGATAAGTTCATATGATGTTTTTGAGTTAGTGCGTATGTTTGGTTTGGAGCCCCGAGGGCTCGAGTGAGTTTCGGATGGGTTTCGGAAAGTTTTGAACTCATAAAAAGTTGCAGGTTTTTGGCTGTTCAGTGCCCAGGGATTTTGTTCTCCGCGTTCACTTGGTCCCACTCGCGAACGTGTAAGGCAAATCTCCCAGGTGCCAGAATTCTCTTCGCGAATGCGAAGCTTGAGACGCGAACACGAGGCTGAGGAGGGATACTCTTCACGAACGCGTCCAAGCACTCGCGAACGCGTAAGGCAATGGGCCTAGGTGGAGGGGATTCTCATTTATTCTCTGTGAACGTGGTCACTGGCCCGCCAACGCTAACGCTGTAGGGGTCAAAGCTCCATGAATGCGAGCCCAATGTCACGAACGGGAAGGTCACTGAGGCCTAACACATCGCGAATGCGACAGGCCTATCGCGAACGCGATGAAGGCCTATCCAGCGATTTTAAGCTGAAACCAGCACATTCGGGACTTAATCAAAATTTCATAACTTCTTCTTCTCAACTCCTAATTGGGCGATTTTTGAAAGAGAATTTCACCACCGATCCTTAGGTACGTAATCTTAGACTCATTTTCTTCAATTTCCATTATTTCCCGTTAGATTTCTAGGCTTAAATCATGTTCTTAAGGGTTGAAAATTAGGGATTTGGTTAGAGTTAGGGATTTTTGTATAATTGTGATTTAGACCTCATTTTGGAGTCGAATTTAACCACCATTAGCATTTTTTAATCGATGTGTGGTTTTATGAAAATAACTGGAAGGCATTACTCCTTCTTTTATACAGTTCAAATCTGCTCCATTGTCAAATAAAGTAGTGAATTCCTTTTTAAAATTATAATCCATTAAAAGAGTTATTTTTATTAAAAACTTTTGAGTAGTAAATACTGGAGTTTGTGTGAAAATTCATCTTCAGCATAATCAATGGCTCCTAGTAATTTACTAGCAATTTCACCTTCAGATGTACTTGTACCAATATCTCTTTCAGTAATATTAGTACTGAATTCTTTATTAATCACAGTGTCAGAATTTTCTAATTTAAAAATTCTTTTATCCAATGCTACATTAGAAGCCTTTAACTCTGTTACTTATTTTTGAGATTATTGATCTCAATATTCAAATCTTGGATAGTAGCCTGTCACGACCCGAATTTCCCACCCTCGTGAGTCTGTCACGACCCTAAACCCGGACCCGGTCGTGATGGCGCCTCTCATGAAGATAACGCCAGCCAACTATTCCCAATTCGATGTTAAACAGTGAAACAGCAAGAAAATAGTCTAAAACATTATTTAATAATAATAAGTAGTAGATAATATCATAAATATGCGGAAGGACAACCCAACACATCCCGAAACCGGGGTGTCACTAGTCATAAGCATTTATAAAACCTAATACAAGTCTTAAAAGTCTACAACTATTACATATGTCTGATAAGAGATAGAAATGGTAAAGAGGGAGAAACATGGGACTGCGGACGTCAACAACTACCTCGTGGACTCCAATAACTGTCGGGAGCTCTCAACTCGCACTGGTAGGATCCGCAACGCCCGAATCTGCACACGAGGTGCAGGGAGTAAAGTGAGTACTCCAACTCAGTGAGTAACAAATGTAAATAAAGACTGAAAGCAAGAAAACACGTAAGACACAAGGCATTCTATAATGAAGCAGTCAAACAATTAAAATAGTAAACCAGTGAAAAATAGGTAAAATGCTTTAACTCAAACATAGTGTCACAACCCGGATTTCCCACCCTCGGGAGTCGTGATGGCACCTACTCGTAGAACCTAGGCAAGCCGCGTAAATGAAGAATCACTAAACCTTTCATTTACCCCTTTTTAACAATTGAGATTAACAGTAAACCAACATTGAATATTCATGATAAATAAAACAAGTGGAAGACTTCAACTGATAAAATAACCAAAGTCGGTACTACAATGCCAATATACGTCTCTACCTGGAATCCGGTGTCACAATATCACAGACTGTATATGAGTACTACATACAAGTGTCTAAAAAAGGAAATACAGTCTGTCTCAGATATAAGTGAAAACAGAGCACATAATAAGATAGAAGAGAATACCGGGCCTACGGAAGCCTGTAGGACTACCTCGGGATCTCTAGCTGGACTGAAGGTAGCCACCCAAATGTTATGGTCCAAGATCTGCTCCGGGATCTGCACATAGTGCAGAGTGCAATATCAGCACAATCCGACCCCATGTACTGGTAAGTGCCTAACCTAACCTCGGCGAAGTAGTGACGAGGCTAGGACCAGACTACCAAATAACCTGTGCAGTTATATAATATACATCGGAAAATAAAACAAAAATAAGCAAGTAAAGATGGGAGGGGGGTACATGATGCGGGGTATACCAATATCAACAGTAAATCAAGAGTAACAGCATAAGACCAGCTTAGATTTCACAGCAAAACAGTAAGAAATTTGTATCCAATCTATAAATACTTTGTATCAGCAATTGTTGCGGCACGCAACCCGATCCCAATATATCAACACTGTTGCGGCGTGCAACCCGATCCATGTCATTTTTTTCTGTTGCGGCATGCAACCCGATCCAACTATATCACTTATCACTGTTGCGGCGTGCAACCCGACCCAATTATATCATTGTTGAGGCGTGCAACCCAATCCAAATATATCATTGTTGCGGCGCGCAACCCTATCCACATATACAATCAACAACAATCATAACAAGAGTCCCGGCAATGGGTCAATAAAGAACTACACTATCCCGGCAAGGGAATCGACAGTACGAGTACTACGTGCCAGCAAGGGAGAAACAACTATAATCAAACTTGTTTCAACATCTAACTACCTCAGCTAATACCAATACTCAGTCATAAGCAATTTCCACGAGGATAATCACAATCCTTGCTCAATACAGAGAATCATCAACTTAGGCATCCGTAGTATTATTTAAGAACACAATATAATTCAATTTAAGACTCACGGTCATGCTCGACATCAACGTATAGATACTCGTCACCATGCCTATACGTCGTACTCAACAAGAAACAAGTAGCAAATAGGACACAACTCCTAATCCCTCAAGCTAAGGTTAGACCAAACACTTGCCTCAAACTTCCACGGCCAAATCAAGCCACAAACACCGCTTTTCCTTTTGAATTCATCTCCAAATCAATTGTATCTAGACATAATCGACATAATAACATCAATAAAAACTAAAAATCCAATTCCAATGCTTAATTATAGCTTTCCCATCATTCTTTCCAAAAATTCAAAAATTAACCCCGGACCCGCTGGGTCAAAACATGAGGTTCGGACCAAACCCGATCACCCATTCACCCACAAGCCCGAATATATAATTAGTTCCAATATGGGTATTTCATATAAATTACCTAGGGCTTATATTTGCCAACGTGATATGTGTATACCAGAAAGTTTTGTTTTGGTAAAAGATATAGCTCAGGACGTAATACTAGGTGCCCCATTTTTTCATAAAATAATTCCATTCACAAATTGGGATACAAAAAGTTTTACTGGAACTTACAATATAAAAGAAATTACTTTTTGAGTTCATAACTTAGCCAATCCAAAGATATTTGAATGAGATTATTTCTAATAACATTTCTGCAAAAGTTAAACAAATTCACTTTTTGAAAAATGAAATCTGTTCTCTCATAATTAGCGAGGATCTAAAAAAATCCTAAACTTGTAGAAAAAAAGTAGTCTTCTTAAAAATGAATTTTCGATACAAATTTGTGGGGATCATCCTAATCAATTTTGGAGTAGGAAGAAGCATATAATAAGCCTCCCTTATGAAGAAGGCTTTTCTGAGGATAATATCCTTACCAAAGCTCGACCCTGTCAAATGAACTCTGAATATTTAGAGTTCTACAAGAAGTAGATTGATTTCTTACAAAAAAAGGGTTTAATAAGGCCCTCCAAGTCCAAATGGTCTTGTACAACTTTCTATGTTAATAAACACGCTGAACATGAACGAGGAGTTCCTAGATTAGTCATTAATTAAAAATCTCTTAATAAAGTTTTAAAATGGATTAGATATCCTATTCCTAATAAAAAGTATTTACTGGATAGATTACATGATGCCATAATATTTTCAAAATTTGATTTAAAAGCAGGATATTGGCAAATTTAGATATCTGAAAATGACAGATACAAAACGGCTTTTAATATTCCAATGGGTCAATATGAATGGAATGTTATGCCATTTGGTTTAGAAAATGCCCCGTCTGAATTTCAAAAAATTATGAATGATATTTTCCTTCCCTATACTTACTTTATAATAGTTTATATTGGTGATATTTTAGTATTTTCAAAAAATATCGAATTACATTTTAAACATCTAGATTTATTCAGAAAAATTATTATCCAAAATGGTTTAGTCATATCCAAACCAAAAATGCTTATTTTCCAAAATAATATCAAATTTCTTGGTCATAATACAGAAAATGGAAGAATAATTCCTATTAACAGAAGTATAGAATTTGCTTCTAAATTCCCTGATATAATTACTAATAAAACTCAGCTTCAAAGATTTTTAGGAAGCTTGAATTATATATCCCCCTTTATAAAGGACTTAGCAAAAAATACTGCTCTTCTTTATGACATATTAAAGAAGAATCCTGAAGCATGGATTGATAGTCATACAGAATCAGTCAAAAAAATTAAACAGAAGGTTAATAATCTTCCATGTTTAACTCTTGCTAACCCAAACTGGGCAAAAATTGTAGAAACTGATGCCTCAGACATTGGGTATGGAGGAATACTTAAAGAGTGTTCTCCAGTAGATAAAAATATATTGTTCAATTCTATTCGAGAAAATGGAATAATTCCCAAAAGAATTATGCTACTATAGCTAAAGAAATCCTTGCTATAGTAAAATGTGTTATGAAATTCCAGACTGATTTATAAAATTAGAAATTTTTAATAAAAACTGATTGTCAAGTAGTAAGATTCATCTTTAATAAAGATTTTAAGCATGATGTATCCAAACAGATGTTTGCAAGGTGGCAAGCATTATTAGCTCCATTTGATTTCGAGATAATATACAAAAAGGGTTAGATAATACTCTCCCTGATTTTCTTACCAGAGAATATTTGAACTCATAGTTTTTTATTTGTCTCTTACAGATTATGAGGCCAGAATATAGACCTCTTCGAGGTAGAGGAAGAGGAAGGACATCTTCCTATGGCAGAGGGAATAATATTCTTGCTCAAATTGAAAACCAACAATTAATAGCTGCCAATATTGCAGGAAATTCAGGTGTTAATACAGAACACCCATTATACAAAGATTTCATGGATTTTATAAAATCCAGAAAGGAAGAAAGTACATCAAATGCACCAACAAATTCCTCAGTGATGACATAGGACAACCATGAAAATTTGGAGGTTTATAACCGCAAAGAAAAGAAAGAATTAATAATTCTTTTAGAATAATCCGACCTTAAATGGAAGGATAATCCATGACAATTAATAAGTAGGTATTTAGACACATCGTCATACGCTACTCCTGCATATAAATATAGAATGCATTATGAGATAATACTCTCAACAACAGCATCAGCTGAAATTCAGCATTTTTATCCGGCAAATACCAAGAAAACTTATAGTTTTTCTAAAATTGTTTTAAAAGAATATTAGCCTCAGATGAATGGGGAATCCGTACCATAAAGGATAGAGAATATACTCATCCTGAACATAAAGTCGTAGTTAAATTCAATTACTGGGACTATGTGGAAAGTTTTAATAAAACTTTTCTCTATAAAAATCCGAATAGGAAGCACTCATGGTTTGTCAAATTATGTTCTAATATATTCAAACAGCAGACCAAACTGGTTTTGAAAATAGTGAAAATTATATGGTCCATCATTAGAAATACTCCCTCCAACTTTCAAGAGTTTATACACTCAGTGGGTTGATATATCACCTAAAATAATTTCTTTACAAAAAGATAATATCTTTTATGATGACATTGGAGCCATATACTTTTTAATAGAATTTTCTATCCTGTGGATAATGAAATGGGATGTAGATATTGGGTATACAGAAGAAGTAATTCCTTGCTTACATAGAATTTATTATACTAAATTCTGGAGTAAATTACTCCAACCAGATCAATAGGGAAAGATGTATGGTGAAGATTTAATAAATGAAATTAAAGCCAAAATAGAGGCTTATGCAACTCAGGAAATGCAAGAAACTGAAGTGGTAGAACTAAGTCTATTTCAACAAGTAAGTAGAAAACTTCAAATGAAGAAAGGAGCCATCTCCAAAAAGGAAATATTTGAAAAAAATAATAATAATAATAATAATAATAATAATAATAATAATAATAATAATAATAATAATAATAATAATAATGTCACGACCTAACCCCGAACCCGGTCGTGATGGTGCCTCTCGTGAAAAAAGGCTAGCCTACACTTTCCATTTTCCAATCATTAACAGTTAAGCATTAAGAAACAGTCTAAACATGATAAAATAAACCAAAGTAATAGATAATATCGTAAAAATGGTGGAAAAATACCCAACACAGCCCGATACCGGGGTATCACTAGTCATGAGCATCTATAAGTCATAATACAAGTCTGCTAAGTCTATAAGCTAGTACAAATGTATGAAAAGAGATATAAATGATAAAGGAGGAGAAATACGGGACTGCGGACGTCAAGCAGCTACCTCATGGACTCCGATATCTACCGGGAGCTCTTAACTCGCACTAGCAGGATCCACAATGCCTGAATCTGCACGCAGGGGTGCAGGGAGTAAAGTAAGTACTCCAACTCAGTGAGTAACAAATGTAAATAAAGACTGAAAGCAAGAAATCACGTAAGGCACAAAGCATTCTACAATGAAGCAGTAAAACAATTAAAACAGTAAACCAATGAAAGATAGGTAAAATTCTTTAACTCAAACGTAGTTTCATGAAAAGCCTTTTTCAATGATTAAGCAGGTAATTGACAGTCAATTATGAAAAGTAAACACATAAAGGTTCGCCCCTCGAGAATAGTATCAACAAATCCACCCCTCGGGCAACATCTCAGAACAATACCATCCCCTCGGGCTGAATCTCACATCACATTGGGTACCCGCGCTCATTGGTGGTGTACAGACTCCTGGAGGGGCCCCTTGTGGGCCAAGCACAATATCAAGCTACCTCATGGAATTATCACTAGGCCCTCGGCCTCATATCAATCAAGCCACCTCGTGGCGTACATATCTCAGGCCCTCGGCCTCATAATCAGTATCAAATGTTTCCTCACAACATTGGCCCGAGCCTTACTCAGTCAAAAATCCTCACAAGACACTCAGGCAGTAGTAAAACATGTTACTCAGCCGAAAATATCATTTAAAAGATCATATAAGTGTTAAAACAGAGAAAACATGGTTGAGTACGAAAAACAGTGAAATATAACCTGACTGAGTTCAAGTATAAAGTCAAAACAGTGACGAAATACCAGTAAAAATCCTCGAAGGGTTCAAATAGTTGGCACAAAGCCCAAATACTAATGATAGCAAATAGATTTAAGTCAAATACGCGGTAAAACCATCAATCGGGACAGACCAAGTCACAATCCCCAACGACCCCACGCTCGTCATCAAACATGTGCCTCACCTCAATATAGCACTACAATGTGTAATCCGGGGTTCTAAACCCTCAGAACATCATTTACAATCATTACTCACCTCGAACCAGTCAAATCTCTAGCTCGCGACGCCTTTGCCCCTCGAATCGGCCTCCATTCGCGTCGAATCTATCCAAAATCAGAACAAGGACGTCAAAATATGCTAAGTGAACGAAGCCCAAGCAAAAATAATCAATTTACAACATAAATCCCGAAATTACCAAAACCCGACCCCTGAGCCCACGTCTCAGAATTTTATAATTTTTACATCACTAGATTCCTTATCTCCCCACGAGTTCATACATATCAAAATTTCTGAAATCCGACCTCAAATGGTCCTTCAAATCTTCAATCAAAGGTCTGTTCTTCAATTTTTCGCTAAATTTCCATGATTATTTAGGTGGAATTCACATTAAAATCAAGTTTTAAGTCCAAGAATCTTAGCTCCAAGTGATTCCCCTTGAATCACTCTTCAATCCCCTTCAAAAAGATCTAAAAACGACCAACAATGGAAGAAATAAACGCCAAAATTGCGGACAAGACGAGTACTTAAGCATTCTGTCCAGGCCTAAATTTCCTTCTTCCCGAACGCGGTCCAAGCCTCTTGTTCACGAAGCACAAAAATTCCATTAACCAAAATTCTTCTTCGCGATCGTGACCACCCCATCGCGAACGTGATGCTTTACCCAGACAGACCTTCGCAAACGCTCTCCCTCGCCCGCGAACGTAAACGCGATGAACAAACTATCTCAAAACCAAGCTGACCAATTTCTTCTATGCAAACACGGAGCAGACCTTGTGAACGCGATGCATCGTTTCCCACCCCTTCGCGAACTCGAAGGCTAAATTCTCAGCCTTCTCCAGCTAACCCTTCATGATCGCGGCTCCCCTCTCGTGAATGCGAAGAGCATTTGTCTGCAACACTGAGCAGCAGATTTCTGAAATTCTAAACTTCATGAAATTGTCCGATTGACCACCCGAAGCCCCTAGGACCTCAACAAAACATGCCAACATATCCCATAACCTCATTCAAACTTGTTCTAACCTTCGGAACACTCAAAACAACATCGAAACACCAAATTCGCATCGGATTCAAGCCTAAGAATTCCAAAATCTTCTAAATTACGCTTTTGATCAAAAACCCAACCCAACCACGTCCGAATGACCTGAAATTTTGCACACACATCCCAAATGACACAACGGAGCTACTGCAACTCTTGAAATTCCATTCTGACCCTATATCAAAATCTCGCCTACCAACCGAAAATCGCCAAAATATCAACTTCGCCAATTCAAGCCTAAATCTACTCCGAACCTCCAAAACTCATTCTAATCGCGGTCCTAAGTCCCAAATCACCTCCCAAAGCTAACTGAACCATCATAACTCATATCCAAGCCCTCTAACACATAAGTCAACATCCAGTTGACTTTTCCAACTTAAACTTCCTCAAAAGAGACTAACTGTCTCAAACCTTACCAAAATCATTCCGGATTCGATCCGACCAACCCGATACCACGTAACACGGATAAAAAAGCATAAAGAAGTAGAAAGGGGGAAAACAGAGTGGTAACTCATGAGACAATTGGCCGGATCGTCACATCCTCCCCAACTTAAACAAACATTCGTCTACAAACAAATCAAGAAACATACCTGAAGCCTCAAACAGGTGAGGGTATCTGCTCTGCATCTCCCGCTCGGTCTCCCAGGTAGCCTCCTCCACGGGCCGACCTGTCCACTGCACTTTCACTGAAGCTATATCTTTTGACCTCAACTTTCGAACTTGATGACCCAAAATAGCTACTGGCTCCACATCATAAGTCAAATCATCATCCAACTGAACCGTGATGAAATCCAAAACATGAAACGGATCCCCAATATACTTCCGGAGCATAGAAACATGAAATACCGGATGCACACTCGACAAGTTGGGTTTCAAATCAAGCTCATAAGACACCTCCCCAATCCTCTGAAGCACCTCAAAAGGCCCAATGAACCACATACTCAATTTACCTTTATTTCCAAATCTCATAACACCATTCATAGGCGAAACCTTCAAAAGAACCTTTTCACCAACCATGTAGGACACATCTCGAGCCTTCCTGTCAGCATAACTCTTTTGCCTCGACTACGTTGTACGAAGCCTCTCCTGAATTACCTTCACCTTTTCTAAGGTATCCTGCACCAAGTCTGTCCCCAATAGCCTAGCCTCACAGGGCTCGAACCAACCAACTGGAGATCTACACCGCCTCCCATACAAAGCCTCATAAGGAGCTATCTGAATACTCGACTGGTATCTGTTGTTATAAGAAAACTCTACAAACAGTAGAAATTGATCCCATGACCCTCAGAAATCAATGACACAAGCACACAACATGTCGTCCAATATCTAAATAGTGCGCTTAGACTGCTCGTCCGTCTAAGGGTGAAAAGCTGTGCTCAACTCAACCTGAGTACCCAACTCTCGCTGCACAGACCTCTAAAACTACGAAGTAAACTGAGTGCCCTTATCTGAGATGATGGAAACTGGGATACCATGCAAACGAACAATCTCCCGGATATAGATCTCCGCCAACCGCTCTGAAGAATAGGTAGTACACACCGTAATGAAGTGTGCGGACTTGGTCAGCCAATCCACAATCTCCCAAATAGCATCAAACTTCCTCAAAGTCCATGGAAGCCCAACTACAAAGTTCATAGTGATCCTCTCCCACTTCCACTCGGGAATATCCATCTGCTAAAGCAAGCCACCCGGTCTCTGATACTCATATTTCACCTGCTGACAATTGAGACACCAAGCTACAAATCCCACATTGTCTTTCTTCATTCTTCTCCACCAATAATGTTGTCTCAGATCCTGATACATCTTTTTGGCACCCGAATGAATGGAATACCGCGAGCTATGGGACTCCTTCAGAATCAACTCCCGAAGTCCATCCACATTGGGCACAAATCCGGCCCTGCATCCTCAACACCCCATCATCACCAATGGTCACATCTCTAGCATCATCATGCTGAACTCTATCCTTATGGACAAGCAAATGTGGATCATCATACTGGCGCTCTCTGATGCGATCATATAAGGAAAACCGAGAAACCACACAAGCTGATACCCGACTGGGCTCCGAAATATCTAACCTCACAAACCAATTGGCCAAAGCCTGAATATCAACTACAAAGGGTCTCTCCCCAACTAGAATATATGCCAAACTCCCCATACTCACCTCCTTTCTGCTCAAAGAATCGGCCACCACATTGGCCTTTCCCGGATGGTACAATATAGTGATATCATAATCCTTAAGCAACTCCAACCATCTTCACTTCCTCAAATTAGGATCCTTCTATTTGAACAAGTGCTGGAGGCTACGATGATTTGTAAACACCTCACAAGACACACCATACAAGTAATGCCTCCAAATCTTCAATGCATGAACTATGACAGCCAACTCCAAATCATGAACAAGGTAGTTCTTCTCATGGGGCTTCAACTAACGAGAAGCATAAGAAATAACTCTACCCTCCTGCATCAATACACAACCAATGCCAACTCTCAAAGCATCACAATACACGATATATGAACCTGAAGCTGATGGCAAAACTAACACTGGAGCTATGGTCAAAGCTGTCTTGAGCTTCTGAAAGCTTTCCTCACACTCGTCTGACCATACAAATGAAGCACCCTTCTATGTAAACTAGGTCAAGGGCGATGCGATAGATGAGAATCCCTAAGCAAAATGGCGATAATACCTCGCCAGGCTCATAGACAGCTCATAGACAATCCCTAGGACAGACTTGCTCTGATACCAAGTTTGTCACGACCCAAACTGGAGGGCCATGACTAGCACCCGACCATACTTGCCGAGCACCAACGTACATTTTATCTAACCTTTTTTTATTATCTTTTAGGGTTGACGAGATCAATATAAATGGTAGACATGGATCATGGACAACCAACAATAAAATATGATGGCATGAACATACATAACAGGGGATGACCAAACAGTCAAGAAACTATATATAAGGTACGAGCTACCACACTACAATGAAAGACTATACAACAAAAACTAGCCGACAAGGCATACCAAACTATACATGAGTCGACACCTGTCTATGAGCCTCTAAATGAACATAAGTGCTGCAACATAGCCGGAACAGGGCCCCGACATACCCATAATGTCTATAACAAAAATGCATACCAAGACCACGGCAATTCTGAAGAAGGGATCTTGCTAATCACTGCTGAACTGGACAACCTACTATGGTGGGGGAGCTGCACCTACCTGCCTATCAGGGCCTGCAACACGACATGTAGCGTCCACAAACAAAAGGACGTCAGTACCAATAAAGTACTGAGTTTGTAAGGTAGGGAACAAAATATACGAACAATAATGTAAGCAGGGATAGAGAATATACAACCTGGAACATCTGAGTACCTCTGAGGGCTACTGACATGAAATGCATGATACATATGTATGTATACATAAACGTTTAAAACATAAGCCTCTGTGGGCATCATCATCATCATATCGTACCCAGTCGTGATAGGCTCAGTAAAAAAGTACCCGGCAACCATAAGGCTCGGTAGAATCGTACCCGACCACGTGAAGCTCGGTAAAACCCAACTAATTAATGGTTGCACAATAGGTGCCGTACCCGGCCAACTATATCACGGGTCGGTAGAGTAAAATAGATACATATATATAATGCATGCTCGACTTATGGAATCACATTCTAAACCTTTCGGAGTAACGTAAGGTCGGTATCCTCTGTACATATTTTTTGGACTAACTATTCGCTATGAACCTTATAAGAATCAGGAAGTATGAACAACATTGATAACATAAGAATAAGAGAAGCAACATTAACATCAATCGTTCCATAAGAGGAAAAACAATGTAAGTACTGCTAGCTTCTAAGAGTAGAGTATCTTTGGAAGCTCGTTCATTACATTATGTACAATCGGAGTCCTGCAAAAGAAGGTAAGGGATAGCCTCACATATCTTGTATATACTGCCCGAATCGCAAGCTATGCAATTGTCACAACTCCTTAGTCTACAATAAGAGAAACGATACTATCGTTATCATTTAAGCGCATAACTATTATGTATCGACCACAACCTATTTTACGTTGAAACGGACAGCACCTCCCATATATATATGACTTCACACCATTCACAACAATCACCAAACATCCCAAACAACATCAATAATAAACATATTGAGCCTCCTAAAATAGTCCACGCACAACCTAATTACATCATACATACGACGGCCACCGTAGTCGTGTCAAACGACCTAGAAATGTTACGAATAACTATCAGCCCACAACCCTACATATATATGGTGTTTTTCCGCACCCTTCCACCTCTAAAACTCCACAAAATAGTAGTAAAACACGCAGACCAACAGCAACACAAAAAAATCCACAAAACAGTCCGCTACAAGTGAAAAACTCGAACTCACGGCTTCCGATCACCGTCCCGTGAGTTCTTACATGTATAGATCGAATTACCATGAATTAACAGCAGAGAAAAATGTATGAAAGATGGCAGTAACTTACCTTACTTGTTGGATAACTCAGCCCTTTCCTTGGTTCTTCAAACTCTAGGTTTTACCTTCAAATAGAACTTGAAAGAGAGGGAAAATCGATTAGAGTTTGTGTGGGATTTTTGGGGAGGAGTTTCAGGGGTTAACTTTGGTTTTGAGGGTCTGAAATATGAATGTAATAACTGAGTTCATAACCCCTTAAAAGTCCTCTCTTGGCCGACTTAGGTCTTTTAATTTTGTCATATCATTTTGGCAAGTAGGTGATGCACCTACTTGTCATCTACCAATCTGCGCAAGCTTGCGAAAATATCAATATCTCTATATTCCGAGATCTTATTGACAAACTGTTTAATTCCTTGAAAAATAGACTCATAGATCTTTAATTTGGTGGGTAGATCACCCCGTAATTCCTTGTAAATTAGGAGAAAAGCTTAGAAACATTTGACCTAATGTTTAAGTAAAATTATGAACCTAAGTTATGACAACATTTGTCGACTTTTGTTTCATAACTCGTTTGACTTCAAGACTTATGATACAGATATTATATGATTCAAATACCTTAATACATGACCTCTTGAGTGTATTAAGAACCTCTAGGTTTACCTGAAAATATGAGTTACAACATCCTTGATTCGTCTAACTTCTAATACTTGTTAATCACCCTTGTATCACTTAAGACCAATAGGATTAACTTCTTATCATCTCAAAGGTAATTCCTTCTTGGATTTATGTTAACTAATATATGGCATGAACTAACGCTTGTGGATATGGGTTGTAACACCCTTCCCCTCTTAGGAACATTCGTCCTCAAATGTAAGGGTTCATGGGGAGTTTAAATCATCGTGGATTCCGGCCAAGTTTCTCCCATAAATAGAGGACAAACTTGCAAGAGGTTAACTTAACGTATGGCCTTACAAGAGTATGCAAAGCATTATGGACATGTACATTATCTGCATATCGTCATTTTGTATTAAGGAAGAGTATTCTCAAGTTATTGCTTCATAGAGCCATTTCACCTTCCAATGTATCATGTGTTCCAACAACATCCTTGTTATCTTCATTCTGGAATAGGTACGGGTATTTAGACTTCATCTCCTCTTCTGCTTCCCATGTCATTTCTTCCATATCCTTGTTCCTCCACAATACTTTGATGGAAGCTACATCTTTTGTTCTTAGCTTGCGGACTTGTCGATCTAATATAGCCACTGCCAGTTCTTCATATGATAGGTCCTCTATAACCTGTACATATTTGATAGGGACGACTCAGGAAGGGTATCCAATACATTTTCTCAACATAGATACATGGAATACCGGGTGGACAAATTCCAATTCGGATGACAATTCTAACTCATAAGCAACCTGTCCAATTCGTCGAAGAATTTTATACGGTCCGATATACCTTGGACTCAGCTTACCTTTCTTCCCAAAACGAATAATACCCTTCATTGGTGAGATCCTCAGGAAAACCCAATCACCAACCTCAAACTCCAGATCATGACGTCGGACATCGGAATAAGATTTTTTCCTGCTTTGTGCCGTCCTCAATCACTCCTGTATCACTTTCACCTTCTTAATGACTTGGTGAATCAAATATGGCCCATATAATTCTGTTTCACCAACTTCGAACCATCCAACTGGTGATCTACATCTCCTCCCGTATAGTGCCTCGTATGGGGCTATTTTAATACTGGAATGACAGCTATTATTATAGGCGAATTCTATGAGTGGAAGATGGTCATCCCAATTTCCTTTAAAATCTAAAACACATGCTCGTAGCATATCTTCCAGTGTCTGAATGGTACGTTCAGCCTGTCCGTCAGTCTGCGGATGAAATGCAGTGCTGAGATTCACTTGTGTGCCTAAACCCTTCTGAAAAGACCTCCAAAATTTAGTTGTAAATTGAGCTCCTCGGTCTGATATAATAGATACCGGCACACCATGAAGCCTAACAATCTCCTTGATATACAACTTCGCATAATCTTCATCCATGTAAGTTGTCTTAATTGGCAGAAAATGGGCACATTTTGTAAGTCGATCAATTACCACCCAGATGGAGTCAAACTTATGATAAGAGCGAGGTAATCCAATAATGAAGTCCATATTAATCACCTCCCATTTCCGGGTCGGAATCTCTATATTCTGAAGCAATCCAATGGGTTTCTGATGTTCTATCTTTACTTGTTGACAATTGGGACACTGGGCTACAAATTCTGCAATAGACTTCTTCATGTTATCCCACCAATATTTCTCCTAGACATCATGATACATCTTTGTCGAGCCGAGATAAATGGAATATCGGGATTGATGAATCTCATTCATAATCTTATCTCGCAACCCTGCCACATTAGGCACACATAATCGGCCCTAGTATCTCAGTGTCCCATCTCTTCCGATCTCAAAAGCCATACTTTTACACTGCTGAATGCTCTCTCTTAATCGTACTAAGATAGGATCTTCATATTGCCGTGCTTTTACCTTGGCTACCAAAGATGATTCTGATGTATTCTGTATAGTAACACCTCCATCATCAGAGTTTAACAATCTGATTCTCATATTGGCTAGCTGATGAAGCTCTTTAGTCAACCCCCATCTACCTGCCTCAATATGTACTAAGCTTCCCATTGATTTACGGCTGGGAGCGTCTGCCACAATATTGGCTTTACCGGGATGATACAATATCTCGACGTCGTAGTCTTTCAGTAATTCAAGCCACCTACGCTGCCTCAAATTCAACTCTTTCTGTTTGAAGATGTATTGTAAACTCTTGTGATCTGTGTAGATGTCAACATGGACGCCGTATAAGTAGTGCCACCATATCTTCAAAGCATATATTACTGCAGCCAATTCCAAATCATGGGTTAGATAATTCCTTTCATGCTTCTTCAATTGTCTTGATGCATAAGCAATCACCTTCCCACGCTGCATCAATACGCACCCCAAACCTATACCTGAGGCATCACAATATACCACATAACCTTCTGTTCCTTTAGGGTGAGCACTGGTGCGGATGTCAATCGATTCTTCAGCTCCTGAAAACTACGTTCACAAGTGTCAGACCACTGGAACTTGGTAGCTTTCTATGTTAACTTAGTCAGTGGTGATGATACATAGGAAAACCGTTCTACAAACTGCCTATAATATCCTACTAGCCCTAGGAAGCTGCGGACTTCTGATGGTATTGTAGGTCTCAGCCAATTCTTTACTACATCAATCTTCTGAGTGTCGACACTAATACCCTCGTCAGATATCACATGGCCAAGGAATGCTACTGAGTTCAGAAAAAATCACATTTGGAGAGCATAGCATATAACTCACGATCCTGAAGCGTCTTTAATACTATCCGTAAGTGGCCTGCATGTTCCGCCTCCAAACGAGAATATACCAGAATGTCATCAATGAATACAATCACGAACACATCAAGATAGGGCCTAAATACAGTATTCATGATATCCATAAAAGCTGCTGGGGCATTTGTTAGCCCGAACGACATCACCAAGAACACAAAGTGCCCGTATCTTGTCCGGAAGGCCGTCTTTGGAATATCCTTCTCCTTAACCCTCACCTGATGATACCCTAAACGTAAATCAATCTTGGAGAAATACTTGGCACCCTGGAGTTGGTCAAACAGGTTATCAATTCTTGGAAGTGGATACTTGTTCTTTATAGTAAACTTATTCAACTGTCGATAGTCGATACACATCCATAACGACCCCTCGTTCTTCCGCATGAATAGGACTGGTGCACCCCAAGGTGAAGTTCTAGGCCTAATGAAGCCCTTATCCAGCAAGTCCTTCAACTGCACCTTCAACTCTCGCAACTCTGTCGGGGCCATTCTGTATCGAGGGATAGAGATCGGTTGAGTGTCAGGCAACACATCAATGCTAAACTCAATCTCCCTTTCAGGAGGAAGGCCTGGGAGTTCATCTGGGAAAACATCTGGGAATTTGTTGACCACGGGGATTGATTGTAAAGTAGGCGATTTCGCCTCCGCATCCCTAACGCGAACGATATGCTAAATGTAACCTTTTGAGATCATTTTCCTTGCCTTAAGATAGGAAATAAACCTACCTTTTGGTGTAGCAATGATCCCTTTCCATTCAATGATGGGTTCACCAGGAAATTGAAACCTAACCATCTTCGTACGACAATCAACATTTGCATAGCATGAGGCCAACCAGTCCATTCCCATTATCACATCAAAATCAACCATTTCTAACTCAAATAAATTTGCTGAGGTTTGACGACTACAAATCATCACAGTGCAACCTCTATATACCCTTCTAGCAATCACAGAATCTCCTATCAGAGTAGATACAGCAAGGGGTTTACTTATCAATTCAGGTTCAATGCCAAACTTATTAGCCACAAAGGGTGTAACATATGATAATGTAGATCCCGAATCAATCAGCGCATATACATCATAAGAAAACACAGATAATATACCTATAACAACATCTGGAGATGACTCGAGATCCTGTCGACCTACTAGAGCATAGGTTCGATTTTGACTACCACTCGAACTCGGCACTGCACCTCTACCTCTACCACGACCTGTCGACTGCTGAAAACCCCGTGCTGGAGGTTGAACTAATGAGGAAGAAGTAGACACAAATCTAGTCGGCTGAGCCATACCATCACCTCCCCTGTTAGGACAATCCCGCATCATATGGCCAGGGTGTCCGCAAGAATAACATGCATTAGAACCTCGACGACACAGTCCAAAGTGGGCCATGCCGCACTGATCACAACGTGGTGTTGTGGGTCTCGTTTGACTAGTATCCCTGTGATGTTGCAAGCCTAATGCCTGCGAACTCTTACCTGGACCAGAATAGGTAAATCGATGATATTGAGGCCTTTGAAATTGTGAATGAGCACTACCTATAGGTGGCGCCAAATTCCTCGAAGACTGGGGCCTGACGCTGCCTCTGAAGTCATTAGAATACCTTGCAAATTTCGCCCTCTTATGCTGGCCCCTATCCTGCTCCCTATCTGCCCTCTGCTGGCGCTTACGATCCTCTAGGGTCTGGGCATAAACCTGAATACGGGAAATATGCCCTCCACCAAGGAGGCTGTCGTGCACTCATTTATCAGATGTGGTCCCAATCCGTTCACGAACAAATGCACCCTATCACTCATCTCGGCCACCATATAGGGAGCATACCTTGCTAAAGAGTCAAACTGCATATTGTACTCCCGCACACTCATATTACCTTGTCTAAGGTTCAAGAACTTATCAGCTCTAGCTCGCCGTATCTCAACTGGCAAGTAGCGATGAAGAAAGGCCTCAGAAAATCCCTTCCACACAGCTGGAGGAGCATTCAGACCCCTGGATCTCTTCCAACCATCATACCAGAGAACCGCTAAATCCCGTAGCCGATAAGAAGCCAACTCTACTGCCTCTGTATCACTAAGATTGATAACCCGCAGTGTACGATGAACCTGGTCAATAAAAGTCTGCGGTTCCTCCTTGGGGTCTGATCCAGTAAACACTGGAGGGTCTAAATTAATAAAATCACGAGTACTAACTGGTTTATCAGAAACACCTGTATTCTTCCTCTGAGCCTGAGCAACTACCAAGCTAGTCAATAACTGCAAAACACTCTGCATATCCTGGTCTGTAGTGCCAGATGGAGGAACTGGAGGTGCTGGGTGCCTCCTAATATCCTCTGGAGGAGACGGAGTAGATGAGGTATGAGACGACATCTCACTCTGAGCCTCACTTTGGCCTGCTCTGGCTTGGGGCACCTGACTAGTACCCTCTCCCGTAGTTGTATCAAGCCGTATACTAATTGTTTGCTTCCTAGTCGAAGGCATCGCTGAAAGAAAACAATGTGAATATTAGAGACTAACATTTACGACTCAACTCTACGCACGATCTAGATTCAGGAAGAAGGTAACAACCCTAGATGTCATGTAGTCTCCTGATTATTAATGTGGCGCGCTACACATCCATAATCAAGACTCTACTAGACACAGCTCATAGACAATCCCTAGGACAGACTTGCTCTAATACCAAGTTTGTCACGACCCAAACTGGAGGGCTATGACTAGCACCCGACCATACTTGCCGAGCACCAACGTACATTTTATCTAACCTTTTTTTATTATCTTTTAGGGTTGACGAGATCAATATAAATGGTAGACATGAATCATGGACAACCAACAATAAAATATGATGGCATGAACATACATAACAGGGGATGACCAAACAATCAAGAAACTATATATAAGGTACGAGCTACCACACTACAATGAAAGACTATACAACAAAAACTAGCCGACAAGGCATACCAAACTATACATGAGTCGACACCTGTATATGAGCCTCTAAATGAACATAAGTGCTGCAACATAGCCGGAACAGGGCCCCGACATACCCATAATGTCTATAACAAAAATGCATACCAAAACCAAGGCAAGTCTGGAGAAGGGATCTTGCTAATCACTGCTGAACTGGACAACCTACTATGGTGGGGGAGCTGCACCTACCTGCCTATCAGGGCCTGCAACACGACATGTAGCGTCCACAAACAAAAGGACGTCAGTACCAATAAAGTACTGAGTTTGTAAGGTAGGGAACCATATATACGAACAATAATGTAAGCAGGGATAGAGAATATACAACCTGGAACATCTGAGTACCTTTGAGGGCTACTGACATGAAATGCATGATACATATGTATGTATACATAAACTTTTAAAACATAAGCCTCTGTGGGCATCATCATCATCATATCGTACCCAGTCGTGATAGGCTCGGTAAAAAATGTACCCGGCCATCATAAGGCTCGGTAGAATCATACTCGGCCACGTGGAGCTCGGTAAAACCCAACTGATTAGTGGTTGCACAATAGGTTCCGTACCCGGCCGACTATAGCATGGCTCGATAGAGTAAAATAGATACATATATATATTGCATGCTCGACTCATGGAATAATATTCTAAATTTTTCGGAGTGACGTAAGATCGGTATCCTCTGTACACGTTATTAGGACTAACTCTTCACTATGAACCTTATAAGAATCAGGAAGTACCAACAACATTCATAACATAAGAATAAGAGAAGCAACATTAACATCAATCATTCCATAAGAGGGAAAACAATGTAAGTACTGCTAGCTTCTAAGAGTAGAGTATCTTTGAAAGCTCGTTCATTACATTATGTACAATCAGAGTCATGCAAAAGAAGGAAATGGATAGCCTCACATACCTTGTCCCAATCGCAAGCTATGCAATTGTCACAACTTCTTAGTCTACAATAAGAGAAACGATACTATCATTATCATTTAAGCGTCATAACTATTATGTATCGACCACAACCTATTTTACGTTGAAACGGACAACACCTCCTCTATATATATGACTTCACACCATTCAAAACAATCACCAAACATCCCAAACAACATCAATAATAAACATATTGAGCCTCTAAATTAGTACACGCACAACCTAATTACATCATACATACGACCGCCACTGTAGTCGTGTCAAACGACCCGGAAATATTACGAATAACTATCAGCCCACAACCCTACATATATATGGTGTTTCTCCACACCCTTCCACTTCTAAAACTCCACAAAAAATTAGTAAAACACCCAGCCCAACAGCAACACAAAACAGTCCACAAAACATTCCGCTACAAGTGAATAACTCGAACTCACGACTTCCGATCACTGTCCCGTGAGTTTATAGAACGAATTACCATGAATTCACAGCAGAGAAAAATGTATGAAAGATGGAAGTAACTTACCTTACTTGATGAATAACTCAGCCCTTCCCTTGGTTCTTCAAACTCTAGGTTTTACCTTCAAATAGAGCTTGAAAGAGAGGGAAAATCGATTAGGGTTTGTGTGGGATTTTTGGGGAGGAGTTGCAGGGGTTAACTTTGGTTTTGAGGGTCTGAAATATGGATGAAATAAATGAGTTCATAACCCCTTAAAATTCATCTCTTGGCCGACTTAGGTCTTTTAATTTTGTCCTATCATTTTGGCAAGTAGGTGATGCACCTACTTGTCATCTACCAATCTGCGCAGGCTTGCAAAAATATGAATATCACTATACTCCAAGATCGTATTGACAAACGGTTTAATGTGTTGGAAACTAGACTCATAGATCTTTAATTTTGTCGGTAGATCACCCTGTAATTCCTTGTAAATTAGGCGAAAAGCTTAGAAACATTTGACCTAATGTTTAAGTAAAATTATGAACCTAAGTTGCGACAACGTTTGTCGACTTTTGTTTCATAACTCGTTTGACTTCAAGACTTATGATACGGATATTATATGATTCAAATACCTTAATACATGACCTCTTGAGTGTATTAAGAACCTCTAGGTTTACCTGAAAATACGAGTTACAACATCCTTGATTCGTTTAACTTCTAATACTTGTTAATCACCCTTATACACCCTTGTATCACTTAAGACCAATAGGATTAACTTCTTATCATCTCAAAGGTAATTCCTTCTTGGATTTATGTTAACTAATATATGGCATGAACTAACGCGCGTGGATATGGGTTGTAACATCTATCTTCTTTGGATCAACCTGAATACCCTCGCTGGACACCATGTGCCCCAAGAAAGCCACTGAACTGAGCCAAAACTCACAGTTGGAGAATTTTGCATAAAGCTTCTCCTCCCTCAATCTCTATAACACAACTCTCAAATGCTCTGCGTGCTTCTCCTGGCTACGCGAGTACACTAGAATATCATCAATAAAGACTATGACAAACGAGTCGAGATAAGGCCGGAACACACTGTTCATCAAATGCATGAACGCTGCTAGGGCATTGGTCAGCCCAAATGACATCACCAAGAACTCATAATGACCATATCGGGTCCTGAAAGTTGTCTTAAGAATATCCGACCCCCTAATCTTCAACTGGTGATAACCTGAATGGAGATCAATCTTGGAGAACACTCTTGCTCCCTGAAGCTGGTCGAATAAATCAGCAATGCCAGGTAAAGGATACTTGTTATTAATTGTTACCTTGTTCAATTGCCTATAATCAATGTAGATACTCATAGTGCCATCCTTCTTCTTCACGAATAGAACCGGTGCACCCCAAGGTGACACACTAGGCCGAATGAACGCTTTATCAAGGAGTTCCTGAAGATGCTCCTTTAATTCCTTCAACTCCGCTGGTGCCATACGATACGGCAGAATAGAAATAGGCTGAGTGCCCGACACCAGGTCAATACAAAAATCAATATCCCTATCCGGTGGCATGCCCGACAACTCTGTAAGAAACACATCGGGAAAATCCCTCACAACTGGAACAAAATCAATACTGGGAGTCTCAGAACTGACATCCCTTACAAAGGCTAGATATGAAAGACAACCCTTCCCAACTATACGCTAGGCTTTCAAGAATGAGATCACTCTACTGGGAACATAATCAATCAAAACTCGCCACTCGATCCGTGGCACAACCGGTATAGCCAATGTGACTATCTTAGCATGATAGTACATTATAGCACGACACGGAGATAGCCAATCCATGCCCAAAATGACATTGAAATCCACCATACACAATAATAAAAGATCCACACGGGTCTCCAGACCCCCAATAGTCACCTCATACGACCAGTGCACACGGTCTACAATAATAGTATTGCCCACCAGAGTAGATACATGAACAGGTAAAGCAAGAAACTCAAGGGGCGTACCCAAATAACGAGCAAAGTATGATGACACATAAGAAAAGGTGGAACCAGGATAAAATAATACAGAGGCATCTCTGTGGTAGACTAAAACAATACCTGTAATAATAGCATCTGAAGAAATAGCATCGGGTCTGCCCAAAAGTGCATAGACACGGCCCTAACCACCACCTGATCGACCTCCCCCTCTAGGGCGACCCATAGCTGACTGGGCGGGTGGTGGTGAAGTAACTGGCACTGGAGCCGATGATTGATTCACCCTCATGCCTCAAACTGGAACCAACATAGCACATAACCGTGCAATCGACTAATTAATAGTGGACTCCCCCATTTGGCTCGAAGCCATTGACCAAAACATACACAATAACTCATAACGCATATAATTTATTGCTGCCATAATACCATAGTGAGATTAAACTCAATCCTTCATAAGCTCGTGGAACACTGGCAATTTGGTACTTTATATCTTCTACAGATCTCGCATTTACTCTCGTAGTAGTCAAGCATACTCTCTTGAGCAACCCAAATTCGAATTGTACAACATATATTTCCCTGGTAACAGAGATCTTCCAATAAATGACACAAGGGACTATGCAAACTTCAGAACAATCCGTAGGAGATAGCCCCACCTGCTTTGCCTCAAACTAACATTTCTATATACCTTCCACCATCATAAACATTACGCAGTCACTTAAACTTCCTGAGTCTAAACTCAGACCTCAACATAAACTTTACAACTAGGAAACATAGAAGGATTCATCACCCACCCATAACTCGGGGCTATACCTCAAATTAAGATAAAAATCGAGCACCTAATAGTCCTCCTATCCTCTAGCAGACCCTTCTCGTCACTTCCAAATAACATGAATACATCTCGCAGCCACATCACACTCTTCACATAACTATCCAGTCATCACCTCCCTTAATAGGGACACAACAGAACATATAGATCCAGAAACACGCGCTCACAAAATCAATAGCTCAAGGCTCAAGCTATAGGCGAAAATCCGGCCTCATGTCCTCTAGACTGGACCAACATCAATGCACAAATATACACCTCTCGCCCCTCGATCAGGGAATTACAAGCCATTGATGCATATCCGATACCGAGCGCTCATGCGCGCATACGAACGCGTGGAATGAATTTAAAGAGTTACATTTCAAGCTGAATCAAGGACGCACGAAAAGAATTTCAAGAATATGAAGTTTTTCCTAAAGGTTCTGTAGCCTCTCGAGGATAAATACAAAAGTCTCTATACCAATCCGTGAGACTCTATTAAAGTTGCTCATGACTCTTGAGACCTTTGTAACTTAGGCTCTGATACCAACTTGTCACGACCCTAAACCCGAACCCGGTCGTGATGGCGCCTCTCGTGAAGACAAGGACAACTGACACTTCCCATTTTCCAATCATTAACAGTTAAGCATTAAGAAATGGTCTAAACATGATAAAATAATCTAAAGTAGCTGATAATATCATAAATACACGGAGGAACAACCTAACACAGCCCGATACCGGGGTGTCACTAGTCATGAGCATCTATAAGTCATTATACAAGTCTGCTAAGTCTATAAGCTAGTACAAATGTCTGAAAAGAGATAGAAATGATAAAGGAGGAGAAACACGGGACTGCGGATGTCAAGTAGCTACCTCATGGACTCCGATATCTACTGGGAGCTCTCAACTCACACTAGCAGGATCCGCAACGCCTGAATCTGCACGCATGGGTGCAGGGAGTAAAATGAGTACTCCAACTTAGTGAGTAAAAAATGTAAATAAAGACTAAAAGCAAGAAATCACGTAAGGCACAAAGCATTCTACAATGAAGCAGTAAAACAATTAAAACAGTAAACCAGTGAAAGATATGTAAAATTCTTTAACTCAAACGTAGTTTCATGAAAAGCCTTTTTAATGACTAAGCAGGTAATTGACAGTCAATTATGAAAAGTAAACACATAAAGGTTAGCCCCACGGGCAACATCTCAGAACAATACCAGCCCCTCGGGCTCAATCTCACATCACAATGGGTACCCGCACTCACTGGGGGTGTACAGACTCCTAGAGTGGCCCCTTACGGCCCAAGTACAATATCAAGCCACCTCATGTCATCATCACTAGACCCTCGGCCTCATATCAATCAAGCCACCTCGTCACGTACATATCTCAGGCCCTAGGCCTCACAATCAATATCAAATGTTTCCTCACAACATTGGCCCTCAGCCTCACTCAGTCAAAAACTCCTCACAAGCCACTCGAGCAATAGTAAAACAGTGTTTCTCAGCCCAAACATCATTTAAAAATATCATTTAAGTATTAAAACTGAGTAAACATGGCTGAGTATGAAAACAGTTAAATATAACATGTTTGAGTTCAAGTATAAAGTCAAAACAGTAAGGAAATACCAGTAAAAATCCCCGAAGGGGTCAAATAGTTGGCGCGAATCCCAAATATGGCATTCAGCCCAAATACTGATGATAACAAATAGATTTCAGTCAAATATGCAGTAAAACCATCAATCGGGACGAACCAAGACACAATCCCCAATAGTGCTCGACCCCACGCTTGTCATCAAGCGTGTGCCTCACCTCAATATAGTACTACAATGTGCAATCGGGGGTTCCAAACCCTCAGAACATCATTTACAATCATTACTCACCTCGAACCGGTCAAATCTCTAGCTCGCAATGCCTTTGCCCCTCGAATCGGCCCCCACTCACGTCAAATCTATCCAAAATCAGAACGAGGATGTCAAAATATGCTAAGGGAACGAAGCCCAAGCGAAAATAATCAATTTACAACATAAATCCCGAAATTACCAAAACCCGACCCCCAGGCACACGTCTTGGAATTTGATAATTTTTACATTAATAGATTCCTTATTTTCCCACGATTTCATACATATCAAAAGTTCTAAAATCCGACCTCAAATGGTCCTTCAAATCCTCAATCAAAGGTCTAAATTTCCAAGCCCTAGTTCTTAAATTTTTGGCTAAATTTCCATGATTATTTAGATGGAATTCACATTAGAATCGAGTTTTTAGTCCAAGAATCTTACCTCCAAGTGATTCCCCATGAATACCTCTTCAATCCCTTTTAAAGAGCTCCAAAAACGACCAACAATGGAAGAAATAAACCCCACATTCGCGGACAAGACGACCTCTTAAACCTTCTGCCCAGGCCAAATTTCCATCTTCGCGAACTCGGTCAAAGCCTCGCGTTCGCAAAGCACAAAAAATCTGTTGACAAAAATTCTTCTTCGCGATCGCGACCACCCCATCGCGAATGTGATACTTTACCTAGATAGACCTTCACGAACGCGCTCCCTCGCCCGCGAACGCGATGAACAAACTATCTCAAAACCCAGCTGACCAATTTCTTCTATGCGAACGCGGAGCAGACCTCGCAAACGCGATGCATCATTTCCCACCCCTTCTCGAATGTGAAGACTCCATCGCAAATGCAAAGGCCAAAGTCTCAGCCTTCTCCAGCTAACCCTTCACGATCGCGGCTCTCCTCTCGCGAACGCGAAGAGCATTTGTCTGCAACACTGAGCAGCAAATTTCTGCAATTCTAAACATCATGAAATGGTCCGACTGACCACCCGAAACTCGCCCGAGGCCCCCGGGACCTCAACCAAACATGCCAACATATCCCATAATCTCATTCAAACTTGTTCCAACCTTCGGAACGCTCAAAACAACATTGAAACACCAAATTCGCATCGGATTCAAGCCTAAGAATTCCAAAATCTTCTAAATTACGCTTTTGATAAAAAACCCAACCAAACCATATCCGAATGACCTAAAATTTTGCAAACACATCCCAAATGACACAAAGGAGCTACTACAACTCTCGGAATTCCATTCTGACCCCTATATCAAAATCTCGCCTACCAACCGGAAATCGCCAAAATATTAACTTCGCCAATTCAAGCCTAAATCTACTTTGAACCTTCAAAACTCATTCCGATCATACCCCTAAGTCCCAAATCACCTCCCAAAGCTAACTGAACTATCAGAACTCACATCCGAGCCCTCTAACACATAAGTCAACATCTGTTTGACTTTTTCAACTTAAGCTTTCTCAAAAGAGACTAAGTATTTCAAACCTTACCAAAATCATTCCGGATTCGATCTGACCAACCCGATACCATGTATTACGGATAAGCAAAGCACAAAGAAGAAGAAAGTGGGAAAATGGAGCGATAACTCATGAGACGACTGGCCGAGTTGTCACAAATACAAACTCCTATAGGTTTGCCATAGGTATAATTCTTATACGAAATTTCACCGTAACTACAGCTTAATTCTTTTCTTACTCTCTTAGCGAATAAGGAGGGAAGACCATCTATAAACTTAGCTTTCCAATGCTCATATTTATTTTCGGGTAATTCCATAACCCTACTCATAAAGTTACCTTTGTACCATCTGAACTCACTAAAGGTCTTACATCTAAGATCATTTAGCAGAGTACAGATAGTCTCATGTTGATTTGTAAATCTACCATTGAAATGTTCTAGAATTGTAAGCCCAGTATATTTTAATACTCAACCCAATTTGCAACTATCTCTTTCTGATGTTAATATACTCGATGCTTTGACTTTAAATGTGAAAACGCATGGTTATAATTATGCGCCTGGTTCTGAACTTATATGTTTGTCTTATAGAATTTATTTTAAATTATTGTCCACTTTGAATCTTCGATGTAAGTTATATGATACAACGGATCAGACTATATTGGTGAAAACCAATTTTGCTAGGTCTAAGGTCACCACTAGGAGACTTATTAAGTGGGAAGAAATAAATTACCCAAGTACTTGGACTCTAAATTCGGTTATATCCCCAAGTCAGATCACTCACGACTTGTCAAACAGTGAATTTTCGCATATTACTCAAAATCCGGATGGTAGGATTTGTATTCAATTTGATGATAAGTCTACTATTTATAATAGACATTCGTTTTCTAATCATAGATTCTTACCTGCTATTCAACATATTTCTCCTATTGAACCATTCTATGGTCCAACCCAAAATCGTGCAGCCTCCTTACACACTATTTCTACAAAAATTAGTGGTAAGCCGGTTCAAAGGGTTAAAGTTAACCCTCAAACAAATATCATTCAAGATAATGATAATGTTTCTGATAAGGATATTCCTTTTGTATCCAAAATGGATTTCGACCCCAATGATACTGTCACGACCCAAACCCGAACCCAGTCGTGATAGTGCCTCTCGTGAAGACAAGGCCAGCCAACTACTCCCAGTTCAATCTTTAAGCAGTTAACATTTAAGAAACAGTAATAAGCATAATTAATTAAAGCAATGCTTGAGCAGTTAAAAACATAATTGTGGAAATTAACCCCAACACAGCCCGAAACCGGGGTGTCACTAGTCATGAGCATCTGTAAGCCACAATACAAGTCTGCTAAGTCTATAAGCTAGTACAAATGTCAGAAAAGAGATAGAAATGATAAAGGAGGAGAAACACGGAACTGCGGACGTCAAATACTACCTCGTGGACTTCGATATTTGCCAGGAGCTCTCAACTCGCACTAGAAGGATCCGTAACGCCTGAATCTGCAAACAGGGGTGCAGGGAGTAAAGTGAGTACTCCAACTCAGTGAGTAACAAATGTAAATAAAGACTGAAAGCAAGAAATCACATAAAGCCCAAAGCATGCTATAATGAAGCAGTAAAATAAGTAAAATAGTAGACCAGTGAAAGATAGGAAAAAAATTCTTTAACTCAAACGTAGTTTCATAAAAAGACTTTTTCAATGATTAAGCAGGTAATTGATAGTCAATTATGAAAAGTAAACACATAAAGGCTCGCCCCTCGGGCAACATCTCAAAATAGCACCAGCCCCTTGGGCAATTGCATAGAACAATACCAGCCCTCGAGCTCATTCTCACATCACAATGGGTACCCGCGCTCATTCGGGGTGTACAGACTCCTGGAGGATCTCCTTACGGCCCAAGCGCAATATCAAGCCACCTCGTGGCATCATCACTAGGCCTTCAGCCTCATATCAATCAAGCCACCTCGTGGCATACATATCTCAGGCCCTCGGCCTCATAATCAATATCAAATGTTTCCTTACAACATAGGCCCTCGCCCTCACTCAGTCAAAAAATCCTCATAAGCCACTCGAGCAATAGTAAAATAGTGTTTCTCAGCCCAAACATCATTTAAAAATATCATTTAAGTATTAAAATTGAGTAAACATGGCTGAGTACGAAAACAATGAAATATAACATGACTGAGTTCAAGTATAAAGTCAAAAAAGTGAGGAAATACCAGTAAAAATCCCTGAAGGGTTCAAATAGTTGGCACAAGGCCCAAATATGGCATTGAACCCAAATCATGATGATAACAAATTGATTTCAGTCAAATAAGCGGTAAAATAGTCATTCGGGATGGACTAAGTCACAATCCCCAACAGTGCACGACCCCACGCTTAGAACATCATTTACAATCATTACTCACCTCGAATAGGTCAAATCTCTAGCTCGCGATGCCTTTGCCCCTCTAATCGGCCTCCACTCGCGTCGAATCTATCCAAAATCAGAACGAGGATGTCAAAATATGCTAAGGGAATGAAGCCCAAGCGAAATAATCAATTTACAACATAAATTCCGAAATTACCAAAACCCGACACCTGGTCCCACATCTCAGAATTCGATAATTTTTACATCAATAGATTCCTTATCTCCCCGTGAGTTCATACATATCAAAAGTTCTAGAATCCGACCTCAAATGGTCCTTCAAATCCTCAATCGAAGGTCTAAATTTCCAAGCCATAATTCTTCAATTTTTGGCTTAATTTCCATGATTATTTAGGTAGAATTCACATTAGAATCGAGTTTTAAGTCCAAGAATCTTACCTCCAAGTGATTCCCCTTGAATCCCTCATCAATCCCCTTCAAAAAGCTCCAAAAACGACCAACAATGGAAGAAATAAACCCCACCTTTGCGGACAAGGCGACCTTTTAAACCTTCTGGCCAGGCCTAATTTCCTTCTTCGCGAATGCGGTCAAAGCCTCGCATTCGTGAAGCACAAAAATTCCATTGACCAAAACTCTTTTTCGCGAACGCGACCCCACCATCGCAAACACGATGCCTCAGCTTCACCAACCTACGCGAACGCGAACAAGCCTCTCGCGAACGCGATGCTTACTAATCTGGCCCTTTGCGAACGCAGAAATCCCCTTTGCGAACGCGAAGGTCAAAACTGACGCTTCCTTTCCTGACCGTTCGCGAACGCGAGGGTCCACTCACAGACACGAACACCAAAATACCTGCAACAACTGAAACCATTTTCTGCATTTTTTCTTAACTTAAAATGATCCGTTCAACCCTGCGAAACTCACCCGAGGCCCTCGGGACCTCAACCAAAAGAACCAACATATCCCAATACCTTATCCAAAGATGTTCCAATCTTCTAAACACCTTAAACAACATCAAATTAACCAAAACACATCAGATTCAAGCCTAACTTTCTAAAATCTTCTGAACTCCGCTTTTGATCAAAAACCCAACCAAACCACGTTCGAATGACCTGAAATTTTACACACACATCCCAAATGACTCAATGGAACTGCTGCAACTCTCAAAATTCCATTCCAACCCCTATATCAAAATCTCGCCTACAATTGGAAATCGTCAAAATATCAACCTCGCAAATTCAAGCCTAAATCTACTCCAAACCTCCAAAACTCATTCCGATTGCGCTCCTAAGTCACAAATCACCTCCCGAAGATAACCGAACCATCCGAACTCACATTCGATTCCTTTAACACATAACTCAACATCCGGATGACTTTTCCAACTTAACTTCCTTAAAAGAGACTAAGTGTCTCAAACCTTATCAAAATCATTCCGGATTCGATCCGACCAACCCGATACCACAAAACACGAATAACAAAGCATAAAAAAGCAAAAATGGGGAAAACGAAGCGGTAACTCATGAGACGACTTGCCGGGTCATCATAGATACTTAATGATTCCACACCAAATTGATTTTAGCCTAGGGTCGCGGGCAAGAAAATATATTCAAAAAGAATTTTTTAGTGATAAATGGAACCAGTTTAAACCTTGATTTTTCGAAACCTATAGCAAAGATGATTTAAATAATATTTCTCAAGAGTTCTATGAAACGTGCGCTTTGCATATCAAATTATATATATTTTGTTTTTTGGTTTATAATAACTTATTTACAGCTTTATATAAAGATTTTAGAAAGATATTATAAAGATGGGAGTGGTAATATTGTTAAAGCTATATACCATCCTCAAGCACCTTTTATTTTACCTAATAATACTGGTATCACGTTTTCTGCCTTCCAAAAATTTATTGATTAAAAGCTTTCTGGTTTAAATATCAGACCAATTGATTTATCAAAAAAATTTGCTGATAAAATTGAGACTATTTCTGATTATAAAAATGAAACGTGGTCAGAGTTTAATAAACTCAAGGGTTTAATTAAACCCAATAGTAAGTATGCCAACAAACCCAGAATGCAAACTTACTATTATTCCCGTCCTACTCCTCAAGATGTGTTAATAGAGGAACGAGATTGGAATCAGACTAATACATCTTACAGCGGTTCCAAAATTTATGAATGGAATCTTGAAGGTTTAACTGATAGACAGTTAACTATTCTTGTAAATAGAATGCTTGTGTACGCAACTATCTGTAAAAGTGTTAAAAATACAGATAAAACTATTTGCAAAATGATTATTACAGGCTTTACTGACCAATTTCATGGCTGGTGAGATAACTATTTATCCACTGAAGAAAAAACTTTGGTTATTAATGCAATAGCCACTAACGAGGGAGTTGATAACTTAGGCAAGGCTCTAGTAAAAAATAGAGAAGATGTTGTTTATATCTTTGTCCTTACAATTCTAGAACATTTCAATGGTAGATTTACCAATCAACATGAGACTGTTCGTACTCTGCTAAATGGTCTTAGATGTAAGACCCTTAGTGAATTCAGATGGTACAAAGATACATTTATGAGTAGGGTTATGGAATTACCGGGTTATGGAATTACCCGAAAATAAATATGAGCATTGGAAATCTAAGTTTATAGATGGGCTTCCCTCCTTATTTGCTGAAAGAGTAAGAAAAGCATTAAGGGGTAGTTACGGTGAAATTCCGTATAAGAATTATACTTATGGCAAACTTACATGAGTTTATACACAAGAATGATTAAACTTGTGTAACGAGCTAAAACTATTTAGACAACTTAAAATAGATAAGCTTAAGGAAAAATCTCAGTTAGGAGATTACTGTACCCAGTTCGGTCTACCCGAAACTTCCACCTATAATAGCAAAAAAGAAAATAAATATCATAGATATCCTAACCCTGATAGCCCGTATAATAAAAATAGATCTAGATATAGATCTAAGGAATATCGTGATACTAGAAAAGCTCATCGTAAATCTACTAGGTTTACGAAGAATAGGTCCAAGCGGGATCTTGCTGACATTAAGTGCTATAAGTGCAAAAAATTTAGCCATATAGCTCCAAATTGTAAGCTTCAAAAGCTAAAAATATTAGAACTAGAAGACGATTTACATGATAAGGTTTATAATTTGTTATACACTTCTGGATCAAAATCTGAATATAATTCTAAGACTGATTCTGAAGCTGAAGTTGATTTACTTGATTTATCTGATAGTGATAAAAATATTGATAATATTTGTACTGCTTGTAAAGGTGATACTTGTACCCGTGATGATGATGAATATTATAAATTACAACTCAATTTCAAGACTTGAATATGAAAACTATTACATCTGATAATGTAATAGATCTTTTAAAAGAAGTTACTGATGAAAAATTTACTGAAAAAATTATTAATTTGGCTGCAAGTTCAAGTTCTAGTAGTTCAAAACCTTTTGAAAAACAAAAGAACGAATTTGAATATTTTGTGCCTTATTCTTTGTTTGAAATTAATAAATGTCTTCATAAGACCAATACGCCAAGCAGAGATACACGTACAGTAAAATGGTCATAACTTTCTGTATACACCTCCAAATGATGAACAGTTTGATGCATTGGAAACTAGACCCAAAGAGCTTTAATTTGATAGGTTGTGAATCACACAAATCCTTATATACATGTATATATGCTCGTGCAAAAAAGGTCTTGTGCGTACTTGTGACAACCCGACTAGTTGTCTCATGAGTTACCCTTCGTTTCCCCCCATTTATGCTTCTTTATGCTTCGTTATCCGTGATTTATGTGGTCAAGTTGATTGGTTTGCGTTTGGAGTGGAATTGGTAAGAAATGAGACATTTAGTCTCTTTTAAGAAGGCTTAAGTTGGAAAAGTCAACCGGATGTTGACTTATGAGTTAGAGGGCTTGGATATGAGTTATGATGGTTCGGTTAGCTTTAGGAGGTGATTTGTGGCTTAGAAGCGTGATCAGAATTGGTTTTTGAAGTCCGGTGTAGAATTAGGCTTGAATTGGCGAAGTTAGTATTTTGGCGATTTCCGGTTGATAGGTGAGATTTTGATTCGAGGGTCGGAATGGAATTCCGATAGTTGTTGTGGCTTCGTTATGTCATTTCTGATGTGTGTGCAAAATTTTAGGTCATTCAGACTTGGTTTGGTTGGGTTTTTGATCGAAAGCGTATTTCAGATGTTTTTAGAAAAACTTAGGCTTGAATTCATTGTGAATTGATGGATTTGGTGTTGTTTGAGGTGTTTTTATGATTGGAATAAGTTTGAATGAGGTTTTAGGATGTGTTGGTGCTTTTTATTGAGGTCCCGGGGGCCTCGGGTGAGTTTCGAATGGTCAATCGGACCATTTTGGAGTTTGAAAGTTGCAGAAAAATCTGCCCAGCTGTTGCAGAGAATTATCTCTTCACGTTCACGTAGAAGAATTTGAGGAAGGCTAGAATAAAGCCTTCGCGTTCGCGAGAGGTGCCTCGCATTCGTGGAAGGCTAGGAGTTTGTGCTTCGCATTCTCATGAGGCTGTCCGCATTCGCGTATAAGGATTTGGGGTCCAGTGGAATTTGCTCTCCGCGTTCGCGTTAGGTGTCTCGCATTAGCGAAGGCCAAGGTGGAGGAGGCATCGTGTTCGCGACTGGCGTGTCGTATTCGCGTAAGGTAAAAGTTGGTCAACGTAAATTTGTGCTACGCGAACGCGAGAGGTTGACCGCGTTTGCGTAGAAGGAATATCAGAACTGGGCAGAAAGTTTATAAGTCATTTCATCCGCGATTTTGAGCAATATTTCCTCCATAGCTGAGTATTTTGAGAGCTTTTCGAAGGTGATTAAAGAGAGATTTAAGGAGAATTTATTGGAGGTAAGATTTTTGAACCTAAAACGTGATTCTATTGTGAAATTAACCTAGAAATTCATAGAATTTAAGCTAAAAATGGAAGAACTAGAGCTTGGGTTTTTGAACTTTTGAGTTGGGATTTGAAGAACCATTTGAGGTTGGATTTGAGAACTTTTGATATGTATGAACTCGTGGGATGATAAGGAACCTGTTGATGTTAAAATTTCTGAGTTTCGATAAGTGGGCCTGGGGCTTGGGTTTTGCTAATTTCGGGATTTTTGATATTTTTCGATTGTTTTCGCTTGGGCTTTGCTCCCTTTGCATTATGTGACACATTCGTTCTAATTTTGGATAGATTTGATGTGCGTGGAGGCCGATTCGATGGGCAAAGGCATCGCGAGCTAGAGTTGTAGCCGGTTCGAGGTGAGTAATGATTGTAAATGATGTTCTGAGGGTTTGAAACCCCGGATTGCACATCGTAGTGCTATATCGAGGTGAGACACGCGCTGGATGATGAGCGTGGGGTCCTTTACTCTTGGGGATTGTGACTTGGTCCATCTTGATTGATGATTTTACCGCGCATTTGACTGAAACTTATTTGTTATCATCTTGATTTGGGCAGATTGCCATATTTGGGCTTCGTGCCAACTATTTGAACACTCCGAGGATTTTTATCACTAATTCCTCACTGTTTGACTTATTACTTGAACTCAGTCCTATTGATATTTACTGTTTTACCAACTCAACCACTTTTATTCATATTTGAAACTTAAATGATATTTCGAAATGATGTTTTGGGCTGAGAACTACTGTTTTACTAATGCCCGAGGGGCTTGTGATGATTTTCGGACTGAGTAAGGCCGAGGGCCATATGTGAGGATATGCTGAGTGATATAAGGTCGAGGGTCTGAGATACTTTTATATGCCACGAGGTGGATTGATATAGCGCTTGGGCCGTAAGGGGCCTTCCGGAGTCTGCACCCTCATAGTGAGCGCGGGTACCCATCATGATTTGAGAGTGAGCCCTCGGGGCTGATACTGTACTGAGAGTGAGCCCGAGGGGTTGATGTTTTATTGAGAGTGTGCCTGAGGGGCTGATACTGTTCTAAGTGATTGTTATTGTGCCCGAGGGGCGGATTTCTACTAGTTATTTACCTGCTAAATACCTATTTTACTCGGTTTAAAGGAATTTCATTTGACTTCTTCATGGATTTACTGCTTTAAGTGATCTTACTGCTTGATATAGAATTGCTTTGTGCCTTACGTATTTTCTTGCTTTCAGCCATTATTTATATTTATTACTCACTAAGTCGGAGTACTCACATTACTACATGCACCGTGTGTGCAGATTCAGACATCGCAGAGTCCGCTCCTAGGTGTTGATCCTTCTAGTCTAGGTAGTGTTTTCGGAGACTACGAGGTAGTTGTTGGCATCCACAACCCCTGTGCCTCCCTTACCTTACTTTTATCATGTTCTTGAACTTCTGTATCGTATTTTGTATCTAGTAGACTGGTATCCGGATTTATTAGTTGCTCATTACTTGTGACACCTCGGTTTGGGCTGTGTCGGGATGACTTCTACTGTTGTTATCGTTATTTCCGCAAATTATGGTTATTATATCATGTTTTAGAACTATTTATGGTATTTAACTATTTAAAAGAGGTGGTTTATTTTGGTCTGGCTGGCCTTGTCTTCACGAGAGGCGCCATCACGACCGGGTTCGGGGTTAGGGTCGTAACAGTACTCATTTGCAACTTTAGTATATTATGAATTTTTCCAACTTGGCTTAGACTTAGGACTTTCCTCAGACCCCATCTATCTTATAGTATGCCTTGTACACTTGCTATCATATCCAATTGGTATTCATAATGGTAATATACCTCTCCACATATAAAATAATATAATTAGAACACGTCAACTTTCTTATTTCGCCAAAATGCGCCGAATTGTCCTGTGGACTTCCAAATCCAAATTCGGACATATGTCTAAGTCCGAAATCACCAAACGAAGCTATTGGCATCATTAAAATTCTAATTTGGGGCCTTTTGCTCAAAAGTCAACTCTTCAATCAACTCTTTTCATTTGCTTCAAAAACAAGATTTTGATTTTCTTTATATTTAACTCTGAATCTTATGAAAAATCAAACTTGACCATACATGCGTGTCATAATGCGTATTACGAAGCTCCTCGAGGTCTTAAGCCGTTGAATGAGACGCTAATTCTTAAAACGACAGGTCGGGTCATTACATTCTCCACCTTTTAAACAAACGTTCGTCCTCGAACGTACCAAGAATTATTTTGAGGTTTCCAAATTGATGATTTTACTTTTACACATATACTCTTGGTTGATCTCACGTTACCGCATTCGACACAAGCCCGACAACACCATCTCAGTTGAGATTATTTCCTTTATCCATATTTGTAACTTTAAGACCAAATTTCTTACTCTCCAAACATTTTCAAAATGGTCCAATTTTTCACATCAACACACGGTATTAGTCTCATGTCAACACATATCAACTTTTAATAGCTCTTAATTACTTTAAAATTTTCCCCGAGATGTTACATTCTCCCCCACTTAGGGTCAATCATCCTCACATACACAACATAACTTATCTCTTTCTTCGCACATCTCAACGTCCCAAATTTTTCTAACTCCCAAATATTTCAGAAATTTCGACAGAGTCTCCCCTGTAATTGGGCCTATCCACATGTCATAGTTACACCAAAACAACTCCTAACAATACATCCACAACCCAACAAGGCACCAGAATGTATATATCAATAACACTAATCTCTGCATTACAAGCACTGTATTATCATAATGATATCTCGACATGAAACACATCATATGTATGACTATAACCACTTCTCTGGTCTCAATAGATGTTCATAATCTATTATAACATCACCCATTAACCTCATGTTAACAAAGTCTCATTTTAGGATTCCACTTTACTCACAACAAGGTATGAAAACCTCATAATTACTTACCCAAACTAAAGATTCACAATTACGCCACATGGGCACTCACCTCGTAGGCTAAAACTCAATAATTACAATACAATTTGGCAAATTATTCATAGAGATCTTCAAACAAGAATTTTCAAATAAGCCTCATAGGCATGACTCTCTATAAGTACTATAGTACAAATTTTAATTTCATAATAGGAGAATTTAAACACATAAACTTTTCACCACCAGGATCTCGTCCTTATATAACATCCATCGCAGCTTGTAGCCTGGTTTAAATATTTCATATCATATAAAAATGTGAGGATCTCGTCCTTAACTCTGAATCACAAGTATCTTGCATATTGTGCCAACTAAAATTTTCTATTTCCTTTCTTCCTTCTTTCAAATAATTTCTATTAAACAAGGTCACATTATACAATGATCCCTCATACCGGTAGGGCGTATAGTTTACAACTTAAATCAATTATTTAGAAATTACATCAAACTTATCGAATTGATTAACAATAGTCACTTTTAACCTTACAACTATTTTTAGTGACCAACACATAATGATAAACATAGCTATCTCCATATAATCTCCCAACAAAGGTATTCACATAAGTAAATTTAAGATTACGAAGCTCACTTATGATTGGAGCATATTAGGAGGACTTGCCTCGATACCCAGAACCGAATCAAGTTAAGGAAATAGTTACTTTATAATAACTCGAGATCGTACTTGCAACAACACCATCTGGTGTAGCGACCTCAGCTATACTATAGCAAATATGTCAATGGGTCGGGTCTCCACCTCTTAGGCGCCATCTACCCGCTTTTCCTCCACCCCTAATTGATAGTGTAAGTAGAGTAGTAATTGTAATGGAGTACGTGGTCCGAGTATTATGATGAAATAGGTTTCTCCCAAGTGTGGGATTTTTTTTTCATAATGTTCCCAATATCACCATATTCATAACAACCCATTCGCGGTTCGACGACTCATATTGAGTTTGTGCCAGATAACTTAAATAACCATTGCAGGAAATTCCGTGCCACTGGTGCATTAAAAGATGACTGCCCCACGTGAGTGTTATGATTAACTTAAGCACTACGAGTATACTGAAATTATTTCCATGACCCCACTGATACTGAAATCTATAATTATTAAGGATGCGGGAATATCTCAAGTCCCATCATCATCCCATTCAAATCTCAGCTCTTAATCATATAATAGTTTTGGAAAACCTTTCAATACCACACAAATACACCTCAGGCCAAAATTGATATAACACATAATTCCGCAATTTGATCGTTGATAGTGGACTCCCCTCACTTGGTGCGAAATCATAGGACAATTTTTCCGACGATCCACAATACTAACCTTCACCGCTCGTACAACACCAGTCATAAGACACCTCAAGCCATTTACTCGGCGCTTTTCATCCTCATGACAGTTGAACTCACTTCCTCCAGTGTCTCGGTTGCTAGTTGTACCCTTCGCTCGATAGAAATCCCATATGAACCACATAGTCTCTAATACCACCAACTATCTTCAGATCTACATCCACCTCATGACCATGCCACGATTGTGATGATTAGGCAACTAATTAAGCCTTCTTAAGATCATACTTATCAACCCGATATCAGAACCTACTGCACCTCCATGTGCACAACGGAATGATCTCTCAATACTTCCGCATCTTCAATCTTGGTAACACGTGGTAACGATGATTGAGCAACCCTGGCTCCCTTATAACCCTTTAGTAGTATCACAGACAATTGGCGCATAGTTATTAACGAGTGTACAATTTCATACACGAGTGGATGCAAAAGAATATGAGATATACGCTTCAAGCTGAATCAATATCGCACGATAAAGAATGAAAGAAGTGAACATTTCCTAGCTGTTATGTAGCCTCTCGTAGATAAGTATAGACGTTTCCGTACCGATCCGCAAGACTCTACTAAACTCTCTTATGACTTGTAGAACCTATGAACCTAGAGCTCTAATACCAACTTGTCACGACCCAAAATCCCTCCGAAGGAGTCGTGATGGCACATAGTCTTTAAACTAAGTAAGCCTAATATTAACCAAGTTAACAATGATATTTTCAAATTTTAAATTATATAACTCTGAACAAATTATACTTCCCAAAACGGGTGGTACAAATCATAATCCTTTCTAAGAGTAGTTATACAAAAACAAATACATCACTGTTCCGAACAAAAGGAACAAATGAAAATAAATACAACCGAAGGTGATTCCGAGGCCTGCGAACGCAGCAGCAGGTTTACCTTGAGTCTTCACCGCGACGATCTGCACAGCTACTACCGATCAAATACCTGGATCTGTACACAAAAATGTATAGAAGTGTAGTATGAGCACACCATAGTGGTGCCCAGTAAGTATCAAGACTAACCTCGGTGGAGTAGTGATGAGGTACAGTCAAGACACTCACTGGTCTAACAACCTGTGCAATATAGCATACAAAAATAATAGGGAGCAAATAATAATGATGGCAACAATAATTAACTAGTGATATAAACAGTAGGGCATCAAAAAAATACCATAAATATTGCTCAACGAATAATGTATACAAGTGCAATCAATTAATCAAGTCCTTCAACTATAAATATCCATCGAATATATTTCCTTCAAACAAGCATCTTTCGAATATAATTCTTTCGAGTAAAGGTCACCTTGTGACGCCTCATTTCATAATCATAAATAATATAGCTCTCAGCCCACTTTCATATTTTTATGGCATCTCGTGCCTATATTTCTATCATAGCCGCACGACAACTCACATGCCATTAAATAAAAAGTATAATATTTTCCCTGGCACCTTGTACCCACATATTTCTGTCTCACATTGCGCAACAACGTTCTTAGGTTACTCAGTTCATAGGGTCCTTAACGCAATACAATTAAGAATGTTCACGGAGCCTCATTTGCTTAACATGAAGTAGAGTACAACTTCTAAACCCATTTGGAACTCATCAAGAAAAGATGAAGTTATTTTTAGAAATCATTTGAATAAAGAAAATACCATGTTTCAATTAGAATACAACATTGAATGAATTATTACTTTTACCAAGGGATTTGATAAATTAACTTAGTAAAAATTCCTTCTTAAGTAAAGTACAGCCTCAAACGGTTTAAAGAAAATTTAGTTGAGAAATCAATTGAGTTAAAAATGTAACAATTTGTTGAAATTTGAAGTATTGAAATATATATAAAAATAAGGCGAGCTATTGTAAACACTATGGATTCCAACACAAGTGACCACAACCGTAAAGGAATCTAAACCGTTAAAACACTTGAATTGATAACAACAATTACAACGGAGACAAAATAATCACGGAAGGAGTACAGCTCAACAGGAAGATAACAACCGGGGATCTCCCTGGATACTGTTTGTTAGTCCCCAAATATAAATATCCAGTGGATCTCCCGGGTGCAGTCCCGTAATCTAACTGATAATGTGCGGGGATCTACCGGAATCCCGATTTGTAGTCCCAAATGTAAATACCCAGTACTGGGGGAATCTACCGGGTGCATTTCCGTGGTTCCATATAACTGTGCAGGGGGATCTACCTTAATCCCAATTCCGTAGTCCCAAATAAACAGACAAGGGGGATCTACCGACATCTCACATCCGTAGTCCCAAATGTAAATACACAACGCAACCAACAAAATCAACAGTTACATCACAACAAAAGGTTCGAACATCACCGCAATACATATGACAACAACAAATGACAATAATACAAGGTAAAACAAGTAAATCAGCTCAGGGGCTGTATATCACGAGAAAATGGTAGAACCAGCTCAAAGGAATAACCACAGAAAAGAATACTGGCATAAAGGGAACAATTCAACAATGGAAAAACTAACATGTAGCAACGATCCCACAATATACAAGTCAATAATAAGGAAATCAACACGAGTCAAGTAGTTATGAAAATATAACATGACAATAGGAGAGGCAAAACTCTTCAGTTAAGTCAAATAGGAGTCAATTAGGTAATAAGTGTGAATCGTGAAACAATTAATTTCAATTAAGCATATAGAGGCGAAACTAATAAGTAGGAACTCAGTCATATCAAGAATAACTCCATCCCTAGTGAATATAATAACCTAAGAACCCTAAAATTTCAATTCTCCACAATTAAGTCCGAGTACGCACTCGTCACCTCGCGTACACGAACTACAATCCATACAAAGACTCAAATCCTAAGGGGAAGTCCCCCACACAAGGTTAGGCAAGATACTTACCTCGCTTTGCAACCAATTCAAGATTCCAACAAGCCCTTTCCTCGCGAATTTGTGCGCAAAATTCTCAAATCTATTCATAAACAATTCAAAATACTCAACACGAATCGTAGGAACTAATTCCATATGAATTTACACATTTTCCTAATTAAAATCCGAAATTTAGCTCAAAATTGCCCATGAATCCCACGTCTCGGAAATCCGATGAAACTCATAAAATCCGACAACCCATTCCGATACGAGTTCAACCATACAAAAATTATTGAATTCCGATGTCAAATGGACCTTCAAATCCTAAATTTTCATTTTTGGAAAGTTTTACAAAAACTACAATTTCTTTCATCCAAATCCAAAATAAACGATGAATATTGATATAGATTTATGAAATATAATCACTTCCGGATATAGAACACTTACCCAAGTCGAAATCATGAAAAAACCCTTTGAAATCGCCCCAATCCGAGCTTGAATAACTAAAAATGGAAGAAATTTCGGACCCCTTCGATTTTTACACTGCCCAGAGGTATTATAGGCATTTTACGTGCCTTTCCGCACTCCTGCCGCGCTCAGAGGCAGAAAAATTTCGAAACAGCGCGGTCGCGGCACGACCGCGCGCCTGGGCGCCCTTATGATACGGGTCCGGTAAAATGGTCATAACTTTCTGTATACCCCTCCAAATGACAAACAGTTTGATGCGTTGGAAAGTGATAGGTTGTGAATCACACAAATCCTTATATACATGTATATATGCTCGTCCAAAGTGAGGTCTTGTGCGTACTCATTTGGAACTTTAGTATATTATGAATTTTTCCAACTTGGCTTAGACTTAGGACTTTCCTTAGAACCCATATATCTTATAGTATGTCTCGTACACTTGCTATCATATCCAATTGGTGTTCATAATGGTAATATATCTCTCCACATATAAAATAATATAATTAGAACACGCCAACTTTCTTATTTCGCCAAAATGCGCCGAATTGTCCTGTGGACTTCCAAATCCAAATTCGGACACACGTCTAAGTCCGAAGTCACCATACGAAGATATTGGCATCATTAAAATTCTAATTTGGATTCTTTTGCTCAAAAGTCAACTCTCCAGTCAACTCTTTCCATTTGCTTCAAAAATAAGATTTTGATTTTCTTTAAATATAACTCCGAATCTTACAAAAAATCAAACTTGATCATACATGCGGGTCATAATGCATATTGCGAAGCTCCTTGAGGTCTTAAGCCGTTGAATGAGACGCTAATTCTTAAAATGACAGGTCGGGTCATTACAATAAACTTCTGAATAAATATTTGAAATGGATTAGGTATCCTATCCCCAACACAAGGGATTTGTTATCTAGATTATATGATGCCAATATCTTTTCAAAATTTGATTTAAAATCTTGATTTTGGCAGATTCAAAATTTTAAAGAGCATACTTATAGGATTGCTTTCAATGTTCCATTTGGTCAATATGAATGGAATGTCATGCCTTTTGGTTTGAAAAATGCTCATTCTGAATTTTAGAAAATAATGAATGATATTTTTAATTCTTACTTGGATTTTATCATTGCTTATATTGATGATATTTTGGTGTTTTCTAAAACCTTTGAGATGCATATCAAGCATCTTGATATTTTTAAAAAAATTATTGTACAAAGTGGTTTAGTTATTTCTAAACAAAAAATGAGTTTATTCCAAACTGACATTCGATTTTTAGGCCATAATATTTGCCAAGGAAAAATTACTCCTGTTCAAAGATCAATTGACTTCGCATCAAAATTTTCTGATATTATTACTGACAGGACTCAATTACAATGATTTTTAGGAAGTCTTAACTACATATCCCCTTTCTATAAAAGTCTATCTCGAGACTTAGCCCCTTTATACGATAGACTAAAAAAGGGCTATAAACAGCCGTGGACTGACAGTCATACTATGTTAGTCAAAACTATTAAGCAGCATGTTAAGTCTCTACCTTGCTTAACTCTTGCTAATCCTGCATGGCAGAAAATTATTGAGACAGATACGTCCAATATTGGCTACGGTGGGATTTTGAAACAAGTAAATCCCAGTAATAATTGTGAATATCTTATATGATTTCACTCTTGTTAATCACTATTTTAATGGTGGTTAAGTTAAATAGAGACTTACAAGGTCTTATAATTGAAAGAATCATTGATAGTATGGTTGAATATGAATTTTCAATCCATGATTATTCTGAAGAAATCAGGGATGATAGCAAGATTATTACTTCTCTGAGTAAAATGAATTGTTATATGTGCAGAATGGACCCTTCGTGGGCCAGAGGTAGAGGTAGAGGAAAACGAGGATGTGATGACCTTGTCATCACTTGTTTTAAAAGTGAATTCTGCGTTTCGAGGCCTTAAAAACCTCTTTTGGCATCACCTCGATTAGTGTGCGCAGTCCAGGCGCGTAGCCAGAAAGTCATTTTGTGGAAACCTGTAAAAAATGATGAATTTTGCATTTCAAATGAGTTTAAGTTGACTTTGGTCAACATTTTTGGTAAACAAACCCAGACTCATGATTGGACAGTCCCGGAGGGTCCGTAGGAAAATATGGGTCTTGGGCGTATGCCCGGAATCGAATTCCGAGGTCCCAAGCCGGAGAAATGAATTTTTAAAGAAAATTGTTTTCTGAAATTGTTCATGAGTTTTGGAAATAAATTGTGATTAAAACTTCATGTTATCGGGCCCGTATTTTGGTTCCGGCCTCCGGTACAGGTCTTATATGTAATTTAAGATAAGTCTGTAAAATTTGGTAAGAAAATGACTTGAAACGACGTGGATCGTATCATTTTTGAGAAAATTAGAAATTCGAAGTTCTTAAGAAAATTCCATGATTTTGGTGCTAAATTCATAGTTGGTGATATTATTTTAGTAATTTGAATGCACGAGCGACTCCGTATGATGTTTTTAGATTGGTGTGCATGCTTGGTTTGGAGCCCTGAGGGCTCGGGTGAGTTTTAGATAGGCCACAGGGTGGATTTTGGACTTGGTGAAATGCAGGTTTTTAGCTGGTGTGTTCAGGCCTGCAGGCTTCGCATTGTCGCAATTGCGAAAGCAGCCCAGGCCATCCCATCTCACAATTGCAAGGTTTTTGATCGCAAATGCGATTTCCCCCCAGCTTCAGCCAGCAGTTGCAAATGTGACACAGTAGTTGCAATTCCCATCTCGCAAATGCGAGAACCCCTTCGCAAATGCGAACATAGTAGAGGTCTGGGTTTGCAATTCGCAATTCCCATATCTGCAACCTGCAATTTTTATACTTAGTCGAAAATCAACTATTTTTCACTTCTTTTGAAATCATAAACTCCCTAGGGCGATTTTTCAAGAACAACTCTTCTTCCAACTCGATTGTAAGCCAATTTTAACTCGTTTCCTTCAATCATTAACATCTTTTAACATGATTTCAACTCAAAATCAATGATTTTCATGGGGGAAATTGGGTGTTTTAGGTAGAATCTAGGTTTTTCAAAAAATTGAGGATTTGGACCTTGTTTTGAGGTCCGATTTTAAAACAAATTATATGTTTGGGTTCGTGGGGGAATGGGTAATCAGGTTTTTGTTTGAACCTCGGGTTTTGACCATTTGGGCCCTGGGCGATTTTTTGACTTTTGGGTAAAACTTTGGAAAACTCATTTTCATGCATTGGAGTCGATTCATTTAGCATTATTGATGTAATTAAGTAACTTGTAGCTAGATACGAGCGAATTGGTGGTGGAAGGAATGTCACGCTCCAAAAACTGAGAGGCGCTACCGGCGCTCGATCGGGTAGCCCCCAGCCAAGCGGACCTGGGTGCCTTTTCTATTCCACGTGATACCATGCGTTTCCATTATCCATTAACCAAGTGAAATAGCCATTTATAAATTTAAACACATTCTTACGAGATTTACATAACATACATAGTTACTTAGCGTGATTTACAAGTTATACTGCCCAAAATACATAAGTACACAACCCACATTTCCTGTCTACAGAGCCTCTAGAGATACAGAAGAGTGTTACAATACTTGCCGGTAACAAGGCTCCGGCTATACCTTACGCAAATACCAAAATAAAATTTTCAGGAGGATAAGCGGCATGAGCCATACAGGGCCCCGAGAGGAAAGAGGCTCACCAATTCAGCTGACGGGAGGTGAAGGAGTGCTACTGTCGGTGGGCTGGAGTACCTGTTATGGAACCACCTACAATCATAACACGAATGTAGCGCCCCCGGCAAAAAGGGATGTCAGTACATTTGAATTGTACTGGTATATATGAACAAACTTTACCCCAAGTAAAATCAAGAAATACACAAATAGCAAACAGTAATAGAATCAACAATCAAATGCATATGAAAGGAACAACCAAAGCCAAACAACTCCACAATATCTTCTTTTCCCCTTTCAACATTATTTCATCACATCAATGATTTCACAACTTTTACATATTTTTATTTCAATAGTGATTTCGATCACTTTTCCACCCTTATTACCTCGGCCACCCTTATTACCTTGGCCACCCTTATCACCACAACCCACACCTTATAACTTCGTGTTGCGGCACGTAACCCGATCCCACTGGACAATTACATTTCACACAAAAACAGCAGTTCACAGTTCAATCACATGGCTTCAGGCCATCCAGAATATCATTTCACAACATGAACAACTCACAAGAATTTTCATAAACATCAATACCAATTCCATCATATATAATAACCCGTATACAATTCAAGTCACAACGATAATTGCCCACAACAAGTCACAGATGATATTACCACCGTTGTTTCAATTGCATCAATTACGACATAACCATATTCACACTCACACTTGGTTTGTTGCCATTTATTGACCCCACTATACACATTCCCACATTTGGACACATTAAGATTCTTTTATCCGTTAACACATACTTCCATGTCGACATTCTCAAGCATTTACAAACTTTGCACATAATAAGATAGGCACATCAAATCACTTCTCACAATCACACATAACTTGGTGGTATGGAAATCAACTAAGTCAATCAATTCACATATTTTCATAAAAGGTACACATACCGTATGCTCGTCATAACAAGGGGATTCTACAAGAGTTGAAGTTAGCCATACATACCTCAAAGAGCTTTTCCTTAAGTTACTACAACGTTCCGGAAATTCTATCCATGCCCATCTACTTCGAGACATAACAAAATTGAACACAAAATAGGAAGTTATTCATAATTCTAGCTCATTTGAACATTTTATCAAATACTAGTTGAGCATCTTGATTTCTAATCTCTTTTACAAGATTTTCTTCATTCCCTAACCCAATCTTTACTTATTTATGTTCAATAATCCTCCCATAAACCTAAGTTGAACATGTATGTATACATAATACTAATACACCCAAGAATCATACCTCAATAACCCATCTTATACTCCAAACTCGAAATTAAAGTCTAGGGTATAGAACCTTACCTCTGAGATGAAGAACTTATGATTGGGTTCTTTGATTCTTGAGGATTGATGCAAGATTTGGATGATTTAAATGTTGGGTTCCTTCTTCTCTCTCTAAAATGCTCTCACCTCTCTCTAGTTTTGTTCAGAAAATATGTTAAAATAAGGGGTTGGGGTGTTTTATTGAAGAAGGGGTCCGATTTAAAATTTAGAAAAATAGGAGCCCGAGTTAGGTATGCGATCGCACTTTGCGATCGCAGAGTGGAAATGCGGTCCGCAGAATAGACCGCAAAAGTGCTACCAAAATCTGAACACACTGCTTGGGTATGTGGCAGAAATGCAGTCTGCATACCCATTATGCGGTCGCATAGTGCACCGCAGAACTGCCCCTCACAAAATCCCAAGGGAAATATGCGACGACTATGAGGTCCGCATATCCGTTATGAGATCACATATTGGACCGCATATTTAACCTTCAATTCGACCAACACACTGACTCACTTTGCGGCGATTATGTGGTCCGCATAACTGTTATGCGACCGCATTCTAGACCGCGGAATTGCATTTCCTGGAAAACAATATTTCTTGACTTTTTATAACATAGATCAGTACCAAAAAGGTCCGAACTGCGGCTCGCTTAATTTTACACATTCCTAACATATATTCGGGACTTGGCACCACAAGCTACCTAGTTTTGAGTACAAGTTTTCACGGGGCCTTACATGGAATCAAGGGGTAAAGCGATAATTGAGACGTGAATTGTGTTCATGACATCGAGGTAAGTGTTTGATCTAGCCTTAGTTGAGTGATTAGGAGTCAAGTACTATTTGCTATGTGGTGTTTGTTGAGTACGACGTATAGGCATGGTGACAAGTATCTATACGTTGGTGTCAAGCATGCCCGTGAGTCTGATATTGTAATTTTTATGACTTTGTTGTATTGTTTCATGCTTTGGTGATGATTTCTATTGTTGGCAAAGTTTGTGGAAGTAATTGTGAAATTTGAATATTGAGGAGTGTTGGCTCAAGTTTTAAGATTAAATGTGAAAGTGTAAGAGGTAAATTGAACCCTATTAGAGCATTGTCTCAAGTTGTAAAGCGAGTGGTGAAGTAAAAGTGAAAAAACAGAAAAGAATGTCTCCCTTGTCGGGATATTGTTGTTGTTTTGATGTTGTCCCTTGCCGAGACTTGTTGAATTATTGTTCCCTTGCCGGGATTCTTATTGTAGTTTCATTTATTTCCTTGCCCTATTGTTTGTGGTTGTTGTTTGGGTGAAGAAGAGAGTTAAAGCACTAAGGGTGATGTCGTGTATTGTTTGGTGAGAGAGTGATAAAGCACGAAGGGTGATGCCGTGTATGATTTGTGAGGAAAGAGTGTAAAACACGAAGGGTGATGTCGTGCCGCACGATGTACCATTCCGTGCCGATTATATTGATTATATGGTGAGGTCGAGAGTAAAAACACGAAGGGTGATGCTGTGCACATTTTCGTTACTTGATTGCTTTGGTGAAGACGAGAGTAAAAGCACAAAGGGTGATGCAGTGCACTTATTGATTTCTGGTTCTTTGTTGATATCTGAGATATATTGTTTATTTCAATTACCTGTTGTCTTTCTTCTCTGAATTGATATCTCCCCCACAACATGCTACCCCTCCAATATTTGACTGTTTATTTCTGTTATTCTTTTCTACGGTATATAGTTGAATTGCACAGGTTTATGTGGTAGTTTGGTCTTAGCCTCGTTACTACTTCGCCGAGGTTAGGCTAGGCACTTACCAGCACATGGGGTTGGTTGTGCTGATACTACACTCTGCACTATGTGCGGATCCCGGAGCAGCTTTTGGACCATAGATTGGGTGGCTACCTTCAGTCCACGCTGAGATCCAAGGTAGACCTGCAGGCGTCCGTAGGCCTAGAGTCTCCCTCTATCCCTTTAACCCTGTTTCATTTCCTTAATTCAGAAACAACGTATCGTTTAATTTTTCGGACTTTGTATGTAGTAAATCTTAGATCGTCTGTGATATTGTGACACCAGTTCTAGATGGTTAAGGCTTAAACAGTTGTATTAGTTACGTGTTCAAATATTTTATTGTCTTTCTACCGCTTATTTTAAATTTCCTTTGTTTACACGTTATTGCCTTATAACTATTAAAGAGTATAAAAAGGGTAGAAGGGTTACTTGATCAATTGGCTTGCCTAGCTCACCCTAGTAGGTGCCATCACGACTCCCGAGGGTGGGAAATCCGTGTCGTTACAGAGGAAGATCATCCTCCTCCTCAGGAAGATCATATTCTCAAGGATCGTCATACGGATCCTCATCTAATTCCCCAGTAATACAAATGGGAAAGAGAAGCTTGATTAACTTAAAGGTTCCTCTTAAACGAGAATCTTCGTCAACACCTTCCATTTATCTAGAAGATATTCCAAAAGATAGTCCGTTATACGGTCATCTGCAGGCGTATTTAGCCGCTCAAAAGCAAGTGATACATTTGCTTCGGTTGCTAAAAAAGAGGACACTGATGATATCAAGTCCTATGAATAGCTAGCAAACAAAGAAATGATATTTCTTTTGGAAACCTCTAAGATTAAGAGAAAAAAACCCGTTCGTATTATGAGACTATTCTCACTAGTACAGGCAGTGCATAATTTCAGCACTTCTCTGGTTATAACACCAATGAGAATGTTTATAACTTCTCAAAGATTATTATTAAACAAATTATATCTGTTGAAGATTGGAGAATTTCCACGATGAAAGAAAGGCAGTTAAGCCTTAATAAATCTTTGATGAACTTTACGTACTGGGATTATATCCAAGCCTTTGATAAAGTGCTTTATTACAACAATGAAAGACATAAACATACTTGGTTTATAAAGGTATGTGCAAAGATATTTGCAGAACCAATTCCTAATTGGTTCCTAAACTGGTGGTTATACCATGGTTCAACAATGAAATATTTGCCTGATCCTTTTCTTGGTTTATACAAAGAATAGGCTAAGGTTTCACCAGATTTGAGCAAATTATATAACACTGATCATACTGTCATGTCATGACCCAGATTTCCCACCTTTAGGAGTCGTGATGGCGCCTACTAATGTGAGATAGGCAAGCCAATCCTTAACTACTTACTTCATTAACAATTACTTCTTTTAACAATTATCAATGATAACATGAAGCAACAGAATTAAATTATTATGCGGAAGACTTAAATTAAAGAAGACGAAATGATAATGCGAGAATCAACATATGCCTCTACCCAAGAACTGTTGTTACATTACTCACGAACTTCTATAAGTACTAAATACAACTGTTTGAAAGAAAATATAGACTGTTTGTCTCGAATACATGAGATAACAGACTGAAATAAAAGATAGAGGAGACGTCGGGCCTGTGGACGCCTGCAGGGCTACCTCGGTGTCTCACTGGACTGAAAGCTGGCTCCCGCGCTTCTGCTGCTGTCCAAGACCTGGATCTGTGCAAAAGAGCACAGAGTGTAGCATCAGCACAACCGACCCCATGTGCTGGTAAGTGTCTAGCCTAACCCCGACGAGGTAGTGATGAGGCTAGGACTAGACTCCAGATAAACCTGGGCAGTTACACAATGTATGGCGGAAAAGTAAACAAGTAATAAGCAGTTAAAGATGGGGAAGGGAAACATGATTCGGGGATAGCAGTTAAAAGAAAATAACAGGGAACAGTAAGGAAGCTATCAATATAACTTCTATCAAAAATGAAGAAAATAAAGGCAATTTTCACTTTCAGTTTCATCTTGTTGCAGGCGTGCAACCCGATCCCATATCTCATATCTCGTGGTAGGTGTACCACCCGCTCCAATTTCATTATATCTGGTGGTAGGCGTACCACTCGATCCCATTTCATATATCTTGTGGTAGGCGTACCACCCTCTCTCATTTCATGATATGTTGTGGTAGGTGTACCACCCTCTCCCATTTCATGATATCTTGTGGTAGGCGTACCACCCGCTCCCATTTCATAATATCTTGTGGTAGGCATACCACCCGCTCCCATTTCATAATATCTTGTGGTAGGCGTACCACCCGCTCCCATTTCATAATATCTTGTGGTAGGCGTACCACCCGCTCCCATTTCATAATATCTTGTGGTAGGCGTACCACCCGCTCCCATTTCATAATATCTTGTGGTAGGCATACCACCCGCTCCCATTTCATCACAAAATTACAAGAAATCCCGGTAAGGGAACATAGTCGATATAATAACCTCTTGGCGAGGGAACTAAAAGCAATATAATAGTTTCCCGGCAAGGGAACAAAGATATCGAAAAAATCATCCCGGCAAGGGAGAATCAGCTATAACCAATCTTAACTTAGCTTGTACTCATCCCAAATAATTACAATGCTCAAACATAAATAAGATCTGCGAGGATAGAACAATTCTTTGCGCAATATAGAAGATCATTAATTAAAGCATCTGAAATGTCATTTAAGGACACAACCACTTTCAATTTAAGACTCACGGTCATGCTCGACACCAACGTATAGATACTCGTCACCACGCCTATACGTCATACTCAACAAGAAGCAAGTAGCAAATATGACTCCACTCCTAATCTCTCAAGCTAAGGTTAGACCAAACACTTACCTCGATACCTTGAACACCACTCAAGTCTCAATTATAGCTTTACCTCTTGATTCCACCACCAATTCGCTCGAATCTAGTCATAAGTTACTTAATTACATCAATAAATGCTAAATGAGTCAACCCCAATGGATGAAAATACGTTTTACAAGGTTTTACCCAAAAAGGTCAAAAATGCCCCTGGGCCTCGTGGGTGCAACTCGAGGTTCGGACCAAAACCCGGTTACCCATTCCCCCACAAATCCAAATATATGGTTTGTTTTGAAATAGGACCTCAAATTGAGGTCCAAATCCCCAATTTTATAAAACCAAGGTTCTACCCAAAAAACCCAATTTCCCCATGAAAATCTTTGATTTGAAGTTGAAATCATGTTAAAAGATGTTAAGAAGTGAAGACAATGAGTTAGAAATCACTTACCAATCATTTTGGAGAAGAAAAGTTTAGAAAATCGCCTCTTACGTTTTGGGGTTTTGAAAAGTGTAAAAATAACTGAAATTCACATGAATTTATACCCCTCTGAAACTCCCTGTGTGGACCGCACAAAAAGGACCGCCGCCGCGCAGGCCTCCCTGAAGACCTGGTGATCATAGCCCCGTGCGGACCGCACAAAGCCGACCGCGGCCGCACAGCATCCACCGCGGACCGCTCAAAGGCGACCACGGTCGCGTTGGCCTCTCCGCGGCCGCACGCGGTTTCTCGCAGACCGGGCAAGAGGGTTCAGAGACCTGCAATATTTCCTGAACCTACAACATCTGATCCTTTTAAGCCTAAGGCATCCCGGAACCTACTTCAAACTCACCGAGCCCTCGAAACTCTAACCCAAGCATATACATAACCTCAAAAACATTCTACGAACATATTCGTGTAATCAAATCGCCAAAATAACATCATGAACATCGAATTAAACCTAAAGATCAATGAAATTTTCAAAAACTCCATCATGTTCAAATTTAGGAATTCAAGTCCAAAACACGTTAAACGACGTCCGATTTTAACCAAACTTTACAGAAACCTCTTAAATCACATATAAGACCTGTACCGGGTGCCAGAACCAAAAATACGGGCCCGATACCAATACGTTATAATCCCATATTTTCCTACGGACCCTTTGAGACCGTCAAATCGCGAGTCCGGGTCCGTTTAATATCAAAACTTAGCATTTTTCAAAGAATTTCATATTTAAGCTTTTCGGCTATGCGTCTGGACTGTGCACACAAATTGAAGCAACTCTAAATGAGGTTTTCAAGGCCTCGGAAGCACATAATGGGTTAGAAAACAGGTGATGGCCCTTTGGGTCATCACATTCTCCACCTCTAAAATAACCGTTCGTCCTTGAACGGATAGAAGAAAGAAGTACCTGAGTCGGGGGAAATGTGAGGATAACGGTCCAGCATATCGGACTCAGACTCCCAGGTCGATGCCTCAGGAGGCTGACCTCTCCATTGAACACGAAAAGAAGGGAAACTCTTGGATCTCAACTGAAGAACCTACCGGTCTAGAATAGCTACCGGCTCCTCCTCATAGGACAAGTCCTTGTCCAACTAGACAGTGCTGAAATCTAACACGTGGGATGGATCGCCGTGATACCTCCGAAGCATGGACACATGAAAAACTGGATGCACGGCTGATAAGCTCGGCGGCAATGCAAGTCTATAGGACACCTCTCCCACTCGATCAAGAATCTCAAATGGACCAATAAACCTAGGGCTAAGCTTGCCCTTCTTCCCAAATCTCATCATGCCCTTCATAGGCGACACTCGGAGCAACACCCACTCACCAACCATAAAAGCCACGTCTCGAACCTTACAATCTACATAGCTCTTTTGCCTAGACTAAGATGTACGGAGCCTATCCTGAATAATCCTGACCTTGCCCAAGGCCTCCTGAACTAGATCTATACCCAACAATCGAGCCTGTCCCGGCTGAAACCATCCAACCGGAGATCGACACCGTCTACCATATAAAGCCTCATAGGGAGCCATCTAGATGCTCGACTGGTAGCTGTTGTTGTAGGCAAACTCTTCTAAAGGTAAGAACTGATCCCACGATCCTCCGAAGTCAATGACACAAGCTCGAAGCATATCCTCCAAAATCTGAATAGTCCGCTCGGACTACCCGTCTGTCTGAGGATGAAATACTGTACTCAACTCAATCTGAGTGCCTAATTCTCGTTGAACTGCTCTCCAGAAGCGCGAGGTAAACTTCAAACCTCGGTCCGAAATTATGGATATCAGCACCCCATGAAGACGAACAACATCCCGAATATAGATCTCATCTAACCTCTCGGATGAATAGGAGACTGCCATAGGAATGAAATGCGCTGACTTGGTCAGCCTATCAACAATGACCCAAACTGCGTCAAACTTCCTCCGGGTCGGCGGACGCCCAACAACGAAATCCATAGTGATCTGCTCCCACTTCCACTCGGGAAGCTCAATCCTCTGAAACAAACCACCAGGTCTCTGATGCTCATACTTAACCTGACAATTCAAACATCAAGCCACATATGCAATAATATCCTTCTTCATTCTACGCCACCAATAATGTTGCCGCAAATCTTGATACATCTTCGCGGCGCCCAGATGAATGGAGTATCGGGAGCTATGGGCCTCCTCTAAAATCGATTCTCGGAGCCCATCCATATTAGGTACACAAACTCGACCCTGCAATCTCAAAACTCCATCATCATCTAAGGTGACCTGCTTGGAACCTCCGCGCTGCACCGTGTCTCTAAGGACACACAAATGGGGATCATCATACTGCCGATCACGGATACGCTCCAATAAAGAAGAACGAGCTACCGTGCAAGATAATACTTGACTAGGCTCAGAAATATCCAATCTCACAAATCGATTGGCCAAAGACTGAACATCCAAAGCAAACGGCCTCTCACCGACTGGAATATAAGCAAGACTGCCCATACTGGCTGACTTTCTACTCAAAGCATTGGCCACCACGTTGGCCTTTCCCGGGTGATATAAGATAGTGATATAATAATCCTTCAACAACTCCAACCACCTCCTCTGCCTCAAATTCATTTCCTTTTGCTTGAACAAATACTGAAGACTCTTGTGATCAGTGAACACCTCACATGCCATGCCATACAGATAGTGCCTCTAAATCTTCAATGCGTGAACTATGGCTGCCAAGTCTAAATCATGCACTGGATAGTTCTTCTCATGAATCTTCAACTGCCTCGAAGCATAGGCAATGACCTTCCCTCCTGCATTAACACTGCACCAAGCCCAATGCGAGATGCATCACAATAAACGGTGTAAGGCCCTGAACTTGTGGGCAGAACTAACACTGGTGCCGTAGTCAGAGCTATCTTATGCCTCTGAAAGCTCGCCTTACACTTGTCTGACCATCTGAACTGGGCACCCTTCTGAGTCAACCTGGTCATCGGGGCTGCAATAGATGAAAACCCCTCCACGAACCGATGATACTAGCCTGCTAATCCCAAGAAACTCCGAATCTCTGTAGCTGATGCTGGTCTAGGCCAGTTCTTGACTGCCTCAATCTTCTTCGGATCAACCTAAATACACTCTACAGATATGATATGACCTAGAAATGCAACTGAGCTCAACCACAACTCACACTTCAAGAACTTAGCATATAACTGACTATCCTTCAAGGTCTGAAGAACAACTCTAAGATACTGCTCGTGCTCCTCCCGGTTGCGGGAATATATCAAAATATCATCAATGAAGACAATCACGAACGAGTCCAAATAAGGCCTGAATACTCGGTTCATCAAATCCATAAAGGTTGCTGGAGCATTGGTCAACCCAAATGACATAACCAAGAACTCGTAATGCCCGTACCGAGTACGGAATGCTGTCTTAAGGACATCGAATGCCCTAATCCTCAGCTGATGGTAGCCAGATATCAAGATAATCTTTGAAAATACCTTGGAACCCTGAAGCTGATCGAACAAATCATCAATCCTCGGCAGTGGATACTTATTCTTGATTGTGACCTTGTTCAACTGCCGATAATCAATGCACATCCTCATTGAACCATCCTTTTTCTTAACAAACAACATCGGCGCACCCCAAGGCGAAACGCTGGGTCTAATGAAACCCTTCTCTATCAAGTGTTGTAACTGCTCCTTCAATTCTTTCAACTCAGGCTGGGCCATACGGTATGGCAGAATAGAAATGGGCTGGGTGCCCGGAGTCAAATCAATGCAAAAATCAATATCCTTGTCGGGCGGCATACCTGGCAGGTCTGAAGGGAAAACCTCAGAAAACTCCCGAACAACAGGCACAAAATCAATAGAAGGGACCTCCGCGCTAGAATCACGAACATGCATCAAATAGGTCAAACACCCCTTCTCGACCATACGCCGAGCCTTCACATACGAGATAACACTGCAGGTAGAATGACCAGGAGTCCTTCTCCACTCTAAATGGGGCAAATCTGGTAATGCTAGGGTCACAGTCTTGGCATGGAAATCCAAGATAGTGTGGTACAGAGATAACCAGTCCATCCCCAATATAACATCGAAATCGACCATATCTAAAAGCAACAAATCAACACAAGCCTCAAGACCTCCAATCACTACAATACAAGAACGATGAACTCGATCAACCATGATAGAATCACCTACCGGTGTAGACACATAAACAAACATACTCAACGAATCACTAGGCATGACCAGGTACGATGCGAAATAAGTTGACACATACGAATACGTAAACCCCGGGTCAAATAACACTGAAGCATCTCTATCACAAACTAGAATAGTACCTATAATAACTGCATCTGAAGCCTTAGCCTCGGGCCTAGCTAGAAGGGCGTAGCATCAGGGTTGGACCCTACCACCCTGAACTACCTCTCTAAGACGGCCTGCTGCTGGCTGGCCTCCACCTCTGGCTGCTTGAGCTCCACCTCTAGGACCTCTACCTCCACCTCTAGCACATCTACCCCCACCTCTAACTGGCTGGGTAGGTTGTGGAACACTTGGTGCCTGTACCATAGCACAAGAACCTCTACCCCCACCTCTGCTCGAAGCTCGAGGGAAATACCTAGCAATGTGCCTCGTGTCACCACAAGTAAAACAAGCCCTTGGCTGCTAGGGCTGACGACCCTGGAAACTCTGAAGCGGCGGTGCACTGTAAGACTATTGATCAAAATAGTGCCTCTGAGAACCACGACCACCTGGAGTACCATGGGAGACCTGAAGAGCTAACTGAAAGGGCCTAGGAGAATGGCCTCTACCATATGAATCTCTACCTTCAAACAAGGTACCACTGAATCTGCTCGAATAATGGGGCCTCTTATTCGACCCATGACCACTTCCCTATGATAGAACCATCTCAACTCAGCGGGCCACATTGGCTGCCTCCTTAAATGTGATCTCACTCCCGGCCTCCTTGGCCATCTAAAGACGAATCGGCTGAATAAGACCATCAATAAACCTCCTCACCCTATCTCTCTCGGTGGGAAGTATGAAAAGAGCATGGCGAGCTAGATCAATGAACCTGGTCTCATATTGGGTGACCGTCATGGAACCCTGTTGGAGGCGCTCAAACTGTCTCCAGAAGGCCTCTCTCTAAGTCAACGGGAGAAACTTCTCCAAAAACAACACTGAAAACAGCTCCCATGTCAAAGATGGTGTCCCGGATGGCCTGGCTAAGCAATAATCCCTCCACCAAGTCTTGGCGGATCCAGATAAGCGAAACGCAGCAAAATCGACCTCATTGGTCTCAACAATGCCCATGTTCCTAAGAACCTTGTGGCAGCTGTATAGGAAATCCTGGGGATCCTCAGAAAGAGCTCCGCTGAAAGTAGTAGTGAAGAGCTTGATGGATCTATCTAGTCTCCACAAAGGATCAGCGGACATAGCCGCTCCATTGCCGGTCTGAGCCACTACCCCCGGCTGAACTGCCACCGCTGGCTGAACTGCTGGAACCTAAATTTGGGGAGCTACCTGCTCCAAAGTGCGACTAGCGGGAGTCTGAGCCCCTCCTCCAGCTTGACAAGTGGCTGGTGCTACTGGAAACAAACCCGCTCGGGTGACACTCTCCACGAGGCCTACCAATCAAACCAGAGCGTCCTGAAGAACTGGGGTGGCAATGAACCCCTCTAGGACCTGATCTAGGCCCACTGGAACTGCTGGGGCTCGAACGTCCTCCTCGAAATAAACCTGAGGCTTCGCCACTGGTGCTGCTGCTCGGGGTTGAGCTCTGCCTCTAGCATGGTCTCGGCCTCGCCCTCTGCCCCTCGTGGGAGCTAGTGGGAGCTGCTGCTGGGGGCTCGGGCTGCTGAGCGGTAAATGAGGAAGCGCGTGTTCTCGCCATCTGCGAAGAACAAAGTAGAAGTTCAATTAGCATTTGAGGAACAAATCCGCACGACAAGAAAGAACAAATGTGAGATTTTTCCTAACTCTATAGCCTCTAGGGATAAATAAAGACGTCTCCGTACCGATCCCTCAGACTCTACTGAGCTTGTCCGTGAGTTGTGAGACCTATGTAACCTAATCTCTGATACTAACTTGTCACGACCTGGATTTCCCACCCTTGGGAGTCGTGATGGCGCCTACTAATGTGAGCTAGGCAAGCCAATCCTTAACTTCTTACTTCATTAATAATTACTTCTTTTAACAATTATCAGTGATAACATGAAGCAGCGGAATTAAATAATTTTACGGAAGAGTAAAATTAAAGAAGACGAAACAATAATGCGAGAATCAACATATGCCTCTACCCAATAACTTCTATCACAAATGAAGAAAATAAAGGCAACTTTCACTTTCAATTTCATCTTGTTGTAGGCGTGCAACCCGATCCCATTTCTCATATCTCGTGGTAGGCGTACCACCCGCTCCCATTTCATTATATATTGTGGTAGGCAGTTAAAATAAATAACATGGAACAATAAGGAAGCTAGCACTATAACTTCTATCACAAATGAAGAAAATAAAGGCAACTTTCATTTTCGGTCTCCTCTTGTTGCACACATGCAACCCGATCCCATTCCTCATATCTCGTGGTAGGCGTACCACCCGCTCCCATTTCATGATATCTTGTGGTAGGCATACCACCCGCTCCCATTTCATAATATCTTGTGGTAGGCATACCACCCGCTCCCATTTCATAATATCTTGTGGTAGGCATACCACCCGCTCCCATTTCATAATATATTGTGGTAGGCGTACCACCCGCTCCCATTTCATAATATCTTGTGGTAGACATACCACCCGCTCCCATTTCATCACACAATTAGAAGAAATCCCGGCAAGAGAACATAAGCGATATAATAACCTCCTGGCAAGGGAACCAAAAACAATATAATAGTTTCCCGGCAAGGGAACAAAGATATCGAAACAATCATCCCGGCAAGGGAGAATCAGCTATAACCAATCTTAACTTAGCTTGTACTCAGCCCAAATAATGACAATGCTCAAACATAAATATGATCTGCAAGGACAGAACAATTCTTTGCGCAATATAGAAGATCATTAATTAAAGCATCTGAAATGTCATTTGAGGACACAACTACTTTCAATTTAAGACTCACGGTCATGCTCGACACCAACGTATAGATACTCGTCACCATGCCTATACGTCATACTCAACAAGAAGCAAGTAACAAATATGAATCCACTCCTAATCCCTCAAGCTAAGGTTTGACCAAACACTTACCTCGATGCCTTGAACACCACTCAAGTCTCAATTATAGCTTTACCTCTTGATTTCACCACCAATCCGCTCGAATCTAGTCATAAGTTACTTAATTACATCAATAAATGCTAAATGAGTCAACCCCAATGCATGAAAAAAAGTTTTACAAGGTTTTACCCAAAAAGGTCAAAAATGCCCTCGGCCCACGTGGGTGAAACTCGAGGTTCAGACCAAAACCCGGTTACCCATTCCCCCACAAATCCAAATATATGGTTTGTTTTGAAATCGGACCTCAAATTGAGGTCCAATTCCCCAATTTTAGAAAACCTAGGTTCTACCCAAAACACCCAATTTCCCCATGAAAATCTTTGATTTGAAGTTGAAATCATGTTAAAAGATGTTAAGAAGTGAAGAAAATGAGTTAGAAATCACTTACCAATCGTTTTGGAGAAGAAAAGTTGTTTAGAAAATCGCCTCTTACGTTTTGGGGTTTTGAAAAGTGTAAAAATAACTGAAATTCACGTGAATTTATACCCCTATGAAACTCCTTGTGCGGACCGCACAAAATGGACCGCGGCCGCACAGGCCTCCCTGAAGACCTGCTGATCATAGCCCCGTGCGGACCGCACAAAGCCGACCGCGGCCGCACAACATCCACCGCGGACCGCTCAAAGGCGACCGCGGCTGCGTTGGCCCCTTCGCGGCCGCACGCGATTTCTCACAGACTACGCAAGAGGGTTCAAAGACCTGCAATATTTCCTGAACCTGCAACATCTGATCTTTTTAAGCCTAAGACATCCTGGAACCTACTTGAAACTTACCCGAGCCCTCGAAACTCTAACCCAAGTATATACATAACCTCAAAAAGATTCTACGAACATATTCGTGTAATCAAATCAGCCAAAATAACATCATGAACATAGAATTAAACCTCAAGATCAATGAAATTTTCAAAAAGTCCATCAAGTTTAAATTTAGGAATTCAAGTCCAAATCACGTCAAACGACGTCCGATTTTAACCAAACTTTACAGAAACCTCTTAAATCATATATAAGACCTGTACCGGGCACCGGAACCAAAATACGGGACCGATACCAACACGTTCTAATCAATTTTCATTTCAATTTTCCTTAACAATTTCAGAAAACAATTTTACTCAAAAATTCATTTCTCGGGCTTGGGACCCCGGAATCTGATTCCGGGCATACGCCCAAGTCCCATATTTTCCTACGGACCCTCCGACACCGTAAAATCGCGGGTCTGAGTCCGTTTACCCAAAATGTTGACCGGAGTCAAATTTTATTCATTTTAATATCAAAACTATGCATTTTTCACAGAATTTCATATTTAAGCTTTCCGGCTACGCGCCCGAACTACGCACGTAAATCGAAGAGACTCTAAATGAGGTTTTCAATGCCTTAGAAGCACATAATGGGTAAGAAAACAGGTGACGGCCCTTTGGGCCGCCACATGTCACCTAGAAAAGATTGACCAAGTATACTTTTTTATTGAATTCTCTATCCCATGGATTCATAAATGGACTCCAGAACTGGGATTTACCAAAGAAAAATTTCATGCTTATATAGGATATTTTACAATAATATTTGGGACAAGTTGATGAAGACAGATCCCAAAACTAAAGTATTATACGAACAAGAACTTTTGGATTCCATTAAAGTAAAAATCCAAGAACATTCAACCAGTCCTCAGAAGAAGATGATCGATGATAACTCAGTCAAACACATTGCTAGAAGGATCTCAGTGCAAGAAGGAAACAAAAATGAAATTATAAATCTATATTTAGAAGAAGTAAAAAGAAATATACTTCAGTCTCTAAATCAATATGAGAGATCTGACACTTCAATGTGAAGTGAAACAAGCGGCGAGGATGTCACGGAAGATGATTCCCAGCCTATGCAACCAGAAGAAATATTATCTGGTAAAGCCATAGACAAGGCGAAAGATTTCCTCCAACAGATGAAAAGATTAGACGAAAGAGGGTTGTGATCAATAGAAAAGCTACTAAGGACCCCACTACAACAGTAGATATACTGTATACATAGTAGATACACTGTATACAAAGTAAATACACTGTGTAAGGGACCCACATAAGGAATCCACTTTAATGTACATAGAATCTTTATGTTTTTTTAATTTATCTATAAGTAGAAGCCTTCTCTCATTTGGAGGGATATAGGAAGAAAACCTCCTCTCTCTTCAATTCATCTCTCTACTATAAATCTCTCTCGATTGTAATTACTCACTTGAAGTAAATAAAGGTTTTCAGTTCATCATCTTCAGGCCTTGCGTCCTGGCCTTAAGAGGTATTTATTTTATTTTATTTTATATTTCATTTCTCTCCAGCCGCGACTATGTCCGGCTAAACATATTTTTATCTATGTTGAATGTCTAACTCTCTTTCATATATACCATGAAAGATCCAGACTCTATCAAAATATAAAAGAATTTTAATATAGTTTCCTTGCTTGGTTCAAAGATGGTGGTACAGCCGAATCTAGTACTACTCTTATTGGCTTTGCCTTAGTGGCTCCGTCTAGCCAGCTGTGATACTAAAGCCCGCTGAAGTTGTTAAAAGGCGTTCTCTTTCACAGTCATAACTGCTAGACACATGGGCTCAATAAGAGTATGTATTAGATTTAGACATGCCCCTTGCTTGGGTAAAAGAATAGATTCTTCCATACAGTCATTAAAGTTATATTAAAATCCTTGTATATTTAGAATTTTTACTGGTCGTGAAGACTACCTCCAACCTTTAAAGGGTACTAAACAGCTAGATCTGGATGGCTGTGTGGACTACCGCCAGCTGACCCAATCCTGATGTAAATGGTATTCAGGGTTAAGGTTAATCCTCAAACAAATATTGTTCAGGATAATGATAATGTTTCTGATAAGGATATTCCTTCTATATCCGAAATGGATTTCGATCCCAATGATACTTAATAATTCCACACCAAATTGATTTTAGCCTAGGGTCGCGGGCAAGAAAATATATTCAAAAAGAATTTTTAGTGATAAATGGAACCAAACTTATAGCAAAGATGATTTAAATAATATTTCTCAAGAGTTCTATGAAACTTGTGCCTTGCATAATCAAATTATGTATTTTGTTCCTTGGTTTATAACAACTTATTTACTGCTTTATATAAAGATTTCATAAAGATCTTATAGTGATGGGAGTGGTAATATTGTTAAAGCTATATACCCTCCTCAAGCACCTAGATATGCTAGAAATTTAAATTTCAGACAGTCTCTAATGAGTTCGATTGAATCTACTGTGGCCTATGGTATAGTATATTTTAATACCCAACCCAATCTGCAATTATATCTTTCTGATGTTAATGTACTCGATGCATTGACGTTAAATGTGAAAACGTATGGTTATAATTATGCACCTGGTTCTGAACATATATGTTTATCTTACAGAATTTATTTTAAATTACTATCCACGTTAAATCCTCTATGTAAATTATATGATACACCGGATCAGACTATACTGGTGGAAACCAATTTTGCGAAGTCTAAGGTCACCACAAGGAGACCTATTAAGTGGGAAGAAATTAATTTCCCAACTACTTGAACTTTAAATTCGGTTATATCCCCAAGTCAGATCACTAATGACTTATCAAACAGTAAATTTTCACATATTATTCAAAATCTAGATGGTAGGATTTGTATTCAATTTGATGATAAGTTTACTATTTATAGTAGACATTCGTTTTCTAATCATAGACTCTTACCTACTATTCAATATATTTCTCCTATTGAACCAGTCTATGGTCCAGCTCGAAATCGTGCAGCCACCTTACACACTATTTCTACAAAAATTAGTGGTAAGCCGGTTGAAAGGGTTAATGTTAACCCTCAAACAAATATTGTTCAGGACAATGATAATGTTTCTGATAAGGATATTTCTTCTATATCCGAAATGGATTTCGATCCCAATGATACTTAATGATTCCACACAAAATTGATTTTAGCCCAGGGTCGCGGGCAAGAACATATATTCAAAAAGAATTTTTTAGTGATAAATGAAACCAGTTTAAAACTTGGTTTTTTGAAACTTATAGCAAAGATGATTTAAATAATATTTCTCAAGAGTTCTATGAAACTTGTGCTTTGCATAATCAAATTATGTATTTTGTTCCTTGGTTTATAACAACTTATTTACCGCTTTATATAAAGATTTTAGAAAGATCTTATAAAGATGGGAGTGGTAATATTGTTAAATCTATATACCCTCCTCAAGCACCTTTTATTTTACCTAATAATACTGGTATCACATTTTCTGCCTTCCAAAAAGTTATTGATGAAAATGTTGCAGCAGTCAGCATCACTGAAATTAATAAATTGATTTCTCAAAATAATTATTTGGGATTATATAAAAATTTTGGGTGAACATATCAGTTCTCTTGACAAAAAACTTGATGAATTGATAGTTAAAAGAAATGAGTACTAACAAAAAGACAACTGATATTGCGTCCACTTCAGAAAGCAAATCAGATGTTCAAACTGTTCTTACTCATGTTCAAAAACCTCCTGAGATTCAGGATTTTAAATTTAAGTCTTTTAATGATTTAGAATAACTTCTTGATAAAAAGCTTTCTGGTTTAAATATCAGACCAATTGATTTATCAAAAAATTTTGATGATAAAAATGAGACTATTTCTGATTATAAAAATGAAACGTGGTCAGAGTTTAATATACTCAAAGGTTTAGTTAAACCCAATATTAAGTATGCCGACAAACCTAGAATGCAAACTTACTATTATTCCCGTCCTACTCCTCAAGATGTGTTAATAGAGGAATGAGATTGGAATCAGACTAATACGTCTTACAGTGGTTCCGAAATTTATGAATGGAATCTTGATGGTTTAACTGATAGACAATTAACTATTCTTGTGCATAGAATGGTTATGTACGCAACTATCTGTAAAAGTGTTAAAAAATGTTGGCGGTAGTCTGCACGACCAGTAAAAATTTGAAATATACAAGGATTTTAATATAGCTTTAATGATTGTATGGAAGAATCTATTCTTTTTACCCATGTAAGGGGCCAGTCTAAATCTAATACATACTCTTATAGAGCTCATGTGTCTAGCAGTTCTAACTGTTAAAGAGAACGCCCTTTTAACAACTTCAGCGGGCTTTAGTTCCACAGCTGGCTAGACGGAGCCACTAAGGCAAAGCCAATAAGAGTAGTACTAGATTCGACTGTACCACCATCGTGGAACCAGGCCAAGAAACTATATTAAAATTCTTTTATATTTTGATAGAGTTTGGATCTTTCATGGTACATATGAAAGAGAAGTTAGACATTCAACATAGATATGAATATGTTTAGCCAGACATAGTCGCATGTCACGACCCCGGTTTGCCCTCGGTGAACCATCGTGACGGCACCTAGTCTCTACGACTAGGTAAGCCTAAACTTGCGGAAGATAAACAAAACTTGCGGAAGTAAAACAATTTTAAAAAAATAGAAATAAGGCAATAATAGTGTTAAATGTGCCGCTCAGTATACACCATAATTATATAGATCTCAAATCCAATATCTAAATCCAAGACCCGGAAACACACAAATCACAAGCTAAGAAAAGGAAATACTACATAGCTTTAACTCCGGAATTTGTCTAATAAGAACAGAAAGTACAGAATGGCTAAATACTAAAAGCAGGAATAGAAAGGGACTTCTCGGTCTGCGGAAGCGGCAGATATACCTCGAAGTCTCTAGAGCAGTCGCCTCCCTCAAGGATAGTACGCCTGCTCAGCGGTACCTGGATCTTCACATGAAAATATGCACAGAAGGGGCATGAGTACACCATAGTGGTACTCAGTAAATGCCAAGCCTAACATCGGTTGGGTAGTGACGAGGAAGGTCAGGGCCCTACTGAGGTTAAACAAATATAAATGTCAACAATATAGGATAGAACAGTATAAATAAGTACAGTAGTAAAATAACACAAGATATACAGAACAACAACAATTATACAGAACACAGTAAAGATGGAAAGGAAATACAGCTCAGCACCAAAAGTAACAATCAGGGATCTCGCAGGATACCGTTTTGTAGTCCCATCTTTACATATCCAGTGAATCTCCCCGGATACTGTCACGATCCGGATTTCCCACCCTCGAGAGTCGAGATGGCGCCTACTAATGTGAGCTAGGCAAGCCAATCATTTAACTACTTATTTCATTACTCAATTATTTCTGGTTAACAATTATAAGGCGATAACATGAAAACAGCAGAACTTTAAATAATTAAGTGGAAGATAACAACTAATATCTGAAATCTGCATCTATTACAACTCTGAAAACCTAAAGCACCCAAAACCTGGTGTCACAGTGTCACAGACTATCTAAGATTGCTACATACAAAGTCTGAAGAAATAACAGTACACTATTTCTGAATAAAAGTAAAATAAAACAGGAAATAGGGATAAAAGGAGACGCTAGGGCCTGCGGACGCTTGCAGGTCTACCTTGGATCTCCGCGTGGACTGAAGGTAGCCTCCATACTATGGTTCAAAAGCTGCTCCGGGATCTGCACATAGTGCAGAGTGTAGTATCAGCACAACCGACCCCATGTGCTGGTAAGTGTCTAGCCTAACCTCGGCGAAGTAGTGACGAGGCTAGTACCAAACTACCAAATAACCTGTGCAGTTCAAATACATATACAGCGGAAAGAAATACAGAAATAACCAGTCAATATGGGAGGGGGAGCATGCTGTGGGGGAGATAACAATTCCGAATAGAAAGATACCAAGTAATGAAAGAAGCAATATAACTCAGATATCAACAAAGAATCAAAAATAAACAAATGCACGGAATCACCCTTCGTGCTTTTACTCTCGTCCTCACCAAAGCAATCATATCATAAAAATGTGCACGACATCACCCTTTGTGCTTTTACTCTCTTTCCTCAACATAAATTCAATAAAATCAACATGGAATGGTACATCGTGCGGCACGACATCACCCTTCGTGCTTTACACTCTTTCCTCACAATAACACATGGCATCACCCTTCATGCTTTACACTTCTTACTCACAAACAAACAATGCACGACATCACCCTTCGTGCTTTAACTCTCTTCCTCACCCAAACAACAATCATAAAAAATAGGGCAAGAGAATAAATGAAATTGCAATAAAGATCCCGGCAAGGGAACATCATCAATAACCTCACCATCCTGACAAGGGAGATAACGAATAAATAAACAATAGCCCAGCAAGGGCGACAACATAATGATCTCTTCTCTTTCTCACTTTTACTTTACAATTCCTTCACAACTCGAGCCAATGCTATAGAGGTTCAATTATCACTTATACTTTCACAATTCATTATGCAACTTGAGCCAACGTTCCTCAATGTTCATAGGTCACAATTCCTTCCACAAACTTTACACAACAAGTAGAAACCATTACCAAGGCATGAAAGATACAACGAAGTCATGATAATCGCAATATAGGACTCACAAGCATGCTAGACACCAACGTATAGATACTCGTCACCATGCCTATATGTCGCACTCAACAATTATCACATAGCAAATACGACTCGACTCCTAATCCCTCAAGCTAAGGTTAGACCAAACACTTACCTCAATGCCACGAACACAATTCACGATTCAATTATAGCTTTACCCCTTGATTCCACCACCAATTTGCTCGTATCTAGTCACAAGTTACTTAATTACATCAATAAACACTAAATGAATCAATTTGAATGCATGAAAATGAGTTTTCTAAAGTTTTACCCAAAAGGTCAAAAATCTCCCCCGGACCCACATGGCCAAAACTTGAGGTTCGAACCAAAACCCGATTACCCATTCCCCCACGAACTTAAATATATAATTTGCTTTGAAATCGTACCTCAAATCGAGGTTCAAAAACCCAATTTTTGAAAAAACCTAGGTTCTACCCAAAATACCCAATTTCCCCCATGAAAATCATTGATTTTGAGTTGAAATCACGTGAAAAGATGTTAATGATTGAAGAAAACGAGTTAGAAATCACTTACTAATGTTTTGGAGAAGGTTTTTTGAAAAATCGCCTCTTATGTTTTTGGGGTTTTGAAAAATGAAAAATAACTGAAAATCCTGTCTTAATATACCCCTCTTAGACTCCCTGTGCGGACCACACAAAATCAACTGCGGTTGCACAATCACCAGTGAACCAGTGCGGACCACACAAAATCAACTGCGGCCGCACAGTCAGCAGTGCGGACAACACAAAAACCAATGCGGACCGAACTAGCAGGTTCAGAGAGCTGCAGTTTTCTGAACCTCCAATGCCCATGTTTAAGCCTAAGACACACCGGAACCTACCCGAAACTCACCCGAGCCCTCGGGACTCCAAACCAAATGTGCATATTAACTCAAAAACATCTTATTGACCTACTCGTGCAATCACACCATCTAAATAACATGTAAAATCATGAATTGAACCTCAAAACTCAACATTTTCATCAAGAACTCTCAAAGTTCATAAATATTCAATCGGAAGTCCAACTTACGTCAAATAAACGCCGTTTTCACCAAACTTCACAGTTATCTTTCAAATACTATAACAAGTGTATACCGGGCTCCGGAACCAAAATACGGGCCCGATAACAATGGTTTCAAACGTTAATTCTTTTCTTTATTTTTTAGATAATTCAGTAAAATAATTTCTTTCAAAAATTGATTTCTAGAGCTTGGGACCTCGGAATTTATTTCCGGGCATATGCCCAAGTCCCATATTTTACTGCGGACCTCCCGGGATCGTCAGAACACAGATCCAGGTCCGTTTGCTCAAAATGTTGACCAAAGTCAACCATAATAAAATTTTTAACTCTAGAAATTTCTATTTCTCATATTTTCACATAGAAGGCTTTCCAGATATAGGTCCGGACCACGCACGCAAATCAGGGTGAGGTAAAAGGGAGGTTTTAGGCCTCAGAATATTGAATTCCCTTGCAACACAAGCGATGACCATTTGGGTCATCCAAGATACCGTCCCGTAGTCCATCATATATATGTCCGAAGGATCTCCCGGGATCCCATCCCGTAGTCCAACACATAGTGCGCGGGGATCTACCGAAATCTCGTTCCGTAGACCCAAATGTAAATACCCAGTACTAGGGGAATCTACCGGGTACATTCGTGTAGTTCCATATAACTGTGCAAAAGGGATCCACCGGGAATCTAACCCGTAGTCCCAAAGTAAATGTGCAGGGAGGTATACTGGGAATCTAACTCGTAGTCCCAAACTAAACAGACAAGGGGAAGCTACCGGAATCCCACATCCGTAGTCCCAAAATAAATACACAGCAGCAGCAGAAAGATAAACAGAAATAGCTATTCATATTAATGCAATAAGTGATTCTAGCCTAGCATGCTGCACAGAATTCAAGTAAGGCGGTTAAATCAAATGAAGCAATTAAGTCACTTAGACATGCTTTAATAAGCTAACAACAGGCTTAATGGTGCAAGTAATAGAAACATAAAAGGAAACATACTAGTAAGTACTTAAAGAAAATTGGATTTCTAACAATTAGCACAGGTACGCACTCGTCACCTCCCGTACAAGGCATTTCAATTACCAAATATACCAATCCTAAGGGGAAGGTCCCCCACACAAGGTTAGACAAGCCACTTACCTCGAACCGGCTCAAAATCAACCTAACACCATGTCTTTGCCACGAGTACTCGACTCCAAATGGACCAAATCTATTCAAGTAACTGATTCTACAATTAAATTCTAAGCTACGCGAAATTATGTAAAATGACCAAAATGCCCCTCGGGCCCATATCTCGGAATCGGGTAAAATGTATAGTTTGAGAATCCTCACACTCTCACGAGTCTAATCATACCAAAATTATTCAAATCCGATGTCAAATACCCAATCAAAACTCAATTTCTTGGCCTAAGAACTTTTCCCCAATTTTCATATAAATTCCGAAATTAAAGGATGAATTCATGTTTAGATTAATGAGTTAAGAATCGTTACCAAATCGATATCTCTGAAAATCCCTCAAAATCTCGCTCAAATCCGAGCTCCCAAGCTTAAGTTTTGATAAAAATGGCTAAAACGCTCGATTTTGAAATGTTATATCTGCCCAGAAAATTCCTTCTTTGCGAACGCGGTCAAAGCCTCGCGTTCACGAAGCACAAAGTAACTTTGACCATTTTTCCTTCTTCGAAAACGTGCCCCTCACTCCACGAATGCGATGCCTTGCAGAGATGAACCTTCGCGAACGCGATGCACAAAACTTCACTGGGACAATTCCTCTTCCGCCAATGCGAAGCACAATCGCGAACGCATAACACAACCATCTAGTCTCTTCGCGAACGCATAGGACCTCTCGCGAATGCGAAGGACAAACTTTTCCCCCAGTCCCAGCTCCTGTTCACAAACGTGAGAACCCACTCGTGAACACGATGAAGGAAACCAAAACTGACTGGTGCAAATTTTTTTGCAATTTCCTAAGTTCCAAAAAGGACCCGTTGAGCATCCAAAACACACCCGAGGCTCCCGAGGCCTCAACCAAACCTGCCAACCAATCCTAGAACATCATTCAAACTTGTTCCAACCTTCGGAACGCTCAAAAAAACATCAAAACACCTATTTTTCATCGGATTCAAGCTTAAAAATTCCAAAAACTCTAAAAACACACTTTTGATCAAAAAGTCTACCAAACCTCGTCCGAATGACCTAAAATTTTGCACACACATCCCAACTGACATGACGGAACTACTGCAACTCTCGGAATTCCATTTCGATCCTTAGATAAAAATCTCACTATCGAACCGGAAACTTCCAAAACTCAACTTTCGGCATTTTAAGCCTAAATTAGCTACGGACCTCCAAAACACAATCCGAACACGCTCCTAACCCCTAAATCACCCAACGGATCTAACGGAACCATCAAATTTCCATTTCGAGGCCGTCTTCACACTATTCCGACTACAGTCAACTTTCCAACACTTAAGCTCTCATTTAGGGACTAAGTGTTCCGAAACATAAAACTGAACATCCCGACAATTAAAATAGCGGAAATAGATTCTGGGAAAGTAGTTAATAAAGGATCGGGGCGTTAATTATTAAGACGACCGACCGGGTCGTCATATCCTCCTACACTTAAACATTCGTTCGTCCTCGAACGACCATAGAGACATACCTGAAGTAGTGAAAAGATGAGGGTAACGGCTGCGCATATCCTGCTCGGTCTCCCAGGTCGCCTCCTCTACCGGCTGACCCCGCCATTGAACCTTCACTGATGCAATGTTCTTTGACCTCAGCTTTCTAAACTTCCTGTCCAATATTGCCACTAGCTCCTCAATATAAGATAGATCCTTGTCCAACTGGACTGAATTGAAATCCAACATGTGTGACGGGTCACCGTGATACCTCCGGAGCATTGAAACATGAAATACCGGGTGAACTCCTGCCAAGCTGGGAGGTAAGGCAAGTTCATAAGCAACCTCCCCAACACGCCTCAATATCTCAAAAGGTCCAATAAACCTCGGACTCAACTTCCCTTTCTTTCCGAATCTCATAACGCCGTTCATAGGCGAAAGCCAAAGCAGAACCCGCTCTCCAACCATATAGGAAACATCATGAACCTTTCGGTCCACGTAACTCTTCTGTCTGGACTATGCTGTACAGAGCCTATCCTACATAACCTTAACCTTCTCCAACGTTTCCTGAACTAAGTCTGTGCCCAATAATCTGGCCTCACCCGGCTCAAACCAACCCACCGAGGATCTACACCGTCTCCCATATAAAGCCTCATATGGTGCCATCTAAATGCTGGACTAATAGTTGTTGTTATAATCAAACTCCCCCAATGGCAAAACTAATCCCAAGAACCTCCAAACTCAATCACACACACACAGAGCATATCCTTAAGAATCTGTATAGTGCGCTCGGACTGTCCGTCCGTCTCAACTCTACCCGAGTACCTAACTCATGTTGAACGGCCCTCCAGACGAACAAACAACTAATACTGAACGGCTCTCCAACCGCTCCGAAGAATAAGTAGTACACATAGGAATAAAGTGAGCGGACTTGGTCAGTCGATCCACAATAACCCAAATAGGATCGAACTTTCTCAAAGTCCGTGGGAGCCCAACTACAAAGTCCATGGTGATCCGCTCCCACTTCCACTCCAAAATCTCTATCTTCTAAAGCAACCCACCAAGTCTCTGGTGCTCATACTTCACCTGCTGATAGTTGAAGCACCGAGCTGCAAGTTCAACTATATCTTTCTTCATCCGCCTCCACCAGTAGTGCTGTCTCAAATCCTGAAATCAACTCTCGAAGCCCATCAACATTGGGTACACATATCCGACCCTGCATCCTCAATACTCCATTATCACCAATAGTCGCATCTCCGGCATCACGGTGCTGAACCTTGTCCTTGAGGACAAGCAAATGAGGGTCATCATACTATCGTTCCCTGATACGATCAAATAAGGAAGACCAAGAAACCACGCAAGCTAGAACCCGACTGGGCTCCGACAGATCCAATCTTACAAATTAGCTGGCTAAGGCCTGAACATCTATCGCCATAGGCCTCTCCGATGCTGGTAAATAAGCCAAACTACCCAAACTCTCTTTCCGGTGACTCAAAGCATCAGCCACCACATTGGCCTTGCCTGCATGATACAAAATAGTGATATCATAGTCCTTTAGCAACTCTAACCACCTCCTCTGACGCAAATTTTGATACTTTTGCTTGAATAAGTGCTGCAAGCTCCAATGGTCAGTATAAATCTCACAGGGAACACCGTATAAGTAATGGTGCCAAATCTTCGGGGCGTGAACAGTGTCAGCTAACTCAAGGTCATGAACAGGGTAGTTCTTCTCATGTATCTTCAACTATCTGGACACGTAGGAAATCACCCTACTGTCCTGTGTCAACACCGCTCTGAGGCAAACCCTTGAGGCATCACAATAGACCGTATAAGACCCCGAACCTGTAGGCAGTATCAAAATTGGGGCTATGGTCAAAGCTGTCTTGAGCTTCTGAAAGCTCACCTCACAATCCTCCGTCCACTAAAACGGAGCACCCTTCTGGCTCAACCTGGTCATAGGGGTTGCAATCGATGAAAACCCCTCCACAAAACGACGGTAGTAGCCAGCCAAACCAAAGAAACTGCGGATCTTGGTAGCTAAGGATAGTCTGGGCCAACTCTGCACGGCCTTTATCTTCTTTGGATCCACCTGAATACCCCCACTCGATACCACGTAGCCTAAGAATGCCACTAAATCCAACCAAAACTCACATTTCGAGAATTTAGCATATAACTTCTTCTCTCTCAAAGTCTGAAGCACAGTCCTCAGGTGCTGCTCATGATCTTCTCGACTCCGGGAATACACCAGAATATCATCAATAAAGACAATGATGAGCGAGTCAAGATACGGCCAGAACACACTGTGCATCAATTGCATAAAGGTTGTTGGGGCATTGGTCAGCCCAAATTACATGACAAGGAACTCGTAATGACCATACCGAGTCCTGAAAGCAGTCTTCGAGATGTCGGGCTCCCGAATCTTCAACTGATGGTAACCTAAGCTCAAATCAATATTAGAAAACACTCGTGCGCCTTGAAGTTGGTCAAACAGATCATCAATACAAGGCAAAGGATAACGGTTCTTCATTGAAAGCTTGTTCAACTGGCAGTAATCAATACACATACGCATAGAACCATCTTTTTTCTTCACAAACAAGATAGGAGCACCCCAAGATGATACGCTGGGCCGAATAAAACCCTTATCAAGCAATTTCTGTAACTGATCCTTCAAATCCTTAAACTTAGGAGGAGCCATATGATACAGAGGGATAGAAATGGGCTGAGTGCCCGTCAACGGATCAATGCCAAAATCAATATCTCTATCAGGCAGCATGCCTAGAAGGTTAGCTGGAAACACATCGGGAAAATCCTGTACTACTAGAACTGAATCAACTGAAGGGGTATCAATACTAACATCTGTCATATAAGCTAAATACACGTCACACCCCTTCTCAACCATACGCTGAGCTTTAAGAAAAGAAATAACTCTACTGGGAGTGTGATCTAAAGTACCCCTCCACTCAACACGTGGTACACCTGGCATAGCCAACGTCACGGTTTTGGCGTGATCAAGAATAGCATAATGGGGAGACAACCAGTCCATGCCCAAGATAATATCAAAATCAACCATGCTAAGTAATAATAGATTGGCTCTGGTCTGAAAACCACTAAGAGCAACCAAACACAACCGACAAATGCGGTCCACAACAAGAGAATCTCCCACAGGAGTAGAAACTTAAACAATGGAACTTAAAGAATCCCGAGGTACACCTAAATGCGGAGGAAAATAAGAAGACACATAAGAGTAAGTAGAGCCTGGATTGAATAGCCAATGCATCTCTGTGGCAAACCAATATAATATTTGTGATGACAGAATCAGAGGAAACAACCTCGGTACGGGCAGGAAGGGCATAGTATCTGGCCTGGACTCTGCCTCTAGGGCGGCCTCTATCTCCCCGACCTCCACTTCTAGCTGGCTGAGCAGGTGGGGTAGCAACTAGAGCTGTAACCATAGCCTGACAACTCTGCGGGGCACGCTGTGGCTGAGATGTCTGTGGAGGTGCACCCCTCCCAAGTTTGGGGCAATTCCTCACCACATGGCATGTGTCACCACACTCAAAAAAAGCTCTGGAAGGACGTGGTGGCTGTGACTAGCTAGGGCCAAGTCTACAGGACTGACCTCTGAAAGCACCCGGCGCAGGAGGCACACCAAAAACCGATGGTGCATAATAAGGCTCCTGAGGTCTAGGAGGAGCTGGAGCACTACTGGCTACTGGAACAGCTGAATGAATAGGGAGACTCATATAACCTCTACTATAACGACCTGCAGCTGAGGTACGTGCACCGAAATAATGGCCTAACTCTCGAGATCTCTTGGCCTCCCTCTCCTCTCTCTCCCTAGCATGCATACCCTCGATCCTCCTAGCAATGCTCACCATCTGCTGATAAGAAATATCCATCTCCAACTAACGATCCATGCTAGATCTGATGCTAGGAATAAGGCCCTAAATAAACCGGCGAACCCTCTCGCGGACAGTAGAAACCAAGGCTGGTGCATGCCTAGCCAAACTGGTGTAACACACAGCATACTCTGAGACAGTCATAGTGCCCTGGCGCAAATGCTCAAACTTTGCGTACCATGTGTCCCTGAGGCTATGAGGAACATACTCTCTCAGGAATAGATCTGAAAACTGGGTCCAAGTCAGTGAAGCAGCCTCATCTAGACTGTCTAACTCATAGGTGCGCCACCACTCATAGGCATCTCCTCGAAGCTGGAAGGTAGTGAAAGAAACCCCGCTCGATCCTGAGATACCCATGGTATGGAGAATGCGGTAACACTCATCAAGAAATCCCATAGCATCCTCCGACGCTAGACCACTAAATATAGGGGGCTTGTACTTCTTGAACCTCTCAAGCCTCAATTGCTCATCCTCAAAAGTTGCTGCCCTGTACTCGGGCTAAACTGGCACTGCAGGCGGCACAAGAATAATCTCAAGGACCTGCTCAACATGCACTCACTGCTCAGGAGTGCAGGCGGCGGGAGTCTGTGCTCCTCCCCCGGCCTGAGACATAGCTGCAGCAAGGGGAAGCAACACTACCTGAGCCAAGGTGGTGTACATGCTCATGAAATGTGCCAAAGTCTCCTGAAGAGCTGGAGTGGTAGTAGTAGGTGTGTCAGGTTCCTGGAGTTTAGTTGGATCCACTGGTGGCACCTTCGCGGCATCTCGCGTAGGTGCTCTTGCTGCAACACGTGCGTATCCTCGTCCTCTACCCCAGCCCCGACCTCTTATGGCTGCAGTAAGGGGCGCAAGTGCTTGATCATCTCGGGTAGCATATGTCCTAACTATCTGTGAGAGAATAGAAGACAAAAGTTTAGAATTGTGTTGTCAAAATATCGCATGACAAGGAATCAAATGAAGTGGAAATTTTCCTAATGGTTACATAGCCTCTCGTAGATAAGTAAAGACGTCTCCATACCGATCCACGAGACTCTAATAAACCGGCTTGTGATCCATGACTCCTATGAAGCTAGAGCTCTGATACAAACTTGTCACGACCCCGGTTAGCCCTCCGTGAACCATTGTGACGGCACCTAATCTCCACGACTAGGTAAGCCTAAACTTGCGGAAGATAACCAAAACTTGCAAAAGTAAAACAATTTTAAAAAAAAATAGAAAAAAGGCAATAACAGCTTTAAATGTGCCGCTCGGCATACACCATAATTATATATACCTCAAAACCAATATCTAACTCCAAGACCCGGAAACCCTCGAATCACAAGCTAAGAAAGGGAGATACTACATAGCTCTAACTCCAAAATTTGTCTAATAAGAACAGAAAGTGCAAAAGGGCTAAATACTAAAAGCAGGAATAGAAAGGGACTTCTCGGTCTGTGGACGGGGTAGATGTACCTCGAAGTCTCTAGAGCAGTCGCCTCCCTCAAGGATAGTAGGCCTGATCAGCGGTACCTGGATCTACACATGAAAAACATGCACAGAAGGGGAATGAGTACACCATAGCGGTACTCAGTAAGTGCCAAGCCTAACCTCGGTTTGGTAGTAACGAGGAAGGTCAGGGCCCTACTGAGGTTAAACAAATATAAAGGTCAACAGTATAGGACAGAATAGTATAAATAAGTACGGTAGTAAAATAACATAGGATATAAAGAACAACAACAATTATACAGAACACGGTAAATATGGAAAGGAAATACAGCTCAGCACCAATAGCAACAATCGGGGATATCCTAGGATACCGTCCTATAGTCCCATATTTACATATCCAGTGAATCTCCCGGGATATCGTCCCGTAGTCCATCATATATATGTCCAAAGGATCTCCCGGGATACCGTCCCGTAGTCCAAATCATAGTGCACGGGGATCTACCGGAATCTCGTTCCATAGTCCCAAATGTAAATACCTAGTACTGGGGGAATCTATCGGGAGCATTCCCGTAGTTCCATAGGGGATCTACCGGGAATATAACCTGTAGTCCTAAAGTAAATATGTACGGGGATCTACCGAGAATCTAACCCGTTGTCCCAAAGTAAACATACAAGGGGAATCTACCGAAATCCCATATCCGTAGTCACAAAATAAATACACAGTAGCAGCAGGAAGATAAACAGAAATAGCAAAATTCATATTAAGGCAATAAATGATTCTAGCGTAGCATGCTGCACAGAATTCAAGTAAGGCGGTTAAATCAAATGAAGCAATTAAGTCACTTAGACATGCTTTCCTAAGCTAACAACAAGCTTAATAGTGCAAGTAATAGAAACAGGAAAGGAAACATAGTGGTAAGTACTTAAAGAAAATTTGATTTCCAACAATTAGCACAAGTACGCACTCGTCACCTCACGTACAAGGCATTTCAATTACCAAATATACCAATCCTAAGGGGAAGGTTTCCCATACAAGGTTAGACACGTCACTTACCTCGAACCGGCTCAAAATCAACCCAACACCACGTCTTTGCCACGAGTACTTGACTCCAGATGGCCCAAATCTATTCAATTCAATCGCATAGTGTAAATAACACTCCAAGTAACTGATTCTACAAATAAATTCTAAGCTAATACGCGAAATTTTGTAAAATGATCAAAGCGCCCCTTGGGCCTATGTCTCGGAATCGGGTAAAATTTATAGTTTGAGAATCCTCACACTCTCACGAGTCTAAGCATACCAAATTTATCCAAATCTGATGTCAAATCCCCAATCAAAACTCAATTTATTTGCCTAAGAACTTTTCCCCAATTTTCATACAAATTCTGAAATTAAAGGATGAATTCATGTTTAGTTTAACGGGTTACAAGAAAAAATGAGTTAAGAATCATTACCCAATCGATCTCTCTGAAAATATCTCAAAATCTCTCTCAAACCCGAGCTCCCAAGCTTAAGTTTTGATAAAAATGGCTAAAACCCTCGATTTTGAAATCTTATATCTGCCCAGAAAATTCCTTCTTCGCGAATGCGGTCAAAGCCTCGCGTTCGCGAATCATAAAATAACTTTGACCAATTTTCCTTCTTCGCGAACGCATCCCTCACTCCGCGAATGTGATGCCTTGCACAAAGAACCTTCGCAAACGCGACGGGCACCACACGAAAGCGATGCACAAAACTCCACTGGGCCAATTCCTCTTCCGCTAACGCGAAGCCCAATCGCGAACGCATAACACAACCATCCAATCTCTTCGCGAATGCGGAGGCCCTATCGCGAATGTGAAGGCCAAACTTTCCCCCCAGTCCCAGCTCCTCTTCGTGAACGCGAGAACCCACTCGCGAATGCGATGAGGGAAACCAGAACTGACTGCTGCAAAAATTTTCTGCAATTTCCTAAGTTCAAAAAATGACCCATTGATCATCCGAAACACACTTGAGGCCCCCGGGACCTCAACCAAACTTGCCGACCAATCCTAAAACATCATTCAAACTTGTTCCAACCTTCGGAATGCTCAAAACAATATCAAAACACCTATTTTTCATCGAATTCAAGATTAAAAATTCCAAACACTCTAAAAACACACTTTCAATCAAAAAGTCTACCAAACCTCGTCCGAATGACCTAAAATTTTTCACACACATTCCAAATGACATGATGGAACTACTGCAACTCTTGGAATTCCATTCTAACCCTCGGATCAAAATCTCACTATCGAACCGGAAACTTCCAAAATCCAGCTTTCGGCATTTCAAGCCTAAATTAGCTACGGACCTCCAAAACACAATCCGAACACGCTCCTAACCCCAAAATCACCCAACAAAGCTAACAGAACCATCAGATTTCCATTCCGAGGCTGTCTTCACACAGTTCCGACTACGGTCAACTTTCCAACACTAATTTAGGGACTAAGTGTCCCAAAACTCTCCAAAACATAAAACTGAACATCCTGGAAATCAAAAGAGCAGAAATATGCTCGGGGAAAGCAGTTTATAGGGGATCAGGGCATTAATTCTTATGACGACCGGCCGGGTCGTCACATCGCATCTGGAGAGAAATGAAATATTAAATAAAATAAAACAAAATAAATACCTCTTGAGGCCGGGATGCAAGGCCTGAAGATGATGAACTGAAAACCTTTATTTATTTCAAGTGATTAATTACAATCGAGAGAGATTTACAGTAGAGAGAAGAATTGAAGAGAGGGAGGGGATTTTGTTCCTATATCCCTCCAAATGAGAGAAGGCTTCTACTTATAGAAAAATTAAAAACATAAAGAATCTATGTACAGTAAAGTGAGTCCCTTATGTGCGTCCCTTACACAGTGTATTTACCATGTTAAACAATGTATCTACTGTGTATACATATTTATATCTAGCTGAAATTAATAAATTGATAAAAATACAGATACTATTTGCAAAATGGTTATTGCAGGCTTTGCTGGCCAACTTCGTGGCTGGTGGGATAACTATTTATCCACTGAAGAAAAGCTTTGGTTATTAATGCAATAGCCACTGGCGAGGGAGTTGATAACTTAGACATGGCTCTAGTAAAAAATAGAGAAGATGTTGTTTATACCCTTGTCCTTAAAATTCTAGAACATTTCAAAGGTAGATTTACCAATCAACATGAGATTGTCTGTACTCTGCTAAATGGTCTTAGATGTAAGACCCTTAGTGAATTCAGATGGTACAAAGATACGTTTATGAGTAGGGTTATGGAATTACCCGAAAATAAATATGATCATTGGAAAGCTAAGTTTATAGATGGTCTTCCCTCCTTATTTGCTGAGAGAGTAAGAAAAGCATGAAATTCAAATTTCTAGCATCTTTAAGAGCTGCCAAAAATGTCTCTAGTAACCCTTTGAGGGTTAATGGGTTACACGCAACTTAAACTATGCCAATAGGACGGTAATTGAAATGATGTTTATATAAATCAATATTGTTTTTGTTTAACAGACGAATATTCTGTTCAGAAGAGTTTAATGCCAGAAAACGTGGTACCAATATTATTAGGTAAAATAAAAGGTGCTTGAGGAGGGTATATAACGACTAGAAGACGAGTTAGGTGATAAGGTTTATAGTTTGTTATACACTTCTGGATCAGAATCTGATTATAATTCTGAGACTGATTCTGAAGCTGAAGTTAATTTACTTGATTTATCTGATAGTGATTAAAATATTGATAATATTTGTACTACTTGTAAAGGTAATACTTGTACATGTTATGATGATGAATTTTATAAATTACAATCTCAATTTCAAGACATGAATATGAAAACTATTACATCTTACAATGTAATAGATCTTTTAAAAGAAGTTACTGATGAAAAACTTCGTGAAAAAATTATTAATTTGGCTGCAAGTTCAAGTTCTAGTAGTTCAAAAATCTTTTGAAAAACAAAAGAACGAATTTGAATATTCTGCGCCTTATTCTTTGTCTGAATTTAATAAACGTCTTCATAAGACCAATACGCCAAGCAGATGTCACGACTCCAATTCGCCCCCCGTGAACTGTAGTGACGACACCTAGTCTCTACGACTAGGTAAGGCTAACAAATACGGAACATAAACGAAACTTGCGGAAGAAGTAATCAAAAGCCAAAATAACCACATGAAAACATTAGTTAAAATGCCGCTCGGCATATACGACACAATATTCTCAAAATCAAGTACACTATCCCAAAACCCGGAAACTCACGGAACCACAAGCCTTTGGATATCTACAATGTCTAACTCCAGAATATCTAACAAGGGAAAGAAATATAGAAGGGCAAATGTTTAAAAGCTAGAATAGAAAGGGACTCCTCGGTATGCAGACGCGGAAGATGTACCTCGAAGTCTCTAGAGCAGTCGCCTTACCTCATGGGTGATAGGATTGAGTCGTAGAACCTGGATTTGCACATGAAAAACATGCGCAGAAGGGGCATGAGTACACCACAACGGTATTAGTAAGTGCCAAGCCTAACCCCGGTCAGGTAGTGACGAGGAAGGTCAGGGCCCTACTGAGGTTAAATAAATATAAAGATCAACAGTATAGAATAGAACAATATAAATAAGTACAGCAGTGAAATAACATAGGATTTACAAGACAACAACAACTATACAGAAGCAAGGTAAACACGGAAAAGAAATACAGCTCGGCACTAATAATAACAATCGAGGATCTCCTAGAATACCGTCCTATAGTCTCATGTGTACATATCCAATGGATCTCCCGGGATCCCGTCCCGTAGTCCAACTCATAGTGCATGGGGATCTACCGGAATCCCATTTTGTAGCCCCGAAGGTAAATACCCAGTACTGGGGGAATCTACCAAGTGCATTCCCGTAGTTCCATATAACTGAGCAGGAGGATCTACCGGAATCCCACATCTGTAGTCCCAAAATAAACAAACAAGGGGAGCTACCGGAGTCCCACATTCGTAGTCCCAAAATAAATACACAACAGCAACAGGAAAATATACAGAAATGGCATCACTTCATATTAAGGCAACAAGTGATTCTAGCCTAGCATGCTACACATAATTTAGGTAAGGCAGGTTGAGCAAATAAAGAATTTAAGTCACTTAGATATGCTTTCCTAAGCTAACAACATGCTTAATAGTGCAAGTAATAGAAACAGGAAAGGAAACATACTAGTAATTACTTAAAGAAAATCGGATTTACAAAAATTAGTACAAGTACGCACTCGTCACCTCATGTACAAGGCATTTCAAATACCAAATATACCAATCCTAAGGGTAAGGTCCCCCACACAAGGTTAGAGAAGCCACTTACCTCGAACCGGCTCACAAATCAATTAGAAACCACGCTCTTGCCACGAGTACTCAACTCCAAATGACTCAAATCTATTCAATTCAATTGCATAATGTAATTAACACTTCCAGTAACTGATTCTACAAAGCAATTCTAAGCGAATACACGAAATTAGGTAAAATGACCTAAACGCCCCTCGGGCCCACGTCTTGGAATCGAGTAAAATTTATATTTTCAGAATCCTCATACTCTCACGAGTTCATGCATACCAAAATTATCCAAATCTAAGGTCTTATTCCCAACCAAAAGTCGAATTCTAGGTCTAAGAACTTTCTTCCAACTTTTCCCCAATTTTCATCTCCAATCCGAATTTAAATGATGAAACTAACTATAGATTGATAGAATATAACTAGAAAGGATTAAAGAATCGTTACCCAATGATCTCCTCTTCAATTTCCTCCTAAAATCGCCCTCTCCTGAGCTCCAAATCAAATTTCCATCTTTTGAAACTAAACCCTCGAAATTTCATATTTCAACCCAGTTGTTTCCGCATCTGCGGTCAAATAATCGCATCTGCGGTCAAATAATTGCATCTGCGATACCTCTTCTGTGGTTGGGGAACCGCTTTTGTGGTTCTCACTTAAAAACCCAATCTCGCACTTGCGACCTCAATTACGCATCTGCAGTCACGTAGATGCGGTTCCTTATGACGCTTCTGCGGCTCCAGCCCCCCTTCCTCATTTTCTCTTCTTCATTCCGAGTCCTTAAGAACCTATTTTAGCATCTCCTTGATTTGCGTGTGCAGTTCAGGCGCGTACCTGGAAAGCCTTAAGTGAAAATCTGTGAAAATGTTGAAATTTTGACTTAAAATACATTTAAGTTGACTTCGGTCAACATTTTAGGTAAACAGACATGGACCCATGATTTGACGGTCCTAGAGGGTCCGCAGAAAAATATGGGACTTGGACATATGCCCGGAATCGAATTCCGAGGTCCCAAGCCCGAGAAATGAATTTTTAAAGAAAATTGTTTTCTGAAAATTTCTTTAAGGTTTGGAAATGAAATGCATTTAGAATTTGATGGTGTCGGGCCCGTATTCCGGTTCTGGAGCCCGATACAGGTCTTATATATGAAATAAGATGAGTTTGTGAAATTTGGCAAGATACGGAAGTCGTTTGAGGTGATTCAGACCCGTAGTTGTGAAAATTCATACTTTGAAGGTTTTGAGTTTTTTCTTAGATTTCTATGATAAATTCGTTGTTTAAGAGGTTATCTTGGCGATTTGATCGCACAGATGAGCTCATATGATATTTTTGAGTTAGTACGTATGTTTTTTTTGGAGCCCCGAGGGCTCGGGTGAGTTTCGGAAAGTTTTGAACTCATAAAAAGTTGCAGGTTTTTGGTTGTTCAGTGCCCAGGGATTTTGTTCTTCGCGTTCGTGTGGTCCCACTCATAAATGTGTAAGGCAAATCTCCCAGGTGCTAGATTTCTTCTTCGTGAACGCGAATCCTGAGATGCAAACGTGAAGATGACGGGGGAGTACCCTTTGCCAACGCGTCCAGGTGCTCGTGAAAGCGTAAGGAAATTGGCCTGGGGGAGGGATTCTCACTTGTTCTACGCGAACGCGGCCACTGGCCCGTGAATGCGAAGGCTCGAGGGGTCAAAGCTCCATGAACGCAATCCCAATGTCACGAACACGAAGGTCACTGAGGCCTAACTCATCGCGAATGCGACATGCCTATTGCAAACGCGATGAAGGCATGTCCACTGATTTTATAACATAAGCCAAATTGGGATTTAATCAAAATGTCATAACTTCTTCTTCCAAACTCCAAATTGGGCAATTTTTGAAAGGGGATTTCACCATAAATCCATAGGTATGTAATCTTAGACTCATTTTCTTCAATTTCCATTAACACCCATTAGATTTCTAGGCTTAAATCATGTTTTTAAGGGTAGAAAATTAGGGATTTGGGTGGAGTTAGGGCTTTTTGTATAATTGTGATTTAGACCTCGTTTTGGGGTCGAATTTTTGAATATATATTCGGGCTCGTGGGTGAATGGGTGATCAGGTTTTGGTCCGAACCTCGTCTTTTGACCAAGCTGGCCCGGGGTCAATTTTTAACTTTTGGGAAAAATGATGGGAACACTATAATTAAGCATTGGAATTGAATTGTATAGAGTTTATTAATGTTATTAAGTCAATTATGTCTAGATACAATTGATTTGGAGCCAAATTCAAAAGGAAAAGCAGTGCTTGAGGCTTGAGTTGGTCGTGGAAGTTCAAGGTAAGTGGTTGGTATAACCTTAACTTGAGGGATTAGGAGTTGTGTCCTATTTGCTACTTGCTTCTTGTTGAGTACGATGTATAGGCATGGTGACGAGTATCTATATGTTGGTGTCGAGCATGACCGTGAGTCTTAATTGATATTTATTGTGTTCTTAAATAATACTACGGATGCTTAAGTTTGATGATTCTCTGTATTGAGCAAGGATTATGATTATTCTCATGAAAATTACTTATGGCTTAGTATTGGTGTTAGCTGAGGTAGTTAGAAGTTGGAACAAGTTTGGTTATAGTTGTTTCTCCCTTGCCGGGACGTAGTTACTGATACTATCGATCCCCTTGCCGGGATAGTGTAGTTATTTATTGAACCCTTTGCCAGAACTCTTGTTATGATTGTTGTTGATTGTATATATGGATCGGGTTGCGCGCCGCAACAATAATATATATGAATCGGGTTGCACGCCGCAACAATATTATATGTGGATCGGGTTGCACGCCACAATAATGATATAATTGGATCGGGTTGCACGCTGCAATAATGATATAATTGGATCGGGTTGCACGCCGCAACAGTGACAAGTGATATGGATCGGGTTGCACGCTGCAATAGTGTTGTAATGTGTTGGGATCGGGTTGTGCGCCGCAATAATTGATGATATAAAGTGTTTATAGATTGGTTACAAGTTCCTTATCGTTTTGTTGTAAATTCTAAGTTGTCCTTATGCCTTTTTCTTGATTTACAGTCGATATTGATATACCCCCACAACATGTACCCCCCCTCCCATCTGTACTTGTTTATTCCTGTTTTATTTACCGCTATATATTATATAACTGCACAAGTTTATTTGGTAGTCTGGCCCTAGCCTCATCACTACTTCGTCGAGGTTAGGCTAGGCACTTACCAGCACACGGGGTCAGTTGTGCTGCTGCTACACTCTGCACTATGTGCAGATCCCGGAGCAGCTCTTGGACCATAACAGTTGGGTGGCTGTATTCAGTCCAGCTCGAGATCCCGAGGTACTCCTGCAGGCGTCCGTAGGCCCGACATTCTCTTCTATCTTATTATGTGTTATGTTTTCATTTGTTTCCGAGATAGATTGTATTTTCGTTTCAGACACTTGTATGTAGTACTCATAGACAGTCCGTGATATTGTGACACTGGATTACGGGTAGAGGCGTATGTTGGCATTGTAGTACTGGCTTTGGTTATTTTATCATTTTAAGTGTTCCGCTTGTTCTATTTATCGTTAATGTTCAATGTTGATTGCCTGTTAATGTAAATTGTTAAAAAGAGCTAAAATGAAAGAGTTAGTGATTCTTTATTTCGCGGCTTGCCTAGCTTCCACGAGTAGGCGCCATCACGACTCCCTAGGGTGGGAAATTCGTATCATGACATGACTTCTGAGCCGCTTCTACGGCACCGCACCTGTGGGACCCAAACCGCAGGTGCGGTTATGACAGATAACACCTGAAGCTGCAAATTTCAAACTCTAAAAATCTTTCTGTTAACCGTCCGAAATCACCCCGAGGCCTCCAGGACCTCAACCAAATATGCCAACAAATCATAAAATATCATTAAAACTTGTTCCAACCATCGGAACGCTCAAAACAACATCAAAACACCTATTTTTCATTGGATTCAAGCCTAAGAATTCTAGAAACTCTAAAAATACGCTTTCGATCAAAAAGTCTATCAAACCTCGTCTGAATGACCTAAAACCTTTTACACACGTCACATTCAACACTACGGAGCTACTCCAACTTCCGAAATTCCATTCCGACCCACGGATCAAAATCTCACTATCGAACCAGAAACTTAAAAATTCGACCTTTCGGCATTTCAAGCCTAAATTAGCTACCGACCTCCAAAACACAATTCGAACACGCCCCTAAGCTTGAAATCACCCAACGGAGATAACGGAACCATCAGATTTCCATTCCGAGGTTGTCTTCATACTGTTCCGACAACAGTCAACTTTCTAACACTTAAGCTCTCATTTAGGGACTAAGTGTCCCAAAACTCTCCGAAACTCAAAACCGAATATCCCGACAAATCAAAATAGTATAAATAAACTTGGAGAAAGCAGTTAATAGGAGATTGAGGCATTAATTCTTAAGACGACCGGCCGGATCGTCACAGTAGAAATGCTTCTTTTGATGACTTAAAAGTCGAAATTAAAAATTTGAAAAGAGATATTAAGTCTCTTAAACAAAATCAAATGATTTATGATCATCGAATTACTCAAATTGAGAAAAATAATTCTCTAACTGATTTTTCGACTAAAGGAATTTCTGAATTTTCAAATGACTATGGAAAAGAAATTTCTGATTTATATGATAGTAAAAATTCGATTGATGAAAAACCTGACATGTTTTTAGGTATGATGCAAATTGTTACTGCTCATAAATGGTACATTAAATGTACTATTTTGATTGATAATAATTTTTCTATAACTGATATTGCCATGATTGATAGTGGAGCTGATGTAAGTTGCATTCAAGAAGGGCTAATACCCACTAAATATTTTCAGAAAATCACTCATTTAGTTAAGTCTTCTTCTGGTCATGCTTTAGATATAAAGTATAAATTACCGAATACTCATATTTGCCAAAATAAGGTCTATATTCCTCACTTCTTCTTTTTGGTAAAAAAAAACAGTTATACCCTCCTATTATACTTGAAACTCCTTTTATTAATGATATTTATCCTTTTACTAGCATAGACTCGAAAGGTTTTACTGCTACATATCAAGATAAAAAGATAAGTTATTCTTTTGTTACAGATCGCATAACTAGATATATTAATACTCTGATTAATATGAAGTAGAGACATATTGATTCCTTGCAGTTTTGAGTATGAATATATTCGATACTTTACAATCTGCTAAAGTTCAGCAAAAAATTAAATTGATTGCTGAACAAATGGCTATTGATATTTGTGCCGATCATCCTAGCGCCTTTTGGAATCGGAAAAGCCACATTGTCACTCTTCCTTACGAAGAAAACTTCTCCGAGGATGATATTCCTACTAAATCTCTACCTTGCCAGATGAACGTTGAATTGGTCGAATTCTGCAAAAAAGAAATTGATAATTTGTTACAAAAGGGTTTGATAAAACCTTCAAAATCTCCTTGGTCTTGTTCTGCATTTTAAGTAAACAATGCTGCAGAGAAGGACCTCCCATTAATGGGAGGTATCAGAGCCTAGGAACTTTCGTGGTGAAAATATGTAATAGATATGAAAATATTTAACATAGATATGATGTTTTTTGAAATGGATTTGGGAAAAACAAGTACTAAAAGTACTAGACTTGAAGAAGTAGATATACCTCAAAACCTTGATTTGTTAAACAAATGGACGATTCCTAAAGTTTATATTAAAACCATTTATGATTATGGTTCGTTTGATAAACTTTCTTCAAAACAATTGATAAAAACGGCTGAACAGTCTTTGGCAATAAACTCATCTGAATAGACTATTCATCTGTTAAATAAACACGTTATTGATTTATATAAACATCATTTCAATTACCTGCATATTGGCATGGTTGAAGTTTCATTTAAACCATTAACCCTCAAAGGGTTACCAAATACATTTTTGGCAGCTCTTAGAGATGCTAGAAATTTGAATTTCATATAGTCTCTGATTGGTTACATTGAATCTAATTTTGTCTATGATCTAGTATATTTTAATATTCAACCCAATCTGCAACTATCTCTTTCTGATGTTAATGTACTCAATGCATTGACGTTAAATGTGAAAACGTATGGTTATAATTATGCACCTGGTTCTGAACTTATATGTTTATCGTACAAAATTTATTTTAAATTATTATCCACGTTAAATCCTCGATGTAAATTATATGATACATCGGATAAGACTATACTGGTGGAAACCAATTTTGCGAAGTCTAAGGTCACCATAAGGAGACCTATTAAGTGAGAAGAAATTAATTTCCCAACTACCTGGACTTTAAATTCGGTAATATCCCCAAGTCAGATCACTAATGACTTGTCAAACAATGAATTTTTGCATATTACTCAAAATCCGGATGGTAGGATTTGTATTTAATTTGATGATAAGTCTACTATTTATAATAGATATTTGTTTTCTAATCATAGACTCTTACCTGTTATTCAATATATATCTCCTGTTGAACCAGTCTATGGTCCATCCCAAAATCGTGCAGCCTCCTTACACACTATTTTTACAAAAATTAGTGGTGCGCCGGTTGAAAGGGTTAACGTTATCCCTCAAACAAATATTGTTCAGGATAATAATAATTTTTCTGATAAGGATATTCCTTCTGTATTCGAAATGGATTTCGACCCCAATGATACTTAATGATTCCACACCAAATTGATTTTAGCCAGGGTCGCGGGCAAGAAAATATATTCAAAAAGAATTTTTTAGTGATAAATAGAACCCGTTTAAAACTTGGTTGTTCGAAACTTATAGCAAAGATTATTTAAATAATATTTCTCAAGAGTTTTATGAAACTTGTGCTTTTCATAGTCAAATTATGTATTTTGTTCCTTGGTTTATAGCAACTTATTTACCAATTTTTATAAAGATTTTAGAAAGATCTTATAAAGATGGGAGTGGTAATATTGTTAAAGCTATATACCCTCCTCAAGCACTTTTTATTTTACCTAATAATACTGGTATCATGTTTTTTGCCTTCCAAAAATTTATTGATGAAAATGTTACAGCAGTCAACATCGCTGAAATTAATGAATTGATTTTTCAAAACAATTATTTGGGATTATATGTAAAAATTTTGGGTTAACATATCAGTTCTCTAGACAAAAAACGTTATGAATTGATAGTTTTGATAAAAGAAATGGGTACTAACAAAAAGACAACTAATATTGCCTCCACTTCAGAAAGCAAATAAGATGTTCAAACTGTTCTTACTCATGTTCAAAGACCTCCTAAGATTCAGGATTTTAAATTTAAGTCTTTTAATGATTTAGAAGAACTTCTTGATAAAAAGCTTTCTGGTTTAAATAAAAGACCAATTGATTTATCAAAAAAATGTGCTAATATTATTTAGACTATATTTGATTATAAAAATGAAACATGGTCCGAGTTTAATAAACTCAAGGGTTTAAATAAACTCAATAGTAAGTATGCCGACAAACCCAGAATGCAAACTTACAATTATTCCCGTCCTACTCCTCAAGATATGTTAATAGAGGAATGAGATTGGAATCAGACTAATACGTCTTACAGTGGTTCCAAAATTTATGAATGGAATCTTGATGGTTTAACGGATAGACAGTTAACTATTCTTGTACATAAAATGCTTATGTACGCAACTATAAAAGTGTTAAAAATACAGATAGAACTATTTCTAAAATGATTATTGCAGGCTTTTGTGACGACCCGACCGATCGTTTTAAGAATTTACGCCCTGATCCCCTATTAACTGCTTTCCCCGAGTCTATTTCTGCTATTTTGATTTGCCGGGATGTTCGGTTTTAAGTTTCGGAGAGTTTTGGGACACTTAGTCACTAAATGTGAGCTTAATTGTTGGAAAGTTGACCATCGTCGGAATAGTATGAAGACGGCCTTGGAATGGAAATCTGATGGTTCTGTTAGATCCATTAGGTGATTTTGGGCTTAGGAGCAGGTTCGGATGGTGTTTTGGAGGTCCGCATCTAATTTAGGCTTGAAATGTCGAAAGTTGAATTTTTGAAGTTTCCAGTCTGATAGTGAGATTTTGATCTGATGTTCGGAATGTAATTCCGAGAGTTTCAGTAGTTCCGTTGTGTCATTTGGGAAGTGTGTGCGAAATTTTAGGTAATTCAGACGAGATTAGATAGACTTTTTGATCGAAAGCGTATTTTGAGAAATTTGGACTTCTTAGGCTTAAATCCATGGTTAATTCGAGGTTTTGATGTTGTTTTAGGTGTTTTAAGGATTGGTACAAGTTTGAATAAGGTTTAGGGATATGTTGATGCCTTTGGTTTAGGTCCCAGGGGGCCTCAGGGTGATTTCGGATGGTTAACGAGAAGTTGAGGAAATGTTGCAGCTGCTGTATTTTTGCTGCTTCTGGTATTTTTGCATCTGTGGTTTGGGGACCGCAACTAGGGTGGGATTTCGGGCAGGATCGGGATGTTTTAGACTTAAAACCAGAAGTTGCAGGTATTTGAAGCCAGGCTTCGCGGTCCGCCGTGGAAGCTTCACGACCGCGGTGGGGGCTCTGCGAACGCGGTGGGATTTGTGCGGTCTGCGGTGAGCAAGGCCAAGCCTTCGCAGCCGCGCTCGATTTCTTGCGGTCCGCGGTGGGCTCCTGTGCGGCCGCGGTCCATTTTGTGCAGTCCGCATAGGGTACTGGACCACAGTACCTCAGGAAGACCTGTGCGGCCGCAGTCCATTTTGTGTGGTCCGCACAGGGGGGCTCTGAGAGGGGTATAATTAGACAGGATTTTCAGCCATTTTTCATTTTTCAAAACCCCAAAAACATAAGAGGCGATTTTTCAAACAACCTTCCTTCTCCAAATCAATTGTAAGTCATTTTTAACTAGTTTTCTTCAATCATTAACATCTTTTAACATGATTTCAACTTCAAATCAATGATTTTCATGGGGGAAATTGGGTGTTTTGGGTAGAACCTAGGTTTTTTAAAAATTGGGGATTTGGACCTCGATTTGACGTCCGATTACAAAATAAATTACATATTTGAGCTCGTGGGGGAATGGGTAATCGGGTTTTGGTTCGAACATCGGGTTTTGACCACATGGGCCCGGGGGTGATTTTGACTTTTTGGGTAAAACTTTGAAAAACTCATTTTTCATACATTCAATTTGATTCATTTAGCATGTATTGATATAATTAAGTAACTTGTGGCTAGATACGAGCGAATTGGTAGAGGAATCAAAGGGTAAAGCTATATTGAAGCTTGAGTTGTGTTCGAGGCATCGAGGTAAGTGTTTGGTCTGACCTTAGCTTGAGGGATTAGGAGTTGTGTCCTATTTGCTATTTGTTTCTTGTTGAATACGACGTATAGGCATGGTGACGAGTATCTATGCGTTGGTGTTAAGCATGACCGTGAGTCTTATATTGTGATTTTCATGATTTCGTTGTATTATTCATGCCTTGATGAAGATTTCTAATTGTTGTATAAAGTTTGTGGCAAGAATTGTGACCTATGAACATTGAGAAGCATTGGCTCAAGTTGTATAACGATATTGCGAAAGTATAAGTGACAATTGAATTTTTAGAGCATTGGCTCGAGTTGTGATATGAGTTGTGAAAGTATAAGTAATAATTAAAACTCTAGAGCATTGGCTCGAGTGGTGAAGTGAACTGTGAAGTAAGAGTGAGAAAGAGAAGAAATCATTATTTTGCCCCCTTTCCGGGCTATTGTTGAATTGTGGTTCCCTTGCATTTTGTTCTTAATTGATAATACGGATGCTTAGGTTAATGATTCTTTGTGTTGGGTAGGAATTATGGGTATAGCTGAGGTAGTTAGGTGTCAGAATGAGGTTCGTTATAGCTGAGGTAGTTAGGTGTGGTGACGAGTTGGTTATCGCTGAAGTGGTTAGATGTTGTAATGAGTTTGGTTATAGCTGAGGTAGTTAGGTGTGGTATCAAGTTTGGTTATAGCTGTTTCTCCCTTGCCAGGACGTGATTGCTTATGCTGTCGAATTCCTTGTTGGGATAGTGTAGACCTTATTGACCCCTTGTCGGGACTCTTGTTATGATTGTTGACAATATTATATATGGATCGGGTTGCACGCTGCAATAATATTATATATGGATCGGGTTGCACGCCGCAACAATATTATATATGGATCGGGTTGCACGCCGCAACAATATTATATATGGATCAGGTTGCTGTGACGACCCAAGGGGTCATCACCGTAATTCTTCCAATTGGACAAGGATCTGTCATATGAGGAGGAGCCGGTGGCAATTCTAGAACGACAGGTTCGACAGTGGAGGTCGAAGAGTTTTCCTTCGGTGCGGGTTCAGTGGAGAGGTCAGCCTCCTGAGGCATCGACCTGGGAGTCCGAGTCCGATATGCAGAGCCGTTATCCTCATTTATTTTCTGACTCAGGTACTTCTTTCTTTTGTCCATTCGAGGACGAACGATTGTTTTAGAGGTGGAGAATGTGACGACCCAAGGGGTCATCACCGTAATTCTTCCTTGTTCCGTGCTCCCGAGGCCTTAAAAACCTCGCTTTTAGTTTCCTCGATTGGCGTGCACAGTTCGAGCGCGTAGCCGAAAAGTTTTTATGTTAGAATATGTGAATTATGTGAAACATTTGATGAATTTTGGTATTAATATGCATAATGTTGACTTCGGTGAACATTTTGGGTAAACAGACCCGGACCTGTGATTCGACGGTCCCGGAGGGTCCGTAGAAAAATATGGGGCTTGGGCGTGTGCCCAGAATCAAATTCTGAGGTCCCAAGCCCGAGAAATGAATTTTTGAAAGAAACTGTTTTTCTGAAATTTGATATGAAAATTTGAAATGAAAAAGGGGTTAGAAAATATAGGTATTGGGCTCGTATTTTGGTTCTGACACCCGGTACAAGTCTTAAATATGTGTTAAGCACTATCTGTAAAGTTTGGCTAAAAACGGACATCATATGACGTGTTTCGGACTAAAAATGGAGAGTTTGAGTTATGAAAGTTGAAGAAAGAAAATCATGTGTTTGAGGCTTGATCCTATGTGTTATTTGGCGATTTGATCGCACGAGTAAGTCCGTAAGATGTTTTTAAGGTTGTATGCATGTTTGGTTTGGAGCCCCGAGGGCTCGGGTGAGTTTTGAATGGGGCCCGGGAGGTCTTGGACATAAGAAAATGCAGGTTCAGGTGTTGCAGACACCAGCGCGACTGCGGTCATTTCCGCGCGGTCCGCGCTGGAGCCGTGCGGCCGCGATGCATTTTTGTGCGGTCCGCGTGGCTGAGTCTGAGGGTTAGGGTTTCAGGTTAACCAGCACGGCCGTGCACCAAAACAGTGCGGTCCGCGCTGGAAGGGTTCAGAGAAGCCCCACTTTTCTCCCACTCGGCGCGGCCGCAACACATTTTTGTGCGGTCCGCGCCAGGTCCTCATAAAGGTATACAAGTTCGGAAAATCTCAGTCATTTTTCACTTTTCAAAAACCCAAAACCTAAGAGACAATTTTCCAAACAACTTTTTTTTTCCAAAACGATTGGTAAGTGATTTCTAACTTAATTTCTTTATTCCTTAACATCTTTTAACATAATTTCAACTTCAAATCAAAGATTTTCATGGGGAAAATTGGGTGTTTTGGGTAGAACCTAGGTTTTCTACAAATTGAGAAGTTGGACCTCAATTTGGGGTCCGATTTAAAAACAAATCATATATTGGGATTCATGATGGAATGGGTAACCGGGTTTTGGTCCGAACCTCGAGTTTCGACCAAATGGGTCCGGGGGTATTTTTGACCTTTTTGGGAAAAACCTTGAAAAATCTATTTTTCATGGATTGGAGATGATTCATTTTGTAATTATTAATGTGATTAAGTAACTTATGACTAGATTCGAGAGGATTGGTGGTGGAATCAAGAGGTAAAGCTATACTAGAAGCGTGAGTTGAGTTTGGAGCATTCGAGATAAGTGTTTGTTCTAACTTTGGCTTGAGGGAATAGGATTAGGATGATATTTTCTACTTTCTAATGTGGAGTACGGTGTATAGGAATGGTAACGGTTATCTATGCACCGGAGTCTAGCTTGACCGTGAGTCTTGATTGCTTTTAATTCAAATAATGTGACACAAGCTCCTTGTTTATTTGATGAGTTTCACATAATATGAACGGTGAGGTAAAATTGCGATTGGTGTACTTTTGGAGCGTTAGCTCGAACATGAATGTGTTAGTTGAGGAAGAATGGATTTAAAAAGGAGAACGTGTTGTGAATACTCCCTTGCCGGGATGTGTAGATTGATATATATATTCTCCCTTGTCGGGATATTTTGGGCTGTTAGTTGTACCCTTGCCGGTTAAAGGTATTGAGTTGTTATTCTCCCCTGAAGGGGTCTACTATATGAAGTCAGATATTATGAACTATATTATGGGATCGTGTGGCACGCCGTCCACTTATATATGATATTATGGGATCGTGTGGCACGCCGTCCACTTATATATGATATTATGGGATCGTGTGGCACGCCGTCCACTTACATATGATATTATGGGATCGTGTGGCACGCCGTCCACTTACATATGATATTATGGGATCGTGTGGCACGCCGTCCACTTATATATGATATTATGGGATCGTGTGGCACGCCGTCCACTTATATATGATATTATGGGATCGTGTGGCACGTCGTCCACTTATATATGATATTATGGGATCGTGTGGCACGCCGTCCACTTATATATGATATTATGGGATCGTGTGGCACGCCGTCCACTTATATATGATATTATGGGATCGTGTGGCACGCCGTCCACTTATATATATATATATCATGGGAACCGGAGTCTCTTCTGCTTATTTCCGATATTTCATTTTTATCTGTTACTCCCCGATAGCATGTCCCCTCCCAGTTTTACTTTGTATTATCTTGTTATTGTTTTCTCGCACTTGTTGTATATATATCTGTGTAGGTTAAATGTGGTAGGTACTGTCTAGCCTCGTCACTACTTCGCCGGGGTTAGGCCAGGCACTTACCAGCACATGGGGACGGTTGTGCTGATGCTACACTATATGCAAATATTTGTGCACAGATCAGGGAGCAGCTTACGGACCACAGCAGTAGGATTTCTGGGAGCTGTCTTCAGTCCAGGGGCTCTCGAGGTAGCCTAGCTGGCGTTCGCAGGCCGAAGTCCCTTTCCATGTTTTTCGTTTGTTCATCTTGTATCAGACAAACATGATGTATTTCCTTTCAGACATTGTTTGTAGTATTCTGTAGTAGTCCGTGAGCTAGTGACACCAGACCTTGGGTAGTGATGTGTATTAAACTTCCACACTTTTGGTTTTCAGTTGCTTTAGATTTAAAGCCTTCAGCTTAAATTTTGTCTCGTTTATTATATTGTTTGAAAGAAAGTAGGAAAGGTGTTTTAAATATTTGGCTTGCCTAGCTCTGATAGTAGGCGCCATCACGACACCCGATGGTGGGAAATCCGGTTCGTGATAGTTGGTATCAGAGCACTAGGTTACTTAGGTCTCACAACTCACGGACAAGCTCAGTAGAGTCTGAGGGATCGGTACGGAGACGTCTGTATTTATCCCACAGAGGCTACTAAGTTAGGAAAACTTTACCTTGTTCATTCTTGTCGTGCGATTCTGTTTCTCAAGTACTGATTGTCTTTCCACTTTGTTCTTTCGCAGATGGCGAGGACACGTGCTTCCTCTTCTACCGCGCAACAGCCTGAGCCCCCAGCAGCAGCCCCTATTAGGGGCAGAGGGCGAGGCCGAGGCCGGGGCAGAGCTCAGCCCCGAGCAGCATTTCCAGCGACGGAGCCTCAGGTCGATGTTGAGGAGGAGGTTCCGGCCCCAGCTATTCTAGTGGGCATAGCTCCGGTCCCAGAGGGTTTCATAGCCACTCTAGTGCTTCAGGACGCTTTGGTCCAACTGGTAGGCTTTATGGAGGGCATTTCTAGAGTGGGTTTGCTTTCCGTAGCTCCAGCCACATCTCAGGCTGGGGGAGGAGTTCAGACTCCCGATACTCGTACTCCAGAGCCGGTAGCTGCTCAAGCTCAGGTTCCAGCGGTTCAGCCAGCCATAGCAGTTCAGCCAGCTGTGGCAGCCCAGCCAGGTATTGCGGCTCAGTCCAGCGATGGTGCGACTATGTCCGCGGATGATTTGTGGAGGCTTGATCGTTTCACCAAGATCTTCACAACCACATATAGTGGCACTCCCTCAGAGGATGCTCAGGATTTCATTTTCAACTGTCATGAGGTTCTACGGACTATGGGCATTGTAGAGACCAATGGGGTCGACTTCACCACTTTTCGCCTGGCAGGATCCGCCAAGACTTGGTGGAGGGATTTCTGTTTAGCCAGGCCAGCAGGGTCGCCATCATTGACCTGGGATCAGTTTTCAGAGTTATTTATGGGGAAGTTTCTTCCAGTTTCTCAGCAAGATGCTCTTCGTAGGCAGTTTGAGCGTCTCCAGTAGGGTCCTATTACGGTCACCCAGTATGAAACCCAGTTCATTGATCTTGCTCGTCATGCCATTGTGATACTCCACACCAATAGAAAGAGGGTGCGGAGGTTTATTGATGGGTTGGCCCAGCCGATCCGCGTTCATATGGCCATGAGTGCCGGTAGTGAGATTTCATTTCAGGAGGCGGCAGATGGTGCCCGCCGGATAGAGATGGCACTTGCTCAGGGAGGTGGTCATGGGTCTGATAAGAGGCCCCGTCATTATGGTAGATTCAGTGGTACCTCGTCTGGAGGTAGGGATTCTTATGGTAGAGGCCATCCTTCGAGGCCCTTTCAGTCAGCTCTCCAGGCTTCTCATGGTACACCAGGTGGTCGTGGTTCTCAGCCGCAGTATTCTGACCAACAGCTCTTCAGTTCACCATCAGCACCTATCAGTGCACCACCACTTCGTTTTTCTCAGCAGCCGAGGGCTTGTTATACTTGCGGTGATGTGAGTCACATTGCCAGATATTACCCTCGAGCTTCCAGCAGCTTGCAGCAGCAGGGTTCTCGACTGATGATCCAGGCACCAGTTGCCCCACCGCCTGCCCAGCCGGCTAGAGGCAGGGGTAGAGGACATAGAGGTGGAGGTAGAGGTCTTAGAGGTGGAGCTCAGACCGCTAGAGGTAGGGGTCAGCCAACAATAGACCGTCCCAGGAATATGATTCAGGGATGTGGGTCCCAGCCCCGTTGTTATGCTTTGCCAGCCAGGCCAGAGGCTGAGTCATCAGATGCTGTGATTACAGGTACTATTCTGGTCTGTGATAGGGATGCTTCCGTGCTATTTGATCCCGGATCTACGTATTCATATGTGTCATCCTATTTTGCACCCTATTTGGTTATGCCTAGTGACTCGTTGAGTATTCCTGTTTATGTTTCAACACCGGTGGGTGATTCTATTGTGGTCGACCAAGTTCATCGTTCTTGTATCATAGTGTTTGGGGGTCTTGAGACCCGTGTTGATTTGTTGCTTTTGGACATGGTCGACTTCGATGTTATATTGGGGATGGATTGGTTATCCCCGTACCATGCTATCTTGGATTGCCATGCCAAGACCATAACCTTAGCCTTACCGGATTTACCCCGTTTAGAGTAGAGAGGGACTTCTGGTCATTGTACCCGCAGTGTTATCTCGTATATAAAAGCTCGGCGTATGGTCGAGAAGGGATGTTTGGCCTACTTGGCGTATGTTCGCGATTCTAGCGCGGATGCCCCTTCTATTGATTCTGTGCCTGTTGTCCGGGAGTTTCCTGAGGTTTTCCCTTCAGACTTGCCAGGTATGCCGCCCGACAGGGATATCGACTTTTGTATTGATTTGGCCCTGGGCACTCAGCCCATTTTTATCCCGCCATATCGTATGGCCCCGCCGGAGTTGAAAGAGTTAAAGAAACAACTGCAGAATTTGCTTGAGAAAGGTTTCATTAGACCCAGTGTTTCACCTTGGGGTGCGCCGGTGTTGTTTGTTAAGAAAAAGGATGGTTCGATGAGAATGTGCATCGATTACCGACAATTGAACAAGGTTACAATTAAGAATAAGTATCCACTACCGAGGATCGACGATTTATTCGACCAGCTTCAGGGTGCAAGGGTGTTCTCAAAGATAGATTTTAGATCTGGTTATCATCAACTGAGGATTAGGGCGTCTGATGTCCCCAAGACAACATTTTGCACTCGGTATGAGCACTATGAGTTTTTAGTCATGTCATTTGGATTGACTAATGCCCCAGCAACGTTCATGGAGCTGATGAACCGAGTGTTCAGACCTTATTTGGACTTGTTCTTGATAGTCTTCACTGACGATATTCTTATATACTCCCACAGTCAGGAGGAGCGTGAGCAGCACCTCAGAGTGGTCCTTCAGACCCTAAAGGATAGTTAGTTGTATGCTAAGTTCTCAAAGTGCGAGTTTTGGTTGAGTTCGGTCGCATTCCTGGGTCATGTCGTATCAGCAGCAGGTATTCAGGTAGACCCGAAGAAGATAGAGGCAGTCAAGAACTGGCCTCGACCAGCTTCAGCTACAGATATTCGGAGTTTCCTGGGGTTAGCAGGTTACTACCGTCGGTTCGTGGAGGGGTTTTCATCCATTGCAGCCCCTATGACCAGATTGACCCAGAAGGGTGTCCAGTTCAGGTGGTCGGACGAGTGTGAGGCGAGCTTTCAGAAGCTCAAGACGGCTCTGACTACGACACCAGTATTGGTTTTGCCCACAGGTTCAGGGCCATATACGGTCTATTGTGATGCGTCTCGTATTGGGCTTGGTGCAATGTTGATGCAAGAAGGCAAGGTCATTGCTTATGCTTCGAGGCAGTTGAAGATCCACGAGAAGAATTATCCAGTTCATGATCTCGAGTTGGCAGCCATTGTTCATGCCTTGAAGATCTGGAGGCATTACTTATATGGCGTGACGTGTGAGGTTTACACTGATCACAAGAGTCTTCAGTATCTGTTCAAGTAGAAAGAGTTGAATTTGAGGCAGAGGAGGTGGTTAGAGTTGCTAAAGGATTATGATGTTACTATCTTATACCACCCGGGGAAGGCCAATGTGGTGGCCGATGCATTGAGCAGGAAGTCCGCCAGCATGGGTAGTCTTGCTTATATTCCAGTCAGCTAGAGATCGCTTGCTTTGGATGTTCAAGCCTTGGCCAATCGTCTTGTGAGGTTAGATATTTCTGAGCCTAGCAGAGTGTTAGCTTGCACGGTTGCTCGTTCCTCACTATTAGAGCGTATCCGCGAGCGGCAGTTTGAGGATCCCCATTTGTGTGTCTTGAGAGACACGGTGTAGCGTGGAGGTGCCAAGAAAGTAACCTTAGATGATGATGGTGTATTGAGATTTCAGGGGCGAGTTTGTGTGCCCAATGTTGATGGGATTCGAGAGTTGATCTTAGCGGAGGCCCACAGTTCTCGGTATTCTATTCACCTGGGCGCTGCGAAGATGTATCAGGATCTGAGGCAGCACTATTGGTGGCGTAAGATGAAGAAAGACATCGTGGCGCATGTGGCTCGGTGTTTGAATTGTCAGCAGGTTAAGTACGAGCATCAAAGACCTGGTGGTCTATTTCAGAGGATTGCACTTCCCGAGTGGAAGTGGGAGAGGATTACGATGGATTTCGTTACTGGACTTCCGATGACTCGGAAAAAGTTTGATGCAGTTTGGGTCATTGTTGATAGGCTGACCAAGTCAGCGCATTTTGTTCCTGTTGCAGCCACCTATTCGTCCGAAAGGTTAGCAGAGATTTATATCAGGGAGATTGTTCGCCTTCATGGGGTGCCGTTATCTATCATTTCGGATCGGGGTACGCAGTTTACCTCGCATTTATGGAGAGCGGTTCAGCGAGAGTTGGGCACCGAGGTTGAGTTGAGTACAGCATTTCATCCCCAGACGGACGGTCAGTCCGAGAGGACTATTCAGATTCTTGAGGACATGCTCCGAGCCTGTGTCATTGATTTTGGAGGCTCGTGGGACCAGTTTTTGCCTTTAGCAGAGTTCGCCTACAACAATAGCTACCAGTCCAGCATTCAGATGGCTCTGTATGAGGCATTGTATGGTAGGCGATGTCGGTCTTCAGTTAGATGGTTTGAGCCGGGAGAGGCTCGATTATTGGGTACGGATCTGGTTCAGGAAGCCTTGGACAAGGTCAGGATTATTCAGGATAGACTTCGCACAAATCAGTCCAGACAGAAGAGTTATGCAGACCGCAAGGTCAGAGAGGCTGCTTTCATGGTTGGTGAGCGAGTATTGCTCCGTGTATCGCCTATGAAGGGCGTGATGAGATTTGGGAAGAAGGGCAAGCTCAGCCCTAGGTTCATCGGTCCATTTGAGATTCTTGATCGTGTGGGAGAGGTGGCTTATATACTTGCCTTGCCACCTAGCTTGTCAGCTATGCATCCCGTGTTTCATGAATCTATGCTCCGGAAATATCGCGGGGATCCATCGCACGTGTTGGATTTCAGCAGTGTCCAATTGGACAAGGATCTGTCATATGAGGAGGAGCCGGTGGCAATTCTAGAACGACAGGTTCGACAGTGGAGGTCGAAGAGTTTTCCTTCGGTGCGGGTTCAGTGGAGAGGTCAGCCTCCTGAGGCATCGACCTGGGAGTCCGAGTCCGATATGCAGAGCCGTTATCCTCATTTATTTTCTGACTCAGGTACTTCTTTCTTTTGTCCATTCGAGGACGAACGATTGTTTTAGAGGTGGAGAATGTGACGACCCAAGGGGTCATCACCGTAATTCTTCCTTGTTCCGTGCTCCCGAGGCCTTAAAAACCTCGCTTTTAGTTTCCTCGATTGGCGTGCACAGTTCGAGCGCGTAGCCGAAAAGTTTTTATGTTAGAATATGTGAATTATGTGAAACATTTGATGAATTTTGGTATTAATATGCATAATGTTGACTTCGGTCAACATTTTGGGTAAACGGACCCGGACCTGTGATTCGACGGTCCCGGAGGGTCCGTAGAAAAATATGGGGCTTGGGCGTGTGCCCGGAATCAAATTCTGAGGTCCCAAGCCCGAGAAATGAATTTTTGAAAGAAATTGTTTTTCTGAAATTTGATATGAAAATTTGAAATGAAAAAGGGGTTAGAAAATATAGGTATTGGGCTCGTATTTTGGTTCCAACGCCCGGTACAAGTCTTAAATATGTGTTAAGCTCTATCTATAAAGTTTGGCTAAAAACGGACATCATATGACGTGTTTCGGACTAAAACTGGAGAGTTTGAGTTATGAAAGTTGAATAAAGAAAATCATGTGTTTGAGGCTTGATCCTATGTATATGATGTTATTTTGGCGATTTGATCGCACGAGTAAGTCCGTAAGATGTTTTTAAGGCTGTGTGCATGTTTGATTTGGAGCCCCGAGGGCTCGAGTGAGTTTTGAATGGAGCCCGAGAGGTCTTGGACTTAAGAAAATGCAGGTTCAGGTGTTGCAGACACCAGCGCGACCGCGGTCATTTCCGCGCGGTCCGCGCTGGAGCCGTGCGGCCGCGATGCATTTTTGTGCGGTCCGCGTGGCTGAGTCTGAGGGTTAGGGTTTCAGGTTAACCAGCGCGGCCGCGCACCAAAACAGTGCGGTCCGCGCTGGAAGGGTTCAGAGAAACCCCACTTTTCTCCCACTCGGCGCGGCCGCAACACATTTTTGTGCGGTCCGCGCCAGGTCCTCAGTAAGGTATACAAGTTCGGAAAATCTCAGTCATTTTTCACTTTTCAAAAACCCAAAACCTAAGAGGCGATTTTCCAAACAACTTTTTTTCTCCAAAACGATTGGTAAGTGATTTCTAACTTAATTTCTTTATTCCTTAACATCTTTTAACATAATTTCAACTTTAAATCAAAGATTTTCATGGGGAAAATTAGGTGTTTTGGGTAGAACCTAGGTTTTCTACAAAATTGAGAAGTTGGACCTCAATTTGGGGTCCGATTTAAAAACAAATCATATATTGGGATTCATGGGGGAATGGGTAATCGGGTTTTGGTCCGAACCTCGAGTTTCGACCACGTGGGTCCGGGGGTATTTTTGACCTTTTTGGGAAAAACCTTGAAAAATCTATTTTTAATGCATTGGGGATTATTCATTTAGTAATTATTAATGTCATTAAGTAACTTATGACTAGATTCGAGCGGATTGGTGGTGGAATCAAGAGGTAAAGCTATACTAGAAGCGTGAGTTGAGTTTGGAGCATTCGAGATAAGTGTTTGTTCTAACTTTGGCTTGAGGGAATAGGATTAGGATGATATTTACTACTTGCTAATGTGGAGTACGGTGTATAGGCATGGTGACGGTTATCTATGCACCGGAGTCTAGCATGACCGTGAGTCTTGATTGCTTTTAATTCTAACAATGTGACACAAGCTCCTTGTTTATTTGATGAGTTTCACATAATATGAACGGTTGAGGTAAAATTGCGATTGGTGTACTTTTGGAGCGTTAGCTCGAACATGAATGTGTTAGTTAAGGAAGAAAGGATTTAAAAAGGAGAATGTGTTGTGAATACTCCCTTGCCGGGATGTGTAGACTGATATATATATTCTCCCTTGTCGGGATATTTTGGGCTGTTAGCTGTACCCTTGCCGGGTTAAAGGTATTGAGTTGTTATTCTCCCCTGAAGGGGTCTACTATATGAAGTCAGATATTATGAACTATATTATGGGATTGTGTGGCATGCCGTCCACTTATATATGATATTATGGGATCGTGTGGCATGTCGTCCACTTATATATGATATTATGGGATCGTGTGGCATGCCGTCCACTTATATATGATATTATGGGATCGTGTGGCACGCCGTCCACTTATATATGATATTATGGGATCGTGTGGCACGCCGTCCACTTATATATGATATTATGGGATCGTGTGGCACGCCGTCCACTTATATATGATATTATGGGATCGTGTGGCACGCCGTCCACTTATATATGATATTATGGGATCGTGTGGCACGCCGTCCACTTATATATGATATTATGGGATCGTGTGGCACGTCGTCCACTTATATATGATATTATGGGATCGTGTGGCACGCCGTCCACTTATATATGATATTATGGGATCGTGTGGCACGCCGTCCACTTATATATGATATTATGGGATCGTGTGGCACGCCGTCCACTTATATATGATATTATGGGATCGTGTGGCACGCCGTCCACTTATATATGATATTATGGGATCGTGTGGCACGCCGTCCACTTATATATGATATTATGGGATCGTGTGGCACGCCGTCCACTTATATATGATATTATGGGATCGTGTGGCACGCCGTCCACTTATATATGATATTATGGGATCGTGTGGCACGCCGTCCACTTATATATGATATTATGGGATCGTGTGGCACGCCGTCCACTTATATATGATATTATGGGATCGTGTGGCACGCCGTCCACTTATATATGATATTATGGGATCGTGTGGCACGTCGTCCACTTATATATGATATTATGGGATCGTGTGGCACGCCGTCCACTTATATATGATATTATGGGATCGTGTGGCACGCCGTCCACTTATATATGATATTATGGGATCGTGTGGCACGCCGTCCACTTACATATGATATTATGGGATCGTGTGGCACGCCGTCCACTTATATATGATATTATGGGATCGTGTGGCACGCCGTCCACTTATATATGATATTATGGGATCGTGTGGCACGCCGTCCACTTATATATGATATTATGGGATCGTGTGGCACGCCGTCCACTTATATATGATATTATGGGATCGTGTGGCACGCCGTCCACTTATATATGATATTATGGGATCGTGTGGCACGCCGTCCACTTATATATGATATTATGGGATCGTGTGGCACGCCGTCCACTTATATATGATATTATGGGATCGTGTGGCACGCCGTCCACTTATATATGATATTATGGGATCGTGTGGCACGCCGTCCACTTATATATGATATTATGGGATCGTGTGGCACGCCGTCCACTTATATATGATATTATGGGATCGTGTGGCAAGCCGTCCACTTATATATGATATTATGGGATCGTGTGGCACGTCGTCCACTTATATATGATATTATGGATCGTGTGGCACGCCGTCCACTTATATATGATATTATGGGATCGTGTGGCACGCCGTCCACTATATATATATATATATATATATATATATATATATATATATCATGGGAACCGGAGTCTCTTCTGCTTATTTCCGATATTTCATTTTTATCTGTTACTCCCCGATAGCATGTCCCCTCCCAGTTTTACTTTGTATTATCTTGTTATTGTTTTCTTGCACTTGTTGTATATATATCTGTATAGGTTAAATGTGGTACGTACTTTCTATCCTCGTCACTACTTCGCCAGGGTTAGGCCAGACACTTACCAGCACATGGGGTCGGTTGTGCTGATGCTACACTACGTGCAAATTTTTGTGCACATATCAGGGTGCAGCTTACGGACCACAGCAGTAGGATTTCTGGGAGCTGTCTTCAGTCCAGGGACTCTCGAGGTAGCCTAGCTGGAGTTCGCAGGCCGAAGTCCCTTTCCATGTTTTTCGTTTGTTCATCTTGTATCAGACAAACATGATGTATTTCCTTTCAGACATTGTTTGTAGTATTCTGTAGTAGTCCGTGAGCTAGTGACACCAGATCTTGGGTAGTGATGTGTAATAAACTTCCACACTTTTGGTTTTTAGTTTCTTTAGATTTAAAGTCTTCCGCTTAAATTTTGTCTCGTTTATTATATTTTTTGAAAAAGAGCAGGAAAGGTGTTTTAAATATTTGGCTTGCTTAGCTCCGATAGTAGGCGCCATCACGACACTCGATGGTGGGAAATCCGGGTCGTGACAGTTGCACGCCGCAACAATATTATATGTGGATTGGGTTGCACGCCGCAACAAAGATATAATGAAATGGGAACGGGTGGTACGCCTATCACAAGATATAATAAAATGGGAGCGGGTGGTACTCCTACCACATGACAACATGAAATGGGATCAGGTTGCACGCCTGCAACAAGATGTGAAAAGAAAGTGAAATCTGCCTTTGTCTTCCTTATTCATGTTAGTGGTTGGATTTTGATTCCTTAATAATTCTCTTGATAGTCTATTTTTACCTGTTATTCCCCGAAGCATGTTTCCCCCTCCCATCTTTACTTGTTTATTTCTGCTTTACTTCCCGCTGTATATTATATAACTACACATGTTTATTTGGTGGTATGGTCCTAGCCTCGTCACTACTTCGTCGAGGTTAGGCTAGGCACTTACCAGCACATTGGGTTGGATATGCTGATACTACACTCTGCACTCTTTTGTGCAGACCCCAGTATTGTGGATTACGGATCACGGTGTGATTACTGATTCTTGATCATCAGGCGACCCGAGGTAGTCCCGCAGGCGTCCGCAGGCTTGGCGTCCCCTTCTATCTACTATTCCTTTTTCTTTCAAGCATTTCTAGAGACAATATTGTATTTATTTCTTTCAAAACCATTATTTGTAGTATTCTTAGACCGTCTGTGAAACTGTGACACAAATTCTGGGTGATTAAGGTTTAAGTTGTCGTAATAGACACATGTTCAGATATTCTATTGTTTTCTTCCGCTTATTCTGAATTTTCGCTGTTTACACATTATTGTTTTATATAACATTAAAGAGAATAGAAATTGGTAAAAGAGAGAAAGTAAATTGTCTAATAATTGGCTTGCCTAGCTCACATTAGTAGGAGCTATCACGACTCCCGAGGGTAGGAAATCCGGGTCATGACAGGAAGGAATACCGCAAAAGCGGTAGTGCATTTGCGAAAGGGTGATCGCAGATGCAATTTCTGATCATTTAATGAAAGTCATAGATGCGAAGTATTTTCCGCAGAAGCGGGACCGCATATACGGTCCCAGGGCCGCAAATGCGGAAAACGCTGGGCAGAACATATAAATAGTTGCCTTCGCGAATTTGAGGGATTCTTTCACCATTTTCATCCGGGTTTGAAGCTTTTGGGAGAGATTTTTGAGGAAAACAAAGGGGAATCACTTGGAGGTAATGTCCTTGACTTCATAACTCATTTTTATGTGATTAAAGACCTAATTAGTGGTGAGAAATTTGGGAAAAATGGTAATTAGGGCTTGAGTTTAAGAGGCCTTTAATTCAGGATTTGAGGGGTCATTTGGACTCCAATTTCAGTGTTCTTGTGATGTATAAACTCGAGAGAGTACGAGGTTTCTGAAAATGTAAATTTCACCCGATTCTGAGATGTGGGCCCGCGAGGGTTTGTTTTGTCATTTTACATAATTTTGCGCATTAGCTTAGAATTTAATTTTAGAATCAGTTACTTGAAGTGTTATTTACATTATGCGATTGAATTGAATAGATTTGGGCCATTTGGAGTCGAGTACTCGTGGCAAGAGCGTGGTTTCGGGTTGACTTTGAGCCAGTTCGAGGTAAGTGGCTTGTCTAACCTTGTGTGGGGGACCTTCCCCTTAGGATATGATATATTTGATAATTGAAATGCCTTGTACGTGAGGTGACAAGTGCGTACTTGAGCTAATTGTTGAAAATCTGGTTTTTCCTTAAGTATTTCAATTAAGTTCTTTTTTTCCTATTTTATTCTACTTGTGAATTTAGTCTGTTGCTAGTTTAGAAAAAGCATGTTTAGTTGACTTAATTGCCTATTTGCTTAAACTGCCTTATTTGCATTATGTGAAGCATGTTAGGCTAGAATTAACTGTTTACTTGGTACGAAATTTAGCTTAATTGGGTATTCTTGTGTTGTTGCTGTGTATTTTTACTTTGGGACTACGGGACGACATCCCATGATATCCCCCATACGTATTTATGATCAGAACTGACGTGCAGGATACCAAGAGATCCCTGGCACATATATTGAGGATACCAAGAGATCCCTAGCATATATTGAAGATACCAAGAGATCCTCGGGATACCAAGAGATCCCTAGCATATATTGAGGATACCAAGAGATCCTTAGGATACCAAGACATCACCGGTTATCATCCTTGTTATGAGTGGTTCTTCCTTGTGGTTTGCCTTCATCACTGTTTCCATTATTGTACTCTTATTATCCTATGTATATTCTTACTGTAGATTTTCAATTGTACTGCTTATCTTATCCTGTCATCTTTATATTTATTTAATCTCAGTAGGGCCATGACCTTCCTCGTGACTACCCAACTGAGGTTAGGCTTGACACTTACTTAGTACCGCTGTGCTGTACTCATGCCTCTTCTGCGCATATTTTTCATGTGCAGATCCAGGTACTTCTACTCAGGCCTACCATCCTTGAGGGAGGCGACTACTTAGAGACTTCAAGTTACATCTACCGCGTTCGTATACCGAGGAGTCCCTTTCGATTCCTGCCTTTTAGTATTTAGCCCTTCTGTACTTTCTGTTCTTATTAGACAAATTCTGGAGTTAGAGCTATGTAGTATTTCCTTTTCTTAGCTTGGGATTAGTGGGTTTCCGGGTCTTGGATTTGGATATTGGTTTTGAGATTTATATATGGTGTATGCCGAGCGGCGCATTTAAACACTATTATTGCCTTATTTCTATTTTTAAATTGTTTACTTCCGCAAGCTTTGTTTTTCTTCCACAAATTAGGCTTACCTAGTCGTAGAGACTAGGTGCCGTCACGATGGTTCACGGAGGGCGAACCGGGGTCGTGACAGGTTTGCTGGCCAACTTCGTGGTTGGTGGGATAACTATTTATCCACTAAAGAAAAAGCCTTGGTTATTAATGCAATAGCCACTAACAAGGGAGTTGATAACTTAGGAATGACTTTAGTAAAAAATAGAGAAGATTCTGTTTATACCCTTGTCTTTACAATTCTAGAACATTTCAATGGTAGATTTACCAATCAACATGAGACTGTCCGTACTCTGCTAAATGGTCTTAAATGTAAGATCCTTAGTGAATTTAGATGGTACAAAGATACGTTTATGAGTAGGGTTATAGAATTACCCAAAAATAAATATGAGCATTGGAAAGCTATGTTTATAGATGGCTTTCCCTCTTTATTTGCTGAGAGAGTAAGAAAAGTATTAAGGGGTAGTTACGGTGAAATTCAGTATAATAATTATACCTATGGAAAACTTATAGGAGTTTGTACAAAAGAAAGATTAAACTTGTGTAATGAGCTGAAATTATCTAGACAGTTTAAAATAGATAAGCATAAGGAAAATCTCAATTAGGAGATTTCTGTACCCAGTTCGGTCTACCTAAAACTTCCACCCAAAGTAGGAAAAAGAAAAATAATAATCATAGATATCCTAACCATGATAGCCCGTATAAGAAAAAGAGATCTAGATATAGATCTAAGGAAGAACGTGATACTAGAAAAGCTCATCGTAAATCTACTAATTCTACGAAGAATAGGTCCAAGCGGGATCTTGCTGACATTAACTGCTATAAGTGCGGAAAATTTGGCCATATAGCTCCAAATTGTAAGCTTCAAAAGCTGAAAACATTAGAACTAGAAGACGAGTTACGTGATAAGGCTTATAGTTTGTTATACACTTTTGCATTAGAATCTGATTATAATTCTGAGACTGATTCTGAAGCTAAAGTTGATTTACTTGATTTATCTAATAGTGATAAAAATATTGATAATATTTGTACTGCTTGTAAATGTGATACTTGTACATGTGATGTCGATGAATTTTATAAATTACAATCTCAATTTCAAGACTTGAATATGAAACTATTGCATCTGATAATGTAATAGATCTTTTAAAAGATGTTACTGATGAAAAACTTCGTGAAATACTTATTAATTTGGCTGCAAGTTCAAATTCTAGTAGTTCAAAACCTTTTGAAAAATAAAAGAACGAATTTGAATATTCTGCGCCTTATTCTTTGTTAGAAATTACTAAACGTCTTCATAAGACCAATACGCCGAGCAGAGATGCTTCTTTTGATGACTTAAAAGTCGTAATTAAAAATTTCAAAAGAGATATTAAGCCTCTTAAACAAAATCAAATGATTTGTGATCATCGAATTACTCAAATTGAGAAAAATAATTCTCTAACTGATTTTTCGACTAAAGGAATTTTTGATTTTTCAAATGACAAAGGAAAAGGAATTTCTAATTTCTATGATAGTAAAAATCCGATTGATGAAAAACCTGACATGTTTTTACGTATGATGCAAATTGTTACTGCTCAAAAATGGTACATTAAATATACTATTTTGATTGATAATAATTTTTCTATAACTGATATAGCCATGATTAATAGTGGAGCTGATGTAAGTTGCATTCAAGAAGGGCTAATACCCACTAAATATTTTCAGAAAACCACTCATTTAGTTAAGTCTGCTTCTGGCCATGCCTTAGATATAAAGTATAAATTACCGAATACTCATATTTTCCAAAATAATGTTTGTATTCCTCACTTCTTCTTTTTGGTAAAAAACCAGTTATACCCTCCTATTATACTTGGAACTCCTTTTATTAATGCTATTTATCCTTTTACTATAATAGACTCAAAAGGTTTTACTGCTACTTATCAGGATAAAAAAGATAAGTTATTCTTTTGTTACAGATCCCGTAACTAGAGATATTAATACTCTGATTAATATGAAGCAGAGACATGTTGATTCCTTACAATTAGAAGTATTGAGTATGAATATATTCGATACTTTACAATCTGCTAAAGTCCAGCAAAAAGATTAAATTGATTGCTGAACAAATGGTTGTTGATATTTGTGTCGATCATCCTAGTGCCTTTTGGAATCAAAAAAGGCACATTGTCACTCTTCTTTACGAAGAAAACTTCTCCTAGGATGATATTCCTAATAAATCTCTACCTTGTCAGATGAACGTTGAATTGGTCGAATTCTGCAAAAAAGAAATTGATAATTTGTTACAAAAGGGTTTGATAAAACCTTCAAAATCTCCTTGGTCTTGTTCCTTTTATGTAAACAATGTTGCAGAAAAGGAACATGGCGTTCCTAGATTAGTCATAAATTATAAACCTTTGAATAAATATTTGAAATGGATTAGGTATCCTATCCCCAACAAAAGGGATTTGTTATCTAAATTATATGATGCCAATATATTTTCAAAATTTTATTTAAAATATGGATATTGGCAGATTAAAATTTTTAAAGAGCATACTTATAGGACTGCTTTCAATGTTCCATTTGGTCAATATGAATGGAATGTCATGCCTCTAGGTTTGAAAAACGCTCCTTCTGAATTTCAGAAAATAATGAATATTATTTTTAATTCTTACTTGGATTTTATCATCATTTATATTGATGATATTTTGGTGTTTTCTAATGTTATGACCCAAAAGTTCATCACTTGTTTCAAAATGAATTTTGCATTCTGAAGCCTTAAAAACCTCTTTCGGCATCACCTCGATTTTTATGGGCAGTCCTGGCGCATATCCGGAAAGCCATTATATGAAAATCTATGAAAACCGATAAATTTGACTGTAAAATGGATTTAAGTTGACTTCGGTCAACATTTTGGGTAAACGGACCCGGATGCGTGATTTGACGGTCCCGGAGGGTCCGTACGAAAATATGGGACTTGTGTGTATGCCCGGAATTGAATTCTGGAATTACTTATGAGTTTTAGAAATGAAATGTGTTTAAAACTCGATGGTATCGGGCCTGTATTTTAGTTATGGAGCCTGGTACAAGTATTATATGTGATTTAAGATAAGTTTGTGAAAATTGGTAAGAAACGGAAGTTGTTTAAGGTCATTCAGACCCGTAGTTGTGAGAATTCATACTTTGAAAGTTTTGAGATTTTTTTAGATTTCTATGCCAAATTCGTTGTTTAAGAGGTTATTTTGGCGATTTGATCGCACGAATAAGTTCATATGATGTTATTGAGTTAATACACATGTTTGGTTTGGATCCCCGTGGGCTCGGGTGAGTTTCAGATGTGTTTTGAAAAGTTTTGAATTTGGAAAAAGTTGTAGGTTTTTTCTGCTCTCAGTGCACAGAGGTTTGTGCTTTGCGTTTGAGTGGTCCCACTTGCGAACGCGTAAGGCAAATTCCTCAATGTCAATTTGTTCTTCGCGAATGCGGAGCTTGGGATGGGAACGCGAGGCTGTGGGGAGAGTACCCTTCGCGAACTCGTCCAGGCACTCGCGAACACATAGACTTATGGCCTGGGCAAGGGGAAGGGAATCGTGTGCTACGCGAACGCAGCCACTGACCTGCGAACGCGAAGGCTCTAGGAGCTGAAGCTCAACGAACATGAGCCAACGAACACGAACACAAAGGTAACCTAAGCCTGACCCATCGCGAACGCGACAGGCCTATCGTGAACTCGATGAAGGCCTGTCCAATGATTTTAAAACATAATACAAAACGGGACTTAACCAAAATTTCATAACTTCTTCTTCCAAACACCAAATTGGGTGACTTTTGAAAGAGAACTTCACTACAAATCCATAGGTATGTAATCTTAGAGTCCATTAGATTTCTAAGCTTAAATCATATTCTTAAGGGTAAAAAATTAGGGATTTGGGTAGAGTTAGGGCTTTTTGTATAATTTGGATTTAGACCTTTTTTGGGGTCGAATTTTGGAACTAATTATATATTCGGCCTCTTTGGTGAATGGGTGATCGGGTTTTGGTCCGAACCTCGTGTTTTGACCAAGCGGACCCGGGGTCAATTTTTGACTTTTTGTTAAGAATGGTAGGAAATCTATAATTAAGCATTGGAATCGGATTGTTTAGAATTTATTGATGTTTTTAAGTCGATTATATCTAGATACAATTGATTTGGAGCCAAATTCAGAAGGAAAACCAGTATTTGAGGCTTGAGTTGGTCGTGAAAGTTCGAGGTAAGTGTTCGGTCTAACCTTAGCTTGAGGGATTAGGAGTTGAGTCCTATTTGCTACATGTTACTTGTTGAGTACGACGTATAGGCATGATGGCGAGTATCTATACGTTGGTGTCAAGCATGACCGTAAGTCTTAAATTGAAATTATTGTGTTCTAAATAAATACTATGAATGCCTAAGTTGTTGATTCTCTGAGTTGACCAAGGGTTATGATTATCCTCGTAGAAATTACTTATGATTGAGTATTGGTGCTAGTTGAGGTAGTTAGAGGTTGGCACAAATTTGGTTATAGCTGATTTTTCCCTTGCCGGGACGTATTTACTTATACCATCGATTCCCTTGCCGGGATAGTGTTATTTCTTTATTGATCTCTTGCCGGGACTCTTGTTGTGATTGGTGTTGAACTGTATATGTAGATCGGGTTGCGCGCCGCAATAATATTATATTTGGATTGGGTTGCACGCCGCAACAATATTATATTTGAATCGGGTTATGCGCCACAACAATATTATATTTGGATCGGGTTGTGTGCCACAACAGTAATATAATTGGATCGGGTTGCACACCGCAAAAGTGATAAATGATATGGATCGGGTTGCACGCTGCAATAGATTTATTATGTTTTGGGATCGGGTTGCACGCTGCAATAGAGTTATTATGTTTTGGAAACGGGTTGCGCACCGCAACAATTTATAATACGAAGTGTTCATAGATTTGTTACGAGTTCCTTATTGTTTTGCCGTAAATTCTAAATTGTTCTTACGTTTTTCTCTTAATTTACTGTTGGCATTGATATTCCCCCACAGCATGTACCCTCTCCCATCTTTACTTGTTTATTCCTATTTTATTTTCTGCAGCATATTATATAACTGCACTGGTTTATTTGGTAGTCTGGTCCTAGCCTCGTCACTACTTCGCCAGTGTTAGGACAGGCACTTACCAGCACATGGGGTCGGTTGTGCTGATACTACACTATGCACTATGTGCAGATCCCGAAGCGACAGCTTTTGGACTATAGCGTTGGGTGGCTGACTTCAGTCCAGCTAGAGAGCCCGAGGTAGTGCTGCAAGCATCCGCAGGCCTGACATTCTCTTCTATCTTTATATATATTCTGTTTTCATTTGCTTCCGAGAGAGATTGTACTTTCTTTTCAGACATTTGTATTAGTATTCGTAGACAGTCCGTGATATTGTGACACCGGATTCCGAGTAGAGATGTATGTTGGCATTGTCGTACTGTTTATGGTTAATTTATCAGATTAAGTCTTCCACTTGTATTTATTTATCGTTAATATTTCATTGCTAATCACATATTAGTTTAAATTGTTTAAAAGGGCTAGTAAATGATTTAGTGATCCTATAATATGCTGGTTGCCTAGCTTTCACGAGGAGGTGCCATCACAACTCCCGAGGGTGGGAAATCCGGGTCGTGACAAGTTGGTATCAAAGCTCTAGGTTACATAGGTCTCACAATTCATGGACAAGCTTAATAGAGTCTGAGGGATCAGTACATAGACGTCTGTATTTATCTTCTAGAGGCTACAGAGTTAGGAAAAAACTTTACATTTATTTTTTCCTGTCGTGCAGTTTGGTTTCTCAATGCTAATTAAATTTCTACTCTGTTCTTTCGTAGATGGAGAGAACACGCGCTTCCTCATCCACCGATCAGCAGCCCGAGCCCCCAGCAACAGCTCCTACAAGGGGCAGAGGGCAAGGCCGAGGTCGTGCTAGAGGCCGAGGTAGGGGTAGAGCTCAGCCCAGAGCAGCAGCACCAGCGACAGAGCCTCAGGTTGACTTTGATGATGAGGTTCCGGCCTAGATAGTTCTGATGGGCCCAGCTCAGGTCCTAGAGGGGTTTATTGCTACCCCAGTACTCCATGATGCTCTTGTCAATCTAGTGGGACTTATGGAGAGTGTCACCCAGGCAAGCTTGCTCCCTGTAGCGCCAGTCGTTTCTCAGGATGGAAGAGGAGCTAAGACTCCTGCTACTCGCACTCCGGAGCAGACGGCTCCCCAGTTTCAAACTCCAGCAGCTCAGCCAGTTGGAGCAGTTTAGCCAGGTGAGGTAGCTCAGACCAGTGAGGGACCAACTATGTCTGCCGATGTTTTGTGGAGATTGGAAAGGTTCACCAAGCTCTTCCCTACTACTTTCAGTGGTGCATCTTCTGAGGATCCCCAGGATTTTCTAGACAGTTGTCATGAGGTTCTTAAGAACATGGGGATAGTGGAGACCAATGGGGTTGATTTTGATACTTTTTGCTTATCTGGATCTGCCAAGACTTGGTGGAGAGATTATTATTTGCCTAGACCAGCCAAATCACCAGCTTTGACTTGGGAGTCGTTTACTCAGCTATTTCTGGAGGAGTTTCTCCCTATTACTCAGAGAGAGATCTATCCGAGGAGGTTTGAGCATCTCTAGCAGGGTTCTATGACAGTTACTTAGTATGAGACTAGATTCATCGACTTGGTCCCTCATGCTCTTATCATACTTCCAACCGAGAGATAGACAAGGTAAGGAGGTTTATTGAGGGACTTATCCAGCCTATTCGACTTCATATGGCCAACGAGATTGGGAGTGAGATTTCTTTCCAGGAGGCGGCCAATGTGGCCAGGAGAATTGAGATGATTCTATCACAGGGAGGTGGTCAGGGGTCTGACAAGAGGCCTCATCATTCAGGACAATTCAGTGGTACCTCGTTTGGAGGTAGAGATTCGTATGGTAGAGGCCATCCTCCTAGGCCTTTTCAGTCAGCCCTTCAGGTTTCTCACGGTGCTTCAGGTGGCCATGGTTCTCACATGCAATATTCTAATCAGCAGAGCTATAGTGCACCACCAGCTCCTATCAGTACACTGCCACTCCTGAGTTTTCGGGGTGGCCATTCAGGTTACCAGGGTCAGTCTCAGTTTCCTCAGCTGCAGCATTCAGGTGGATGTTATGAGTGCGGTGAGTATGGTTATATCCAGAGGGTTTGTCCGCGATTGGTGGGTACTCAATCACAGTAGCAGGGTTCCCGTGCTATAGTTCATGCTCTAGGTGTTCCACCGCCCGCTCCGCCAGCTAGGGGTGGGGGTAGAGGTGCTAGAGGTGGAGGTAGAGGTGTTAGAGGTAGAGCTCAGACCGCTAGAGGTGGAGGCCAGCCAGCTCCAGGCCGTCCCAGAGATGTAGTCTAGGGTGGTGAGGCCCAGCCCCGATGTTATGCTCTTCCAGCCAGGCTTGAGGTTGAGGCTTCCGATGCAGTTATCACAGGTACGCTTTTGGTTTGTAGTAGGGATGCTTCAGTGCTATTTGATCCAGGGTTTACACACTCTTATGTTTCATCTTATTTTACACCGTATTTGGTCATGCCTAGTGATTCCTTGAGTGACCCTGTATATGTGTCTACATCGGTGGGTGATTCTATTGTGGTAGATCGAATCCATCGTTCTTGTGTAGTTGTGATTAGGGGTCTTGAGACTCGTGTAGATTTGTTACTTCTGGACATGGTTGATTTTGATGTCATACTAGGGATGGACTGGTTATCACCTTACCATGCTATCTTGGACTGTCATGCCAAGACTATGACCTTAGCCTGGCTGGGTTTACCTCGTTTAGTATGGAGAGGGACTCTTGGTCATTCTACCCGTAGTGTTATCTCTTATGTGAAGGCTTGGCGTATGGTCGAGAAAGGGTGTTTGTCCATTGGCATACGTTCGTGATTCTATTGTCGAGGTTCCTCCTATTGATTTTGTGTCGGTTGTTCGTGAGTTCCCCGAAGTATTTCCTTCAGACCTGCCGGGTATGCCACCCGACAAGGATATTGACTTTTGCATTGATTTGGCTCTAGGCACTCAGCCCATTTCTATCCCACCTTATCGTATGGCCCCGCCTAAGTTGAAAGAGTTGAAGGAGAAGTTGCAGGACTTGCTTGAAAAAGGGTTCATTAGACCTAGTGTTTTGCCTTGGGGTGCACCGGTGTTGTTTGTTAAGAAGAAGGACGGATCGATGAGAATGTGTATTGATTACCAATAGTTGAACAAAGTTACAATCAAGAATAAGTATCCGTTGCCAAGGATTGATGATTTGTTTGATCATCTTTAGGGTGCCAAGGTATTTTCGAAGATTGACTTAAGATCTGGCTACCATCAGTTGAGGATTAGGGCATCCGACGTCCCTAAGACAGCTTTCCACACTCGGTACGGGCATTATGAGTTATTAGTGATGTCATTCGGGTTGACAAATGCCCCAACAACTTTTATAGATCCGATGTCATTCGTTCGTGATAGTCTTCATTGATGATATTTTGATATATTCCCGAAACCGAGAAGAGCACGAGCAACTTCTTAGAGTGGTACTTCAGACTCTAAAGGATAGTCAGTTGTATGCCAAGTTTTGAAAGTGTGAGTTCTAATTGAGTTAAGTTTCATTATTGGGTCATGTTTTATCAACAGAGGGTATTTAAGTTGATCCGAAGAAGTTTAAGGCAGTCAAGAACTGGCCTAGGCCAGCATCAACTACAGAGATCTGGGGTTTCTTGGGATTGACAAGCTACTATTGTCGGTTTATGGAGGGGTTTTCATCTATTGCAGCCCCGATGACCAGGTTGACCCAGAAGGGTGCCCAGTTCAGGTGGTCGGATGAGTGTGAGGCAAGCTTTCAGAATCTCAAGACAGCTTTGACTACGACACCGATGTTGGTTTTGCCCATAGGTTCGTGGCCATATACAGTTTATTGTGATGCATCTTGTATTGGACTTGGTGTGGTGTTGATGCAGGATGGCAAGGTCATTGCCTATGCTTAACGGCAATTAAAGATTCATGAAAAGAACTATTCGGTTCATGATTTGGAGTTGGCAACCATTGTTCATGCATTGAAGATTTGGAGACATTATCTGTATGGTGTGGCATGTGAGGTGTTCACGGATCACAAGAGTCTGCAGTACTTGTTCAAGCAGAAGTAGTTGAATTTGAGGTAGAGAAGGTGGTTGAAGCTGTTAAAAGACTATTAAATCACCATCTTATATCATCCGGTAAAGGCAAATGTGGTGGCCGATGCTTTGAATAGGAAGTCAACCAGTATGGGTAGTCTTCTGTATATTTTGGTCGATGAGAGACTGTTTGCTTTGGATGTTCAGGCTTTGGCCAATCAGTTTGTGAGGTTCGATGTTTCTGAGCCCAACTGTGTGCTAGCTTGCACGGTCGTTCGTTCTTCTTTATTGGAGCGTATCTGTTATCGGCAGTATGATGATCCCCATTTGTGTGTCCATAGTGACACGGTACATCAAAGAGGTGCCAAGCAGGTTACCTTAGGTGATGATGGAGTTTTGAGATTGCAGGGTTGAGTTTGTGTACCTAATGTGGATGGACTCCGAGAGTTGATTTTAGAGGAGGCCCATAGTTCCCGGTACTCCATTCATCCGGGCACCACTAAGATGTATCAGGATTTGCGGTAGCATAATTGGTGGAGGAGAATAAAGAAGGAAATCGTTGCATATGTGGCTAGATGTTCAAACTTTTAGCAGGTTAAGTACGAGCATCAGAGGCCCGTCGGTTTGTTCTAGAAGATTGAGATTCCTGAATGGAAGTGGGAGCGTATCACAATGGACTTCGTTGTTGGACTCCCACGGACCTAGAGGAAGTTCGACGCAGTGTGGGTTATTGTTGATAGGCTGACCAAGTCAGCACATTTCATTCATGTGGCAGTCTCCTATTCTTCCGAGAAGTTAGCTGATATCTAGATCTGGGAGATTGTTCGTCTTCATGGTTGACCCGTGTCTATCATTTCGGATCGAGGTACGCAGTTCACCTCACATTTCTGGAGAGAAGTTCAGTGAGACTTAGGCACACGGATTGAGTGGAACATATCGTTTCATCCTCAGACGAACGGGCAATCCGAGCGGACTATTCAAATTTTGGAGGATATGCTCCGGGCTTGTGTCATTGACTTTGGAGGCTCGTGGGATCAGTTTTTGCCTTTAGTAAAGTTTTCCTACAACAACACTACTAGTCGAGTATCCAGATGACTCCTTATGAGGCTTTATATGGCAGGCGGTGCCAGTCGCCGGTTGGATGGTTTGAGCGGGGGAGGCTCGGTTGTTGGGTACGGATCTGGTTCAGGATTCCTTGGACAAGGTAATGATTATTCAGGATAGGCTTCGTACAACTCAGTCCAAGCAGAAGAGTTATGCCGACCGCAAGGTTCTGATTTGGCTTTCATGGTCGGTGAGCAGGTATTGCTTCGAGTGTCGCCTTTGAAGGGCGTGGTGATATTTGGGAAGAAGGGCAAGCTTAGCCCTATGTTCATTGGCCTATTTGAGATTCTTAATCGAGTGGGAGAGGTGACTTATAGATTTGTGTTGCCACCTAGATTATCAGCCGTGCATCCAGTGTTTCATGTGTCCATACTTCGGAAATATCACGGCGATCCATCCCAAGTGTTAGATTTCAGCAATATCCAGTTGGACAAGGACTTGTCTTATGAGGAGGAGCCGCTAGCTATTCTAGACCGGCAGGTTTGTCAGTTGAGATCGAAGAGTTTTCCTTCTATTCGTGTTTAGTGGAGAGGTCAGCCTGCTGAGGCATCGACCTGGGAGTTTGAGTCCGATATGCGGAGCCATTATCCCCATCTTTTCCCGACTCAGGTACTTCCTTCTTATGTCCGTTCAAGGACAAACGGTTGTTTTAGAGGTGGAGAAAATTCTGCATTTTGAGGCCTTAAAAACCTCTTTCGGCATCACCTTGATTTGCGTGCGCAGTCTGGGCACGTATCCGAAAAGCAATTATGTGAAAATATGTGGAAAATGATAAATTTTGACTATAAAATGGATTTATGTTGACTTCGGTCAACATTTTGGGTAAACAGACCCGGACCCATGATTTGACGGTCTCGGAGGGTCCATAGGAAAATATGGGACTTGGGTGTATGCCCGGAATTGAATTCCAAGGTCCTAAGCCCGAGAAATGAATTTTTTAAAGAAAATTATTTTTTAGAATTATTTATGAGTTTTGGAAATGAAATGTGTTTAAAACTCGATGGTATCAAGCCCGTATTTTGGTTCTAGAGCCCGTTACAGGTCTTATATGTGATTTAAGATAAGTCTGTGAAAATTGGTAAGAAACGGAAGTCCTTTGAGGTAATTCGGACCCGTAGTTGTGAAAATTTATACTTTCAAAGTTTTGAGATTTTTCTTAGATTTCTATGCTAAATTCGTTGTGTAAGAGGTTATTTTGGCGATTTGATCATACGGATAAGTTGATATGATGTTTTGGAGTTAGTACGCATGTTTGGTTTGGAGCCCCGAGTGGTGAGTTTCGGATGGGTTTCAGAAAGTTTTTGAACTTGGAAAAAGTTGCAGGTTTTTGCTGCTCTCAGTGCACAGAGGTTTTATGCTTCGCGTTCGCGTGGTCCTATTCGCGAACGCGTAAGGCAAATTCCTCAAGTGTCAATTTGTTCTTTGTGAACGCGGAGCATGGGATGAGTTTCGTGAGGCTGTGGGGGGAGTACCCTTCGCGAATGCATAGGCTAATAGCCTGGGCAAGGGGACGGTAATCTTGTGCTACGCGAATGCGGCCACTAGTCCGCGAATGCGAAGACTCTAGGAGGTAAAGCTCTGCGAACGCGAGCCGACAAACGCGAACGTGAAGGTCACCTAAGCATGACCCATCGCGAACGCAACAGACTCATCACGAACGCGACAGGCCTATCGCGAACGCGATGAAGGCCTATCCAGTGATTTTAAAACATAAGCCAAAACGGGACTTAACCAAAATTTCATAACTTCTTCTTCCAAACTCAAAATTCGGCGATTTTTGAAAGAGAACTTCACTACAAATCCATAGGAATGTAATCTTAGACTCATTTTCTTCGATTTCCATTAACACCCATTAGATTTCTACGCTTAAATCATGTTCTTTGTCACGACCCAAACTGGAGGTCCATGACTAGCACCCGACCATACTTGCCGAGCACCAACGTACATTTCATCTAACCTTCGTTATTATCTTTTAGGGCTGACGAGATCAATATAAATGGTAGACCTGGATCATGGACAACCAGTAATAAAATATGACGGCATGAACATACATAGTAGGGGATGACCAGACAATCAAGAAACTACATATAAGGTATGAGCTACCACGCTACCATGAAAGACTATATAACAAAAACCAGCCGACAAGGCATACCAAACTATACATGAGTCGACACTTGTCTATGAGCCTCTAAATGAACATAAGTGCTGCAACATAGCCGGAACAGGGCCCCGACATACCCATAATGTCTATAACAAAAATGCATACCAAGACTAAGGCAAGTCCGGAGAAGGGATCTCGCCAATCACCGCTGAACTGGACAACCTGCTGTGGTGGGGGAGCTGCACCTGCCTGTCTATCAGGACCTGCAACATGACATGCAGCATCCACAAATAAAAGGATGTCGGTACGAATAAAGTACTGAGTATGTAAGGCAGGGAACCATAAATACGATCAGTAATGTAAGCAAGGATAGAGAATATACAACCTGTAACATCTTAGTACCTCTGAGGGCTACTGACATGAAATGCATGATACATATGTATAAATACATAAACCTTTAAAAAATTCGCCTCTGTGGGCATCATCATCATCATATCGTACCCGGCCATAATAGGCTCGGTAAAAAACGTACCCGGCCATCATAAGGCTCGGTAGAATCGTACCCGGCCACATAGAGCTCGGTAAAACCCAACTAATCAGTGGTTGCACATTAGGTGTCGTACCCGGCCAACTATAGCGTGGCTCGGTAGAGTAAAATAGATGCATATATATAATGCATGCTCGACTCATGGAATCACATTCTAAACCTTTTGGAGTGACGTAAGGTCGGTATCCTCTGTACACGTTATTAGGACTAACTCTTCACTATGAACCTTATAAGAATCAGGAAGTACCAACAACATTGATAACATAAGAATAAGACAAGCAACATTAACATCAATCGTTCCATAAGAGGGAAAACAATGTAAGTACTGCTAGCTTCTAACAGTAGAGTATCTTGGAAGCTCGTTCATTACATTATGTACAATCGAAGTCGTGCAAAAGAAGGAAAGGGATAGCCTCACATACCTTGTATATACTGCCCCAATCTCAAGCTATGCAATAGTCAAAACTCCTTAGTCTACAATAAGAGAAACGATAATATCGTTATCATTAATGCGTCATAACTATTATGTATCGACCACAACCTATTTTACGATGAGACGGACAGCACATACCCTATATATATGACTTCACACCATTCAAAACAATCACCAAACAGCCCAAACAACATCAATAATAAACATATTGAGCCTCCCAAAATAGTCCACGCACAGCCTAATCACTCCATACATACGACGACCACCGTAGTCGTGTCAAACAACCCGGAAATGTTACGAATAACTATCATCCCACAACCCTACATATATATGGTGTTTCTCCACACACTTCCTCCTCCAAAAATACACAAAACAGTAGTAAAAACGCAGCCCAACAGCAACGCAAAACAGTCCACAAAAACAATAACATTACTACCAAGCCTTTCGATATATATTTCACAAGTTCTAGCTTCAATGGCTTAGCCGCAACTTGGATAATCTTAAATACATATAGAGTAAGAGGTTACTTACCTTTATACAGAAGAACAACTCCAAGTTGACCTTAAATTTCCATGAAATATCCCTCCAATGCTGCCACAATAACAAAAAAGCGAAACTAGCGATCAATTAGTGTTTTTCGGCACTAGAATCACTTTAGAAGGCTTGAAATCACCTAGGATTGATATTAAGAACATGAGGGAGTATTTACAGAACATAAACCCTTTAAAACAACCTCCCACACTAGCTGGAACGACACAAAAATGAGCAACAACAAGAAGAACAAGAGACTTACTAGCGCCACGGAATTCCCGACACTTGATTTGTGTTGTTTGCCCTTTTTTGGGTCTTGAATCTTGAGAGAACCTTGAGAGGATGTTCCTAGGGTTATAAGGTCTGAAAATAGTGAGAATAAATGACTTAAAACGGGTTGGAGGCATCCTATATAGGTCCAAATATCTTAAACCGCCTTAGTGGGCCCCATAGAGGTGCTTGGCGTAGTCTCGCGAAAATGAGAATATCTCTCTACTCCAAGATCATATCGATGAACGGTTTAATGTGTTGGAAACTAGCCCTAGGAATATGCGGCTAATACCCTCGTCAGATATCACATGGCCAAGGAATGCTACAGAGTTCAGCCAAAATTCACATTTGGAGAGCTTAGCATATAACTTACGATCCTGAAGCGTCTGTAATACTATCCGCAAGTGGCCTGCATGTTCTGCCTCCAAACGAGAATATACTAGAATGTAATCAATGAATACAATCATGAACACATCAAGATAGGGCCTAAATATAGTATTCATGAGATCCATAAAAGCTGCTAGGGCATTTGTTAGCCCGAACGACATCACCAAGAACTCAAAGTGCCTGTATCTTGTCCGGAAGGCTGTCTTTGGAATATCCTTCTCCTTAACCCTCACCTGATGATACCCTGAACGTAAATCAATCTTGGAGAAATACTTGGCACCCTGGAGTAGGTCAAACAGGTCATCAATTCTTGGAAGTGGATACTTGTTCTTTATAGTAGACTTATTTAACTGTCGATAGTCGATACACATCCGTAACGACCCGTCTTTCTTCCGCACGAATAGGACTGGCACACCCCAAGGTGAAGTGCTAGGCCTAATGAAGCCCTTATCCAGCAAGTCCTTCAACTGCACCTTCAACTCTCGCAACTCTGCCGGGGCCATTCTGTATGGAGGGATAGAGATCGGTTGAGTGTCAGGCAACACATCAATGCTAAACTCAATCTCCCTTTCAGGAGGAAGGCCTGGGAGTTCATATGGGAAAACATCTAGAAATTTGTTGACCACGGGGATTGATTGTAGAGTAGGCGGCTTCGCCTCCGCATCCCTAATGTTAACGAGATGATAAATGTAACCTTTTGAGATCATTTTCCTTTCCTTAAGAGAGGAAATAAACCTACCTTTCGGTGTAGCAATGTTCCATTTCCATTTAATGAAGGGTTCACCCAAAAATTGGAACCTAACTATCTTCGTACGACAGTCAACATTTGCATAGCATGAGGCCAACCAGTCTATTCCCATTATCACATCAAAATCAACCATTTCTAACTCAAATAAATTTGTCGAGGTTTGAAGACTACAAATCATCACAGTGCAACCTTTATATACCCTTCTAGCAATCACAGAATCTCCTATCAGAGTAGATACCGCAAGGGGTTTATTTATCAATTCAGGTTCAATGCCAAACTTATTAGCCACAAAGGGTCTAACATATGATAATGTTGATCCCAGATCAATCAGCGCATATACATCATAAGAAAACACAGATATAATACCTGTAACAACATCTGGAGACGACTCGAGATCCTGTCGACCTACTAGAGCATAGGTTTGATTTTGAGCACCACTCGAACTCGGCACTGCACCTCTACCCCTACCACGACCTGTCAACTTCTGAAAACCCCGTGCTAGAGGTCGAACTGATGAGGAAGAACTAGACACAGATCCAGTCGGCTGAGCCATACCATCACCTCCTCTGTTAGGACAATCCCGCATCATATGGCCAGGCTGTTCGCACGAATAGCACGCATCAGAACCTCGACGGCACAGTCCAAAGTGGGCCTTGATGCACTGATCACAATATGGTGTTGGGGGTCTCATCTGACTAGTATCCCTGCGATGTTGCGAGCCAGATGCCCGCGAACTCTGACCTGGACCAGAATAGTATCGATCATATCGAGGCCTCTGAAACTGTGGAGGAGCACTAGCTACAGGTGGCACCGAACTCTTCGAAAACTGTGGCCTGACGATGCCTTTAAAGTTATCAGAATACCCTGCAAATCTTGCCCTCTTATGCTGGCCCCTATCCTGCTCCCTAACTGCCCTCTGCTGGCACTTACGATCCTCTAGGGTCTGGGCATAAGCTTGAATATGGGAAATATACATGCCATCCACCAAGGAGGCTGTCATACACTCATTTATCAGATGTGGTCCCAACCCATTCACGAATATATGCACCCTATCACTCATCTCGGCCACCATATGGGGAGCATACATTGCCAAAGAATCAAACTGCATACTGTACTCTTGCACACTCATATTACCTTGTCTAAGGTTCAAGAACTTATCAGCTCTAGCTCGTTGTATCTCAACTAGCAAGTAGTGACGAAGAAAGGCCTCAGAAAATTCCTTCCACACAACTGGAGGAGCGTTCGGACCCCTGGATCTTTCCCAACTATCATACCAGAGAACCACTAAATCCCGTAGCCGATAAGAAGCCAACTCTACTGCCTCTGTATCACTAACATGCATAACCCGAAGTGTACGATGAACCTGGTCAATAAAAGTCTGCGGGTCCTCCTTGGGGTCTGATCCAGTAAACACTGGAGGGTCTAAATTAATAAAATCACGAACTCTCGTACTAACTGGTTTCTCAGTAGCACCTGTATTCTGCCTCTGAGCCTGAGAAGCTACTAAGCTAGTCAATAACTGCAAAGCACTCCGCATATCCTGGTCTATAGTGCCAGATGGAGGAACTGGAGGTGCTGGGTGCCTCCTAATATCCTCTGGAGGAGACGGGGTAGATGAGGTATGAGACGGCATCTCACTCTGAGCCTCACTTTGGCCTGCTCTGGCTTGGGGCACCTGACTGGTACCCTCTCCCGCAGCTGTATCAAGCCGTCTACTAATTGTTTGCTTCCTAGTCGAAGGCATCGTTGAAATAAAAAAAGGTGAATATTATAGACAAACACTTACGACTCAACTCTACGCACGATCTAGATTCAGGAAGAAGGTAACAACCCTAGAAGTCATGTAGCCTCCTTATAGCCTTGGGGTGCACTGGTGTTGTTTGTTAAGAAGAAGGACGGATCGATGAGAATGTGTATTGATTACCAATAGTTGAACAAAGTTACAATCAAGAATAAGTATCCGTTGCCAAGGATTGATGATTTGTTTGATCATCTTTAGGGTGCCAAGGTATTTTCGAAGATTGACTTAAGATCTGGCTACTATCAGTTGAGGATTAGGGCATCCGACGTCCCTAAGACAGCTTTCCACACTCGGTACGGGCATTATGAGTTATTAGTGATGTCATTCGGGTTGACAAATGCCCCAACAGCTTTTATAGATCCGATGAACCGAGTGTTCAGGCCTTGCTTGGATTCGTTCGTGATAGTCTTCATTGATGATATTTTGATATATTCCCGAAACCGAGAAGAGCACGAGCAACTTCTTAGAGTGGTTCTTCAGACTCTAAAGGATAGTCAGTTGTATGCCAAGTTTTGAAAGTGTGAGTTCTAATTGAGTTAAGTTTCATTATTGGGTCATGTTGTATCAACAGAGGGTATTTAAGTTGATCCGAAGAAGTTTAAGGCAGTCAAGAACTGGCCTAGGCCAGCATCAACTACAGAGATCTGGGGTTTCTTGGGATTGACAAGCTACTATTGTCGGTTTATGGAGGGGTTTTCATCTATTGAAGCCCCGATGACCAGGTTGACCCAGAAGGGTGCCCAGTTCAGGTGGTCGGATGAGTGTGAGGCAAGCTTTCAGAATCTCAAGACAGCTTTGACTACGACACCGGTGTTGGTTTTGCCCACAGGTTCGTGGCCATATACAGTTTATTATGATGCATCTTGTATTGGACTTGGTGTGGTGTTGATGCAGGATGGCAAGGTCATTGCCTATGCTTAACGGCAATTAAAGATTCATGAAAAGAACTATTCGGTTCATGATTTGGAGTTGGCAACCATTGTTCATGCATTGAAGATTTGGAGACATTATCTGTATGGTGTGGCATGTGAGGTGTTCACGGATCACAAGAGTCTGCAGTACTTGTTCAAGCAGAAGTAGTTGAATTTGAGGTAGAGAAGGTGGTTGAAGCTGTTAAAGGACTATTAAATCACCATCTTATATCATCCGGTAAAGGCAAATGTGGTGGCCGATGCTTTGAATAGGAAGTCAGCCAGTATGGGTAGTCTTCTGTATATTTTGGTCGATGAGAGACTGTTTGCTTTGGATGTTCAGGCTTTGGCCAATCAGTTTGTGAGGTTCGATGTTTCTGAGCCCAACTGTGTGCTAGCTTGCACGGTCGCTCGTTCTTCTTTATTTGAGCGTATCTGTTATCGGCAGTATGATGATCCCCATTTGTGTGTCCATAGTGACAAGGTACATCAAAGAGGTGCCAAGCAGGTTACCTTAGGTGATGATGGAGTTTTTAGATTGCAGGGTTGAGTTTGTGTACCTAATGTGGATGGACTCCGAGAGTTGATTTTAGAGGAGGCCCATAGTTCCCGGTACTCCATTCATCCGGGCACCGCTAAGATGTATCAGGATTTGCGGTAGCATAATTGGTGGAGGAGAATAAAGAAGGAAATCGTTGCATATGTGGCTAGATGTTCAAACTTTTAGCAGGTTAAGTACGAGCATCAGAGGCCCGTCGGTTTGTTCTAGAAGATTGAGATTCCTGAATGGAAGTGGGAGCGTATCACAATGGACTTCGTTGTTGGACTCCCACGGACCTAGAGGAAGTTCGACGCAGTGTGGGTTATTGTTGATAGGCTGACCAAGTCAGCACATTTCATTCATGTGGCAGTCTCCTATTCTTCCGAGAAGTTAGCTGATATCTAGATCTGGGAGATTGTTCGTCTTCATGGTTGACCCGTGTCTATCATTTCGGATCGAGGTACGCAGTTCACCTCACATTTCTGGAGAGAAGTTCAGTGAGACTTAGGCATACGGATTGAGTGGAACATATCGTTTCATCCTCAGACGAACGGGCAATCCGAGCGGACTATTCAAATTTTGGAGGATATGCTCCGGGCTTGTGTCATTGACTTTGGAGGCTCGTGGGATCAGTTTTTGCCTTTAGTAAAGTTTTCCTACAACAACACTACTAGTCGAGTATCCAGATGACTCCTTATGAGGCTTTATATGGCAGGCGGTGCCAGTCGCCGGTTGGATGGTTTGAGCGGGGGAGGCTCGGTTGTTGGGTACGGATCTGGTTCAGGATTCCTTGGACAAGGTAACGATTATTCAGGATAGGCTTCGTACAACTCAGTCCAAGCAGAAGAGTTATGCCGACCGCAAGGTTCTGATTTGGCTTTCATGGTCGGTGAGCAGGTATTGCTTCGAGTGTCGCCTTTGAAGGGCGTGGTGATATTTGGGAAGAAGGGCAAGCTTAGCCCTATGTTCATTGGCCTATTTGAGATTCTTAATCGAGTGGGAGAGGTGACTTATAGATTTGTGTTGCCACCTAGATTATCAGCCGTGCATCCAGTGTTTCATGTGTCCATACTTCGGAAATATCACGGCGATCCATCCCAAGTGTTAGATTTCAGCAATATCCAGTTGGACAAGGACTTGTCTTATGAGGAGGAGCCGCTAGCTATTCTAGACCGGCAGGTTTGTCAGTTGAGATCGAAGAGTTTTCCTTCTATTCGTGTTTAGTGGAGAGGTTAGCCTGCTGAGGCATCGACCTGGGAGTTTGAGTCCGATATGCGGAGCCATTATCCCCATCTTTTCCCGACTCAGGTACTTCCTTCTTATGTCCGTTCAAGGACAAACGGTTGTTTTAGAGGTGGAGAAAATTCTGCATTTTGAGGCCTTAAAAACCTCTTTCGGTATCACCTTGATTTGCGTGCGCAGTCTGGGCACGTATCCGAAAAGCAATTATGTGAAAATATGTGGAAAATGATAAATTTTGACTATAAAATGGATTTATGTTGACTTCGGTCAATATTTTGGGTAAACAGACCCGGACCCATGATTTGACGGTCTCGGAGGGTCCATAGGAAAATATGGGACTTGGGTGTATGCCCGGAATTGAATTCCAAGGTCCTAAGCCCGAGAAATGAATTTTTTAAAGAAAATTATTTTTTAGAATTATTTATGAGTTTTGGAAATGAAATGTGTTTAAAACTCGATGGTATCAAGCCCGTATTTTGGTTCTAGAGCCCGTTACTGGTCTTATATGTGATTTAAGATAAGTCTGTGAAAATTGGTAAGAAACGGAAGTCCTTTGAGGTAATTCGGACCCGTAGTTGTGAAAATTTATACTTTCAAAGTTTTGAGATTTTTCTTAGATTTCTATGCTAAATTCGTTGTGTAAGAGGTTATTTTGGCGATTTGATCATACGGATAAGTTGATATGATGTTTTGGAGTTAGTACGCATGTTTGGTTTGGAGCCCCGAGTGGTGAGTTTCGGATGGGTTTCAGAAAGTTTTTGAACTTGGAAAAAGTTGCAGGTTTTTGCTGCTCTCAGTGCACAGAGGTTTTATGCTTCGCGTTCGCGTGGTCCTATTCGCGAACGCGTAAGGCAAATTCCTCAAGTGTCAATTTGTTCTTTGTGAACGCGGAGCATGGGATGAGTTTCGCGAGGCTGTGGGGGGAGTACCCTTCGCGAATGCATAGGCTAATAGCCTGGGCAAGGGGACGGTAATCTTGTGCTACGCGAATGCGGCCACTAGCCCGCGAATGCGAAGACTCTAGGAGGTAAAGCTCTGCGAACGCGAGCCGACAAACGCGAACGTGAAGGTCACCTAAGCATGACCCATCGCGAACGCAACAGACCCATCACGAACGCGACAGGCCTATCGCGAACGCGATGAAGGCCTATCCAGTGATTTTAAAACATAAGCCAAAACGGGACTTAACCAAAATTTCATAACTTCTTCTTCCAAACTCAAAATTCGGCGATTTTTGAAAGAGAACTTCACTACAAATCCATAGGAATGTAATCTTAGACTCATTTTCTTCGATTTCCATTAACACCCATTAGATTTCTACGCTTAAATCATGTTCTTTGTCACGACCCAAACTGGAGGTCCATGACTAGCACCCGACCATACTTGCCGAGCACCAACGTACATTTCATCTAACCTTCATTATTATCTTTTAGGGCTGACGAGATCAATATAAATGGTAGACCTGGATCATGGACAACCAGTAATAAAATATGACGGCATGAACATACATAGTAGGGGATGACCAGACAATCAAGAAACTACATATAAGGTATGAGCTACCACGCTACCATGAAAGACTATATAACAAAAACCAGCCGACAAGGCATACCAAACTATACATGAGTCGACACTTGTCTATGAGCCTCTAAATGAACATAAGTGCTACATCATAGCCGGAACAGGGCCCCAAAATACCCATAATGTCTATAACAAAAATGCATACCAAGACTAAGGCAAGTCCGGAGAAGGGATCTCGCCAATCACCGCTGAACTGGACAACCTGCTGTGGTGGGGGAGCTGCACCTGCCTGTCTATCAGGACCTGCAACATGACATGCAGCATCCACAAATAAAAGGATGTCGGTACGAATAAAGTACTGAGTATGTAAGGCAGGGAACCATAAATACGATCAGTAATGTAAGCAAGGATAGAGAATATACAACCTGTAACATCTTAGTACCTCTGAGGGCTACTGACATGAAATGCATGATACATATGTATAAATACATAAACCTTTAAAAAATTCGCCTCTGTGGGCATCATCATCATCATATCGTACCCGGCCATAATAGGCTCGGTAAAAAACGTACCCGGCCATCATAAGGCTCGGTAGAATCGTACCCGGCCACATAGAGCTCGGTAAAACCCAACTAATCAGTGGTTGCACATTAGGTGTCGTACCCGGCCAACTATAGCGTGGCTCGGTAGAGTAAAATAGATGCATATATATAATGCATGCTCGACTCATGGAATCACATTCTAAACCTTTTGGAGTGACGTAAGGTCGGTATCCTCTGTACACGTTATTAGGACTAACTCTTCACTATGAACCTTATAAGAATCAGGAAGTACCAACAACATTGATAACATAAGAATAAGACAAGCAACATTAACATCAATCGTTCCATAAGAGGGAAAACAATGTAAGTACTGCTAGCTTCTAACAGTAGAGTATCTTGGAAGCTCGTTCATTACATTATGTACAATCGGAGTCGTGCAAAAGAAGGAAAGGGATAGCCTCACATACCTTGTATATACTGCCCCAATCTCAAGCTATGCAATTGTCAAAACTCCTTAGTCTACAATAAGAGAAACGATACTATCGTTATCATTTAAGCGTCATAACTATTATGTATCGACCACAACCTATTTTACGATGAAACGGACAGCACCTCCCCTATATATATGACTTCACACCATTCAAAACAATCACCAAACAGCCCAAACAACATCAATAATAAACATATTGAGCCTCCCAAAATAGTCCACGCACAGCCTAATCACTCCATACATACGACGACCACCGTAGTCGTGTCAAACGACCCGGAAATGTTACGAATAACTATCATCCCACAACCCTACATATATATGGTGTTTCTCCACACACTTCCTCCTCCAAAAATACACAAAACAGTAGTAAAAACGCAGCCCAACAGCAACGCAAAACAGTCCACAAAACAATAACATTACTACCAAGCCTTTCGATATATATTTTACAAGTTCTAGCTTCAATGGCTTAGCCGCAACTTGGATAATCTTAAATACATATAGAGTAAGAGGTTACTTACCTTTATACAGAAGAACAACTCCAAGTTGACCTTAAATTTCCATGAAATATCCCTCCAATGCTGCCACAACAACAAAAAAGCGAAACTAGCGATCAATTAGTGTTTTTCGGAACTAGAATCACTTTAGAAGGCTTGAAATCAACTAGGATTGATATTAAGAACATGAGGGAGTATTTACAGAACATAAACCCTTTAAAACAACCTCCCACACTAGCTGGAACGACACAAAAATGAGCAACAACAAGAAGAACAAGAGACTTACTAGCGCCACGGAATTCCCGACACTTGATTTGTGTTGTTTGCCCTTTTTTGGGTCTTGAATCTTGAGAGAACCTTGAGAGGATGTTCCTAGGGTTATAAGGTCTGAAAATAGTGAGAATAAATGACTTAAAATGGGTTGGAGGCATCCTATATAGGTCCAAATATCTTAAACCGCCTTAGTGGGCCCCATAGAGGTGCTTGGCGTAGTCTCGCGAAAATGAGAATATCTCTCTACTCCAAGATCATATCGATGAACGGTTTAATGTGTTGGAAACTAGCCCTAGGAATATGCGGCTAATACCCTCGTCAGATATCACATGGCCAAGGAATGCTACAGAGTTCAGCCAAAATTCACATTTGGAGAGCTTAGCATATAACTTACGATCCTGAAGCGTCTGTAATACTATCCGCAAGTGGCCTGCATGTTCTGCCTCCAAACGAGAATATACTAGAATGTCATCAATGAATACAATCATGAACACATCAAGATAGGGCCTAAATATAGTATTCATGAGATCCATAAAAGCTGCTAGGGCATTTGTTAGCCCGAACGACATCACCAAGAACTCAAAGTGCCTGTATCTTGTCCGGAAGGCTGTCTTTGGAATATCCTTCTCCTTAACCCTCACCTGATGATACCCTGAACGTAAATCAATCTTGGAGAAATACTTGGCACCCTGGAGTAGGTCAAACAGGTCATCAATTCTTGGAAGTGGATACTTGTTCTTTATAGTAGACTTATTTAACTGTCGATAGTCGATACACATCCGTAACGACCCGTCTTTCTTCCGCACGAATAGGACTGGCACACCCCAAGGTGAAGTGCTAGGCCTAATGAAGCCCTTATCCAGCAAGTCCTTCAACTGCACCTTCAACTCTCGCAACTCTGCCGGGGCCATTCTGTATGGAGGGATAGAGATCGGTTGAGTGTCAGGCAACACATCAATGCTAAACTCAATCTCCCTTTCAGGAGGAAGGCCTGGGAGTTCATATGGGAAAACATCTAGAAATTTGTTGACCACGGGGATTGATTGTAGAGTAGGCGGCTTCGCCTCCGCATCCCTAATGTGAACGAGATGATAAATGTAACCTTTTGAGATCATTTTCCTTTCCTTAAGAGAGGAAATAAACCTACCTTTCGGTGTAGCAATGTTCCATTTCCATTTAATGAAGGGTTCACCCAAAAATTGGAACCTAACTATCTTCGTACGACAGTCAACATTTGCATAGCATGAGGCCAACCAGTCTATTCCCATTATCACATCAAAATCAACCATTTCTAACTCAAATAAATTTGCCGAGGTTTGAAGACTACAAATCATCACAGTGCAACCTTTATATACCCTTCTAGCAATCACAGAATCTCCTATCAGAGTAGATACCGCAAGGGGTTTATTTATCAATTCAGGTTCAATGCCAAACTTATTAGCCACAAAGGGTCTAACATATGATAATGTTAATCCCAGATCAATCAGCGCATATACATCATAAGAAAACACAGATATAATACCTGTAACAACATCTGGAGACGACTCGAGATCCTGTCGACCTACTAGAGCATAGGTTTGATTTTGAGCACCACTCGAACTCGGCACTGCACCTCTACCCCTACCACGACCTGTCAACTTCTGAAAACCCCGTGCTGGAGGTCGAACTGATGAGGAAGAACTAGACACAGATCCAGTCGGCTGAGCCATACCATCACCTCCTCTGTTAGGACAATCCCGCATCATATGGCCAGGCTGTTCGCACGAATAGCACGCATCAGAACCTCGACGGCACAGTCCAAAGTGGGCCTTGATGCACTGATCACAATATGGTGTTGGGGGTCTCATCTGACTAGTATCCCTGCGATGTTGCGAGCCAGATGCCCGCGAACTCTGACCTGGACCAGAATAGTATCGATCATATCGAGGCCTCTGAAACTGTGGAGGAGCACTAGCTACAGGTGGCACCGAACTCTTCGAAAACTGTGGCCTGACGCTGTCTTTAAAGTTATCAGAAACCCTGCAAATCTTGCCCTCTTATGCTGGCCCCTATCCTGCTCCCTAACTGCCCTCTGCTGGCACTTACGATCCTCTAGGGTCTGGGCATAAGCTTGAATATGGGAAATATACATGCCATCCACCAAGGAGGCTGTCATACACTCATTTATCAGATGTGGTCCCAACCCATTCACGAATATATGCACCCTATCACTCATCTCGGCCACCATATGGGGAGCATACATTGCCAAAGAATCAAACTGCATACTGTACTCTCGCACACTCATATTACCTTGTCTAAGGTTCAAGAACTTATAAGCTCTAGCTCGTCGTATCTCAACTAGCAAGTAGTGACGAAGAAAGGCCTCAGAAAATTCCTTCCACACAACTGGAGGAGCGTTCGGACCCCTGGATCTTTCCCAACTATCATACCAGAGAACCACTAAATCCCGTAGCCGATAAGAAGCCAACTCTACTGCCTTTGTATCACTAACATGCATAACCCAAAGTGTACGATGAACCTGGTCAATAAAAGTCTGCGGGTCCTCCTTGGGGTCTGATCCAGTAAACACTGGAGGGTCTAAATTAATAAAATCACGAACTCTCGTACTAACTGGTTTCTCAGTAGCACCTGTATTCTGCCTCTGAGCCTGAGAAGCTACTAAGCTAGTCAATAACTGCAAAGCACTCCGCATATCCTGGTCTGTAGTGCCAGATGGAGGAACTGGAGGTGCTGGGTGCCTCCTAATATCCTCTGGAGGAGACGGGGTAGATGAGGTATGAGACGGCATCTCACTCTGAGCCTCACTTTGTCCTGCTCTGGCTTGGGGCACCTGACTGGTACCCTCTCCCGCAGCTGTATCAAGCCGTCTACTAATTGTTTGCTTCCTAGTCGAAGGCATCGTTGAAATAAAAAAAGGTGAATATTATAGACAAACAACTACGACTCAACTCTACGCACGATCTAGATTCAGGAAGAAGGTAACAACCCTAGAAGTCATGTAGCCTCCTTATTATAAATATGGCGCGCTACACATCCATAATCAAGACTCTACTAGACATGGCTCATAGACAATCCCTAGGACAGACTTGCTCTGATACAAAGTTTGTCACGACCCAAACTGGAGGGCCATGACTAGCACCCGACCATACTTGTCGAGCACCAACGTACATTTCATCTAACCTTTATTATTATCTTTTAGGGCTGACGAGATCAATAGAAATGGTAGACCTGGATCATGGACAACCAGCAATAAAATATGACATCATGAACATACATAGCAGGGGATGACCAGACAATCAAGAAACTACATATAAGGTATGAGCTACCACGCTACCATGAAAGACTATATAACAAAAACTAGCCGACAAAGCATACCAAACTATACATGAGTCAACACTTGTCTATGAGCCTCTAAATAAACATAAGTGTTGCAACATAGCCGGAACAGGGCCCCAACATACCCATAATGTCTATAACAAAAATGCATACCAAGATCAAGGCAAGTCCGGAGAAGGGATCTCGCCAATCACCGCTGAACTGGACATCCTACTGTGGTGGGGGAGCTGCACCTGCCTTTCTATCAGGACCTGCAACAGGACATGCAGCGTCCACAAATAAAAGGACGTCAGTACGAATAAAGTACTGAGTATGTAAGGCAGGGAACCATAAATACAATCAGTAATGTAAGCAAGGATAGAGAATATACAACCTGTAACATCTTAGTACCTCTGAGGGCTACTGACATGAAATGCATGATACATATGTATAAATACATAAACCTTTAAAACATTCGCCTCTGTGGGCATCATCATCATCATATCGTACCCGGCCATAATAGGCTCGGTAAAAAACGTACTCGGCCATCATAAGGCTCGGTAGAATCGTACCCGGCCACGTGGAGCTCGGTAAAACCCAACTGATCAGTGGTTGCACAATAGGTGCCGTACCCGGCCAACTATAGCGTGGCTCGGTAGAGTAAAATAGATACATATATATAATGCATGCTCGACTCATGGAATCACATTCTAAACCTTTCGGAGTGACGTAAGGTCGGTATCCTCTGTACATGTTATTAGGACTAACTCTTAACTATAAACCTTATAAGAATCAATAAGTACCAACAATATTGATAATATAAGAATAATAGAAGCAACATTATCATCAATCGTTCCATAAGAGGGAAAACAATGTAAGTACTGCTAGCTTCTAAGAGTAGAGTATTTTGGAAGCTCGTTCATTACATTATGTACAATTGGAGTCTTGCAAAAGAAGGAAAGGGATAGCCTCACATACCTTGTATATACTGACCCAATCTCAAGCTATGCAATTGTCAAAACTCCTTAGTCTACAATAAGACAAACGATACTATCGCTATCATTTATGCGTCATAACTATTATGTATCGACCACAACCTATTTTACGATGAAACGGACAGCACCTCCCCTATATATATGACTTCACACCATTCAAAGAAATCACCAAACATCCGAAAAAACATCAATAATAAACATATTGAGCCTCCAAAATAGTCCACGCACAGCCTAATCACTCCATACATACGACGACCACTGTAGTCGTGTCAAACGACCAGTAAATGTTACGAATAACTATAATCCCACAACCCTACATATATATGGTGTTTATCCACACCCTTCCTTCTCCAAAACTCCACAAAACAGTAGTAAAATACGTAGCCCAACAACAACGCAAAACAGTCCACAAAATAATAACATTACTACCAAGCCTTTCGATATATATTTCACAAGTTCTAGCTTCAATGGCTTAGCCTCAATTTGGATAATCTTAAATACATATAGAGTAAGAGGTTACTTACCTTTATACAAAAAGAACAACTCCAATTTGACCTTAAATTTCCATGAAATATCCCTCCAATGCTGCCACAACAACAAAAAAGCGAAACTAGCGATCAATTAGTGTTTTTCGGCACTAGAATCACTTTAGAAGGCTTGAAATCACCTAGGATTGATATTAAGAACATGAGAGAGTATTTACAGAACATAAACCCTTTAAAACAACCTCCCACACGAGCTGTAACGACACAAAAATGAGCAACAACAAGGAGAACAAGAGACTTACTAGCGCCACGGAATTCCCGACACTTGATTTGTGTTGTTTGCCATTTTTTGGGTCTTGAATCTTGAGACAACCTTGAGAGGATGTTCCTAGGGTTATAAGGTCTCAAAATAGTGAGAATAAATGACTTAAAACTGGTTGGAGGCATCCTATATATGTCCAAATATCTTAAACCGCCTTAGTGGGCCCCATAGATAGGTGCTTGGCGCAGTCTCGCGAAAATGCGAATATCTCTCTACTCCGAGATCGTATCTATGAACGGTTTAATGAGTTGGAAACTAGACTCATAGATCTTTAATCTGGTTGGTATATCACCCCCTAATTCCTTGTAAATTAGGAGAAAAAATTAGAAACATGTGACATAATGTTTAAGTAAAATTATGAACCTAAGTTGCGACAACTTTTGTCGACTTTTGTTTCATAACTCGTTTGACTTCAAGACTTATTATACGGATATTATATGATTAAAATAACTTAATACATGACCTCTTGAGTGTATTAAGCATCGCTAGATTTACCTGAAAATTCGAGTTACAACATCCTTAATTCATTTAACTTCTAATACTTGTTAATCACCCTTATACACTCTTGTATCACTTAAGACCAATAGGATTGACTTCTTATCATCTCAAAGATAGTTCCTTCTTGTATTTATGTTAACTAATATATGGCATGAACTAACACATGTGTATATGGGTTGTAACATTCTTAAGGCTAGAAAATTAGGGATTTGGGTAGAGTTAGGGCTTTTTGTATAATTGCGATTTAGACCTCGTTTTGGGGTCGGATTTTGGAACTAATTATATATTCGGGCTCGTGGGTGAATGGGTGATCGGGTTTTGTTTTGAACCTCATGTTTTGAAAAAGCGTGTTCGGGGTCAATTTTTGACTTTTTGGGAACAATGATAGGAAATCTATAATTAAGCATTGGAATCGGATTGTTTAGTGTTTACTGATGTTATTAAGTCGATTATCTCTAGATACAATTGATTTGGAGCCAAATTCAAAAGGAAAAGCGGTGTTTGAGGCTTGAGTTGGTCGTGGAAGTTCGAGTTAAGTGTTCGGTCTAACCTTAGCTTGAGGGATTACGAGTTGTGTCCTATTTTTTATTTGCTTCATATCGAGTACGACGTATAGGCATGGTGACGAGTATCTCTACGTTGGTGTCAAGCATGACCGTGAGTCTTAAATTGAAATTGTCTTGTTCTGAATAAATACTACGAATGCCTAAGTTGTTGATTCTCTGAGTGAACAAGGGTTATGATTATCCTCGTGGAAATTACTTATGATTGAGTATTGGTGCTAGTTGAGGTAGTTAGAGGTTGGACCAAGTTTGGTTATAGCTGATTTTTCCCTTGCCGGGACGTATTTACTTATACCGTCGATTCCCTTGCCGGGATAGTGTTGTTTCTTTATTAATCTCTATCTGGGACTCTTGTTGTGATTGGTGTTGGACTGTATATGTGGATCAGGCTGCGCGCCGCAACAATATTATATTTGGATCAGGTTGCTATCACGATCCAAACCCGGATGCGGTCGTGATGGCGCCTCTCGTGAAGACAAGGCCAATCGACACTTCCTATTTTCCAACTATTAATATTTAAGCATTTGAGAAAAGGTAAAATCATGATAAAATAAAATTGAAATAACAATGATAACATAATTACGTGGAAGAACACCCATACACAGCCCTAACTGGGGTGTCACTAGTCATGAGCATCTATGAGCCATAATATAAGTCTGTTAAAGTCATAAACTACTACAAATGTTTGAATAGGAACAAAGGTGCTAGAGGAGTAGACACACGGTGCTGCGGACGACAACAATTACCTCATAATCTCCGAAAGGCCCTCTTGGAACTGGAGGAAATCAGCACTCCGGAGCGGAACCAAAAATGCCTGAATCTGCACACAGGGGTGCAGGGAGTAAAGTGAGTACTCCAACTTAGTGAGTAACAAATTTAAATAAAGACTAAAAGTAAGAAAACACGTAAAGCATAAGGCATTCTATAATGAAGTCGTAAAACCATTTAAAAGCAGTAAAATAGTGGAAAGTCTAGTGAAAATCCTCTTTCAACAAGTAAACAAGTAATTGTCAGGTAATTAAGATAAAGTAAACAAATAGAAGTTCGCCCCCCGGGCACATTATCAACAAATATGCCCCTCGGGCAATATCTAAGAACAGTACTAGCCCCTCGGGCAATCACATAGAACAATACCAGCTCCTCGGGCTCAATCTCACTTCACAATGGGTATCTGCGCTTACTGGGGGTGTACAGACTCTTAGAGGGGCCCCTTACGGTCCAAGCGCAATAACAAGACATCTCGTGGCATCAAATCTAGGCCCTCGGCCTCATATCAATTAAGCCACCTCGTGGCGTATATATATCTCAGGCCCTCAGCCTCAAATCATTATCGATGTTTCCTCACAATATAGGCCCTCGGCCTTACTCCGTAAAAAATCATCACAAGCCTCTCGGGCAATAGTAAAACGGTGTTTCTCGGCCCAAACATCATTTAAAATATCATTTAAGTCTTAAAACTAAGTAAACATGGCTGAATATGAAAACAGTGGGAAATAACATGACTGAGCTCAAGTAATAAGTCAAAACAGTGAGGAAAATCAATAAATAGCCCTGAAGGGTTCAAATAGTTGGCTCTAGGCCCAAATATGGCATTCAACCCAAATAGTAATGATAACAAATAGTTTTCATTCAAATACGCGGTAAAATCATCAATCGTGATGGACTGAGTCACAATTCCCAATAGTGCACAACCTCACACTCGCCGTCAAGCGTGTATCTCACCTCCATATGGCACTATGATGTGCAATCTGGGGTTTCAAACCCTCAGAACATCATTTAAAATCATTACTCACCTCGAACCGGCTAAATCTTTAGCTCGCGACTCCTTTTCCCCTGGCATATGCCTCCACGCGCGTCGAATCTATCCAAAATTAGAACAAGGATGTCAAAATATGCTAAGGGAATAAAGCCCAAGCGAAAACAATCTATAAAGGGAACAAATCCCGAAATTAGCAAAACCCGAGCCCCGGGCCCACTACTCGAAACTCAAAAAATTTCACATTGTTAGATTCCTTATGTCCCCACGAGTTCATACATGTCAAAAGTTCTCAAATCTGACCCCAAATGGTCCTCCAAATCCCCAATCAAATGTCCAATTTGTCAAGCCCTAGTTCTTCAAATTTAGGCTTAGTTTTCATGATTTTCTAGGTAGATTTTACAATAGAATCGAGTTTTAAGTCCAAAATTCTTACCTCCAAACGTTTCCCCATGAATCCCTCTTCAATCTCCTTCAAAAAGCTCTAAAAAGATCAACTATGTAGGAAAATAGGCCCACATTCGGGGACAAGAAAACCTTTTAAACATTCTACCTAGACCTGGAAATCCTTCTTTGCGAACGCGGTCAAAGCCTCGCGTTCGCGAAGCACAAACTTATTTTGACCATATTTCCTTCTACGCGATCGCGACCAACCCTTGCAAACACGATTCTTATCCCAGGCGACCCTTCGTGAACGCGCTCTGTCTCCAGTGAACGCGAAGATCAACTTGACTTCCAACCGAGCTGACCCAGTTCTTCTACGCGATCCCGAACACCTTCTCGCGAATGCGATGCACAACCTCGCAGCCCTTCGCGAACGCTTCACCTTCCTCGCGAACGCGAAGGCTAAACCTTCACCTCTCTCAGCAGACTCTTCGCGAATGAGAGGGTACTCCCGTGAACGCAAAGAACAAAAATGTCTGCAACTGCTGGAACTGTTTTTTTCTGCAATTTTCCAAACTGAAAATGGTCCGATTGACCACCTGAAACTCACTCGAGGCCTTCGGGACCTCAACCAAGAGCACCAACATATCCTAAAACCTTATTCAAACTTGTTCCAATCATAAAAACACGTCAAACAACATCAAATCAACCAAAACACATCGGATTAAAGCCTAAGTTTCTAAAATCTTCCGAAATATGCTTTTGATCAAAAACCCAACCAAACCACGTCCGAATGACCTGAAATTTTGCACACACATCCCAAATGACATAACGAAGCTACTGCAACTCTCAGAATTCCATTCTGACCCCTATGTTAAAATCTCACCTATCAACCAGAAATCGCCAAAATATAAACTTCGCCAATTCAAGCCTAAATCTACAACGGACCTCCAAAATTCATTCCGATCGCGCTCCTAAGACAAAAATCACCTCCCAAAGCTAACTGAATCATCAGAACTTGCATCCAAGCCCTCTAACACATAAGTCAACATCTGGCTGAGTTTTCCAACTCAAACTCCCTTAAAAGAGACTAAGTGTCTCAAACCTTACTAAAATTATTCCGGATTCGATCCGACCAACCCAATATCATAAAACACGGATAACGAAGCACAAAGAAGAAGAAATGGGGAAAATGGAGCAACAACTCATGAGACGACTTGCCAGGTCGTCACATCCTCCCCAACTTAAACAAACGTTCGTCCTCGAATGAGTCAAGAAACAAACCTAAAGCCTCAAACAGGTGAGGATATCTGCTCTGCATCTCCCGCTCGGTCTCACAGGTAGCCTCCTCTATGGGCCGACCTCTCCACTACACTTTCACTGAAATATATACTTTGACCTCAAATTTCGAACCTGACGACCTAAAATAGCTACTGGCTCCACATCATAGGTCAAATCATCATCCAACTGAACCGTGCTGAAATCCAAAACATGAGACGGATCCCCAATATACTTCCGGAGCATAGAAACATGAAATACTGGATGCATATTTGACAAGCTGGGTGGCAAAGCAAGCTTATAATCCACCTCTCCAATCCTCCGAAGCACCTCAAAAGGTCCAATGAACCACGGACTCAATTTCCCTTTCTTCCCAAATCTCATAACTCCCTTCATGGGTCAAACCTTCAGTAGAACCCTCTCGCCTACCATGTAAGACACATCTCGAACCATCCTGTCAGCATAACTCTTTTGCCTCGATTGCACTGTACGAAGCCTCTCCTAAATCTCTTTCATTTTCTCCAAAGCATCCTGCACCAAATCTGTCCCCAATAGCCTAGCCTCACCGGGCTCGAACCAACCAACTAGAGATCTACATCGCCTCCCATACAAAGCCTCATATGGGAACATCTGAATACTCGACTGGTACTGTTGTTACAAGCAAACACTGCAAGCGATAGAAACTGATCCCATGACCCTCCGAAATCAATAACACAAGCACGCAACATGTCCTCCAATATCTGAGTAGTGAGCTCGGACTGCCTCGTCCGTCTGAGGGTGAAAAGTTGTGCTCAACTCAACCTGAGTACCCAACTCTCGCTGCACAAACCTCCAAAACTGCTATATAAACTAAGTGCCTCTATCTGAAATGATGGAAACTGGGACACCATGCAAATGAACAATCTCCCGGATATAGATCTCTGCCAACCGCTCTGAAGAATAGGTAGTACACACAGGAATAAAGTGCGCGGACTTGGTCAGCCAATCCACAATCACCTAAATAGCATCAAACTTTCTCAAAGTCCGTGGAAGTCCAACAACAAAGTCCAAAGTGATCCTCTACCATTTCCACTCAGGAATATCCATTTGTTGTAGCAAACCACCGGGTCTCTGATGCTCATATTTCACCTGCTGACAATTGAGACACTGAGCTACAAATCCCACAATATCTTTCTTCATTCTTCTCCACCAGTAGTGCTGCCTCAAATCTTAATACATCTTCGCGTCACCCGGATGAATGGAATACCGCAAGCTATGGGCTCTTTAAGAATCAACTCCCAAAGCCCATCTACATTGGGAACACAAATCCGGCCCTGCATACTCAACACCCCATCATCACCAATGGTCACATCTCTAGCATCATCATGCTGAACTCTGTCCCTAAGGACTAGCAAATGCGAATCATCATTTTGGCGCTCTCTGATGCGATCATATAAGGAAGACTGAGAAACCACACAAACCAATACCCGACTAGGCTCCGAAATATCTAACCTCACGAACCGATTGTCCAAGGCCTGAACATCAACTGCAAGAGGTCTTTCCCCAACTGGGATATATGCCAAAACTCCCCATACTCACTGCCTTTCGGCTCAAAGCATCGGCAACCATGTTAGCCTTTCCTGGATGATATAATATAGTGATATCATAATACTTAAGCAACTCCAACTATCTCCGCTACCTCAAATTAAGATCCCTTGCTTGAATAAATACCGAGGACTGTGATGATCAATGAACACCTCACAAGATACGCCATACAAGTAATGCCTCCAAATCTTTAATGCGTGAACTATGGTAGCCAACTCCAAATCATGAACGGGGTAGTTCTTCTCATGGGGCTTCAACTAACGAGAAGCATTTAGCAATAACTCTACCCTCCTGCATCAACACGCAACCAATCCCAACTCTCAAAGCATCATAATACATGGTATATGAACCTAAAGCTGATGGCAAGACCAACACTGGAGCTGTGGTCAAAGCTGTCTTGATCTTCTGAAAGCTCTCCTTACACTTGTCTGAACATACAAATGGAGCATCCTTCTGAGTCAACTTGGTCAAGGGTGATGCGATAGATGAGAATCCCTAAACAAACCGGCTATAATAGCATGCCAAATCGAGAAAGCTACGAATCTCTGTGGCTAAGGACGGTCTGGGCCAACTCTGAACCACCTGTATCTTCTTCGGATCAACCTGAATACCCTCGTTGGACACCACGTGCCCCAAGAAACCCACTGAACTGAGCCAAAACTCACACTTGGAGAATTTTGCATAAAGCTTCTCCTCTCTCAATCTCTGTAACACAACTCTCAAATGTTCCGCGTACTCCTCCTGTCTACGCGAATACACCAGAATATCATCAATGAAGACTATGAAGAATGAATCGAGATAAGGTCGGAACACGCTTTTCATCAAATGCATGAACGCTGGTGGGGCATTGGTCAACCCAAAAGACATCACCAAGAACTCATAGTGACCATATCGGGTCCCGAAAGCTGTCTTAAGAATATCTGAATCCCTAATCTTCAACTGGTGATAACTCGAACGGAGATCAATCTTGGAGAACACCCTCGTTCCCTAAAGCTAGTCAAATAAATCATCAATACGAGACAAAGGATACTTGTTCTTAATTGTTACCTTGTTCAATTGCCTATAATCAATGCACATTCTCATTGTACCATCCTTCTTTTTCACAAACAGAACCGGCGCACCCCAAGGTGACATACTAGGCCGAATGAACCCTTTATCAAGGAGTTCCTGAAGTTGTTCTTTCAATTCTTTCAACTCTGTTGGTGCCATACGATATGGCGGTATAGAAATGGACTGAGTGTCCGTCACCAGCTCAATTCCAAAATCAATATCCCTATACGGTGGCATGCCCGGCAGGTCTGCAGGAAACACATCGGGAAAATCCCTCACAACTGGAACAGAATCAATGCTGGGAGCCTCAGCTCCGACATCCCTCACAAATGCTTGATATGAAAGACAACCCTTCCCAACCATACGCTAGGCTTTCAAGAATGAGATCACTCTACTGGGAACATAATCAGTCTTACATCGCCACTCGATCTATGGCATACACGACATAGCCAATGTGACTGTTTTAGCATGACAATCCAGAATAGCATGACACAGAGATAACCAATCCATACCCAAAATGACATCAAAATTCACCATTCTCAATAATAATAGATCCACTCGGGTCTCTAGACCCCTAATAGCCACCACACACGACCGGTACACATGATCTACAACAACAGTATCGCCCACCGGGGTAGATACATGAACAAGTAAAGTAAGAAACTCACGAGGCATACCCAAATAATGAGCAAAGTATGATGACACATAAGAAAAGGTGGAAACAGGATCAAATAACACAGAGGCATCTCTCTGACAGACTGAAACAATACCTATAATGATAGCATCTGAAGCAATAGCATCGGGTCTGCCTAGGAGTGCAGAGAAACGGGCCTGACCGCCCCCTGATCGACCTCCCCCTCTGGGGCGACCACTAGCTGGTGGAGCGGGTGGTGATTAAGCAACTGGCGCTGAAGCCAATGACTGACCCCTCTACTGGTATGAACTAGAAAAACGACGAGGACACTGCTTCCACATATGACCCATCTCACCACACTCAAAACAACTCCCAGGTGATGGAGAAGGGGACTGAAGGGAGCCCCTCGCACCGGAGTGACTAGAAGATGCACTCGACATAGAAAAGCCCTGAGCTGATGGAGCACGGGATGAACTCTGAGCTGGAAGGGCACTAATTGATCACTGGACCTACTGAGTACCATGATAACCATGACCCAAAGATGCCCCACAATAACCTTGGCGAGTTGGCTGAGCAGACCTGAATGAACGACCTCTGTCGTGCTGAAACTGCCCCTCGAAGGAGTACCACTATTGTTGCTAGATCCTCAAGGCCTCTTGGCCTCCCTTTCCTCTCGCTCCTGACGGCGAACAGGATTACTCTCACGAGCGATATCAACCACCTCCTCAAACATAGCACTAATCACCCTCTCCCTGGTCATAAGAATACATATATGATAAGTAAGACCATCAACAAACCTCCCGATCCTCTTTCGATCTGTCGGAACCAATAAGATGGCATAACGAGACAACTCAGAAAACCTCAACTCATAATGTGACACAGTCATATCCCCTGTTGCAACCACTCAAACTGGCTATGCAACTCCTCTCTGCGGGACTGTGACACATACTTCTCTAGGAAGAGACGGAGAACTACTACCAAATAAGGGGCGATGCACCAATAGGCCTACGCCTCTCATACGCCTCCCACCAAGTGAAGACAACCCCAGAAAATTGAAAGGTAGTAAATTCCACACTACTAGTCTCAAGAATCCCTGTTGTACGAAGCATCCGCTAGCCCTTATTCAAGAAATCCTGGGAATCCTCGCCCTGTGCACCGTTGAATGTTGGAGGCTGGAGTCTACCGAACCTCTCAAGTCGATGCTGCTCATGATCCGGCATAACTGGTACCACAAACCCTTGAGCTGGTACAACCGACTGGGTTGGAGGTGCCCTCGGCATCTGATGTCCTTGCACAACCTACTTAGGTGTGCGAGCAGCGGGAGTCTGATTGCCTCCCCCGGGCTGTGAAGTTGCTGCGACTGTAGTGGCTGAAACTGCATGAGCCAGGCTAGTGCAAACTGATAAGATCTGTGCCAAGGTCTCCTGAAGACCCAAAATCACGATGGGCAAAGCTGATGCCTGAGCTGGTGCTGTTAGAGCATCTATAGCTGGAGCCTAATCCTGAGCTGGGGCAACTGGTGGATCCACAGGTGTTGCCCTCGCTGCTCTGCCTCTACCACGTCCACGGCCTCTGGTGGCACTGGTGGTCATCCACCCCGTCTGGTAGCACGTGTCCTCACTATCTGTGAGAGAATATAATAACAGGAGTTTAGCACTCGGATCAACAAGTTTGCACGACAAGAATTTCAAGAATATGAAGTTTTCCTAAAGGTTCTGCAGCCTCTTGAGGATAAATACAAATGTCTCCGTACCGATCCGCGAGACTCTACTAAACCTGCTCATGACTCGTGAGACCTATGTAACCTAGGCTCTGATACCAACTTGTCACGACCCAAAACCGGACCCGGTCGTGATGGCGCCTCTCGTGAAGACAAGGCCAGCCGACACTTCCCATTTTCCAATTATTAACAGTTAAGCATTTAAGAAACGGTCAAATCATGATAAAAAAAATCCAAAATAACAATGATAACATAAATACGCGGAAGAAAACCCATACACAACCCTAACCGGGGGGTCACTAGTCACGAGCATCTATGAGCCATAATACAAGTCTACTAAAGTCATAAACTACTACAAACATTTGAAAAGGAACAAAGGTGCTAGAGGAGTAGAGGCACGGGGCTACAGACATCAACAACAACCTCGTTATCTTCGAAAGGCCCGCCTGGAACTGGAGGAAATCAGCACTCCGGAGCAGAACCAGCAATGCCTGAATCTGCACATAGGGGTGTAGGGAGTAAAGTGAGTACTCCAACTCAGCGAGTAACAAATGTAAATAAAGAATGAAAGTAAGAAAACACGTAAGGCACAAGGTATTCTATAATGAAGCCGTAAAACCATTTAAAAGCAGTAAAACAGTGGAAAGTCCAGTGAAAAACTTCTTTCAACAAGTAAACAAGTACTTTACAGGTAATTAAGGTAAAGTAAACAAATAGAAGTTCGCCCCTCGGGCACAGTATCAACAAATCCGCCCCTTGGGAAATACCTCAAAACAGTACCAGCCCCTTGGGCAATCACATAGAACAATACCAGCCCCTCGAGCTCAATTTCACATCACAGTGGGTACCCGCACTCGCTAGGGGTGTACAGACTCCTAGAAGGGGCCCTTACGGCCCAAGTGCAATAACAAGCCATCTCGTGGCATCAAACCTAGGCCCTCGACCTCATATCAATCAAGCCACCTTGTGGCGTATATATATCTCAGGCCCTCGGCCTTAAATTAGTATCATTGTTTCCTCACAATATAGGCCCTAGGCCTTACTCAGTCAAAAATCAACACAAGCCTCTCGGGAAATAGTAAAATGGTGTTTCTCGGCCCAAACATCATTTAAAATATCATTTAAGTCTTAAAACTGAGTAAACATGGTTGAGTTTGAAAACAAAGGGAAATAATATGACTGAGCTCAAGTAATAAGTCAAAACAGTGAGGAAAATTAATAAATAGCCCCGAAGGGTTCAAATAGCTGACTCTAGGCCCAAATATGGCATTCAGCCCAAATAGAAATGATAGCAAATAGTTTTCAATCAAATACGCGGTAAAATCATCAATCAAGACGGACCAAGTCACAATTCCCAATAGTGCACGACCTCACGCTCGTCATCAAGGGTGTGTCTCACCTTAATATAGCACTACAATGTGCAATCCAGGGTTTCAAACCCTCAGAACATCATTTAAAATCATTACTCACCCCGAACCGGCTAAATCTCTAGCTCGCGATGCCTTTGCCCCTCAAATTGGCCTCCACGCACGTCGAATCTATCCAAAATCAGAACGAGGATGTAAAAATATGCTAAGGGAACAAAGCCAAAGCAAAAACAATCAATAAAGGGCACAAATCCCAAAATTAGCAAAACCCGAGCCCCGGGCCCACTTCTCAAAAATCAAAAAATTTCAGATCATTAGATTCCTTATCTCTCCACGAGTTCATACATGTCAAAAGTTGTCAAATCCGACCCTAAATGGTCCTCCAAATCCCCAATCAAAAGTCCAATTTCTCAAGCCCTGGTTCTTCAATTTTAGGCTTAGTTTTCATGATTTTCTAGGTAGATTTCACAATAGAATTGAGTTTTAAGTCCAAAATTCTTACCTCCAAACGTTTCCCCTTGAATACCTCTTCAATCGCCTTCAAAAAGCTCTAAAAACGATCAACTATGGAGGAAAATAGACCCACATTCGCGGACAAGACGACCTTTTAAACATTCTGCCTAGGCCTGGAAATCCTTCTTCGCGAACGCGGTCAAAGCCTCACGTTCGCAAAGCCCAAACTTATTTTAACCAAATTTCCTTCTACGTGATCGCGACCAAGACCTCGTGAACGCGATGCTTCACCCAGGTGACCCTTCACGAATGCGCTCTGTCTCTCGCAAACGCGAAGATCAACTTGACTTCCAACCCAGCTGACCCAGTTCTTCTACGCGATCGCGAATACCTTCTCGCGAACGCGATGCACAGCCTCGCAGCCCTTTGCAAACCATCACCTACCTCATGAACGTGAAGGATAAACCTTCACCTCCCTCAGCAGACTCTTCGCGAATGCGAGGGTCCTCCCGCGAACGCGAAGACCAAAAATGTCTGCTACTGCTGGAACTGTTTTTTTTTCTACAATTTTCAAAACTCCAAAATGGTTCGATTGACCACCCGAAACTCACCTGAGGCCCCCGGGGCCTCAACAAAAAGCACCAACATATTCTAAAACCTTATTCAAACTTGTTCCGATCATCAAAACACCTCAAACAACATCAAATCACCCAAAACATATCGGATTCAAGCCTAAGTTTCTAAAATCTTCCGAAATACGCTATTGATCAAAACCTCAACCAAACCACGTCCGAATGACCTGAAATTTTGCACACACATCTCAAATGACATAACGAAGCTACTACAACTCTCGGAATTCCATTCTGACCCCTATATCAAAATCTCGCACATCAACCGGTAATCGCCAAAATATCAACTTCGCCAATTCAAGCCTAAATATACTACGGACCTCCAAATTTCATTCCGATCACGCTCAACAAATCACCTCCCGAAGCTAACGGAACCATCGAAATTCACATTCGAGCCTTCTAGCACATAAGTCAACATCCAATTGACTTTTCCAACTCAAACTCTCTTAAAAGAGACTTAGTGTCTCAAACCTTAGCAAAATCATTCCGGATTCGATCTGACCAACCCGATACCATAAAACACGGATAACAAAGCATAAAGAAGCAGAAATGGGGAAAACAAAGCAGCAACTTATGAGATGACTGGCCGGGTTGTCATAGTTGCACGCTGCAACAATATTATATTTGGATCGGGTTGCGCACCGCAACAATATTATATTTGGATCGGGTTGCACGCCACAACAATATTATATTTGGATCGGGTCGTAAGCCGCAACAATATTATATTTTGATTGGGTTGTATGCCGCAACAGTAATATAATTGGATCGGGTTGCACGCTGCAGCAGTGATAAATGATATGGATCAGGTTGCACGCCGCAACAGTGTTATTATGTTTTGGGATCGAGTTGCACACCGCAACTATTGATAATACAAAGTGTTTATGGATTGGTTACGAGTTCCTTATTGTTTTGATGTAAATTCTAAATTGCCCTTATGCCTTTCTCTTCATTTACTATTGGTACTAAATTGTTCTTACACAGGTTTATTTGGTAGTCTTTATTTGGTATTCTGTTCCTAGCCTAGTCATACTTCGCCGGGTTTAGTCCAGGTACATACCAGCACATGGGGTCAGTTGTATTGATACTACACTCTGCACTATGTGCAGATCCCGGAGCGGCAGCTTTTAGACTGTAGCATTGGGTGGCTGCCTTTAGTCCAGCTAGAGATCCCGAGGTAGTCCTGCAGGCATCCGTAGGCCCGACGTTCTCTTCTATCTTTATATGTATTCTATTTTCATTTGCTTCCGAGACAGATTGTACTTTCTTTTCCGACATTTGTATGTAGTATTCGTATACAGTCTGTGATATTGTGACACCAGAATTCGGGTAGAGATGTGTGTTGGCATTGTCATAATGTTTATGGTTAATTTATTAGATTAAGTCTTCCGCTTGTATTTATTTATCGTTAATATTTCACTATTAATCACATGTTAGTTTAAATTGTTGAAAAGGGCTAGTAAATGATTTAGTGATCCTATAATACGCGACTTGCCTAGCTTTCACGAGTAAGTGCCATCACGACTCCCCAGGGTGGGAAATCCAGGTCGTGACATCTAAAACCTTTGAGATGCATATTAAGCATCTTGATATTTTTAAAAATATTGTTATAAAAAATGGTTTAGTTATTTCTAAACAAAAAATGAGTTTATTCCAAACTGACATTCGATTTTTAGGCCATAATATTTGCCAAGGAAAATATTATTCTCGAGCCATAATAAATGGGATTCTAAAAATACGTGATCTATTCTCGAGCTTGTTTTGAGGGCAGTTTGTATTAGGACTACGCAGTATAACGATAAAATACGAGTTAAATCGAGGTAGTAAGCAAATCAAAGGGGCTTGTTGCCCGAGCGTGGAGGAGATCGATGGAGGCCTCGGGGCCGAGGCTCGAGCCAGGATCAAGCTATCGGGGACAATCGGGGAAGGGATAACAAGCAAAAATACTATTAAGTGAGGCTCTTTGTGGCCATTACATAGCAAGATGGGCGTAGAACAAGTAAGAAAATAATGAATGCGAGGTGGCCTCGGGCCAATGGGAACAAATGGCTTAGAAGTAAGGAGAGAAAGAGAGATATTATTGCACTTATGTGGAAATGGAGCAACAACCAACCGTTTACAAGGTGGAGCGAGTTCCCTTTATACAGAGGGGGAGACTTGGCTACAAGTATGTGGGGTTTATCTATAAAGTACGGTGATGGGATGGCTTGACGTGATGCTTTAGCGTAGGCTCTGGATAGGTCGCGTTTGTCAGGCGTAGCCATATGCCTAGAGGGTTTCTTCCTCTATTCTGGCTTCGTCCTTTGCTTCCTCCGAGTTAAGCTTAGACGAGCCCCGAGGTAGAGAACGAGGTCGCGGCCTCCTACCCTCGAAATCCCGAGGCATGCTTCTGGAATGTTTCGATAGCGGGAAATTAAGTCCTCTGATTTCACCGTGTACAATAATTCTCTTTCGGATTTCTTATCCCGTGAATACTTAGATTAATTATGAATTTCTACACAACTTTTCTCGATGAAGAATTGTTAATCACTATTTTAATGGTGGTTATGTTAAATAGATACATACACGGTCTCATAATTGAAGAATCATTGATAGTATGGTTGAAGATGAATTTTCAATTCATGATTATTCTGAAGAAATGAGGGATGATATGCAAGATTATTACTTCTCTGAGTAAAATGAATTGTTATATGTGCATAATGGACCCTTTGTAGGCCAGAGGTAGAGGCAGAGGAAAAGAAGAAAGATCATCCTCCTCCTCATGAAGATCATATTCTCAAGGATCGTCATACGGATCCTCATATAATTCCCCAGTAATACAAATGTGAAAGAGAAGCTTGATTAACTCAAAGGTTCCTCTTAAAGGAGAATCTTCGTCAACACCTTCCATTCATCTTGAAGATATTCCAGAAGATAGTCCGTTATACGGTCATCTACAGGCGTATTTAGCCGCTCAAAAGCAAAGTGATACATTTGCTTCAGTTGCTAAAGAAGTGAACACTGATGATATCAAGTCCTATGAAAAGCTAGCAAACAAAGAAATGATATTTCTTTTGGAAAACTCTGAGATTCAGAGAAAAAATGATCCATGGAAAACATTCCAAAGATATTTGATTAATGGATTACACTATCTAGGTGAGTCATACAAAACCTCTTCGTATTATGAGACTATTCTCACCAGTACATGCAGTGCAGAATTTCAGCACTTCTCTGGTTATAACACCAATGAGAATGTTTATAACTTCTCAAAGATTATTATTAAACAGATTATATCTGTTGAAGATTGGGGAATTTCCACGATGGAAGAAAGGCATATAAGCCTTAATAAATCTTTGATGAACTTTACGTACTGGGATTATATCCAAGCCTTTGATAAAGTGCTTTATTACAACATTGAAAGACATAAACATACTTGGTTTATAAAGGTATGTGCAAAGATATTTGCAGGACCAATTCCTAATTGGTTCCTAAACTGGTGGTTATACCATGGTCCAACAATAGAAATTTTGCCTAATCCTTTTCTTAGGTTATACAAAGAATGGGCTAAGGTTTCACTAGATTTGAACAAATTATATAACACTGATCATATCTGTCACCTAGAAAGCATTGACCAAGTATATTTTTTTATTGAATTATCTATCCCATGGATTCATAAATGGACTCCTGAACTAGGATTTACCGAAGAACAAATTCCATGCTTATATAGGATATTTTACAATACTTTCTGGGACAAGTTGATGAAGACAGATCCCAAAACTAAAGTATTATATGGGCAATAACTTTTGGATTCCATTAAAGTAAAAATCCAAGAATATTCAACCAGTCCTCAGAAGAAGATGATCGATGATAACTCGGTCAAACACATTGCCAGAAGGATCTCAGTGCAAGAAGGAAACAAAAATGAAATGATAAATCAATATTTAGAAGAAGTAAAAAGAAATATATTTCAGTCTCTAAATCAATATGAGAGATCTGACACTTCAATGCGAAGTGAAACAAGCGGCGAGGATATCACGGAAGATGATTCCCAGCCTATGCAACAAGAAGAAATATTATCTGGTAAAGCCATAGACAAGGCGGAAGATTTCCTCCAACAGATGAAAAGATTAGACGAAAGAGGATTGTGATCAATAGAAAAGCTACTAAGGACCCCACTACAATATTATACAACAGTAGAAATATTGTATACATAGTAGATACACTGTATACGTAGTAGATACACTATTTAACACAGTAAATACACTATTTAAGTGACCCACATATGGGACCCACTTTACTGTACATAGATTTTTTATGTTTTTTAATTTTTCTATAAGTAGAAGTCTTCTCTCATTTGGAGGGATATAGGAAGAAAACCCCCTCCCTCTCTTCAATTCATCTCTCTAAATCTCTCTCGATTGTAATTACTCACTTGAAGTAAATAAAAGTTTTCAGTTCATCATCTTCAGGCCTTGCGTCCTAGCCTTAAGAGGTATTTATTTTATTTTATTTTATTTAATATTTCATTTTTCTCCAGCCGCGACTATGTCCGGCTAAACATATTCATATCTATGTTGAATGTCTAACTTCTCTTTCATATTTACCATGAAATATCCAAACTCTATCAAAATATAAACGAATTTTAATATAATTTCTTGCCTTGGTTCCAAGATTGTGGTACAGTCGAATCTAGTACTACTATTATTGGCTTTGCCTTAGTGGATCCGTCTAGCCAATTGTGACACTAAAGCCCGCTGAAGTTGTTAAAAGGGCGTTCTCTTTCACAATTAGAACTGTTAGACACATGGGCTCAATAAGAGTATGTATTAGATTTTGACAGACCCCTTGCTTGGGTAAAAGAATTGATTTTTCCATATAGTCATTAAAGCTATATTAAAATCCTTGTAGATTTCAAATTTTTACTGGTCGTGCGGACTACCGCCAACCTTTAAAGCGCACTAAACAACTAGATCTGGATGGTCGTGCGGACTACCGCTAGCCAACCTGATCCTAATGAAATCATATAATTTACATCGAGGATTTAACGTGGATAGTAATTTAAAATGAATTCTGTAAGATAAAGATATAAGTTCAGAACCAGGTGCATAATTATAACCATCCATTTTTGTGACGACCCGACCGGTCGTCTTAAGAATTTACGTCCCGACCCACTATTAACTGCTTTCCCCAAGTTTATTTACGCTATTTTGATTTGCTGGGATGTTCGGATTTGAGTTTCGGAGAGTTTTGGGGCACTTAGTCCCTAAATGAGAGCATAAATGTTGGGAAGTTGATCGTAGTCGGAACAGTGTAAAGACGCCCTCGGAATAGAAATCCGATGGTTTCGTTAGCTCCGTTAGGTGATTCCGAGCTTAGGGGCATGTTCGGATTGTGTTTTGGAGGTCCGTAGCTAATTTAGACTTGAAATGCTGAAAGTTGAGTTTTTGAAGTTTCTGGTCCGATAGTGAGATTTTGATCCGATGGTAGGAATGGAATTCTGGAAGTTGGAGTAGCTCCATAGTGTTGAATGTGACGTGTGTGCAAAATTTTGGGTCATTCGGACGAGGTTTGATAGACTTTTTGATCGAAAGCATATTTTGAGAATTTTGGAGTTCTTAGGCTTAAATCCATGGTTAATTCGAGGTTTTGATGTTGTTTTAGGTGTTTTATGGATTGGTTCAAGTTTGGATAGTGGTTTGTGACTTGTTGGTGCCTTTGGTTGAGGTCCCGGAGGCCTCGAGATGAATTCGAATGGTTGACGGAAAGATTTTGGAATTAGAGTTGCAACTTTAGCTATTGGTTCTGTCATAACCACACCTACGATTTGTGTTCTGTAGGTGTGGTGCTGCAGAAGCGGCTCAGTGGCCGCATAAGTAGAATTTGGTCATTTCCTTCAGGAATTGCAGAAGCGGTGGTAATACCGTAGAAGCGATACCACATCTGTGGATTGGGAGTCGTAGATGCAGAAGCTGGCCCTTTAATTAAAAGTCGCAGATGCGACCTTGGCTCCTCAGAAGCAGGACCGCAGATGCGGAAACAGGGCCGCAAATGCGGAAATCGCAGGTCAGAACATGTAAATTCTTGCTTTCGCAAAATTTAGCCATCTTTCATCTCTTTCAAAACGGGAAGAAGCTTGGGGAGCACTTTTCAAGAGGGATTGTTAGAGGAGTTCATTGGGGTAAGGTCTTTGATCTCTAAACTCATTATTGGAATGATTTTTATCAATTTAAGCGTGAAAAAGTAAGGAAAATCAGTGGTAATTGGGGGGTTAGGGTTTGTCTAATTGGAGACCTTTGAGTGATGATTTCAGGGACAAGTTGAGGTCCGATTTTGGTACTCTTGATATGACTGAACTCGTGAGAGTGCGAGGGTTCTAGAAATATAAATTTTACCCGATTCCGAGATGTATGGCCGAGGGGCATTTTGGTAAGTTTACCTAATTTCGCTTATTAGCTTAAAATTTAATTGTAGAATCAGTTACTTGAAGTGTTATTTATATTATGCAATTGAATTGAATAAATTTGTGCCATTTGGAGTCGAGAACTCGTGGCAAGAGCGTGGTTTCGGGTTGATTTTGAGCCGGTTCGAGGTAAGTGGCTTGTCTAACCTTATGTGGCGGACCTTCCCCTTAGGATTGGTATATTTGGTAATTGAAATGCCTTGTATGTGAGGTAACGAGTGCGTACTTGTGCTAATTGTTGGAAATCTGATTTTCTTTAAGAAATTACTAGTATGTTTCCTTTTCTAATTCTATTAATTGCACTATTAAGCATGTTGTTAGCTTAGGAAAACATGTCTAAGTGACTTAATTGCTTATTTGCTCAACCTGCCTTACTTGAATTCAGTGCAGCATGCTAGGCTAGAATCACTCGTTGCCTTAATATGAAATTTTGCCATTTCTGTATATTTTCCCTATTGTTGTTGTGTATTTATTTTGGGACTACTGATGTGGAATTCCAGTAGCTCCCCCTTGTGTGTTTATTTTGGGACTATGGATGTGGGATTCCGGTAGATCCCCCATGCACAGTTATATAAATCTACGGGAATGCACCCGGTAGATTCCCCAGTACTGGTTATTTATATTTGGGACTACGGAATGGGATTCTGGTAGATCCCCGCGCACTATGTGTTGGACTACGAGACGTGATCCCGGTAGATCCATTGGATATGTACATATGGGACTATAGGACGGTATCCTGGGAGATCCCCGATTGTTATTATTGGTGCTGAGCTATATTTCCTTTCCGTGTTTACCTTGTTTCTGTATTGTTGTTGTTGTCCTGCACATCCTGTATTATTTTACTACTGTATTTATTCATGCTGTCCTTTTCTATACTGATCTTTATATTTTATTTAACCTCAGTAGGGCCCTGACTTTCCTCTTCACTAACCAACCGATGTTAGGCTTGTCACTTACTGAGTACCGTAGTGGTGTACTCATGCCCTTTCTGCACATGTTTTTCATGTGCAGATCCATGTACTGCTACTCAGGCCTACCATCCTTGAGGGAGACGACTGCTCTAGAGACTTCGAGGTACATCTGTCGCATCCGCAAACCGAGGAGTTCCTTTCTATTCTAGTTGTTAAACATTTCCCTTCTGTATTTTCTTTCTTGTTAGATATTCTGGAGTTGGACCATTAGATATTCCAAAGGCTTGTGTTTTCGTGAGTTTCCGAGTTTTGGGATAGTGTACTTGGTTTTGAGAATATTGTGATGAATATGCCGAGCGGCATTATAACTATTGTTTCCATTCAGTTATTTTGGTTTTTGTTTATTTCTTCCGCAAGTATCGTTTATGTTTTGCATTTGTTAGGCTTACCTAGTTGTAGAGACTAGGTGTCGTCATGACAGTTCACGGAGGGCGAACTGGGGTCGTGACAATTTTTACATTTAATGTCAACGGATCGAGTACATTAACATCAAAAAGAGATAATTGCAAATTGGGTTGAGTATTAAAATATACTGGACCATAGGCCATATTAGATTCAATCGAACCTATCAGAGACTGTCTGAAATTCAAATTTCTAGCATTTCTAAGAGCTGCCAAAAATGTCTTTGGTAACCCTTTGAGTGTTAATGGTTTAAACGCAACTTGAACCATGCCAATATGTAGGTAATTGAAATGATGTTTATTTAAATCAATATCGTGTTTGTTTAACAGAAGAATAGTCTGTTCAGAAGAGTTTAACGCCAAAGACTGTTCAGTTATTTTTATCAATTGTTTTGAAGAAAGTTTATCAAACGAACCATAATCATAAATGGTTTTAATAGAAACTTTAGGAATCGTCCATTTGTTTAACAAATCAAGGTTTTGAGGTATATCTACCTCTTCAAATTCCATTTCAAGAAACTTCATATCTATGTTGAATATTTTCATATCTATTACATATTTTCACCACGAAAGTGCCTAAGTTGCCTTTTTGTTAGTACTCATTTATTTTATCAAAACTGTCAATTCATCAAGTTTTTTGTCAAGAGAACTGATATGTTCACCCAAAATTTTTACATATAATCCCAAATAATTGTTTTGAGAAATCAATTTATTAATTTTAGTTTAATTAAACCCAATAGTAAGTATGCCGACAAACCCAGAATGCAAACTTACTATTATTTCCGTCCTACTCCTCAAGATGTGTTAATAGAGGAACGAGATTGGAATCATACTAATACGTCTTACAGCGGTTCCGAAATTTATGAATGAAATCTTGATGGTTTAACTGGTAGATAGTTAACTATTCTTCTACATAGGATGCTTATATACGCAACTATCTGTAAAAGGGTTAAAAATACAGATAGAACTATTTGCAAAATGATCATTGCAGGCTTTACTGGCCAACTTCGTGGCTGGTGGGATAACTATTTATCCACTGAAGAAAAAGCTTTGGTTATTAATGCAATATCCACTAATGAGGGAGTTGATAACTTAGGCATGGCTTTAGTAAAAAATAGAGATTATGTTGTTTATACCCTTATCCTTACAATTCTAGAATATTTCAATGGTAGATTTATCAATCAACATGAGACTATCCGTACTCTGCTAAATGGTCTTAGATGTAAGACCCTTAGTGAATTCAGATGGTACAATGATACGTTTATGAGTAGAGTTATAGAATTACCCGAAAATAAATATGAGCATTGGAAAGCTAAGTTTATAAATGGCCTTCCCTCCTTATTTGCTGAGAGAGTAATGTAATGACCCGACTGGTCGTTTTGAGCTCTAGCACGTCATTCAGCAGTTTGAGGCCATGAGCAGCTTCACTTTAGGTATTATGACTTGTACGCATGGTCGAAATTGAATTTCTGAATGTTCGGAGTTGATTTGGAAAGAGAATTCTCATTTTGGAAACTTTAAGTTGAAAGAATGGACTAAGATTGGATTTTTGAGTAAACAACCTCGGAATCGGGATTCGAAGGTTCCACCAGGTTCGTATGATAATTTCGGACTTAGGCGTATATCCGGATCGGGTTTTGGAAGACCCGGTAATGTTTTGGCACCTATTGTGGAAGTTAGCATTTTTGGAAGAATTTCATAAGTTTGGATTGAAGCATATTTCAGTGTTATCAATGTCTGTTTGGGATTCCGAGTCTGGGTATAGCTCTGTATGGTGATTCTAGTGCTGGGAGCGCGATCAGAAGTGAATTCGGAGGTCCGTGGGTCATTTAACTAAAGATAGAAATTTGAAGATTTTTGAGGAGTTAGACCGGAAGTGGACTTTTTGATATCGAGGTCGGAATCTAATTCCGGAAGTTGGAGTAGGTACTTAATGTCGAATGTTACTTGGAAGTCAGTTATTGGACTTCGGAGCGAGGTGGGTCTCCTTTCTAACCTTGTACGAGGGAATTTCCCCCATAGGTGAATTAATTGGATATGTGCTTCTATGTGTGGGGGCTATGTACGCACGAAGTGACGAGAGTCCGTGCGTAGTTACTATTATGATTAAGTACGGGTAGTCTAGGATCCAAAAGCATGCTTTACTTGTAATAATTGTAACTTTATTGACAATTTAAATTGTTTTAATTGCATTGAAGTGGTAAATAATGTTCTAAAAGAGTTAAACTTTGTTTTCTCGACTTGTAAAAGAGAAATTGACACTTTCTCGAATAATTTTCTCCCTGATGAAGTTTTGATTGACTGTTTGAATGTGTGTTTCTATGTGTACCTGCGTCACATGTATGATTCGCGAGTGGGTGATTGTTTATTTATATTTCACATCGTCGCATGTATGATTCGCGAGTGAGGTAATAGATGCATCTATGGTTCGTGCTATTCGACCCTCTGGCAGTGCGCAGTTTAAATATTTGTTGGATCGGGCCGTACAACCTCGACATGATTTGTGCATGCTTGTGTTGCTTTCCTTGAGATTTATAGATGTTGATATTTATTCTCCCCGGCTTGAGATAAATGAATAATTATGAAAATGAATTTAGAAATTTCCTATTAATAAAAGAATTGCTTACTTGCTTCATGTTATTGAGTTCAACCATCTTTATGAAAATCCTCGATTTACTATATTATTGGTATATTATTATTGGACCACTAGTACGAGTCGAAGTCAACCTCTCGTCTCTACTTCTTTAAGATTAGACGGGATACTCACTGGGTACACGTTGTTTTCGTACTCATGCTACACTTGTTGTGCATTTTTGTTGCACAGGTACATATACGTCTAATGGCCTCGTTGGGCGCAGTGGCATGGTTGACATGGAGACTTAGGTGAGCTACATCTATCGAGACGACCCGCAACCAGAAGAGTCTCTTTTAGAATATAGTAGTTCTTTTCTGTCCAATTGTATTCATATAGTTATTGTATTGTACTTTATATTCTAGAAATTGCTCATGCACTCGTGACACCGGGTTCTGGGATGATTATGGGGCATTTTGTATTAACTTCTAAATATTTTTATTTATTTTGTAATGATTATCTTTTACTAGTAAAATTGAAGGAAAATCACAATTTTTAAAATTATTAAAACGAGAATTTAATTAAGTATTTATGGTTGGCTTGCCTGACAGCGGCTTCCGGCGCCATCACGACCCTTAGTGGATTTTGGGTCGTGACAACATGGTATCAGAGCATTAGGTTCACTTAGGTCTCACGGGTCATGAGCAAGTCTAGTAGATTCTTGCGGATCGGTATGGAGACGTCTGTACTTATCTTCGAGAGGCTACAAGGCTGTTAGGAGAACTTCCCTTCTTTATTCCTCATCGTGTGATTTGATTCCTTTGAGTCTTATGCCTTTGTTTATTTCCTACTCAATCTTATTCAACGTGAAGAGCTTGCTATATCAATCGAGAATTGAGAAATTGTAATTATACTACAAATATGGTGCAGGATGTTCCTCCCTACGTATTTGATTGGGCTATTGTCGTCGCCTTGCGGAGAGTCGTTCTGTCATTTCTGCTCAGTATCAGTATTACCTAAGATTTTGAGATTTGGTATTAATTGTTATGACGATTCGTGTGTTGCTATGGCTTGGAAGGATGTTTACTCAATGCAAGATTCAGAGATTCTGAATTTTATTTTCGGTGTAGGAGAGGCAATAGGGCTATGAATGTCCAAGGTTGGTTTGATGGAGTAACAAGACTTGGTATTTTTGAGCGTGTGGAATTTTCATCTGTGATGTGGTGTCATTGTCCTTGTTGAATACGTTAAGTTCGCTGGTGTTATGGTTTTCTTCAATTCACCTTTGGGGTAGAGTAACATATGGGTTTTGTGGTAGGATGACTACACTCCTTGAGAAAAGTTTAGAGTGATTTGGGATTCATGGTGGACAGTTACTAGGTCTACGAGCTTAATTTGAAATATTAGCTAGCATAACGGCAGGAGATTTGATATGATGGAAAGGAGCTGCTTGATAGGAAGAAGGATACAACATAACTTTGAATTGGAAGATATTGTCATGCATTTAGTTGATGTCCACGAGGAGTGAATAGACTTGTGCAACCGGGGAATGAGCACGGGCTCAGGTGGGTTATCTCCTATGAGCAGGTCAGCGGTCGCGTGGTTGGTGAAGCTCCTGCGAAGGATTTTACTAGCTATCCGGTAAGAGGTCTAATATGTGAATGTTGCTAGAGATTCAGAGTGTTCATGAAATGCTAACGGAAGGATTTTGAGGAATCTGGCGGTTTAATTGCGTAAGGTCATGTCAATAAGAGATAAAGAATCTTGGTGGGTTCCAAAGTTATGTAATAGTGGCTTCAAGCTAAGTGGGAGAGTCCCACCGCCTACGGTTGGATTGCCTGGTCACCTATTTGTAAGATTTTTAGTTATCAGTATATTGATGGGTTACTGCGACTAAGGAAAGAGAACATCAATGGTAATTTGAGCAAAGGAATTGAAGAATGTGTTCTATAATTGGCATCATTGATTCATGTTGAAGCTTTGGGAAGACTCAGGAATAATGCTTCGCGTAGAAGTGAGTTGCAAGGAAGGTGATTCGGCCGGGTGCTTCTTTGAGAGGGTGGTCATGTGCTAGCGGAGCCTTGTAGTTGATTATATTCGGGACCAAGTCAGAGTGGGTGACTCTCAATAACGGTCCTAGTGGGTTCAAAGGTTAAGGTGTGGTGCCTAAGGGTTTCGAGTCCATAGTATGGTTGAGTATCGAGCTTTTGCAGCAGATTATGATAAGGATCTTGGAGTGTTCTATGTTATCTTCAGTCTATGGTATAAATTAGGAGGAATGGGAGAAAATGACTTCGGATTCATAGAGGAATTATCAGAATGGGTATACCAGTTGAAGATGTGAATATGCGCATAAGGAGGGTATGAGATGGGTCGTGGAAATTGACACAGCGTGGTCTCGTGAAATAAGGTCACTCAGGATGAGTGCGGATTTGAGTTCGTGATGTTTTGAATGGGGCTACTATTATTCCTAAGTCAAGATCAGACTAAATTGGAAGAAGTAAAATCAGTCAGCAATGGTTGAATGGTATAATGGGGGCAACGATTAGTTCCTTCAGCGTGTTAAGTTATACACATGATTACATTTATGTGTTCATGGTTTGACAGTCACTGTAATTGATTTTATTTGGAGTCTTTCAAGTATTATGGCCTATTATGTGTAGATGGATCCCAGAAGAGTTATGGTGGTTTAGACCACTACCCGAGGATTTGCATGTTCTATGGTTAAGAAAATTCACTTGTGTGTTGCTATGGTTCGCCTGAAATGGGTTATGTAAAAAGTTTTTATAAGATGAAGTGTTAATCTATTAGTGGTTCCTGAGTTATGATGAACATCGTGTTCTATCATATATAGGCATATTGGGCGCAGTGAGTGGTATGGAATTTGAAGTGAGAATCAAGGTTGCAGTTCGGTATTGACAAGGATGTCACAAACTCGGATGAGCAGGAAAGGGATTTGAATGTTTAAAGTAAGCTGGCATTGTATTCAGCGTCACATGAGATCGGTGTTTAAAGGGATTTGCATCCTTGTTATGGATTCTTGAATGCTTTCTCAATGTTAGTGCGACTGGTGGTATGGTTGCGCAGACTTGTTTTCTGTTACAGAAGGTCGTGGGAGCGTGCCCCACAGGAAGACTGTATAAGTGTGGTCTGTGAATGGGTTTAAGTAGGAATATGGGCTCTATATCAGGCCGAATGTGTTCATTTCAGCATAGCACTCCTTATGGAGGAGTATTCAGACATTGGATGATATCTCACAAGAAAATCTTCTCGCGTTCACGAAGAAGAAAATCTTTGTTGCGTAGGTCTGACTTCGGAGGCTCATATCTCACAATCTATGAGGAATTTAGAGATAATCAAAAAATAAAAGTTGTAGCCCTTTGTGTCTACTTTTAAAAAATGTAAACCATTTAGCATTTGTATTTGTGTAAGAAATGTTATGGCTTGTACACTATAGGCTATCTGGAAAGATAAAGAAGAATTTTGTATTGCACAGGGCTGACTTTGGAGGCTTATATCTCGAAATATATAAAGAAATGTAGATAACCAAAAAAAAAAAGATTTAGATCTTGGTGTCTAGTTTTCAAAAAGTTAAACCATTTGTCATTTGGATATTTGTATAAAACGTTGTGGACATTATACTAGAGGCATTCTGAGAAGAGTTTGGAAAATGATTTTTGGGAATTTTCTTCTTCGCGAACGCAATGGGGGTCTCGCGAACGCGAAGAAGAGTCGTATGGGCAGTGTATAAGTGTAAAGAAATGGATTTGTCTCATTTCATCTTATTTCCTCCATGGGAGCCGACCTAGGAGCGATTTTGGAGATCCATTTTCATCATCCATGTCAAGGTAAGTGATTCCCACCTATTGCAATTTAATTACTTGGATTATATCTAGATTTTAACATGGAAAATCATGTAAACTAGTAGAAATTTTGGGATTTTGAAGAAAACCTAGGGAATTTGTGTTTTTGGATTTTGACCATGATTTTGGACATGAAATTGAAAGCCAATTATATATTTGAGTTTGTGAGGTTGTGGGTAAACTTTATCTTCGAAAAATTTCGGAATCCATGCACGTGGGCCAGAGGGCAATTTTGTCAACTTTTCGAGCGGAGTTGGGATTTTATATAAATTGAATTCTTATGAGTATTAGGGTGTATTTTCATTGGTTTTCCCATTATTTGGCTAGTTTTGGAGCGTTGGGGAATCGGTTTGAGTCGTCATAAGGGGCTTGGAAGCCGCTTGTTGGACTTCGTGTCACGACCCTGGTTCACCCTCCGTGAACCATCGTGACAGCACCTAGTCTCTACAACTACATAACCCTAAATTGTGGAAGAAAAACCAAATTTGTGGAAGTAAAACAATTTAAAATAAAAATAAGGTAATAATTGTGTTTAAATGAGCCGCTCGGCATACACCATATTTAAATCTCAAAACCCATACCTAAATCCAAGACCCGAAAACCCACGAATCATAAGCTAAGGGATACATAAAAAGCTCTAACTCCAGAAATATCTAATAAAGGGAAATACTGAAGGGCTACACTATTACAGTAAGATAAAGAGGGACTCCTTGGTCTACGGACGCGGCAGATATAGTCTCTACAGAGCGCCTCGCCTGAAGGATAGTGAGTCTGAGCAGAGGTACTTGGACCTGCACATGAAAAACATGCGCAAAAAGGGCATGAGTTCACCACAGCGGTACTCAATAAGTGTGAAGCCCAACCTCGGTCGGGTAGTGACGAGGAAGGTCAGGGCCCTACTGAGGTTAAATAAATAATAGGATGACAGGATAAGATGAACAGTACAATTGAGAATCTATAGTAAGAATCTACACAGTATAATAAGGAGTACAATAACGGAAACAAAAATAAAGAAAAACACCAGAAAGTACCACTCATAACAAGGATGATAACCGGAGATCTCTTGGTATCCTGAGGATCTCTTGGTATTCTCAATATATGCTAGGGATCTCTTGGTATCCCGAGGATCTCTTGGTATCCTCAATATATGCTAGGGATCTCTTGGTATCCCGAGGATCTCTTGGTATCCTCAATATATGGTAGGGATCTCTTGGTATCTCGAGGATCTCTTGGTATCCTCAATATATGCTAGGGATCTCTTGGTATCCTCAATATATGCTAGAGATCTCTTGGTATCCCGAGGATATCTTGTTATCCTCAATACACGTGTCAGGGATCTCTTGGTATCCCGCACCTCAGTTCATATCATAAATACATATAGGGGATCTCCCGGGATGCCGTCCCATAGTCCCAAAGTAAAAACACACAGCAGCAACACAGGAATACCCAATTAAGCTAAATTTTGTACCAAGTAAATAGTTAATTCTAGCCTAACATGCTTCATGTAATGCAATTAAGGCAGTTCAAGCAAATATGCAATTAAGTCAACTAAACATGCTTTTCTAAACTAGCAACATGCTAAATTCGCAAGTAGAATAAAATAGGAAAAAGAACTCAATTGAAATACTTAAGGAAAAACCGAATTTTCAACAATTAGCTCAAGTATGCACTCGTCACCTTACGTACAAAGAATTTCAATTATCAAATATATCATATCCTAAGGGAAGGTTCCCCACACAAGGTTAGCCAAGCCACTTACCTCGAACAGGCTCAAAATCAACCCGAGACCACGTTCTTGCCACGAGTATTCGACTCCAAATGGCCCAAATCTATTCAATTCAATTTCAAAATGTAAATAACACTTCAAGTAACTAATTCTACAATTAAATTCCAAGCTAATACGTGAAATTAGGTAAAATGACCAAAATGCCCCTCGGGCCCACGTCTCGGAATTGTGTAAAATTTACATTTTCAGAATCCCTCATACCCTCATGAGTCTAACCAAAATTATCTAATTTTGATATCATTTGGTCCTTCAAATCATCATTTTACATTTTTGAAAGATTTCACAATTTTCTTCCCAAATTGCATCCTAAATCACGAATTAAATGATGAAATCAAAGATAGATTCATGTACTCTAGCCAAATCCGAGTTAGAATCACTTACCCAGATGAATTTCTTGAAAAACCTTCGAAAAATTGCCAAAATCCGAGCTCTCTAGGCCAAAATATGAAATAAAACCCTAAACCTCGTATTTATAGTGCACCTCCCGGATTTCAACCACTGCTGACCGCGGTGGAGCACCACTGACTGCACAAAACCAGTGTTGTCCACGTTGGATTTTACTGCAGTGATATGCTTTAGTATTTTTGCCATAACTTTCTCTACAGATGTTCATATTGTGATTTCTTTACCTTTTGGAAACTAGACACGAAGGGATACAACTCTTATTTTTGAATCATCTCAAAATTCCTTGCAGACCAAAAGATATAAGCTTCTGAAGTCAGACCAGTGAAACTTTCCTCACCGTGGACCGCACTGAATTTTGTGCGGCCGCAAAGCCCCCACCGCAGAAGCACAAAATTCTGTTGGGACCGCACTGGTGGGTTCAGAGGTCTGCAATTCCTCTAGACCTGCAACAGTTATGATTTTAGGCCTAAAACATCCCGGAACCTACCCGGAACTCACCCGAGCCCGTGGGGCTTCAAACCAAATGTACCAACACATCCCATGACATCATTCAAACTTGTTCAAAACTTCGGAAAACTCACAACAACATCAAATCACCAATTTAACATATGTTCAAGCCTAAGAACTCCAAGAATTCTTAAAGTATGCTTTCGATCAAAAGTCTATCTAATCTCGTCCGAATGACCTGAAAGTTTGCAAGCACGTCTCATTCAACACTATGGAGCTACTCCACCTTTCGGAATTCCATTCCGACCCTTAGATCAAAATCTCACTATCGGACTGGAAACTTCAAAAATTCGATTTTCAGCATTTCAAGCATAAATTACCTACAGATCTCCAAAACACAATCCGATCACGCCCCTAAGCCCGAAATTACCCAACGGAACTAACCGAACCATCGGATTTCCATTCCGAGGACGTCTTCACACTGTTCCAACTACGGTCAACTTTCCAACACTTAAGATCTCATTTAGGGACTATATGTCCCAAAACACTCCGAAACTCAAAACCAAACATCCCAGCAAATCAAAATAGCAGAAATAAACTCAGTGAAAGCAGTTAATAGGGGATCAGGGCGTTAATTCTTAAGACGAGCGGTCGGGTCATCACATCCTCCTACATTTAAACATTCGTTCGTCCTCGAACGAGCATAGAGACATACCTGAAGTAGTGAAAAAATGAGGGCAACTGCGGCGCATATCCTGCTCGGTCTCCCAGGTTGCCTCCTCGACCGGCTGACCCCGCCACTGAACCTTCACTGACACAATGTTGTTTGAGCTCAACTTTCTAACCTGCCTGTCCAATATTGGCACTGGCTCCTCAACATAGGGTAGATCCTTGTCCAACTGGACGGAACTGAAATCCATCACGTGCGACAGATCACCCTGATACCTCCGGAGTATCGAAACATGAAATACCGGATGAACTCCTGCCAAGTTGGGAGGTAAGGCAAGCTCATAAGCAACCTCCCCAACACGCCTCAATATCTGAAAAGGGCCAATAAACCTCGGACTCAACTTCCCTTTCTTCCCAAATATCATAACGCCCTTCATAGGCGAAACCCAAAGCAGAATCCGCTCTCCAACCATATTGGAAACATCACGAACCTTCTGGTCTGCCTAACTCTTTTGTCTGGACTGGGCTGTATGGAGCCTATCCTGAATCACCTTAACCTTCTCCAAAGCATCCTGAACTAAGCATGTGCCCAATAATCTAGCCTCACCCGACTCAAACCAACCCACCGGGGGTCTACACCGCCTACCATATAAAGCCTTATATGATGTCATTTAAATGCTAGACTGATGACTATTATTGTAAGCAAACTCTGCCAATGGAAACAACTGATCCCAAGACCCTCCAAACTCAATCACACACACGTGGAGCATATTCTCAAGAATATGAATAGCGCTCGGACTGTCCATCCGTCTTAGGGTGAAATGATGTAATCAACTCCACCCGATTACCCAACTCATGCTGAACGGCCCTCCAGAACTATGATGTGAACTGTGTACCTCTATATTAAATGATGGAAACTGGAATACCATGCAGAAGAATAATCTCCCGGATATAAATCTCCGCCAACGGCTCCGAAGGAAAGTAGTACACACCGGAATGAAATGAGCAGACTTGGTCAGCCGATCCACAATCACCTAAATAGCATCAAACTTTCTCAAAGTCCATGGGAGCCCAACTACAAGGTCCATTGTGATCTGCTCCCACTTCCTGTCATGACCAGGATTTCCTACCCTCGGGAATCGTGATGGCGCCTACTTGTAAAAGCTAGGCAACCCGCAGAATAAAGAATCACTAACTCTTTTATTTTAGCCCTTTTTAACAATTTGAATTAGCAGGTAATCAACATCGAAATATTAATGATAATTAAAATCAAGAGGAAGACTTAATCTGATAAAATAACTAAATCCAGTACGACAATGCCAACTTACATCTCTACTGGGAATCCGGTGTCACAATATCACGGAATGTCTATGAATACTACAACAAATGTCTGAAAGAAAAGTACAATCTGTCTCGGAAACAACTGAAAATAGAATACATAATAAGATAGAAGAGAACGTCGTGCCTGCGGACGCCTGCAGGACTACCTCAGGATCTCTAGCTGGACTGAAGGCAGCCACCCAAATGCTACTGTCCAAAAGCTGCTCCGGGATCTACACATAGTGTAGAGTGTAGCATCAGCACACCGACCCCATGCGCTAGTAAGTGCGTAGCCTAACCTCGGCGAAGTAGTGACGAGGCTAGGACCAGACTACCAAATAAACCTGTGCAGTTATATAATATGCAACAGAAAATAACACAGGAACAACAAGTAAAGATGGGAGGGGGTACATGCTGCGGGGTATGTCAATATCAACAGTAAGACAAGAAAAGGCATAAGGACCCCTTAGAATCTACAATAAAACAATAAGGAGCTTGTAACCAATCTATAAACACTTTATATCATCAATTGTTGCGGTGCGTAAACCGATCCCAACACATGACAACACTATTGCGGCGTGCAACCCGATCCATATCATTTATCACTGTTGCGGCGTGCAACTCGATCCAATTATATTATTGTTGCGGCGTGCAACCCGATCCAAATATAGTATTGTTTCACTGTTGCGGTGTACAACCCGATCCAACTATATCATTGTTGCGGCATGCAACCCGATCAAATTATATCATTGTTGCAGCATGCAACCTGAGCCAAATATATCATTGTTGTGGCGCGCAACCCGATCCATATATACAATCAACAACAATCATAACAAGAGTTCTGACAAGGGATCAATAAAGAACTACACTATCCCGGCAAGAGAATCGACAATATAAGTAACTACGTCTCGGCAAGGGAGAAACAACTATAACCAAACTTGTTCCAACATCTAACTACCTCAGCTAACACCAATACTCAGTCATACATAATTTCCACAAGAATAATCATAATCCTTGCCCAATACAGATAATCATCAACTTAAGCATCCGTAGTATTATTTCAGAACACAATTTAATTCAATTTAAGACTCACGGTCATGCTCGACACCAACATATAGATACTCGTCACCATGCCTATACGTCGTACTCAACAAGAAACAAGTAGCAAATAGGCCACAACTCCTAATCTCTCAAGCTAAGGTTAGACCAAACACTTACCTCGAACTTCCACGACCAACTCAAACCTCAAACACCGCTTTTCCTTTTGAATTTGGCTCCAAGTCAATTGTATCTAGACATAATCGACTTAATAACATCAATAAACGCTAAACAATCTAATTCAAATGCTTAATTATAGCTTTAATCATTCTTCCCAAAGAGCCAAAAATTGACCCCGGGTCTGCTTGGTCAAAACACGAGATTCGGACCAAAACCCGATCACCCATTCACCCACGAGCCCGAATATATAATTAGGTTTGAAATTCGACCCCAAAATGAGGTCAAATTCCTAGATAATCAAAAAGCCCTAACTCTACACAAATCCCTAATTTTCTACCCTTAATCTCATGTTTTAGGCCTAGAAATCTAATGGGTGTTGATGGAAATTGAAGAAAATGAGTCTAAGATTACATACCTACGAATTTGTGGTGAAGCTCTTTTTCAAAAATTGCCCACTTTGGAGCTTGGAAGAAGAAGTTATGAAATTTGGGTTTAATCCCGTATGGGTTCTGTTCTGTTTAAATGACTGGGCAAATTTATTCTCTGCGATCGCGGACAAAAGAATGCGATCGCAGACAAGGCTATGCGATCACATAAATGAATATGATTCCCTTCCCAGGCTTGGTCTGACACATTGCGATTGCGGAAGGACTAATGCAGTCGCATAGAACAATTTATGATCTCCCAAAATTTATTCTACGCGATCGCGGAAGGACCTATGCGATTGCATAGCACAAAATAGGACCCCTGAAATTTACACTATGTGATCGCGAACCTTCCTATGTGATCGCATAGCACAAACACCTGGACACCAGCAGACTGCAGATTCTGCAATTTTCCTAAGTTCAAAAACCTAGCAAGACCTATCCGAAACTCACCCGAGCCCTCAGGGCTCCAAAACAAACTTGCACCCTACCTCAAAAACACCATACGGACTTGCTCGTGCATTTAAATATCCAAGATAACATCATAAACATCGAATTAAACCTCAAAATCAATGAAATATTTCAAAACTTCTTAAAACATCAAATTTTGCATTTAAGGTCCGAATCACATCAAATGAAATCCGTTTCTTCCCAAATTTCAGAAACTCTTCTTATTTACATATAAGACCTGTATCGGGCTCCGAAACCAGAATACAGGCCCGATACCATCAAATTTTAAATGCATTTCCTTTCCAAAACTCATAGAAATTTCCAAAATATAATTTTCTTTAAAAAATTCATTTTCGGGCTTGGGACCTCGGAATTTGATTCCGAGCATATGCCCAAGTCCCATATTTTTCCATGGACCCCCCGAGACCGTCAAATCATGGGTCTGGTCCGTTTACCCAAAATGTTGACTGAAATCAACTTAAATGCATGTTAAGTCAAAATTTCAATATTTTTCACAAATTTTCACATAATAGCTTTTCGGCTACGCGCTCGGACTATGCACACAAATCGAGGTGATGTCGAAAGAGGTCTTTAAGGCCTCGGAATGCAGAATTCATTTTAAAAATAGGTGATGACCTTTTGGGTCATCACACTTCTACTCTGGAATCTATATCTGCTGAAGCAACCCACCCGGTCTCTGGTGCTCATACTTCACATATTGACAGTTGAGACATCGAACTACGAATCCAACTATATATTTCTTCATCCACCTCTACCAATAGTGTTGTCTCAAATCTTGAGACATCTTTACGGAACCCGAGTGGATGGAATACCGCGAACTATGGGCCTCCTCTAGAATCAACTCTCGGAGCCCATCAACATTGGGTACACAAATCCGACCCTACATCCTCAATACTGCATCATCACCAGTAGTCACATCTCTGGTATCACCGTGCTGAATCTTGTCCTTGATGACAAACAAATGGGGGTAATCATATTGGCGCTCCATGATATGATCAAATAAGGAAGACCGAGAAACCACGCAAGCTAGAACCCGACTGGGCTCCGAAAGATCCAATCTCACAAACTGGTTGGCTAAGGCCTGAACATCCATCGCCATAGGCCTCTCTGATGCTGGTAAATATGCCAAACTCTCCAAACTCTTTGCCCGATGACTCAAGGCATCGGCCGCCACATTGTCCTTGCCCAGGTGATACAAAATAGTGATATCATAGTCCTTCAGCAACTCTAACCACCTCCCTGGCGTAAATTTAGATCCTTTTGCTTGAACAAGTGTTGTAAGCTCTGATGGTCAGTATAAATGTCACAGGGAACCCCGTATAAATAATGGCGCCAAATCTTCAAGGCGTGAACAATGGCAACTAACTCAAGGTCATGAATAGGGTAATTCTTCTCATATATCTTCAACTGTCTAGACGCATAGGCAATTACCCTACCGTCCTGCATCAACACCGCTACAAGGCCAATCCTCGAGGCATCACAATAGACCGTATAAGACCCCAAAACTGAAGGCAATATCAAAACTGGGGTTGTAGTCAAAGTTGTCTTGAGCTTCTGAAAGCTCGCCTCACACTCCTCCTTCTACTGGAATGGAGCACCCTTCTGGGTCAACCTGGTCATACAGCTGCAATCGATGAAAACACCCCCATAAAACGACGGTAATAGCCCGCCAAGCGAAGGAAACTGCGGACTCAGTAGCTGAGGATGGTCTAGGCCAACTTTGCACGTCCTCCATCTTATTCAGATCCACCTGAATACCCTCACTCGATACCACGCGGACTAAGAATGCCACTAAATCCAACCAAAACTCACATTTTGAGAACTTAGCATTTAATTTCTTCTCTCTCAGAGTCTGAAGCACAGTAAATATCATCAAAGCACAGGTGCTGCTCATGATCTTCCCGACTCTGGGAATACACAAAAATATCATCAATAAAGACAATGACGAACGAGTCAAGATACGGTCGAAACACACTGTGCATCAAATGCATAAAGGCTGTTGGGGCATTGGTCAGCCCCAATGACATAACAAGGAACTCGTAATGACCATACCGAGTCCTGAAAGCAGTCTTCGGGATATCTGGCTCCCAAATCTTAAACTGATGGTAACCTGAGCGCAAATCAATCTTAGAAAACACCCGTATGCCCTGAAGCTGGTCAAACAGATCATCAATACGAGGCAAAGGATAACAATTCTTCATTGTAACCTTGTTGAACTAGTGATAATCAATACACATATGCATAGAACCATCATTTTTCTTCACAAACAAGACAAAAGCACCCCAAGGTGATACACTGGGTCGGATAAAACCCTTATCAAGCAATTCCTATAACTGATCCTTCAAATCCTTCAACTCAGGGGGATCCATATGATACAGAGGAATAGAAATGGGCTGAGTGTCCGGTAATAGATCAATGCTAAAATCAATATCTCTATCCGACGACATACCCGGAAGATTAGCTGGAAGCACATCGGGAAAATCTCGTACTACTGGGACTGAATTAACTGAAGGGGTATCAATACTACCATCTCTCACATAAGCAAAATACGTGTCACACCCCTTCTCAACCATACAATGAGCTTTAAGAAAAAAAATAACTCTATTGGGAGCACCAACGTCACGGTTTTGGAGTGACAATCAAGAATAGCATAATGATATGACAACCAGTACATGCCCAAGATAATATAAAAATAAACCATGCTAAGTAACAATAAATCGGATCTGGTCAAAAAACCACTAAGAGCAACCAAACACTACCACAGGAATCTCCCACAGGAATAGAAACATAAACAGGGGAACTCAATGAATCCCGAGATACACCCAAATACGGAGCAAAATAAGAAGACACATAAGAGAAGACACGAATCCCGAGATACACCCACTGTCAGTCGAATTTTCTCAAAAACCTTCAAATTTCTATATTTAGCCAAACGACTCCAAAATGACCTACGGACCTCCGAATTCACTTCCGATCGCGTTCCCAAATCCAGAATCACCATACGGAGCTACTCCCAGTCTCGAAATTCCAAACGGGCATCAATAACACTGAAATGCATTTTAAGCCAAATTGATGCAATTTCTTCTAAAATGCTATCTTCCACATTAGGCGCCAAAACGCTCCCGGGTTATCCAAAACCCGATCCGGGCATACGCCCAAGTCCGAAATCATCATACGAACCTTCTGAAACTTTCAGATCCCAATTCCGAGGTCTTTTACTCAAAATTCCAATCCTAGTTCATTTCTTCAATTTTAAGCTTTCAAAATGAGAATTTCCATTTAGATTTGACTCCAAACTTCCTGAATTTTAATTCTGACCATTCACTCAAGTCAATATACCTGAGATGAAGCTTCTCATGGCCTCAAACTGCTGAATGATGCGCCGGAGCTCAAAACGACCGATCAGGTCGTTACAATCTCCCCCACTTAAACATACGTTTGTCCTCGAACGTGCTGAGAACTACACTAAAGTAGTCTGAAATCACTTGTTTAACACATCATGCACCTTCCCATGCTACCACTACTCCGTTGAGCACATTAGCTCGATAATTCTGTAGATATACTTATTTATTCAAGCAAATAAACCATTAGGTCCAATTCCAACATCCTGAATTTCCTGCCAAGCATGTTTCCATCATATGACCACCATATCAATCTCCACACGCTGTACCCAACATGGCTGCATAACTTTGCTGAATTCACACTTTGCATCACTTTACTTATAGGACCACAATAACATTACAACAACATAATAGTCGAAATTCCACAAATCTGATGCTTCCATTGCATCTCATGACCTACATAGGTCTTGCTTTAGTTTTTACAACACCGATACGACTGAAGAGATGTGCCGAAATTCATAATCAACTGTTAAATCAACAATTCATTGGATCTATACTCCTGACAAGTTCCATTACCTTGTCTTAAACCAAAGAATGATCTTTGCTCTATAATATACTTCATATAATCAGTTCTCACTGACCCCAAATCTAGTAACCTCGTCTCACCTAGTACAAACTGCTCAGGCAATAAGTCACCTCAGACATAATCAAAAATCCCACAAGACGCCACAATGTTCCAGTGGGATACCAATTCGAACGCAATACAAAAGGAAGGCGAACTCTGGGAGGAACTACTCAACTCGCACACTAACATGGACTTCCTCAGAAAACAGGGAAACAGAACACATAAAAGCAAATATGGGCAATGAACTGAACATCACACTGTTGCGACGCGCAACCCGATCCAAACAACATACCCACGGCGGCGTGCCATCCGATCCACATATAGGACTCACATAAGGAGATACACGTCGAGCTGAATAGCTCACCACATCCAAATACCGAATATCGGTCATAAACACACTAAGGTGCATAATACCATTCCCAAGGAAACATATAGCGTTATAGGCTACAACTCAAGCACAACTAAGGTGCGATACATGATCTAAGTCTCAAGAGCCATCCTGCTCATATAACATCACCGCTGAGCGGAACCTCAACACATAAGGAATTTACCAAGCCGTCTCACAACTCATACATCACAATATATCTTTACATGAATTATCTGACCACGAAATAAGACCGCGACTATCCTTCCATAAAGAGCGCATTGCTGAAATAAACACAACTGGCCTAACGTAAGGCTCACTTCCACATTTAAATCTATCCCCCCACCTCAAGTCGATCCTGATCGTGCCAAGCTAGGCCAATAATATTTCACAGGTCTATAACCCAATAAGCAGAGTGCCCTCTAGGCATAAATTCTCAAATGGATGATATTACCAAAAATCCTCATACTTGGTTTAAATTTCTAATTAATCAAGTGACTACATGTCACACTTATACAATCTTCCTGTGGGACAAGCTCCCACCATCTTCCGAAATAATTAACGGGTTCGCATATTCAAACCACCGGCTGCACTAACACTAAAAAGCGATCAGGAATCCCTAACCAGGATGCAAGGCCTTTCTCACAGAACACCGATCTCAGGTGATACTGACGCCAATACCCATCTTACTCAAAACACTGAAACTCCTTTCCTGCTCATCCGAGCTCTTGACATCACATTCATTGACCAAACTGCGACCTTGGTCCATACTTCAAATTCCATACCACTCACTATACCTCATGTGCTGATATACAATAGACACGTTCTCCATCACAACTCTGGAACTGACGATAGGCTAATACTTCATCACATAAGACCTTCCATTTAACTCACTTCAGGAGAACTATAGCAACATACAGGCGAATTCTCATAACCGTCGAATATGCCAATCTCTAAGTAGTGGTCCAAGCCGCCATAACCCTTTTCGGGATCCGCCTACTCATAACAGGCCCTAACAGAAGAATGATTCAGAATAACATCAATCACTACGGCCGACAAGCCTCACACGCACCACTACAAATCACATGCATAACTCGATCACGCTGAACGAACCAATCACTAACACCAATATGCCAACTCAACTATGGCTAATCAATCTACTTCCTTCCAGTTTATCCTTGATTGCCTTAGAAATAATAATATCTCCCTTCAACAACTAACTTATTCCAACCACACTCACCTTGAGTGACCTTAAATCATGAGACCATGCTGTCTCAAAAACCATGACCATTTCATGTCTCTCAATGCTACACCGCAAGTCAAAACATCATAGAACATTCTGTGTCTTTCTTCATAAGCTGCTTCAAAAGCTTGACTCTTAACTGTACTTATAGACTCAGAATCATCAGGCACCACACTTTGCCTCTTGAATTCACTAGGACCGCTATTGAGAGCCACCCAGCTCTGACTTGGCCCCGAATGCAACCAACTCTACTGAATTTTATAACATATGAATACCATCTCGATAAAGCACCCAACGGAATCACTTCCCTCGAAGCCTGCACCTATACGAGGCATAAATCATGAATCTTTCCTCAAGTCTAAATATGAGCCAATAAGGCTAACCATAGCATGCATCCAACAATTCATTTACTCAAATTACCACTCATGGTCCTTTGCTGTAGCTGCAATAACCCACCAATACGCCAATAACTAGAATTCACGCAGGTAATAAACCGTGCAATCAGCTAATCAACAGCAAACTTCCCAACTTGGCTCGAAGCCATAGATCACAACACATATACTCTATTGCTGTCGTAATATCATGGTGAGATTAAACTCACTCCAACATAAGCTCGTGGAAACACGAATCATCTGAAATTTTAACTCTTCTGCAATTTTTGCATTTACTCACACAACAGTTAAGCCCACTCTCTAGGCGACCAATTTTTTTTTTTTTTTTACTAAGTCCTAAATTTTTCAAAAATTTCGGCAGAGCCTCCTTTGTAATTTGTCCTATCCACCTGCCAGAGAATCACCAAAACCATCCTAACAACACATCCACAACTTGACAAAGCATCACAATGCATATCAATTACATAAATCTAAATTGATACATGGACACGCGTTGTACCTATTTGAATCATAGCACATAGAAAATACCCTTCAACTCTCCATTATTGGGCTATTCAACCAAGTAGGAACATATTCTTTCTTTAACATTTTCGACCTTCAAGGTGGTATCCTTGACTCAACGATTTCGTCATAATACATTTACGGAAGCGATCTCAGCTCCCAGACTTATCTAACTAGGAGACACAAAAAATATTCTTCACGCGCCCATAACTCGGGCTACTCAACAAATCACAATAAGAAACGAATCACTTAACAGTTCATCTACTATCCAGTAGGCTTCTTCGCCACTACCAAGTCGTACAAATACACCTCGCAACACTAACATACTCATCACGTGGATATCCAACCGCCATTCCGGCTAACAAGGACAATAATGAACATATGAGTTCAAAACACTTGCTCACAAAATCAGCACCTCGGTGCTCAAGCCATTGGCAAAGATTTGGCCTCAAGTCCTCCAGACTGGTCTAACTTCAAACTCATAGAGATTACACATTGCCCCTCGATCGGGAAATCAAAGCCATCGAGACACATCTGATATTGAGCGCCCGTTGGTGCATACAATCACGCGGAAAGAATTTCAAAAGTTTCTTTTCAAGCTGAATCAAGGACGCAAAATAAGAATTCAAGAATGTGAAGTTTTCCTAAAGGTTCTGCAGCCTCCCGAGGATAAGTACAGACGTCTCCGCACCGATCCGCGAGACTCTACTAAACCGGCTCATGACTCGTGAGACCAAGTAACCTAGGCTCTGATACCAACTTTGTCACGACCAAATCCCGGTCGTGATGGCGCCCAGCACACTACTAGGCAAGCCCGACCATTATTCAACACTTAACCCAATTTATCAAAAATAGCGGAAAGAAATATCAATTAAGCAAGATTAAAGTACTGAAGAATTTAACAAAATACACAATATAATCTCACTAGGACCCAGTGTCACGAATCTGAACCTCTAGAATACAGAATATCATCCTAATACATGGTATATCCAAAGTCTGATAATGCGGAAATAAAGAGATAGGATAGGAGGGAGAAGATCAATGGCTGCGAACGCCGTGCAGCTACCTCGATACTCACAGAAGCTAGATCTGCTGATCAACTGGATCTACTGAGCCTGAGACTGCCCTGGATCTGCACACAAGGTGTAAGGAGTAAAGTGAGTACTCCGACCCAGTGAGTAAAAATAGTAACTACAGTCCGAAGATAAGAAAATCCAGTAAATACACAAAGTAAGCTAAAATCCAAATATACAGCAACATATGGAACTGAGCAGCTAAATAACGGTATAAATAGAAATACATGAATGCAATGCAATGCATATGATGGTACATTCCAGTACCCACTGCGGCGTGCAGCCCGAGCCATCCATATTTATTTATCATCGACGGCGCTCACTGGGGGTGTGTACAGACTCCGGAGGGGCTCCTACAGCCCAAGCGCAATATCTTGGTCAGTCATTGTTACCTGACCGGTCAGCCATTGTTACCTGACCAATTTATATCATACAGTGCCATTGTTACTACTGTTCAAGTATATCATCCAGTGTCATTGTTACCACTGTTTCAAGTATATCACACAGCGTCATTGTTACCACTGTTTCAAGTCACTTTATAATCAGTCCAGGAAATAATATAATAAGCCCCTTGGGCATTTACAAAATAGATGTTTCAGCCCGGAATACATTTAAAAATATTATTTAAGTTTTCAACACTTAGAATTATGGCTGAGTTTGCAAAACAACATTTAAACCTTGGACTGAAATTAAATGATATGCAAATCATGCTAAGCAGTAATATCAATCCTCAAAGGATTTTACAAATCGGCACAAGGCCCCAAACATGGCATCAAGCCCAGTAATATCAGTGAAGTATGTGTATCAATCACCAGTATAGTATAAACATCACAGGGATGGACCAAGTCACAATACCCAATAGTATCCGACCCCGCACTCGCCATGGCGTGCGTTTCACGCCTCAATATAGCGTTACGATGTGAAAGTCCGGGGTTTCAAACCCTCAGAACAACATTTACATCTATTACTCATCTCAAGACGGCCAAAAGTCTACTCCGCGATGCCCTTTCCTTTCGAATAGACCTCCTCGCACGTCGAATCTTGCCAAAACCACAAGGAATATATTACAACAGGCTAAGGGAATATAACCCAATCGAAAAGACTCGAAAAATATCGAAAATCACAAAATTTGCAAAACCCGAGCCCCGGTCCCACTTCTCGAAAAATTACGAAAGTCACATCACCGGATTCCTCGTCGCGCCACGAGTCCGTACATATAAAGTTTACCAAAATCGGAGTTCAAATGACCCCTCAAATCTTCATTTTAGAATTTCAATCTCAAGCCCTAATTTCTTATAATTTGGCTATGTTTTCATGGATTTCAAGGATGATTCTTCAATAAAATCATGTATTTAACTCATAAAACTTACCTCCAATCGATCTCAGTTGAAACTCCCATCAATCCCCGTCCAAAAGCTCTCAAAATGACTGAAAATGGTGGAAAAATGACCCAAAATCGGATATAAACTCACTGCCCAGATTTTCGGAATTACTGTTCACCCGCGCGGTACTGTTCACGCACGGGTTACTGTTCACGCGCGGGTTACTGTTCACTGCTGCTAAAAAAATACACCAGCAGCCAATTTAAATTGCAGCACAATCATTTTTCACTAAAATGGCTCTAACTCCATCATACAAACTCGGAATTAGACGATTCTTATTCCTATGAGTCACAAATAATAATACGAATACAACCCTTCAATCGAAACTCAATTAGGAGCTCATTTGCCCAGTGCGATATCCATTTTGCTCGTTAAATAATTACTCATGTTTCGCGTCAAAAACCCAATCGCGGCTTGATGAAATTAGACCAAAATTTCCAGATCAGTCGTATAATTTATTATCAAAATTCTAGAAGTCTCGGAATCAAATTTGGATATCTAGAACTAAAAATGAACCTTTAGATCATTACATTTATGCTCAAAACGGCAAAAATCTTCCAAAAACTCTTCCAAAATTTGTCCGAGCCTCATGGGATCCCAACAAAGTATACTAACAAGTCCCATAATATGACACAAACTTAGTTGTTCCTTCGAATCACCAAAAACAACGCAAAAATATTAAATTCACCTCGGATTCAAGCCTATGAACTTTGAAACTTCAAATTTTCACATCCGATGTCGAAACATGTCAAAACTAGTCCGAATGATCTCAAATTTTGCAGACAAGTCCAAAATGACATAACGAAGCTACAACAACTCTTAGAATTCCATTCCGAGCCTCGAATCAAAATCTTACCTATCAACCGGAATTCGCCAAAATACTAACTTTGCCTATTCAAGCTTAATTCTACACCGGTCATTAAACAAATATTCCGGACACACTCCTAAGTCCCAAATCACCTAACAAAGCTATCCGAACCATAAAATTCACATTTCGAGCGCTCTCACACATAAGTCAATATCCGGTTGACTTTTTCAACTTAAGCTTCCTTAAAAGAGACTAAGTGTCTCAAACATTACCAAAATCATTCAGGAATGACTTCAAATTTTGCACACAAGTCACATTCGACATTATGGACTTGCCCCAACTTTCGGAATCGCATTCCGACCCCGATATCAAAATTTCCACTTCCGGTCGAATTTTCTCAAAAACCTTCAAATTTCTATATTTAGCCAAACGGCTCCAAAATGACCTACGGACCTCCGAATTCACTTCCGATCACGTTCCCAAATCCAGAATCACCATACGGAGCTACTCCCAGTCTCGAAATTCCAAACGAGCATCAATAACACTGAAATGCATTTTAAGCCAAACTGATGCAATTTCTTCTGAAATGCTATCTTCCACAATAAGCGCCAAAACGCTCCCGGGTTATCCAAAACCCGATCCGGGCATACGCCCAAGTCCGAAATCATCATACGAACTTGCTGGAACCTTCGGATCACAATTTTGAGGTCTTTTACTCAAAATTCCAATCCTAGTTCATTTCTTCAATTTTAAGCTTTCAAAATGAGAATTTCCATTTAGATTTGACTCCAAACTTCCTGAATTTTAATTCTGACCATACACTCAAGTCAATATACCTGAGATGAAGCTGCTCATGGCCTCAAACTGCTGAATGACGCGCCGGAGCTCAAAACGGTCTATCGGGTGATTACCGATTCTGATTTCAAAATTACGCTACAAAATGAAACTAAACTAAGAAGGATAATGAATAATTGCTATTCTAACAATCCAGTCAGTCCATTATACATTAACAGTCCAAACAGTCTACTACAAATAAGCTAAAACAATGAATTCATCCAAAAATCCTAGAACTAGTTGTAATGCAACTAACTAATAAAACAGTGAAAGCTTCAATGAAGATCATTAGCAACTGCGTTTCCACTTCATGAAGGAATTACATTAAGTCAGTCTCGAGTTTGTACCTGGAATTCGAATAAAAAGTGAAGGAGAAGAGGTCAAGCTAAGGCAAACAGACGAGCAGCAACAACAATAACAATTTCTAGCAGCATAGAACGACGAACAGCGCAGGAATGGATTCAGAAATCCAGAAATATTCAACAATCAGACAGAAACTAACAAATCCACCCAAAGACCACTTGAAATGCACTCAAATAAGCTCGAAATGCACCAGAATACTTCAGCAAATCCAAAACTCATTCAAAACCAGTTTAAATAGACCCAAAATTGCTCGAAATCAAACAAAAGAACATTTGAAGTTTCAAAATCCAAGTATTGAACTAGAAGAATGGAGATCAACAACTAAAAGTCAAAATTAACCTGAATTGTCTAATGGAACAGTACTTTTTTTTGGATTTTTGAAGGTTTTCTATTGTTTTTGTTTTTCCTTTGAAGAAAGCTAAGCTAAAGGGGTTTTGGATCTGAAATTTTGAATTTCAGATCTGTGAGGCTAGAGGAGTATTTTTGGGAGGAATTTTTAGAGATCAAAACTTGGGAATGAAGGCATTGAACATGCCCTTTTATAGGCACAAATGGGGTTCTATAAGATTTTTAGACTTTACAAATTAGCCCTTCCTTATTTTTCAGTTTGGTCCCTCTATTTTTGACTTGCTAAGCAAGCAAATACCTCTATAGTGCTACCATATACACTAAAGTACCCTTCTAGAAGGCCCTAGGGTGCTCTTTTAGCTAGGCAATTCCTTTACTACCCTTACCCCTGTTTTGAAATTACTATTCCTAAAGAAACTACCCTTTTCCATCCCTAAAATGCCCTTCCAATAGTCTGAAAATTGCAGACTGGAATCGATTGATCCCAATCCCTTACCCTGGCTAGAATTTAATTAAAGTTAGCCAAAACAAAAGATTTTGTTCAGCTATAACCAACCAGGTTCACCTCTAATGCAAAATATTCAAGCTGAATCATACTACCAATTAATCCTAATGCACACTCTACCAAGCCAATAATCACACGAAAGTAATCATCAACAATGAGAATAGACTAAGCTAACAACTAATCACGGAATCATCAATCCATAAGCAAGAAACAGACAAAAGAGAAGAACATAACAAAGGCCTGGAAAAATCAGAACAAGAATCCATACATGCATTGAATTAACATTGATACCACTGCATTCAACTAATAAATCCTATTATTCAAGAATGACACTAAAGTACGATCAATAAACTACTAATCCAACTGACTAATTAAACTAACGATGATTCAGAGCTTAGGTCCTACTGTTAATTGAAACGGCTAAACTGATAAAGCATAGAAACACGAACTAATTTAACCTAATAAAATTAGACTAAAACAAGTAAAAATCAGAATTAACCATGGACAATTTCCACAATCGATCAAATCAAATAGAGAAGAAGAAGAGACTGTAAGGCTACAGTGATGGAAATCGAGCTTAGAAAGTTGGAGAGAAACTCACCGACGGAGAAAAAACTCCGGTCAACCACTGCCATTCGAATCTTTCCAGATTTTTGACACGCAACATCCCTAACCATGTGTTTTTACAAGAGAACACATGGTTAAGGATATTACGGTCCAAAATCACAAAGATTTGGGGTTAAGGTTTTGGCCGGAAACTCTTATATTTGAAATTCGAGCCGCTTCACCAAGATTCGAAGGAAGATGATCATGGATTTGGGTTGAGGGAAGTCTGGGGATGGTGTGGTGTGATTTTGAGCCAGATTGGATGAGTTAGGGTTTTTGACCTGATTTTCGATCTAAGATTCGAGGAGATGGGTTGTGATTCGAAAGAAATTGAGCTTGGATATAGGAAGGGGAGGAGGAGAGGTGTATATGGTGAAATTTTGGGTGCATTTGGAGCTCGAACGCCGCCGTAGGGCGATTTCCAGCGGCGGCTTAGGGTGGAGCCGGTGACCTCGTCTCTGAGGTGAAAGCGTGAGGTGAGAGAGACGATTGAGGGGGTGGGGGGGATCGTTCGGACATATTAATACCAAACATCATAGGATGATCTCAACCGTCTGATCAAAAACCAATGGTTTAGATCACTCCCCAAAACGACGTCGTTTGGGTTCTGACGAGGGCGGACCGGGTTAGAGGGAAGAGACTTGGGCCGGCTGAGTGGGTTTGGGCTGGGAATTTGGTCACAACTGAGCCCAATTGGCTTTTAATAGAGACAACCCTCTTCTTTGTCCTTTCTTTTAAATCAATTGTTCCCTCTTACTTTATTTTTTTTCCCTTTTCCTTACTTTGTAATTTTTATATTTTTTGTTTTTAAATGAAAAATAAAATTTATGGACTAGATTAATACTAAAATTATTACTTGATTTTCCAAACGAACTAAATTCTATTTTGTAAAACTAAAATTAAAACAATTTCTACAAATTAAAAAGTGCGCAATTTTTTTTTTTTGACATTTTCTTTATATGAAACAACTTTAAATTACCAATTAATCACTAAAATATGAAATTAAATCTTCAATGCAAATGCGTATTTTTGTATTTTCATATGAATAAAAATGCACAAATAAAATGCAAACAATTAACCCAAAATGACACCAAAATTCACAAAAATTGTAAAAATAAAGAAAAAATTATTTTGTTTGAATTTTTGGGAATTATTCATATATAGGGCAAAAATCACGTGCTCACAATGCTCCCCAATGATAATCGGAAAGATGAAGAGTTTTCGTGCAAAGGCAAGTGAGCAAATACGAGCGATTTTGTCAGTTTGAAAATTCCGTGTGAAGCATTTTTGAAAAGTTTGACCGCACCCTGCTTCAGTGGTTGCCTACATATTCTGGGCTAAACAGGAATCAGGTTAGTGTAGTTTGGGAATGTCTGGTAGTTGGGACTACCAGGAGCTGTGATTTTACTGCGACTGCTGCTGCTACTGCTTGCTGACCTCCCTTATTACACCGTGCAAAAAAATAAAAGAAGTTAGACTAAGCTATGAACTATGAATTACAAGATCCTGTCTAAAATCTTCAAACTTGTTTTTGTACTTCCTTATCGTCTTGCGTTCCTCTAATGAAATCCATCGTTGCTACTCCAGATTGCTAACTAAGATGTCGTTCCTTCCCTTCAACTTGCGGGACTTGAATAAACTTGAACTTGAATGTATTCCTTTGTTATCTGGGCGGGCTCCCAACTTCTGAAACTTGAACTGTATGTATTCCTCTGTTATCTGGGCGGGCTCCCAACTTCTGAAACTTGAACTGTATGTATTCCTCTATTATCCAGGTGGGCTCCTGACTTCACAACACAAACACAACAACGAAAACTTTCTGCCCCAGTTTGAAAACTGGGTACATGTTACTGGATGAGAATTTAAAACTAAACTTGAATTGTAATATCTCTATTCTCCAGGCGGACTCCTAACTTCAACTACAACTGAAAATATAACAACCTCAATTCTCCAGGCGGGCTCCTGACTTCAACTACTTAAAAATTTTAATACCTCCATTCTCCAGGCGGGCTCCTGATTTCGAATTTAGACAAGAGATTGATTGAAAACTAAAATTCGAATTGTATCACCTTTGTTCTTCAGGCGGGCTCCTGATTGCTTAAAATTTGAATTGTATGTCTCTGTTCTCCAAGCAGACTCCTGACTTCTGAAATTTGAAATTGAATGTCTCTGTTCTCCAGGCGGACTCCTGATTTCAAATTAGACAAGAAATTGATTGATAACTAAAATTTGAATTGTATCACCTCTGTTCTTCAGGCGGGCTCCTGATTGCTTGAAATTTGAATTGTATGTCTCTGTTCTCTAGGCGGACTCCTGATTTCTGAAATTGAAATTGAATGTTTCTATTCTCCATGCGGACTCCTGGCTTCTGAGCTTGAAATGTATTCCTCTATTATCCAGGCGGGTTCCTGATTTAACAAAAATAAACGAACCAAGAAAACTTTCTGCCCCAGATTGGGGAAACTGGGGCTTGTTACCACCTACTAACAAGGGTTAAAAACTAAAACTTGCATGCTTTTAAAAGTTACAGACTGAGATGTATTCCTTTGTTATAGGGGCGGGCTCCCCACCTCAACACTGTGCAATTTGCTCTAAAATGCAGACCTGAAACAACTTACATCTCTCTATGCTACTCTTCATTTTCTTGTATTTTAATCATGCTACACTTGCGATTAAACTGGGTTAATACCTGCTCTTCCCTCACGGAGAATTCCTCCTCGACAACTAACTTTTTGCCTCTGTTTCAATCAAAGAAAATTCCGTTAGTTTAAAATGGTGGTTAGTTGATGGCATTCTTGCTGAAAAATCCTTCCCCTGCATTGCTTTGTGTTGACTGACTTCCACGCACTGACCCTGAACCGCTTGACTTTCTGACCAACTTTTAAATTCCCCAACCTCTGGCGACCTAAATGTTTTACACCCATGCTGTTATTTCACTTTTCTGACCCTTTTGTTTGAACCTTTGCATTTCCCACGACATTTCCCAATCATTCCACTGATGAAACTTCTGTTAAGTCCCTGTATTCCACTTGACATCATGTTGTTTTTGACATGCTCTGACTACGTTTGTGCTTCACAATTTCGGAAGCTGGTAGTGAGCTTTGAAGTCCTTTCCCACTTGCTTTTGAACATAACTGACATTAGAACATTTAGACAAACAAAACCCCCAAAAGAGAATGAAATGCAATGGTTTTACAGGTTAAGGATAAGAAGAATCCAAAACCTGATGACTACTAAAAATGAAGTAAAGAAAAGAAACTTATCTGACCGGAACAGCTGGAACCAATGGTCATGACATGCATTTCGGACTAATCGGCCCAACCGATCCAACTAAACAATTCTCAGTTGCCATCCCTCATTGCCCAGAACTTCCATCAATTGTTTGAATTACCCAGACCTTAACCTTGTTTTCCTGCGGTACCACGAAACGGTTTCCATCAACAAACCTTTCTCAGTTTGCCATTTCTCAACTCACTTTCGCCTTGAGATGCCCGTGAAGGTTTTCACCACTAAGACTCTCTCATTTTATTCTCTCTCAGCTCCCGTCGCCTTACGGTGCCCGTGAGGGTTTTCACCCATAAGACTCTCTCATTTTTATCTTTTGTTCTTCTTGCTTGAACCAGAGTGTTGCCATTGCCACGATTTACCGCTACCTGCTTGACTTGGCATTTATCAAAAATTGATCAGAAGGTCTTTCTTTGGATCGTAATGTAGGCTTTTGGATTGGGTTAGAAAGAAAGGTATAAAAGGCTCAAAACAATTCAAATGGTTTCAAATTACAACTTTCGGAATCCAACTTTTCACAACAATCACAACTTCTGTCCCAGTTTCTTGCTTGGGGATTTTTTTTTTGGATTTTTTTTTGGTATGACTGAACCTCGGAGTAAGGCTGCCTACGTACCCTTTCGGGATCAAGTCAAACGTAGTTCACTATATCGTAATTACCTTTGTTGTTGTGTGTTTTTTCTTTCCTTTTCTTTCTTTCTTTTTCTTTTCTTCTCTTTCTTTTTTCCTTCACTTTTCATTTTTTCTTTTTTCTTCTTTTTTCCTTCTTCTTTCTTTTTTTTCTTTTCTTTCCTTTTCTTTTCTTTTTCCTTTGCTTTTCTTTTCTTTCTTTTATGTTCGGCACCTGTGTTCCTTGATAGTGCCATTGATTCCGAAAGAGGGGTATGAAAAATAAGTAAGGCTCAAAGGGGATGACAAGGGATAAAAGTGTTTGGATAGTAGGACAAAACGCCTTCGTCATTTCAATCTTTACGATATGCCAAATACAAACAGATACATTCAAAAATAAAGAAATCATACATAATATCTCTTGATCGCATTGGAATTGATGGCCATTTCTATACATTTCCCTTCTACATCTGTCAAATACAATGCACCATTAGACAACACTCTGGTTACTACAAATGGTCCCTGCCAGTTTGGGGCAAATTTTCCTTTTGCTTCAGCCCAATGAGGCAAAATCCGCCTCAGTACTAACTGTCCGACTTCGAATTTCCTTGGACGCACTTTCTTGTTGTATGCTCTTGCCATTCTTCGTTGGTACAGTTGACCATGTCACACTGATGCCAATCTCTTCTCGTCAATCAAGCCCAACTGCTCAAGGCGACTTTTCACCCATTCATCATCATCGATCTCAGCCTCCGCAACGATTCGCAGAGACGGGATTTCCACCTCTGCAGGTATTACTGCCTCGGTGCCATACACCAATGAATAAGGATTCACCCCCACCGAGGTACGAACGGTGGTGCGGTACCCTAATAATGCAAAAGGTTATTTCTCATGCCACTGTCTAGACCCTTCAACCATCTTCCGGAGTATTTTCTTTATATTCTTATTGGCTGCTTCAACCGCACCATTTGCCTTGGGACGGTATGGAGTAGAATGCCTATGGGTAATCTTAAACTGCTCACATGTCTCCTTCATCAAATGACTATTAAGATTAGCCCTATTATCCGTGATGATTACCTTCGGAATCCCAAACCGACAGATGATATTTGAGTGCACGAAGTCGACCACAGCTTTCTTAGTCACAGACTTGAACGTCTTAGCTTCCACCCATTTGGTAAAATAGTCTATAGCTACCAGAATAAACCTGTGCCCATTTGATGCTGCTGGATCAATTGGCCCAATAACATCCATGCCCCATGCAACAAAAGGCCATGGTGCGGACATCGTATGTAGTTCTGATGGTGGAGAATGAATCAAATCTCCATGCACTTGGCACTGATGACATTTACGCACAAAACTGATACAATCCTGCTCCATAGTGAGCCAATAATAACCTGCTCGGAGAATCTTTTTTTCCAGAATGTACCCACTCATATGCGGTCCACAAACTCCGGAATGTACCTCAGTCATGATAGATGTGGCCTGTATTGCGTCCATGCATTTCAACAAATCAAGGTCTGGAGTTCTTTTGTACAACACTCCTCCACTAAAGAAAAACCCACTTGCCAATCGCCGAATCATTCTTTTCTGATCACCGGTGGCCTGTACCGGATATACTTCCATCCTGACGTACTCTTTGATATCATGGAACCATGGCTCACTATCGATTTCCTCTTCTATCATATTACAGTAAGCATGCTGATCACGGACCTGAATCTGCAATGGATCAACATAAGCCTTGTTTGGATGATGCAACATCGACGCCAAAGTAGCCAAAGCGTCAGCAACCTCATTATGAATCCTTGGAATGTGCCCGAACTCTATAGCCTGAAACTGCTGACAAAGCTCATGCAGACATTGACGGTACTATATAAGCTTTAAATCCCGTTTTCCCAATCTCCTTGAATTTGGTGTACTAGTAGGTTCGAGTCACCCATGACCAAGGCTTCCCGTACACCCATATCTACAGCTAATCTCAATCCCAATATACACGCCTCATATTATGCCATGTTGTTCGTACAGTAGAAACGAAGCCGAGCTGTAACAGGGTAATGCTGACCTGTTTCAGAAATAAGTACTGCTCCTATTCCCATGCCTTTCATATTTGCAGCCCATCAAAGAAAAGTTTCCATCCCGGCTTCTCAACTTGTTCCAATTCGTCAATGTGCATCACCTCTTCATCAGGGAAATAAGTTTTCAAAGGTTCGTAATCTTCATCGACGGGGTTCTCAGCCAAATGATCGTCTAGTGCCTGTGCTTTCATCGCAGTCCGTGTCACATAGATAATGTCAAACTCTGTAAGCAGGATCTACCACTTTGCAAGCCTCCCTGTGGGCATAGACTTCTGAAAAATATACTTCAGTGGATCCAAGTGAGATATGAGGTAAGTGCTATAGGATGACAAATAATGCTTCAACTTCTGTGCTACCCCAGTTAGGGCGCAACATGTCCTCTCCAGATGAGTATACTTAACCTCGTAAGATGTGAACTTCTTACTGAGATAGTAGATAACCTGCTCCTTTCTACCCGTAACATCATGCTGCCCCAGTACACAGCCGAATGAATTATCCAAAACCGTCAGATATAGAATCAAAGGCCTCCCTGGTTCTGGCGGGACCAACACGGGTGGGTTCGACAAATACCCCTTTATCTTATCAAAAGCCTCCTGACATTCATCAGTCCATTTGACCGCAACGTCTTTCTTCAACAGTTTGAAAATCGGCTAAAAAATTGTCGTGAGCTGAGCAATGAACCTACTGATATAGTTCAATCTTCCTAACAAACTCAATTTTGTTTCTTGGAGGTGGCAATTCCTGAACAGCTTTGATCTTCGACGGGTCTAATTCAATACCCCGCCGACTAACTATAAACCCCAACAACTTTCCAGATGGCACCCCGAAAGAACACTTTGCAGGATTGAGCTTAAGATTGAACCTGCGAAGCCTTTGAAAGAACTTTCTCAAATCTCTGACATGGTCGGACTGCCGTCTAGACTTCATGATCACATCATCCACGTACACCTCGATTTCTTTGTGTATCATATCATGGAATATTGTTGTCATGACCCTCATATAAGTTGCCCCAGTGTTTTTCAAACCGAACGGCATGACCCGATAACAATACGTTCCCCATGGCGTGATGAATGCTATCTTTTCTGCATCTTCCACGTCCATTAGAATTTGATGATAACCCACGTAACAATCCACAAAAGAACCAATATCATGTTTGGCACAATTGTCAATTAGTATATGGATGTTGGGCAGTGGATAATTTTCTTTTGGACTCGCCTTGTTAAGATCTTGATAATCGACACACACCCTGGTCTTGCCATCTTTCTTCGGCACAGGCACAACATTAGCTAACCAAGTGGGATACCGTGTAACCCGAATGACCTTTGGCTCAAACTGCTTGGTAATCTCTTATTTGATCTTCACACTTATGTTCGTTTTGAACTTTCTCAACTTCTACTTGACAGGAGGGAGTGCCGGATCAGTGGGTAATTTATGAACCACTAAATCGGTGCTTAGTCCCGGTATATCATCATACGACCATGCAGAAACATCTTTGTATTCATGCAATACTTTAATTATCTTCTCCTTGAGTTGTGGCTCCAGATGAACACTTACTTTAGTTTCCCGCACATTGTCTTGGTCCCCTAGATTAACTGCTTCTGTGTCATTTAGGTTAGGTTTGGGTTTTTCTTCAAAGTGACTTAATTCTTTACTAATTTCCTCATAAGCCTCATCGTCGTTACAATCCACCCCATCATCACACTCGATTTCTTGTATTATTATTTCTGAGCTAGATTGGCTTTTAAAACTGGGCCGAAGATTCCTCATGCATGTCATATCATTGATATCAGCATAAAAAGAACTGTACAAAAGAAAAGAAAAAATGGAAACAAAATTAGGAATGAAGAAAATTGCATTTCATTGAATGTAAAGATAACAGGGTTTTAACTCATCCAAACGGACGAAACATAGCAACTGAATTACAAACCCTGGAATAATCCAGGTGACAAAAGGAAAACAAAACCCACTACCACGACTCCCTCCGAATTGGAAGAGGAGTAGCTTCCCAATTGTTGATGTTAGCATGCGGTCCAATGTACTGTATATCTGCTCTGCTTGACCCTTCCCCGGCCTCAACCATGTTCACTTCAGCAAATACCATCTCGAACACCTTATCCAAGTTCCCCTCTGCACCAATCAGTGGACCCGACACCTTTTCCAATGACTGCTTCTTGCTACCCGGCCTGACGAAGGACCTGGACAAGCGTGGAATCGGTTTGGGAAGAACACAAGATTTCTTTTTCAATTTACGAGCCCTTCTAACATCTGCCGCTGTTGGTTTGAACCCCAGTCCGAAGGTGTCCAGATTTTTGGGCAGAGAAACAGGTTGCACAATGCCCTGAAGCTCAGCCCCCAGACCTTTTCCTGGCACGAACCCATTACTCAGCATTTCTGATACTACCATGACGGTCGCAGCTGCCACCCTGGGACATGGAATGCTTTTACCCTCGGGCACTCTGTTCACCGGGACAGTGTCGAAGACCTGATAAACCCATGGTCCCTTATCATCTTCAGTTTCTATAAAGGGCACAATGGCATCATTCATGGCGCATGTGGGATCTTCCCCATATAACACGATTTCTTGTCTGCCCCACTTGAACTTGACCATTTGGTGCAGTGTGGAAGGCACTTCTTTGGCCGCGTGGATCCATGGTCGACCCAACAAAAGATTGTAGGACACTGCAGCATCCAACACCTGAAATTCCATAGTGAACTCGACTGGGCCAATAGTCAATTCGAGTATAATATCCCCCACTGTGTTTGTTCCCCCTCCGTCGAACCCTCGAACACAAATACTATTTTTGTGGATTCTATCATCATCATTCTTCAACTTGTTCAATGTGGACAACGTACAAATATTAGCACTTGACCCGTTATCGATCAACGCCCGAGTAACCATTGAATCTTCACACTTGACCGTCAAGTAGAGAGCTTTATTGTGTTTTGTGCCTTCCACAGGCAATTCGTCATCAGAAAATGTTACCCTGTTTACCTCAAAGATTTTGTTGGCAATTGTCTCCAGATGGTTCACTGAAATTTTGTTGAGCACATGAGCTTCATTCAATATCTTCATCAAAGCTCGGCAATACTCATCAGAATGGATCAATAATGACAACAATGAGATCTGGGCCGGTGTTTTTCTCAATTGTTCAACAATGGAATAATCTTGCACTTTCATCTTTTTCAGAATTCTTCTGCCTCTTCTTCTGTCACAGCCTTTTTGACTAGCACCAGATTGTCTTTAGCGCCCCTAGCCTTTCTCAACTCTTCGGGAGCAAAATAACGTCCCGACCGAGTTAGTCCTTGTGCTTCACAACTCTCTTCCTCAATTTCCTTTCCTTTGTATGTCACCACTACCTTGTCATATTTCCACGGTACGGCTTTGCTATCAACCACAGGTAATTGGACTACCATCTTTATGACAACTGGTTCTATGTAGGCCCCTTTCACAACAACCATGGGTGCAGATGATGACCCCGGTACCACTAACTTGTCTGGCTCTGGCTTTTTTGCAGCAACAAATGGTCCTTTTCCCATTACCAACACTGGCTTATCTTTTATCGCTTTTAGCTGAACCGCTGGCCTCGCGCTAACTGTCTTTTCTTTGACCTTGGCTTCCGTAGAACGGATAACCATGACTGTCTGCGAGGGTTTTTTAGGCTCTGCTCCCTTATGTATCAGTTCAATCATGTTAGTCTCATGATGTGATGACAACGGGTTTTGGTTAATGTTTGGCGCTTCCGGAGCCCGTACCTCAATACGGCGATTATCAATAAGTTCCTGCACCGCGTTATTCAATTGCCAACACTTCTCAGTATCATGCCCCGACATCCCTGAGCAATACTCACAGCTAACAGAATGGTCCAGGTTTCTGGGAGGGGGATTTGGTACTTTGGGCTCAATTGGGGTCAACATTCCCAACTGTTTCAATATGTGGAAAAGAGAGGTGTAAGATTCTCCCAACAGAGTAAATGTTTTTTGTTTTGGGGCCTTCTCATTTCTAAAAGCTTGGTTTGGGCGAAAGCCAGTTCCTGGTCTACTAGCCCTGGGAGGTGGGTAGGTGTTTTGTGGAGGTGGATATGTGTTTTGGAGAACCGGTGCACGCTATTGTGGGTGCGTCGGGGATTGAGTATACATCTGGGTGTGGTGAACAGAAAAGTGTGGTTCTGCTGGTGGGTAGTAATGTTGTGGTGGGCCATATGGGGTATATAGATAATTTAGATGGTGGGGTCTGGGTTGGTTGTAGTAGGGTGGAGGGTTATTGGGCCTGGACCAAGTACTAGTTTCAACCGTAGCAACTTCTTCCTTCTTCTTCTTTCCGAGCACACCACCAGTACCGCTTTGGATAGCCTGGGTGGTTTCTTTAAATGCCTAGTAGATCAAGATTTTGCTAGACTTCAATCCCTCTTCAATCATGGCTCCCATCTTTACCACTTCATTAAACGACTTTCCGACAGATGTCACTAGATGACCAAAATATGTAGGCTCCAATGTTTGCAAGAACTAATCTACCATTTCACTCTCCCTCATTGGAGGATCAACCCTTGCTGCTTGTTCCCTCCAGCGGAAACCAAACTCTCTAAAACTTTCCCCGGGCTTCTTTTCCAGCTTCAACAATGACAGACGATCGGGGACTATCTCAAGGTTATACTGAAAATGGCCAATGAATGCTTGTGCCAAATCATCCCATGTATACCATCGGCCGGGGTCCTGTCTCGTGTACCATTCTAGCGCGGACCCGCTCAAGCTGTGACCGAAATAGGCTATCAACAATTCATCCTTCCCCCAGCACCTCGCATTTTACTACAAAAGCCACGCAGATGGGCTACTGGGTCACCGTGCCCCTCATACAAGTCAAACTTCGGCATTTTAAACCCCACAAGCAACTGAACATCAGAGAAAGGGCACAAATCTTTGTATGCAACGGTGACTTGGTTGCCTAAACCATGCATGCTCCTGAAGGATTGTTCGAGGCTTTTGACTTTACGATTCACTTCCTCCTGTTCTGCATTCTTAACCGGTTTCTCAACTTCTCCCGGGATTTCAAAATGGGGAGTATAGGTATATGGCTTAGGCGCTTTGAAAGTGGGTTCGGGAGGGTAATATTGGGTGTCGTGAGCTTGGAATAGCGACTCACTGGAAGATCTATGTAATGGGGCTGGGGGAGGTGCCACAAAGACTGGAACCATGGGTGGGGGAGGGTTCTGTTTGGGTGGTGGAGCTGGAGGAGCATATGAAGTAGTACCATAGCCTTGGGTGTGATAGGGGAAAGTTGAAGATGCGTGGGGAGTGTTGGGCTCCTGAGCCCGAGCCAGAGGTGGGATGTAAGATGGATTAGCGGGGTATAGTGGTGCCGGATGTCCCTAAGACCATGCCCGATGCATTTTGGCCTTTTGCGCTTTTAGTTTCCTCATCTCTTCTTTCATAGCACCCACATCTGTTACCTCAACTTCATTTGAAGGGTCTACGATACTGATTTTCGAGTCCTGTCCTGTCATGTTTACTTTATCTTTTGACCGGGTGTTGTACGGGTGAGTTGCCAGAACTGCAAATCAACTAACCACCTGCCTGGACTCACACATTTAGATAACCACTTTGTTAGCGATTAAGTCTTAACAGATTTGACAACCGCATGTTGGCATGAATGCACTTATACAGTTAATCATTTCTATTATGCGTTTGCTCGATTGCATGCGTCATCCCAGCATTTCGTTCCTTGTTTCTTTTTACCTTTCTTTCAAATTTCATCACCTCATCCCTTTCTTGTGCTCTTTTCTTTCTTTTATTTCTTTCTCTTTTGTGTTCTCGCTCATTTCTTGCTTTCTCTTTCTCTTTTTATTTTCCGCTCTTTTCTTTCTTTCTCTCTTTCTTTGTTTTTTCTTCTCTTTTTTTTCCTTACGATTACGGTCAAATCCTATGGAGATTGCCTACGTATTGTGACCCCGCACAAATCAGACCAAGCGTAGTTCATGAAAATAAATGCAAAAATAAAGGGTGGAAATAAGAATTTTTTGAAATTTTCAATTTTCATTACTAAAACAAACTATTACGAACTAAACACTTTTCGGAATGAAACTAACAAACGCAAATTAAAAGAAAACACAGACTCTAAGACTGCAAACATACTTGACCTGAAAAGACAACGGACAGACAAAAGACAGGCTCAAAAGGTAGAAAACTACAGACACGGATTATGCATACTCTAGTGCTTCAAACTTAGGTGTCCGCGGGGCGTCGTTCGGCCTCGCCGCGGGCCTAGGATCCAAATCCCTTTCAAGATGCTCTAATTCATTCATGGTTCGCTTCACATAGATCATTACTGCTTAGACAAAAGTAGTATAGGACATGTCTTCACAAACCCGACATCTCCTGAAAATGGCATGAGCAATGGCTCTAATCCTGTCTTTTGTTTGCTTCTTTTCTATAAGCAAACGTCTTATCTGATCGCTGCACGTCTTTAAAGCTCGAGAGTCCTGCAGGTGTTGATCTTGCAACTGCTGCACTTCTACCTCCATTTGGGCCAACAAGTCATAACAATGTCCACTTTCAATTCCAAAATCTCTAGCCTGCCTAACCGCTTTACCCTCAAGGGCAACCACTTTTCTCTTTAAATTGGCAACAATTTTCTCATGGTCCCTTTTCAACTGATTCAAGTACTGGCGGCACTCCTCTGTTCTTGTAGCCCACTGCGCTTTAAGCTCTGCCATGATATTCTCAGATTTTTCTAATTCATCCCGCCATTCCCTGACTTCATTTTCCAGCCTTTTTATCAATTGCTCATCTGATCGGCTCCTTGGTTGCTTATCGATGGTTATCCTCAATTGCCTGATTTGGGCCCTAAGCTCCTCGTTTTCTCGAGCCAGTCTATTATTCTCACCTTGATCCGCGGCAACCTGTACACTTTTCTCAAATTTCAGACTCTCAACTTGCTGCTTCATATTACCAATCTCAACTCGATAGCCTTCTTCCTTTGCTAACCAGTCCCACTGCTCTTGGGACGACTCGGCGAAATCTTCGAGATGAGGTCTTTTAGCCAGTCTCCTGCATGCCACGTCACCTCTGAACCAATCATGATACCTCGGGGAAACTTCCTCTTTAGCCCTATCTGACACACAAGTGTTCGCCATCAAATGTTGACACTCACTCCAGATTTGGCGAACTTTTTCTTCGGGGAACCAACCGTCAGGACTAATTTCGACCACTTGGGTACTCAGATATTCATCTTTCGGTACTACTTGATGCCTACCGAGTTGCCTCAGAACCCGATATGGCACATAGGGCTGGATGTTTTTGAGTCCCATCAACAGAAAATGCGGCCTGGCCGCTGGCATATATATGACTTATTCGACAGGCAACCATCCGAGCACCCACTGTTTCTGGCTGGCAGTGAGGGTCCGAAATAATGATGTCCAAGTCGTGACTCCTTCAGGTAGACTAGCTCCTTTGATTCTTGTGTAAAATTCTCCTATACAAGTTTTCTCAAACGAACCATAACTCAGGGGCACAAATGCTCAGTCATCCACATTTGTAACAACAAGTTACATCCCTCAAAAAAATTTCCCCTAGCTTTGCAAGCCGTGAGAGCCCGGAAGATATCAGCCACGATAATAGGTGCTAAAGTGCTTTTCCCCATGGTTTGCAAGGTACTGACGACCCCAGCTACTTTCAAATCAATATTTCCATCTTTCCTTGGGAATACTATGAGGCCCAAAAAGGCTATAATAAAAGCCACCTGTCTGTGTTCCTCCCATTTTTGTCGGTTACTTCTACTGCATAGCTTAAAGTCTGGATTATTGAACCCGCCCACGTGGCCATATCTATCATATATGAAGCGAAAACTGCAGAAACCTTTTGCAAAATCTGGATGATGAACTGTTCGGGGTATTTTCAAGGAATCCAAAAACCGGTGTACGGTAACGGCCCTGGGAGCAATTAAGTATTTGAACCTCAACGGAGCTTGATCACTTCCGATGTACCCCGCTATTTCTTCCAATGTCGGGGTGAGCTCAAAGTCCGAGAAATGAAATACATTATGTGTCGAATCCCAACAAACGACCAACGCCCTGATAATATCCCCCCGAGGCTGAATGTCTAATAAATCCGGGAGATCTTTCAAATACTTTTTCACTTCGTCTTGCCCTTCTTTGCCTAAATCATTTCACTATAATCGCAACTCAAAAGGGATTTTGGTCATTATTGAAAAGGGTTCATTTAGCATCGTACTCATCCTGCACATTTATTAAGGCGATTAAGCAAAAGAAAAACTTTTATTCGACTCAAAAAAACTATCTATATTTTCGACTCAAAATTACCTATATATTTTCAAATTTTAAAAATGAAGAACTCGATTCTCAAACTCGGCCTTTCAGCACTTCGGGAACAAAGATTTTAAGGCTGCGAAAGTCAACCAGTCACAAATCAAAAATTGACCAAGATGGCCGTTTTGCAAAGTCAGCCTTCCAGCGTTCCTTTTGGGGACATTCGGCTATTTATGACAATATGGCCTTACTTGACTTATTTACAACTCTTTACTTATATTTTTTCAAATTAAGATAAAAGACCCGGTATTGCAACACGACCTTTCAACGCCTCGAGGACGAAAACTTAAGGCTGTGAGGGTAAAAAAATGAAAACATGACCAAAGGTGGCTATTTATGCAAGGGCAGCCTTCCGGCGTTCCGTTTGGGAACATTTGGCTATTTTTGACAAAACGGCATCACCCAACTTATTTACGACGAAAATAAAAAATTTGACATTTTTTGGCCATTTTTGCAAAGGAAAGGTTGGACCCGATGAGGGTTGCCTACGTATCCCACACCCTGTGAGAATCAAACCGGCGTAGTTCCGGAGAATTAACCGAATCATTTTAAAACAATACTCTTTTTTATTTTCATTTTTCATGGCAAAACAAACTATTTTCCTATCATATTTTTTGAAACCAAGACAAAATAACGACTTTTTTTTTCATTTTCAACAAACAATAAAACAACCTATTTTTTTCAAACTAAAATAAAGACTCTTTTCCATTTTCTTTTCAACAGACAACTGTCCGAAAATAAGAGACTCTTTTTTCCTATTTTCCTTTTTTTCGTTTTCTCAAAATTTCGGCAGAGTTTCGACAGTACTTGGTTTTTCTGTTATTTCTCTCTTTTTTTTTTTTGAGATTCAGTGACCGGTCAACATGCAGGTTCGAAACAAATATATGTACAGAGCAAGTATGATGCATCAGGATGGTCCTTTCATTTCAGGTTGCTAACCCTAGACGGACCCAACCCCTGTGTTGAGTCCCCTAAGTCAAATGCAGCATGATGCAAATAATCGTTCCTACTAGAGATCCGGCATGAAGTCACGTTATTTTATATTCAAAACATGGGTCGGTGTTCTATACTGTGTACCCGAGAGGATGACTCGAGTCGAGGAGGGGGCAACTTTCCGGGAACCAAAAGGCCATCCGGCCTAGTAACTTGTCCGACCTCTTTCTTATTTCAAGGTATGACACTAACAGAATAGGGAGTCTCAACCAGTAAGCACATCCCCAGAGGTGAAGAGAGAAGGGTGTCGGCACAGTTTATATACAATTCAGATAATATCAAAGCGGTAACATTTAGCACATTCAGCACAAAACATGTATGAAAATCAGATACAACCAAATACAACAATTTATCTAAGCTCGAATTCTGAACTCTGAACCAGAGATTCTGGGTTCAATTCCCTAGCAGAGTCGCCAGAGCTGTCACACCTCCTTTTCATTACTACACCCTGCAAGGGCGCGTAAAGGAGTTTTTCCAATTAAAGGACAATCAGAACGGGATTTAATTATTAATTATTTCAGAGTCTCCACTTGGGATATTGATGGTGTCCCAAGTCACCGGTTGAATCCCGAACCGAGGAAATTTATGACTCTGTTACAGTCTGCAAACCAGAAATCCGAGTAAGGAATTCTGTTAACCTGGGAGAAGGTGTTAGGCATTCCCGGGTTCCGTGGTTCTAGCACGGTCGCTTAACTGTTGCACTTGATTTTATCCGACTTCAATACATGCTAGCTTATGTGCCTTTTATTCGTAAACCGCTTTTTATCATTGTTTATTCTAAAAGAATTGCGACGTCGTGAAAACGCGTTTCGAACCACGTCGCAATCAATGCACCCGTGGTTGTCGACACCTTTCGACTTCGTCGAGATTTGGATTTGGGCCGCATCAATGCACACCCGAATTTAAGAAAGTAATTTAATTAAATTGTGCCTAAAGATTCTAACGTATTATTATTTTGGGGAAGGCTGTGAAATTCTCTATACAACCCTCCCAAAATTTAAGGTTTTTATCACAAATATTTATTGAGGGCCCCGCAATTTATGTATTTTGTTTGACGGGGCTTATCTCATTTATTATTTAAAGGGCAAACCTAAAAGCAATTATGATTCTCTACTTTATTTGTCTCTAATAATAAAATAAAAGTCCTAATTGATTAGTATTATTTAAGCTACTATTTTTTTTAAGGTCCCAGTCTTCCACATGGTTCAGACCTTCCGCATTTTTAGGCTTCTGCGTTTGGTCTTGGCAACAAACGAGTGTGGCCTTCGAGTTTGTCCAAGTTTGGTCCTCTGATATTGTCCTTGAGCCCAAGCCTCCCATTATGGTATTTGTGGCCTCAAATCAATTAAACTAAAAGGGAAGAGGGCTCAGATACTTTCAGCAGGCCATTGTTGGCCCAAACTTTCAATTTCAACCAATGTGAGTCAAGATTCAAACAATATTCACAGTTAAACAAACTCAGAGAAAGCTGATGAACTAATTCTAGCAAAACGTGACACTAATGGAGCATGTATTACCGTTAACGAATCAACTAAGGTATTTAAGACTAAATGGTGATGATCATCAATTTAAACTACCAATAAACTACTTATTAGTCCTAATTCGATTTCCAAAACAATTGTTAATTTGGACATAACTGACCTCTAACAGTTCATCAATTAATAAGGCTTAAGAACAAATTCGAGGTGATTGGAACATTTGGACACAATTGCATCTCAACTATTTTGGTTCCTGATTCGAATTAACACACAATAATATGAACACCAATCATAATCAGTTTCCAGTTATTAGTACAAATAAGGCTCGTGGCTTCCAAAATCACTTTTATGTTCTAGCTAGATTCTGATTTCAAAATTACGCTACAAAATGAAACTAAACTAAGAAGGATAATGAATAATTGCTATTCTAACAATCCAGCCAGTCCATTATACATTAACAGTCCAAACAGTCTACTACAAATAAGCTAAAACAATGAATTCATCCAAAAATCCTAGAACTAGTTGTAATGCAACTAACTAATAAAACAGGGAAAGCTTCAATGAAGATCAACAACAACTGCATTTCCACTTCATGAAGGAATTACATTAAGTCAGTCTTGAGTTTGTACCTGGAATTTGAATAAAAAGTGAAGGAGAAGAGGTCAAGTTAAGGCAAACAGACGAGCAGCAACAACAATAACAATTTCCAGCAGTATAGAACGACGAGCAGCCGAGGAATGGATTCAGAAATCCAGAAATATTCAACAATCAGACATAAACTAACAAATCCACCCAAAGACCACTTGAAATGCACTCAAATAAGCTCGAAATGCACCAGAATACTTCAGCAAATCCAAAACTCATCCAAAACCAGTTTAAACAGACCCAAAATTGCTCGAAATCAAACAAGAGAACATTTGAAGTTTCAAAATCCAAGTATTGAACTAGAAGAATGGAGATCAACAACTAAAAGTCAAAATTAACCTGAATTGTCTAATGGAACAGTACTTTTTTTTGGATTTTTTAAGGTTTTCTATTGTTTTTTGTTTTTCCTTTGAAGAAAGCTAAGCTAAAGGGGTTTTGGATTTGAAATTTTGAATTTCAGATCAGTGAGGCTAGAGGAGTATTTTTGGGAGGAATTTTTAGAGATCAAAACTTGGGAATGACGGCATTGAACATGACCTTTTATAGGCACAAATGGGGTTCTATCAGATTTTTAGACTTTACAAATTAGCCCTTCCTTATTTTCAGTTTGGTCCATCTATTTTTGACTGGCTAAGCAAGCAAATACCTATATAGTGCTACCATCTACACTAATGTACCCTTCTAGAAGGCCCTAGGGTGCTCTTTTAGCTAGGAAATTCCTTTACTACCCTTACCTCTGTTTTGAAATTACTATTCCTAAAGAAACTACCCTTTTCCATCCCTAAAATGCCCTTCCAATAGTCTGAAAATTGCAGACTGGAATCGATTGATCCCAATCCCTTACCCTGGCTAGAATTTAATTAAAGTTAGCCAAAACAAAAGATTTTGTTCACCTATAACCAACCAGGTTCACCTCTAATGCAAAATATTCAAGCTGAATCATACTACCAATTAATCCTAATGCACATTCTACCAAGCCAATAATCACATGAAAGTAATCATCAACAATGAGAATAGACTAAGCTAACAACTAATCACGGAATCATCAATCCATAAGCAAGAAACAGACAAAAGAGAAGAATAGAACAAAGGCCTGGAAAAATCAGAACAAGAATCCATATATGCATTGAATTAACATTGATACCACTACATTCAACTAATAAATCCTATTATTCATGAATGACACTAAAGTACGATCAATAAACTACTAATCCAACTAACTAATTAAACTAACGATGATTCAGAGCTTAGGTCCTACTGTTAATTGAAACAGCTAAACTGTTAAAGCATAGAAACACGAACTAATTTAACCTAATAAAATTAGACTAAAAAAAGTAAAAATCAAAATTAACCATGGACAATTTCCACAATCGATCAAATCAAATAGAGAAGAAGAAGAGACTGTTAGGCTACACTGATGGAAATCGAGCTTAGAAAGTTGGAGAGAAACTCACCGACGGAGAGAAAACTCCGGTCAACCACTGCCGTTCGAATCTTTCCAGATTTTTGACACGCAACATCCCTAACCATGTGTTTTTACAAGAGAACACATGGTTAAGGATATTACGATCCAAAATCACAAAGATTTGGGGTTAAGGTTTTGGCCGGAAACTCTTAGATTTGAAATTCGAGCCGCTTCACCGAGATTCGAAGGAAGATGGTCATGGATTTGGGTTGAGGGAAGTCTGGGGATGGTGTGGTGTGATTTTGAGCCAGAGTGGATGAGTTAGGGTTTTTGACCAGATTTTTGATCTAAGATTCGAGGAGATGGGTTGTGATTCGAAAGAAATTGAGCTTGGATATAGGAAGGGGAGGAGGAGAGGTGTATATGGTGAAATTTTGGGTGTATTTGGAGCTCGAACGACGCCGTAGGGCGATTTCCGGCGGCGGACTTAGGACGGAGTCGGTGACCTCGTCTCTGAGGTGAGAGCGTGTGAGAGAGACGATTGAGGGGGTGGGGAGGATCGTTCGGACATATTAATACCAAACATCATAGGATGATCTCAACCGTCTGATCAAAAACCAACGGTTGAGATCACTCCCCAAAACGACGTCGTTTGGGTTCTGACGAGGGCGGACCGGGTTAAAGGGAAGAGACTTGGGCCGGCTGAGTGGGTTTGGGCTGGGAATTTGGTCATAACTGAGCCCAATTGGCTTTTAATAGAGACATCCCTCTTCTTTGTCCTTTCTTTTAAATCAATTGTTCCCTCTTTCTTTATTTTTTTCCTTTTTCCTTACTTTGTAATTTTTATATTTTTTGTTTTAAAATGACAAATAAAATTTATGGACTAGATTAATACTAAAATTATTACTTGATTTTCCAAAATGAACTAAATTCTATTTTGTAAAACTAAAATTAAAAAAAATTTCTACAAATTAAAAAGTGCGCAAAAAATTATTTTTTTGACATTTTCTTTATATGAAACAACATTAAATTACCAATTAATCACTAAAATATGAAATTAAATCCTAAATGCAAATGCGTATTTTTGTATTTTCATATGAATAAAAATGCACAAATAAAATGCAAAAAATTAACCCAAAATGACACCAAAATTCACAAAAATTGTAAAAAGAAAGAAAAAATTGTTTTGTTGGAATTTTTGGTAATTATTCATATATAGGGCAAAAATCACGTGCTCACAAACCGTGCAATGATTTGATTACGACACTAGTGACATTTTGGGACCCTATTCACAATGTCTTTCGCTTCTCTGATTTCGAGTTTACTCCCACATTAGAAGAAATAGCTGGATATTCCGATTTTGATGGAGATTTGAGAAACTAGAATCTTATATTCCCAAAGGCTCCCTCAGTACACCGATTCTTTGATCTTCTGAATATCAGTAATCAAATTAGAAAAAGCAACATTGTCAAAGGGTATTGTTCTTTCAACTTCCTATATTCAAGGTTCGGAAAGCCAGATGGATTTGAAATTCATGAAAAGGGCCTTACTAACAAACAAAACAAGGACACCTGGAAGATTCACCGATGCTTCGCTTTCATGGTAACTTTTCTAGGAATCATGGTCTTCCCAAACAAAGAACGGACGATTGATATTCGCATAGCCAGAGTCGTACATGTCCTCACTACCAAAGAACATCACACTCTTGCCCCTATCATTCTCTCAGACATTTATCTGGCGTTGACTTTGTGTAAATCCGGGGCAAAATTCTTCGAAGGTTGCAATATTTTGTTGCAAATGTGGTTGATTGAGCATCTCCGACATCACCCCAAGTTCATGCAGTATGGTCCAAGCAAGGACAATTTCATCGAGAGTTATGAAGAAAGAATAAAAGATTATAAATCTCCAGAAGGGGTGGAAGCCTGGATATCCCATTTAAGATCTTTAATGGCAAGTCAAATTGAGTGGACTTTGGGATGGCTCCCGGTAAGAGAGGTGATACACATGTCAACCTTAAAGAGTTATTTGCTGCTGTTGGGTTTAAGAAGCGTCCAGCCGTATACGCCACAGAGAGTTCTAAGACAGCTAGGGATATACCAAGTGGTGCCTGATGATGAAGATTTGAGTGTGCAAGTGATTGAGCTACACCCCGAAGCCACTCTCCCTAAGGCCTTAATACAACGGATTTGGAATGGTTGTCGATACTTGAAAGATGATACCCAAGTTCCAGATCCTGCGAAAGGTGAGATAAATCCGGGTTATGCTAGGTGGTTTGAGAAAAGATCCCGTGGGGATGATGCACCAGAACCTGATCCTAGAAGGCCCATAAAAAGACCGTATGTTCAAGCCTTTGAAGACAAAATCCAAGAACTGTTGGCTTGGGGTGAAAAGGCAAAAGGGGTACAAAGCAACTATTCATGCCTTAGAAGAAAGCATGAGGAACCTCAATGTGGAGAAAGACTTACAAGCACAAGAAGTAGAAGGTGAAAAGAAGAGTCTTATTAGGGAGAATAAAACTCTTCGCACTCAGTTTCAACAAATGAAGAAAGCCTCTGAAGTGCCAGTGAGAAGTTGGAAAAATCAGAAAATCATTGCCAATCTGATGGAAAAAATGCAAGATTATGACTCCATCTTGACAAAGACTGAAAAGGCGTTAGACAAAGCTAAGGAAAAAATCATACAGTTAAATGAGGAGGCCAAATCTAGTAAGGAACGCCAAGTAATGAGATGTGAAGAAGAAATGGCTCAATTCAAGAGAGAGAAGGACCATTGGATACATTCAGAAGCTCAACTCCATGCACGGTTGGAAGAAATGAGAAGGTACAATAGAGAACATCAACACACAGATATTGATAAGGAGAGAGCACAGGCAAGACTCGTTCAGGCCAGACTTCGGGCTCAATTGGAGTCGGCTTTAGATCGCGAAGGCCACATAAGAGATATAGACACCACTCACCAACAACAGTTACAAAACCAAGACCAGAATCTCCAGGACTTCAGAGCACAAACCCATGATTTGGCTGTTTACACCTCTCAAAGTTATATGAACTGCCAAGGGATGGATTATGAGAGGTTTCTAGAGCATGCACCTACTTTTGCCCGTCATCTTGCAATGGAGTTAGAGAGGATGTACCGTACACTAGGAGGTCAACCGGGTCAAGCCCCACTGTGAGCAGATGTTCCAGTGATTAAAAGCAAAAGATTGTGGAGTGAAGCGTAGTCATAGCTGTTGGAACTTTTCATATAATAGTCATGTTTTAGTTTAAGTACATGTCGAGTCTTTTAAATCATTTTCTTAAAGTGTTGTCCAAATGTAATGTCATTTCTGTATTTGTACTGTTTCGTTTGATAAAAATAATAATAATTGTTTCCGCCAGAACTACGCCTAGTCTGATTCATGCGGGGTCATGATACGTAGGCAATCACCATAGGATTCGACCACAACCAAAAGAAAGGAATAAAATGAATAAAGGGGGAGGGAAATAAAAGATAGGCGTGAGTGACAATAAAAGGGAAAGGTCATAAAAAGCTGGGATGACATAAGAAACCAAGCAAATACATGATAGAAAATGATTAATTGCCTAGGTGCATTGCATCCCAATGTGTAATTGCATATATGTTAAACTCTAAAAACTAACAAGTTTGTTGTTTTTCAGAATTCAAGCAGTTAGTTTATCTAGAGTATACTGGCACATTATCATTACCAAACCAGAACAAAAGGACCAATACCAGAAATCATGTCTATCCCGGATGTCGACACAAGTGTTGAGGTAGAGGAGTTGGACGTCAGTAAAATGAAAGAGGAGATGTTCAAACTTAAGCAATAGATGGCCGAGATGTATCAGGCCTGGTCTAGAGGACAATCACCCCCAGCTTACCCTGCTAACCCTGCTTTCACTCCACCACCGGCTCAAACTCAGGATCATCCTGCCATCGATCTATCCCCGAGTTTTTCCATTTACCAGCACTACCGGGGCACCACTTCTCATACACCACAATCTCCACCCCTAAACCAATTTCATACCCTCCTCCACCAGTAACTCCTGTCCTCGTAGAACCTCCACCAGCTACACTCCACAAATCTCCTAGCAAGCCTATGTTCCAGGCCCAGGACAACCAATACTACCCCTCCGAGCCCACTTTTAAAGCTCCAGAAACCCATTCATATACTCCTCGCTTTGACCTCTCGATAGAAGCTGATAAACCAGTCAAAAATACCGAACAGGAGGAGATGTTCAGGAAATTTAAAAGCTTAAAACAATCATTTAGAGACATGCGGGGGTTAGGAGGGCAAGTCAGCGTGGCCTATAAGGACCTATGTCTGTTCCCGAATGTGCAATTACCGGCAGGTTTCAAGATGCCCAAGTTCGATCTATACAATAAGCACGACGATCCAGTAGCCCACTTGAGGGGTTTTTGCATCAAGATGAGGGGAGATGGAGGAAAAGATGAATTGTTAATGGCTTACTTCAGTCATAGTTTGAGTGGATCAGCATTGGAATGGTATACCCGCCAAGACCATGGGAGATGGTACACATGGGATGATCTGACGCAAGCATTTGCTTGCCACTTCCAATACAATCTTGAGTTCACTCTAGATTGACTGTCCTTGACTAAACTTGAGAAGAAGCATAGTGAAAGCTTCAGAGAATATGGTTTCAGATGGAGGGAGCAAGCAGCAAGAGTAGATCCCCCAATGAAGGAAAGTGAGATGGTAGATTACTTCCTACAGGCTTTGAAACCTACTTACTATGGCCATTTGGTCTCAGCTGTGGGAAAGTCATTCAACGAAGTAGTAAAGATGGGGGGCATGGTAGAAGAAGGCCTCAAGTCGAATAAAATCATGAGCTATTCGGCTATCAAAGCGACTACTCAGGCTATTCAGGGCGGCATAGGAGGGATTGGGAAAAAGAAGAGAGAAGAAGCAGCAATGGTTGATTCAGGAACTTGGTCCGGATCCTGAGGTTCACCTTACCACTACAATCAACCTCGACCCCACCAACAAACTTATCACCACAATCCACCCCAACACTACTATCCCCCACAAGAACCTCATTTTTCCGTCCACCATGCACAAGCATACAACCAACCTCCTGCCCATACTCAATGGCGGGCTCTTGTCCTACCAAATACTTATCCACATCCACGAGCCTACCAAAACACTCCCGGACCATGTTTCAGGCCGAGTCAAGCACTCAAGGGTGAAAGGTTGCAGAAAAAGAAAACCTTTACTCCGTTGGGAGAATCATACACCAATCTGTTCCACAGGCTAAAACAGCTAGATATGCTAAGGCTGATACAGTCCAAACTGCCAAATCCTCCTCTAAAAAATCTTGACTATACTGTCAGCTGTGAGTATTGTTCTGGTACACCGGGTCATGATACGGAAAGGTGCTGGCACTTGAAAAATGCGATACAGGAGCTTATTGATACCAATAGAATTGAAGTTCAAGCTCTCGAGGCGCCCAATATTAACAAGAATCCAATGCCAACCCACCAGGAGGCAAATATGATTGAAATAGTGCATGCGGAGGGAGAACCCAAGAAGCCATCACAGACCGTCATGATGATTCGGTCTAGTGGAGTTAAGACAATTGAACAATCAGCAGATGAGAAGTTGGTACTCAAGCAGAGCAAAAAGAGTGTTGAGCCATCTGTGGCAGTTGAGAAGGGGTCTATAAGCAAAGTTGCAACGAAACAGGAAGGGGTGAAGGTGATTGTACCGGGAGCGGCCAACAAACCCATCATAATCGTGGAAGGAGCCCGCGCAGATCGGGTTATTATCAAGCCAGTAACCCAATTACCAATAATCAACAGTAAGGCTATTCCATGGAATTACGAAAGGGTAACGGTGATGTACAAAGGGAAGGAAATCAAAGAAGAAATCTGTGAAGTACAGGGTTTGACTCGCTCGGGAAGGTGTTTTACTCCCGAGGAGTTAAGAAGAGATAAAAATAATCCAACGCTAGTAAAAAAAGCCGTAACTGAAGAAGAAGCAGAAGAATTCTCGAGTAAGATGAAGCCACAAGACTACTTTATCGTGGAACAATTAAGAAAGATGCCCGCTCAAATTTCCCTATTGTCATTATTGATCCATTCGGACGAGCATCGTCAAGCTTTAATGAAGATATTGAATGAGGCGCACGTTCCCGATAAGATCTCCGTGAACCACTTGGAAAAAATAGCCAACAAAATCTTTGAAGCAAACAAAGTCAAATTTTCTGATGATGAATTGCCTATAGAAGGTACTGAGCACAACAGAGCTCTTTACCTCACATTAAAATGTGAGAACTCTGTGGTGACCCGGGTATTGGTTGACAACGGATCAAGCGCAAACATCTATCCTCTCTCCACTTTAAGCAAGTTGAAAATAGAAGATGAGAGGATCCATAAGAATAGTATTTGCATGCGGGGATTTGACGGCGGAGGTAAAGATTCGGTTGGGGACATAGTACTAGAGCTGACGATAGGGCTAGTCGAGTTCACAATGGAGTTTCAGGTGCTGGATATAGCTATTTCATATAACTTACTATTGGGTCGACCCCGGATCCACGCCACTAAAGCAGTCCCATCAATACTACACCAGGTAGTCAAATTTGAATGGGATAGATAAGAAATAGTTGTGCATGGGGAAGACATTTTATATGCTCGCAGCAATGCCATTGTACCAGTCATTGAGGTGGAAGATGACCAGGGACCATGGGTCTACCAGGTTTCAGAAACGATGTTGATAGAGAAAGTTCCGGAGGGGAAATACATTCCAAATCCAAAGATAACCGCCGCATTAGTCATTGTATCCTATGAGATGTTGAAGAACGGTTTTGTACTCGGTAAAGGTTTGGGCTTGTTTTTGCAAGGCATCATACAGTCGGTGTCTCTTCCCGAAAACTTGGGAACATTTGGTTTGGGATTCAAGCCCACTGCCGCAGACATAAGAAGGGCTAGACAGATAAAACAGAAGGCATGGGTCCTTCCAAAGCCAGTCCCACATCTTTCCAAATCATTTGTCAAGTCCGGTACCAGAAGTCGCCTGGTAACAACAATTCCTAGTTCTATGATTAATCCTGACGAGGAGTTAATTGAAAGATCTGAAAGGTTGTTTGACGGTGTGAACATGGTGGAAAGTGGTGAAGGTCCTAGCAACGGAAAAATTCAATTCGTTGGGCCAGAAACGAAGCTTAATAATTGGAAAACCACTCCTCTCCCCACTCGAAGGAGACTTGGTAGTTTATTTTGATTTTCCTTTAGATTGTCTGGATCATTCCAGGGTTGTAATCCAGATTTTTATCTTTCAGTCTGTGTGAAGTGTGCAAACCTTGTTATCTTTTCATCATTCAATAAAATGCAATTTCCCTTTCTTTATCATTCCTGATAGTTTTTCTTTTGTTTTTCTTTTCTGTACAGTTCTTTTTACGCTGGCTCTAGTGATATGGCATGCATAAGGAATCCTCAGCCCAGTCTTAAAAATCAATCTGATTCCAAAATAATAGTTCAAGAAGTAGGTTGTGATTACAAATCAGAATACGATGAGGATGAGGCCTTCGAAGAGATTAGTAAGGAGTTAATTCACTTCGAAGAAAAACCCAAACCCAACCTGAATGATACAGAAGCCGTCAATTTAGGGGATACAGACAATGTCCGAGAGACTAAAATAAGTGTCCACCTTGAGCCAGAAATCCGGGAAGAATTAATAAAAGCACTCATCGAGTACAAAGATATTTTTGCATAGTCATATGACAACATCCCGGGTTTGAGCAGTGATTTAGTGGTCTACAAATTGCCTACCAAACTAGTGTTTCCTCCCGTCAAGCAAAAGTTGAGGAAATTCAAAACTGATATGAGTGTGAAAATTAAAGAAGAAATCACCAAACAGTTGGATGAAAAGGTCATTCAGGTCACTCGATATCCTATTTGGTTGGCTAATGTACTGCCTGTGCCAAAGAAAGACGACAAGATCAGAGTATGCGTCGATTACCGCAATCTCAACAAAGCAAGTCCGAAGGATAACTTCCCACTACCCAATATCCATATTTTGATCGATAATTGTGCCAAGCATGAGATAGGATCTTTTGTGAATTGCTATGCCAGGTATCATCAGATTCTAATGGATGAAGAAGATGCAGAAAAGACGAAATTCGTCACGCCGTGGGGAACTTATTGCTACCGGGTAATGCCATTTGGTTTGAAGAACGCCAGGGCAACTTACATGAGAGCAATGACTACGGTGTTTCATGATATGATACATAAGGAGATTGAGGTATACGTGGATGATGTAATCGTAAAATCAAAGCATCAGGCCAACCACGTTGGGGATTTGAGGAAATTCTTCTTAAGACTTCGCAGGTACAATCTCAAGCTTAACCCTTCCAAGTGCGCATTTGGCATTCCATCCGAAAAGCTGTTGGGATTCATAGTCTGCTGGCGAGGCATCGAGTTTGACCCATCAAAGATCAAATCCATCCAAGAATTGCCACCTCCGAGGAACAAGACTGAAGTGATGAGTCTGTTAGGGAGGTTGAATTACATCAACAGGTTTATTGCTCAGCTCACGACAACTTGTGAGCCTATTTTCAAATTGCTGAAAGAGGATGCTACGGTCAAGTGGACTGATGAGTGTCAAGAAGCATTTGATAATATAAAAGGATACTTTTCAAACCCACCCATGTTGGTTCCTCCAGAACTAGGAAGACCTTTGATTCTTTACTTGACAGTCTTAGAAAATTCATTTGGTTGTGTACTAGGGCAGCATGACATCACCGGTAGAAAGGAATAGTCCATCTACTATCTTAGCAAGACGTTCACGGATTACGAGGTTAAGTACACTCCTCTAGAAAGGACATGTTGCGCCCTAACTTGGGTGGCTTAGAAATTGAAACATTATTTGTCATCCTACACTACTTACCTCATTTCGCGTTTGTCATCCTACATTATTTGAAGTATATCTTTCAAAAGCCTATGCCGACAGGGAGACTTGAAAAGTTGCAGATATTGCTCACAGAGTTTGACATCATCTATGTGACTCGGAATGCGATGAAAGCCCAAGCATTGGCCGATCATTTGGCCGAAAATTCGGTGGATGAAGATTACGAGCCATTGAGAACTTATTTTCCCGATGAAGAAGTGATGCATATTGATGAACTGGAGCAAATTGAAAAAACAGGCTAGAAACTCTTCTTTGATGGGGCTGCCAACATGAAAGGAGTCGGAATAGGAGCTGTGCTTATTTCTGAAATAGGGCATCACTATCCTGTTATAGCTTAGCTTCGGTTTTATTGCACCAACAATATGGCTGAGTATGAAACCTGTATTTTGGGTCTAAGGCTAGCTACAGACATGGATATCCAGGAAATCTTGGTCTTGGGAGACTCAGATCTTCTGGTACATCAAATTCAGGGAGAATGGGAAATGCGAAACTTGAAGCTCATACCTTACCGACAATGTTTACATGATCTTCGTCAACGGTTTCGATCAGTGGAGTTCATGCATATTCCAAGGGTCCATAATGAGGTCGCCAATGCTTTGGCTACCCTGGCATCAATGTTGCACCATCCGGACAAAGCTTATGTTGATCCTCTGCATATTCAAGTCCGAGATCAACATGCTTACTGTAACATGATTGAAGAAGAACTTGATGGCGAACCATGGTTCCACGATATCAAGGAGTACATCAGAACGAGGGTATATCCAGTGCAAGCCACGGGGGATCAAAAGAGAACAATTCGATGGTTGGCAAATGGATTCTTCTTAAGTGGAGGAATTTTGTATAAGATAACACCAAACCTTGGATTATTAAGATGCATAGATGCTAGACAAGCTACGGCTGTCATGTCCGAAGTACATTCAGGAGTCTGCGGACCACATATGAGCGGATATGTGTTGGCAAAGAAAATTCTCCGAGCAGGCTATTATTGGATTACCATGGAGCGAGATTGTATCAATTTTGTGCGCAAATGTCATCAGTGCCAGATACACGGAGATTTGATTCATTCTCCACCATCGGAATTACACACAATGTCGGCACCATGGCACTTCGTTGCTTGGGGCATGGATGTCATTGGACCAATTGAGCCAGCAGCATCCAACGGGCACAGGTTCATTCTAGTAGCCATTGATTATTTCACCAAATGGGTTGAAGCCAAAACTTTCAAATCGGTGACCAAGAAAGCAGTGGTCGATTTTGTTCACTCAAATATCATTTGTCGATTCGGAATGCCAAAGGTGATCATCACAGATAATGGTGCTAATATTAACAGTAACTTGATGGAAGAGGTATGTCAATAGTTTAAGAATACACATCGCAATTCTACCCCATATCGTCCCAAGGTGAATGGAGCAGTCGAGGCAGCCAACAAAAACATAAAGAAGATACTTCGGAAAATGGTAGAAGGTTCGAGGCAATGGCACGAAAAATTACCATTTGTGTTGTTGGGAAAAAGAATGGCAAGAGCATACAACAAAAGGGTGCGTCCCCTAAAGTTTGAAGTGGGTCAGCAAGTGCTGAAACGTATTCTTCCACATCAGGTTGAAGCAAAAGGCAAGTTCGCCCCGAATTGGCAAGGGCCATTCATTGTGACCAGAGTATTGTCCAATGGTGCTCTATGTTTAACAGAAATTGAAGAGAAATGCATAGACATGGCTATCAATTCTGATGCAATAAAGAGATATTATGTATGATTTCTTTGTTATAATTGTTGATTGTTTGTACTTGCCATTGTTTCGAAGATTGGAATGACGAAGGCAATTTGTTCTGCTATCTAAACACACTGCCCTTTGTTTCCCCTTTTGAGCCTTATTTATTTTATTTCATACCCCTCTTTTGGAATTAATAATGAAAAGAAAAAAAAAGAAGCAAAAAGAGAAAAGAAAACAAAGAGATTCAGGTGAGAACTACGTTTGACCTGATTCCTGCTAAGGATACGTAGGCAGCCTCACGGCTCGGTCATAGTAAAATAAAATATCAAAACATCCCCCAGCAAGAAACTGGGGCAGAAGTTGTACTTGTAATAGGAAATGTGATTCCAAGAGTTGTAATTTTAAACCCATGTCAAATTGTTTTGAGCCTTTGATACCCTTTCTTTCTAACCCCATCCAAAAGCCCACATTATGGTCAAAAGAAAGACCTTCCGACCAGTCTTCGAGAGATGCCAAGTTGAGCAAATAGAGGTGATTCATATCAGGATAACACTCTGGTCCAAACAAGAAAAGTAATGAAAATGAGAAAATCTTATTGGTGAAAGCCCTCATGGGCACCATGAGAAAACGAAAGCTGAGAGGAAGTAAAAATGAGAGAGTCTTATCGGTGAAACCTTCACGGGCACCATGAGGCGACGAAAGCTGAGAGAAAGTAAAAATAAGAGAGTCTTATCGGTGAAAACCTTCACGGGCACCATAAGGCGAAAAGGAATTGAGGAACAAACGAATAAGAGAGGTTTGTCGGTGAAAACCCTTCAGGGCACTGCAAGTCGAACAAGGTCCGTAAGTTGGCGGAAAGTAAAATTGGGTTGTGGAAATCTTGAAGAACAAAGTAAAACAATTGGAAAGGAGATTGGTTAAATAGACTGGGTTGATTAATCCAAAATGCATACCATGATCATTGGTGTCAGTGACTCCACTCAGATAAGTTCCTTTTTTCCTATCTCTAACAGTCATCCAAATCTGGATTTTCTTCTTTATTCTTAATTCTAAAAATCGTCGCATTTCATTTCTGTTAATTTTTACTCCTCTAAAGCTCTTCCAAGGTTAGCCTTGTTCTAACAAATAAGAAGGAATATCAAAGTATACTACCAAGATTCAAAATTGCACAAAGCAAAATACGGCTAGGACATGCTGGAGATAGTATGATGAAAAGTGGGACCTAGGGTGTAAGCAAAGGTTAAATAGGTGGAATGGTTCAGTAATGTCATGAGAGATGTATGGTTATAAATAAAAGGGTCAGAAGTGAAAAACAACAGTTGGGGATCCTGCAGCTAAGGATCAATCATGAGGTCAAACCAGTCCTTTCGACCGGTTCAAGGCAGTCTGTTGAAGCAAAGCAGGGCAAAGAGAAAACCCTCCCCAGCAAGAATGTCACAACTAACTACCACGTTTTAAACTGACAAGATTTTCTTTGATTTGAAAACAGGGGTAAAGATGGCATTTGTTTCAGGAAGCACCCTGTGAGGGAAGCAAGTACCATGCAGGTTAGATCGTATAAATATTCAGGACCCTCCTGGATAATGGGACATAGTTTAAAACTAGTGTAGATAACAAGATTTTGCAGAAGTCATGCCTTTAAAAGATATAGCTTAGATTTAAAATTGTCATTTAGTTAAGAGTTGTCAGGACCCCCCTGGATAATGGGATCTAGCTTTCAAATTCTTATTAATATTTGGTAATATGCTTCAGTTTAACACTCACAGATGCGCCCAACTACCGAACTAGGGCAGAAAATTTTCTTTTGTTTTGTCTATTTTTGTTGAAGTCAGGTGCCCATATGAAGAACAGGGAGAGCAACACGGATGTTAAAGATAATAGCATGACAAAGTACTAGCAATTAGCATCCACCTGGAGAACAAGGAACAACAGTTGAAGTATCAGCAATCAGGCATCCACCTGGAGAACAAGGAAAAGTAGTTGAAAATTCAGTAATCAGGCGTCCACCTGGAGAACAAGGAACAACAATTCAAGTTTCAGCAATCAGGCGCCCACCTGGAGAACAAGGGAGTACTAAAAGTTTCCGCTTTCAAGTTCTTACTGATGTTTGGTAACATGATTTAGTTTACACTCGTATATATACCCAGCTACCAAACTGCGGCAGAAAATTTTCTTTGCTTTTGTCTATTTTGTTGAAATTAGGAGCCCACCTGGAGAACAAAGGAATACAATTCAAGTTTCAGCAATCAGGAGCCCACCTGAAGAACAAGGGAATACAATTCGAGTCTCAGCAATCAGACCCACTTGGAGAACAAGGGAATACAGTTCAAGTTTCAGCAATCAGGAGCCCACCTGGAGAACAAGGGAATACAATTCATGTTTCAGCAATCAGGAGCCCACCTGGAGACAAGGGAACACATTTCGAGTCTTAGCAATCAGGGGCCCACCTGGAGAACGAAGGGAAGAAGCAATTCAAATTTCAAATAATCAAGAGCCCGCCTGGAGAACAGAGGAAAAGAAACAATAGTCAAAGGAAGACATTTAAAGGGTTCAACAATCAGGTGCCCGCCTGGAGAAGAAAGGAAAGCATTTCAAAGAATACCATTCAAGTCAGCCACAAAGGAACTTCTGAGGAAAATACAAGTCAACAAGGCAACATCAGTCACAAGACCAAGTTTGAAAATAAATCTTTGTAAAGCATAGATCATAGCTTAGTCTAGCTTCTTCATTTTTGTCATGGGGTAATAAGGAGGTCAGTAGGCAGTATCAGCAACAACAACAACAGTAACAGCAAAACCGCAGCTTCATGGTAGTCCCAGCTACCAAAACTTCCCGAACTACATTGACCTGATTCCTTTATAGCCAAGGATATGTAGGAAACCTTTGAAGCAGAGGTTCGGTTAAACCTTTCAAAAAATGCTTCCCACGGAGTGTTCGAACAGGCAAAAATCACTCGTATTAGCTCACTTTATCTTTGCACGAAAACTTTTCGTGTTTCCGGACAAAGAGGGGCAGCTGTGAGCACGTAATTTTTGCCTCATACGAATTACTCCAAAATAATTCCCAAAATTAGGTCTTGCCTTTAATTATGTGTTATTTTAGGAATTATTGTGTGATTTTCCTGATTGTTTGCATATATTTGTGTGCATGTTTAATTTTATTAATGCATTAAAAATACAAAAATATAGCATTTGCATTTAAGATTTGATTTTTACATTTTTTGGAATTAATTAATAATTAGGTATTTTACAAAAATGAAAATTCAAAAAATAATAACATATTTTTGTAAATTTAGTCAGATTGTGTGATTTTCTTTTAATTTCGCATTTAATTATTTGTGATAATTATTAGTTAGAGTTAATTAGTATTTTTAAGTTAATTTGGTGTTTTATAATTTAATTAGGATTTTAGTTTTAAATTTTTGAAAGAAACAGAAGAAACGAAAAGAAAAAAGAGTTATTAAAATAGAGGAGATCAAATCTGGGCCAAAAGATCCCCAAGCCCAAACAATTACCCAGCCAGACCTGATCCCCAATCCAGCCCAACCCATTCCCTACCCGGTCCACCCCTACCAGAACCAAACGACATCGTTTGGACACATTTTGATCAGGGCCGTCAATTTCATTTGATCGGACGGTCCCACACCTTCCCCACAACCCGACCCATTCTCATACCCAGACCAACCAGTTACTACACAAAACGACCCCGTTTCATCAGAAAGTTAATCGGAGCTGTTGGATTCCCATCATCCAATGGCCCAAATTAACTGACTAATTTAATATACCAAACACCCCCCCCCCCCCACTCGTCTCTTCAGAGACTAAGAACATGCACCACCGCCCACCGCCCTCGTCCGCCCACCGAAAATTGCCTCACGGCTGTTCCGGTAGCCCAAACAGCCCCAAATTAACTCCATCGATTCTCCTTCATCTCCCCATCCCAAATCCCCAAACCGTTTCCTTCGAATCATAGCCAAACTCGTCGAATCTTCGATCGAAGTTTGAACCCCAAACACTAGGTTACCCCAATCACTCCCAAATTAACACCACACAACCCCCATAACTCCCTCATACCAAATGCATCAATGGTTTCCTTCGAATCTGACCAGAACTCGTCGAATTTTAAGTCTAAGTTCGAACCTAAAAGTTCAAAATAAGTATCCGTTGAGCTTGATGACATGCATCGATCCAAGCCTCTAGTTTTTGTGATTAGAAGGTCGACTCACTACAAAACCGATGCTGTACATTTGTTCTTGATAAAGAATAAATGATTAGCATCAGTTTGGGGTGAGTCACAGTATCAAAGCCAAACCCAAGTTCGAGCCTGTCCGGTGAGTTCTCTCTTAGTCTTTGTTTATTTACATTAGTTTTATTCTGATATTCGTCTTCCTCATCACTTTTTCTTTTCCTGGTCAATAAAAATTCGATCATTACTCTGGTATAAACTATTTTTGTTCACTGTTTATTTATTTAGATTGGTTTTGTGGATGTGTTTCGTATAATTAGGATATCAGAAAACTTTGAAATGGTATCTCGTTTAATCACTTAGGCAGAATAACTGGGATTAGTTCAATAATTTGGTTGAATGTGTATAATAATCAACTGATTAGTATAAGTTTATGCAAGTGGTCACTAATTGAGAAGCTTCTAATAGTGGTAGGGTAGTATTTGCATTATCGAATTAACTAAAAGCACTAATTGAGTGTAAGATTAAAGAAATGAAAAGTTGAATTGGTAGTGGAAAATGCATTAATTGAATGCCCATTTAAGGGAGCTGAAAATCAGAGACAAAGGGGGATTGGGAAAATACTGGAATTGAATACAAAAGAGAAAAACATTCTAAGAGAGAGATTCTAAGAGGGAAGGAGATAGAAATAGAGACAGAAAGAGAGCTGGAGAAACGACTAGAAATTACATAAGATATTTCTACAATCTTTTGATATAAATTGGTCTTAGTTCTGTTCTTTAAATTGGTTTTCTAGTTAGAAATTTTTTTTTTAAAAAAAGTTCTGATTCTGGGTTGAAAAATGATTCAATTCTGAGAAGTTCTGGCTTGAAGCTGTTTTGATTTTTGAAGTTATTGTGATATTGCTGAAGATTAAACTAGGTTAGCTACTATTGATTACTGCCTCCTCATTCCCTCTTTGTCTTTTTTTTCCTTATTCTCAGGTATATGTTTCTAGATTTATCTCACACAAGGTTTCGATATTGCAATGAAATGAAATCCGGAGTTCCAAATGTGTCTTCTGCACATTCAAATCTATTAGTTTAGTTTCAGTTTTTTTTAGTTAATTAACATGTCATATGCTCAACATGGGAGCTATTAGTCAACTTGCCTCTGTTGAAGTTAGTATAGCTATACAATAATTTTACTTACTTCTGAAGCTCATTGGTTATAGCTGCTTTTGAACTGCTGAGATGGGGAACTTGGTAGAATATTGACCATTAGCTAAGTTTTGTGTTTAATCCAAGTTAGCTAAGTGTATGGTAGTATGGTAATATCAAGGAACCACAATAGTATATTTCATCAAACATCGGAATTTTGTTTTAATTCTGGTTGAGATAAGTGCTCTTGTTTGTATGTAATCTTGTATGATAACAGCTATTGGGATAACCATATGTTAGAGGTAAATTGATATAGTCCATTATGTTTAAAGTATTGGAGTATTCTGAGAGGTTCAGTTGTGTATTCATCGTATATGTAGTGTGAATTTGTCTATCAAATCAATTTGTAAACTAGTTTTCTTTCTTAACAATAAATTACCTATTTTAGTTTAGGAGTGCAATTAGCCCATTTCTTATAACAAAATAATGTCAACATTATTACAAGGTATAGATTTGGTAGTTGTAAATAGTTTTCACAAGTTTGGACAATAATAGGTTTGATTTTGTTTGTCTAAAACCCATTCGTCATAAGCGAATTAACAGAATAGTTAGGACTTGGACTAGAAATAAATGTGTAGAAGAGGATTGGGTTTATGAGTACTGATTTTGGCATTTTAAAAGAGGATATACAAAGTTGAGTTTGCTCTAGGTGGAGTGATGGTTATTTCATAAAACAAATGGTATGCATATCAGCTAAAGTTTCTCCCAACTATACACGTAAACCATTTTGCAAATTTTAAACACATACAATTGGTCTCAAGCATAAGAAGAGAACAAACAACTTATGAATATGGTGATCAAGCTTTAGGCACATAATTAAATCAAGGGTACTGTTTTCGCGGTGTGGTTGTGATATTTAATTTCAAATTAGTTTTAATTATCTCCTTAATTCTTCTAGTTGAATAGTTTTGAGGCATGCCATTCACACATTTGAATCATATAACCTATGGCCATCACTTAATGAATCTTAATTCTTTGGAAATCGAGGCACACCATTTAGCAAATTTCCATGGCCCTCGTATTAATGTAGATATAAAAATAATAAATATTCGTAGGGAAACCTTTATGGCCGTTTAAAATATTATCGTGATTGTGGACACGTCCGCGTGACACGGTTTCGATTTCTTTTAAAAAAATCAGAGTATACGTTCGCATAACTTCGGCTAAACTTTCATAATAATAGAGCATCATTAATCGTGGACGAAATAATTATATAGTATCCCTAAGTCATAAATCAGTTAATTTTTTTTTTCTAATCATTCTTGTGAATAGACCATAAACTATAATAAATTTTCTTTATAAGATTATAGTAAGTCTCTTTTAGATAACGAAAAGTTTTTTTTTTCATTCTCTGAATAAACGTTTATTATTTTTAACTGCCTAGCCATGAAAGTTGGAAATTTCTAAGTGTTAATTTAGTAGGAATATTTTATTTTTTTAAAAAAGGGAGAAGAAAGATTATGTGCTAGAGAAAGATTATGTGTTTAAGATATATAATTCATAAAGTATTTTAGGCAGCTTGTTTGGAGTTTTGTTTTAATATCAAAAGACGATAAAGTTTCATTTTTTTGTATTGCTCAGTTTTCTATATTAGCAAAATTTGTTGCTTTGCGTGGTAATATTTTTGTTTTCTGTTAACATAGTTATTAAGAATGCAAGTAGTTAATTTTTGAAATTTTAATCCTAAAATGCGAGAATGAGGAAAGCTCACTATTGATCCATGAAATCTTGTTTTCACATATTTACATCAAAATCAAATTGATAGTATGCTTTTAGGTATGATCTTCATAAATCAATCATCGTGATTGTATACATGTTCGCGTGACATAATTACGATTTTCAAAAATAAATTAAGGTACGCGTCCACGCGACTTTGACTAAGTTTTTTTTAAAAATAAACTAAGTGTTGTGAATTGTGTACACGTGCGCGTGACATGACTCTTGACATGCCAAACCTCGCAAGAATACGTATGCGTAACTCGATAATTCTTTAAGTATGAGTAAATCACGTAATTAAAAGCGGTAAAGGTAAAATGCATGTAGTTTCTAAACACGTAATAAAGTTTTTTTTAAGCCAAGTATAAATTGTTAAGTGACCGTGCTAGAACCACGGAATTCGGGAGTGCCTAACACCTTCTCCCGGGTTAACAGAATTCCTTACTAGGATTTCTGGCTCGCGGACTGTAATACAGAGTCAATATTTTCCTCGATTTGAGATTCTAACCGGTGACTTGGGACACCATAAATTATCCCAAGTGGCGACTCTGAATTTAATGTAAATAATCCCACTTCGATTGTCCTTTAATTGGAAAAACTCCACTTATACCCCTTCTCGGGGGTGTAGTGAAAAAGGAGGTGTGACAGATTTGACTGCAGTGACAGGCTTTAGTATTTTGGCCATAACGTTCTCTACAGATATTCAAATTATGATTTCTTTATGTTTCTGGAAATTAGACACGAAGGGCTACAACTTTCGTTTTTGCATCATCTCATAAATCCTTGTAGATCAAAAGATATAAGCTTCCAAAGTTAGACCAGTGAAACTTTCCTCACCGCGGACCACACTGGATTTTGTGCAGACGCAAAGCCCCCACCGCGGTAGCACAAAATACTGTGCGGACCGCACTGGTGGGTTCAGAGGTCTGCAACTCCTCTGGACCTGCAACAGCTATGAGTTAGGCCTAAAACGTCCCAGAACCTACCCGGAACTCACCCGAGCCCCCGGGACATCAAACCAAATGCACCAACACATCCCATGACATCATTCAAACTTGTTCAAAACTTCGGAATCCTCACAACAACATCAAATCACCAATTTAACATTGTATTCAAGCCTAAAAACTCCAAGAACTCTTAAATTATGCTTTCGATCAAAAAGTCTATCAAATCTCGTCCGAATGACCTGAAAATTTGCAAGAACGTCACATTCAACACTACGAAGCTACTCCAACTTTCGGAATTCCATTCCGACCCTTAGATCAAAATCTCACTATCGGACCGAAAACTTCAAAAATTTGACTTTCGACATTTCTAGCCTAAATTAGCTATGGACCTCCAAAATATAATCTCATCATACCCCTAAGCCCGAAATCACCCAACGAAGCTAACGGAACCATCGAATGTCCATTCTAAGGCCGTTTTCACCCTGTTCCGACTACGGTCAACTTTCAAACACTTAAGCTCTCATTTAGGGACTAAGTGTCCCAAAACTCTTCGAAACTCAAAACCGAACATCCAGGAAAATCAAAATAGCAGAAATAAACTCGGGGAAAGTAGTTAATAGGGGATCGAGGCATTAATTCTTAAGACGACCGGCCGGGTCGTCCCAGTTCGGAGCGATGTGAGTCTCCTTTCTAAACTTTTAAGAGGGAATTGTCCTCATAGGTGAATTATTAGATATGTGCTTCTATGTGTGGGGGATACGTACGCACAAAGTGAAGAGAGTCCGTGCGTAGCTACTATTATGCGTATGTCTGGGTAGTCTAAGATCCAATAGCATGCTTTACTTCTTATAATTGTAAACTTATTGACAGTTTAAATTGCTTTAATTGCATCGAAGTGGTAAATAATTGTCACGCCCCAAAACTCGAGGAGCGCGACCAGCGCTCAACCGAGTAAACCCGACCGAGCAAGCATGTTAGGTCTCATTCTACCGGAACCAAGTCATGAATAAATAGGAGATGGACTCCATTAATCAAATTCTGTAAACATATTATTAACGTTTCCATTTCATTTTTATTAGCAACCGCATTTTCCATTTTACAGGTATTACGGGTTTTATACCTCATTTCCAAACATCAATATTTTTATTCTAAATATCAATACCCGACACTACCCACGACCTGTCTACGGAGCCTCTAAATACAACTGAAGAATAATACGAAAATGCTGGCAACAAGGCTCCAGCTATACCTTACACAAATACCAAAATAAGACTCCGGAAAGAAAAGCGGCATGATCCACGCAGGGCCCCGAGAGGAAAGGGGCTCACCAATATAGCTGACGGAAAGTGGAGGAGTGCTACTGCTGGTGGACTGGAGTACCTGCTATAGAACCACCTACAATCATAACACGAATGTAATGCCCCCGACAAAAGGGACGTCAGTACATTAGAATTGTATTGGTATGTATGAACAAACTTTACCCCAAGTAAAATCAAGAAATACACAGGTAACAAACAGTAATAGAATCAACAATCCAATGCACATGAAAGGAACAACCAAAGCCAAACAAGTTCCACAATCTCTCATTTTCCCCTTTCAACATTATTTCATCACATCAATGGTTTCACAACTTTCACATATTTTCGTTTCAATAGTGATTTCGATCACTTTTCCACCCTTATTACCTCGGCCACCCTTATTACCTTGGCCACCCTTATCACCACAACCCACACCTTATAACTTCGTGTTGCGGCGCGCAACCCGATCCCACCGGACAATCAAATTTCACACGACAACAACAATAATTCACAAAAAACTTTCATAACATCAATACCATTTCCATCATATGCAACAACCCGTATACAATTTAAGTCACAACAATAATTGCCCGCGACAAGTCACGTATGATATTACCACAGTTGTTTCAATTGCATCAGTTACGATTTCTTTCCATCATTTGTTACACAGTTCTTACCACATGAACACATTCACATACACACACTTGGTTTATTTCCATTTACTTACACCATTATATCACGAGACTTAAGCAACAACGTTCAAAGCATATTAATCACAAGAATCATCATTTCAAGGAAGCACAAGTTCATATCAACAATTCATACATTTGGGCCCAAGACACCATAGATGTCTCCAAGCAGTAATTCATGTACAAGGTGTTGTCGTAATCGTTCAACTTATTTACGTCATTTCACAATACCATCTTTCGTTACTTACCACGCAGGGTTTTAGCCATTATACACATTCCCACATTTGGACACATTAACATTCTTTCATTCGTTAACACAAACTCCCATATCGTCATCCTCAAGCATTTACAAGCTTAGCACATAATAAGGTAGGCACATCAAATCACTTTTCACAATCACATATAACACGGTGGTGTGGAAATTAACTAAGACAATCAATACACATATTTTCATACAAGGTACACATATCGTATGCTCGTCACAACAAGGGGTTTCTACAAGAGTTAAAGTTAGCCATACATACCTCAAATTCGCCCTTAATGATACTACAATGATCCAATACACTTAAGCAACCTCAATCTACAATACAACATTCAATAGGGCCAATATTAGTAATAAATTCTGTAACTTATGCCATTTAGGCATATCATCAAACACCTTGTAGGTATAGATCTTTACACCTCATAACTATAGTATTGGTTCACCCAACTATCACCATTAACCAACAATTCATTCCACCATCATTCCTAACCAACTTATAACTTCCAACAACATATGTGTGACAACCCAACTTCACCCAACCAACAAAATTCCATCAAATAATCACCTTCCAATCTCTACAATGACTATGTATTTATATTAGGAACTTATGGCTTCTAATCACCACACCAAGAGTCCCAATACTTAATTCACACTCATATACCTATAATAAATTCATACATGTAAGGCTAAGGGTGTAGGATTACCTTTTGGAAGAAATCTTGCAAAACCCTCCTTTGAGTTCTTGAAGGAATTTCTTGAAGATCTATGTATTTTATGAGTAGATTTCATCAATACTAGTGTAATAATGATGGAATTTTACACCAAGTTAATGAATATTGCTTACCTTGAAGATGGGAGGGGTTGGAGTCTTGAGACGGTGAAGAAAATCCCAAAATTTGAGCTTGAATGATCAAAAATGAAGGAAATGTAATACCCATTCGGATTTTACACTGACCAGGGGTATTTTAGATATTTTACATGTTCCACTGCGTTCCGCCGCGGTCCGCCGTGGTTTATAAGTAGAAAAACCTTGGTGTGCCGCGGTTCGCCACGGCCGCGCTCCTGGGCGCGCTGGGGATGCATGTCCGGTAAAATGGTCATAACTTTCTGTATACACCTCCAAATGACGAACGGTTTGTTGCGTTGGGAACTGGACTCAAAGGGATTTAATTTGATAGGTTATGCATCACTCAACACTTTATATAACTAGATATATGCTTGTCCAAAGTGAGGTCTTGTGCACATTCACTTACAACTTTAGCCTATTATGAAATTTTTCCAACTTGGCTTAGACTTAGGCCTCTCCTTAGACACCAAACCACTTATAATATGACTTATACACTTATTACCATATCCAACTGATGTCCACAATATCATCAATCCTCATTTGCATGCAAGATAAAATAATTAGCCGACCTTGGCACAACGAAATCTTAAATTACTAAGCAAAATTGTCTAGGGCTTTACAATAATTTTCTAAAAGAGTTAAACTTTGTTTTCTCGACTTGTAAAAGAGATATTGACACTTCCTTGAATAATTATCTCCCTAATGAAGTATTGATTGTCTGTGTGAATGTGTGTTTCTATGTGTACATATGTCGCATGTATGATTCGCGAGTGGGGCGATTGTTTATTTATGTTTCACCATTTCGCATGTATAATTCACGATCGGGGTAATAGATTCATTTATGGTTCGCGCCATTAGACCCTCTGGCAGTGCACATTTTAAATATTTGTTGGATCGGGCCGTACGACCTCGGCATGATTTGCGCATGCTTGTATTGCTTGCCTTGAGATTTATAGATGTTGATACTTATTCTCCCTGGCTTGAGATAAATGTATAAATGATGAAAATGAATTTAGAAATTTCCTAGTACTAAAAGAATTGCTTAATTGTTTCATGCTATTGAATTACAATCATTTTTATGAAAATCCTCGATTTACTATGTTATTGGTATATTATTATTGGACCACTAGTGTATCACGACCCCAGTTCGCCCTCCGTGAACTGACGGCACCTAGTCTCTACGACTAGGTAAGCCTAACAAATGCGGAACATAAATGAAATTTGCGGAAGAAGTAATCAAAAACCAAAAATAACTTAATGGAAACAATAGTTATAATGTCACTCGGCATATAAAACACAACATTCTCAAAACCAAGTACACTATCCCAAAACTCGAAAACTCACGGAAACACAAGCTTTTGGAATACCTAACAGTCTAACTCCAGAATATCCAACAAGAAAGAAAAAAATACAGAAGGGCAACGTTTAACAGCTAGAATAGAAAGGGACACCTTGGTTTGTAGAAGCGACAGATGTACTCGAAGTCTCTAGAGCAGTCGCCTCCCTCGGGGATGGTAGGCCTGAGTTGCGGTACTTGGATCTGCACATGAAAAACATGCGTAGAAAGGGCATGGGTACACAATAACGGTACTCAGTAAGTGCCAAGCCTAACCTCGGTTGGGTAGTGACGAAGAAGGTCAGGGCCCTACTGAGGTTAAATAAAATATAAAGATCAACAGTATAGAACAAAATAGTATAAATAAGTACAATAGTAAAATAATACAGGATGTACATGACAGCAACAACTATACAAAAACAAGGTAAACACGGAAAGGAAATACAGCTCAGCACCAATAATAACGATCGGGGATCTCCTAGGATATCGCCCTGTAGTCCCTTGTGTACATATACAATAGATCTCCCGGAATCTCGTCCCGTAGTCCAAATCATAGTGCGCGGGGATCTACAGGAATCCTGTTCCGTAGTCCAAATGTAAATACCCAGTACTAGGGGAATCTACCGGGTGCATTCCCGTAGTTCCATATAACTGTGTTGGGGAAGCTACCGGAATCCCACATCCGTAGTCCCAAAATAAATACACAGCAGCAACAGGAAAATATACAGAAATGGCAATATTTCATATTAAGGCAACATGTGATTATAGCCTAGCATGCTGCACAGAATTCAAGTAAGGTAGGTTGAACAAATAAACCAATTACGTCACTTAGACATGCTTTCCTAAGCTAATAACAAGCTTAATAGTGCAAGTAATAGAAACAGGAAATGAGACATACTAGCATTTACTTAAAGAAAATCGGATTTCCAACAATTAGCACAAGTACGCACTCGTCACCTCACGTACAAGGTATTTCAATTACCAAATATATCAATCCTAAGGGGAAGGTCCCCTACACGAGGTTAGACAAGCCACTTACCTCGAACCGGCTCAATAATCAATTCGAAACCACACTCTTACCACGAGTACTCGACTCCAAATGTCCCAAATCTATTCAACTCAATTGCATAATATAAATAACACTTCAAATAATTGATTCTACAAAGAAATTCTAAGCCTTTGACTTACAAGTTCAAAATTAAGGACACTTAACTGGTTTTCGCTATAAGAGAATATAAGGAAGCATGAGACACTCTACTCATGCGCGTAATTCCATCTCTTCTTCATCTTTTCCCTTGGCGAGGCCCTTCCGCGGGGTTGAGCTGGGAACCTAGAGGAGATGGCAGCCGAAGGAATTACCTTCGAGGATGCGAGCTCGAGGGGGGTGGCGCTTCGAGGATGATGATACTAGAGATGTACCTTCGAGGATGGACTGGGTTCTTGGGTTTCGTCACATGTACATCCTTCTGTTCCTCTGTTTTTTTGTGTAGAGATCTTCTGTAGGCTTTTGTAATCATATGAGATGGCCCTTCGAGGGCTGTTGTACATAAATATTCATGAATATAAAGATACTTCCTTGATTCCTATTTTTGATACTTGCCTTATTATTGCATGTTCTTGTGTGCTTCGAGGTTTTCGAAAGTTTTCCTTTATTGTCGGCCACCGATATTTAACTCGTATGCGAGTATTTTTTCCGATATTCTACCGATTGGCGTAGCCCTTTTCCGAGCCCATCATTGTACCTTGGATCAAGCCTGAATTGGTCCGATAGATTCGGACCATTAGGTCCTTCAAGTTTCATGGACATAGTACGCTAAGTTACAAAGCTTTTTAGAGCGATATCCTGAGCGAAGGTCAGCATCGAGTACCTAGAGGTCTACTTTGAACTTGATAGCCTTTTAAAGTGTAGTGGATAGACTTCCGTTGAGGGGTTGTCTATATTTAGGCGATGCCTCGAGCCTTCTAGAGCCTTCATGATCGGTGTTTTGAGTGCTTATGTTTCTTTTTAGAAAGGAAAACCACGAGATCGAGTACCGCCTCAAGTTCTATGATGTCGTCAAAGGCTTTCTGAAGCCTGATTTCATTTTGTGGAGATCCTCGAGGTCGGGCATGACCTCGAGACTAGAGACGATGCAGTTTATTTCTTTAAGCCTAACATCTTGTCGATGGATGCCTCTAGGGTCGGGTACCACCCCGGGATTTGTACCAACGTTGTTGGCCTCCCGGGGATTACTCTAGATAGGTGAATCGTTGTTGGTTCCCACATATATGTGAGGAGGCTTTTCCTTTTTTGGTAGATCTTATTATTTTGGACAGCTATCCCTCCGCCTTGGCATCGGGTCCTTTGTTTCTTCAGGCACAAAAAGCATTGGTGCATGTCCCTATTTTAGCCGGCCAATTCTACCATAGCCATGGAAGCTACTTCGGGGCCGGCCCGGCAGGGAGGGGAGAGTTCCACTCCCAACGTTCACGATCCGTGGGAGTTCACTCTAAAGAATGTGTCTTTGATAAGAGAGGAACATCTGGAGATGGTGAGGAGACATTGCGGATGGGTCGAAGGGGTAGCGCTGCAGGTGCTTGCCCTGGATGAGAGTGTTATGGACTCTGTTATGGATTCTTGAACATATACATCTATCCTTTTGCATTAGACCCCTTAATAGGGTTGTGCTTGATTTTTGCTTGAAGTATCGGGTTACTTTGGCGTAGATACATCCGTTGTTCTGGCGAGTGGTGCTGATGTTGAGGTTCTTTACAGAGAAAGCTAGGCTTGAATTCACGCTTAGCCACCTCGCCAGGCTATACCAGCCCTTTCATCATCGAGGACTGTTAACTTTACGGTGTCGTTCGTCCACGCGCTTTGTTGTCGATGATACGAAAGATGAGGATCAAGAGTGGGTCAGCCAATTTATCAGGGTTCGAACGGCTGACATTATCCCCGTGGAGCTCATGCTGGGGATGCAGAGGAGGCATAGAAAGAAGAAATAGCCTGCCAAAGCAAAAGGTTGAAGATTCGGCGGGCCCCAGCCTCGACGGTCGGTAGTGCCATTTTATCCCTTCGAAAGGAAAAACCCAACGGATGAAGTGCCACATCAGGCCTACTTAGGAAAGTGAGCAGCGGTGCATAGTCTGAATAACAACCTACAAAAGGGGAAAACTGATTCCCCGTCTATCATCGTCTCGGGCCAACGACAATAGCAACAGCAGATGTAACAGCAACCACAGCAGCAACAGGACGGCATGGATGTGCTCGACAAAGGGAAGCTCCAGCAAGAGGCCGCAACACAGCCTACGGGAGCTCTACGGAATGACCTTGAGGCCACAAGCCCCAAACATAATGCTCAAGGGTAGAGGAAGAAGATAAGAAGAAATGGGCAAGTGAGCAGATGAAGGTACTTGGATAGAAAAACAACGCCAAAGCACCCCTATTTATAGGGGGTAACAACACGGTCATCGAGGCTTTGAAAGATTGACCGGAGGACGCAATTACTGCAATTTACTTTTTAAAAGAGAATTTCACTTATTTAACTTTTCTTAAAAAAACAATCCACTTTCTTTTGCTTTTCTTTTAAAAATGCTACTTTCTTTTACTTTAATTTTTTTTTAATTTTCAGATACCTTTATATTTATTTTTTAATTCCAACTTTCTTTTACTTTTTTTTAGAAAATTTCCACAAAACTTTACTTTTATTTTTTTAATTTTCTACTTTCTTTTAACTTTTTAAAAGAGAATTCCACCTACTTTAATTGTGTCTCCTTCCTTTTTGTAGCAACTTCGTGGATGCCGGGCGAAGTTCTCGATCTTCCCGGCTGGGCCCGGAGGTTGGTGCCCTATTCGACTTATGATGAGCGCAGGTGGCGAGTTGTGTCCTGTGGCAGATGGGAAGTGAAACACCAAGGTGTGCATGTAAGCTACTTTCACCTTGGTCTTCATATATTTGAGATGACACTTTCCCCTTTCTACTATCTTTGTCGTTAAAGGTATCGGGTATTTCTCCGGATAGGGGGAGGAGTCATCAGCCTTCGAGCCAAGGGATGATGGTGGTGAAGGTGACTTACACTCACAGCACGATAGAGCTTTTAGCAGAGCTAAATGAGCCTGTGTCTTCGAGGAGAGGACGTCACCCGAGTCTAGTGTTCCTGGAGCATTTGGTTCCGGAATGGTAGTTCCCCCGGGTGAATATGCTTCAACCGAGGTTGGTTCTTTCAGGGCTGAAGGGGATGGGCCAACAGAAGTTTGCTCGGCCTTCGAGGAAGTCCGACGGCTTCACTTCATGGTGAGTTTCATCGTAGTCCTTCTGTATTTCGCGCCTTCCTTTCTTTATCGAGTTTTTCTTCTGCTGGCCTTTGATAGGCTCAGGTCTAAGCTGCTCCGTCATAGGGCTAGGCTTCGGAAAGCTCTAGATGAGGGTGAGTCCCTTAGGTTTCTTGGCGAGGAGGTTGAGTTGATGCACTGGCGGTATGAGGCATACCGGAGATCAAATTACGAGAGCTATTTAATGGAGCAGGTAACCTTTCGTAGTGTGCACTTCGCTCTTTTGACCTTTAGGGTAATCCTTTTGCCTACCTTAGCCACAGAAAAAGACGGAGGCTTTGGAGTACCTCAGGGTTGAAGCCAACCGAGTCATGAATGCTTGTGGTGAATTGAGGGCTCAGGTGCAGGCCCAAGCTTTAGAGGAGAGGGGCGCCTTGGCCAAGGTTCTCGTCTTCGAGGCCCAACTCCGCTTGGCCCGTGACAATGTTTCAGTTCAAGCGGATATGATTGTGAAGCTCGAGTCTGATCTCTCGAAGGTTATGGCTAAGATAATCGATGCCCAGGATGAAGCAGCATTAAGTCGGACCAAGACTGATTAATAGATGTCAATTCATTTGAAGGACGCTGCTGATGCCCAAGCCGAGTTGAAGCGGGCCCTCGATCGTGAGAAGAGGATCGAGGAATATGTTCAGATCCCGGAGAGAGGTACTCGAAGAGATCGGCGCTTGGGGCTTCGTTCTCTGGGAGGAGTTAGCACGCACGGGGGCGGATGAGCGTGATACTCGGTCGCTTCTTGCCAACATCACAAAGAGCGAAGCTGGGGCTGATAGGTCATAACCTTCTGGAGCGAACCGTTGATTTCGCTATTTTTCCATTTTGTATTTTTCATTTGCAGATCATGTTTGTATATGGAGAATGCACCTTTTGCGTATGATAATAGAGAACTTGAAGCTTTATCTCTTTTGCATATCTTTCCGCATTGCTTTCGACCAGGCGACTGGTTTCGGTCTCTGGAGGGAGCCCCGTGGATCCGGATCTTACTAGACAGGCCCGGAGGCTCTTAAGTGTGATTTTTGATGCGAGTAGGCGCTAAGGCCTTTGTGCCTTGCCCAGCCGTTTAGGTCTAGTCTCCGAGTCGGGCTTTGACTCGAGCTTACCTAATCTTCAATCTCTCGTGCCTGCACGGGCGGATGATGATGGTTCTTTTTCCTTGCCCTTGGGCATTTGTATTCTAATTATATTGGGTTAAGTCTCCGAGTCGTGTTGCGACTCGAGCTTTAATTGACACTCAAGTTTTTTCGTGCCTGCATGGGCGGATGACGATGGCTCCTGCACCTCGGGTCGAAGCGACCTTTTAAGTGTGTGGCCCGGAGGCTCGTTTGGCTGGTGACAATGGCAATTAGCTGTGCCCTTAGGCATGTGTAGTTAACTATTTTGGATCCGGTCTCCGAATCGGGTTACGACTCGAGCTCATTTTAATCCTCAGATTTTTAATTTTCAAGCTGGCAATAGTGGCTCTTACACTGTTGGTCGTTGTGACCTTTCAGTGTGTGTCTAGAGGCTTGTTTGGATGGCAATAGTGGCTCTTACACTTTTGCCCGTGGGCATATTTGTAGGCTTTGTTTTCCTCTTGTTAAGGTCTTTTTGAAATAAATTCGCCTAACCCGTCGTCGGTTTGGGAAGATCCTCGATTTCATGTCATTAGCGGTGATGTTCGAGCACCTCGGGAGGATTTTAGCTCATAGGCTGAGTAGCTCGAAGCCTTGTGATTTTGAGCTGACATGGTCGAAGCTCATTTGCCTGTTGAGGGAAGCTTGTTTTAACATATTCTTTTCGAAGTATATTCGAAGTAATGGCCTGCGATTTTGTTAGCGACGGTCGGGCCTCCCCGAGTCGCGTTAATTTGGTTGGAGTGGCTATTTTGGCCGTAGTCATATATGTTTGGCCGGAGCCATTTTTTATCCCGAGTGATAGTTTAGGCGTCTACACCGAGGGTATGCCCTTTCGAGATTCTTACAAATGCAACGTATAGCTTAAACTTCGAGATTGAGTTTTATGGTTGTAGCAAGGTCTTACAAAATGTTCATGCATGTTGAGGTCTTACAGTTTGTCATGCCAGTTGAGGTCTTACAGTTTGTCATGCATGTTGAGGTCTTATAGTTTGTCATGCCTGTCAAGGTCTTACAGTTTGTCATGCCTGTTGAGGTCTTATAGTTTGTCATTCCTGTTGAGGTCTTACAGTTTTTGTTGCTATGTAAAACAGATCTGGCTAGACCGAGTCTGCCTACTTGGGGTCTTATGGCCTCAGGTTTTCCAGAATATGGCTTTGACGACAGTCTCCGAGTCATCGAGTTTGTTTAGGCTCGAAGGTCGTTATTCGTGACCTCGGAGTTGATGCTAAGTCTCCGAGTATTTCGGGACGCATTCCGTGGAGGGACCCCTACCGTGAGCATGCTGAAATTTCCCTTTTCGGAGTATGAGATGCCGGAAGATATTCTTTATTGCTAGGCATAAATACACGTTGTCTCGTTATTGTGAGCTCAGCCTGCGTGGGCGTAGGTCCTTGGACCGTTTTGTCCGGTACATGATTCCCTATTGAAACTCAATCTGTCGTTCCTCGGCTCTTCTGAGCAGACGACACATCCAAGGGGGGTGCCCTTCATCGTTTGATTGCAAAAGAAAGCCTGCGATCTTATTGGATCCTCCTTAGGGGGTACGTTGCTCCGCTAAGAACCTTGCTGGTGAGACCCTCTTCGGGGTGGAAGTCCGGCCGAGGGTAAAGGGTGCGACGGGCCCCGTCAAATCTTCGGGATCTTTGGGTAGATTTAGCACTTCTGAACACCCTGGCTGGGTGTCTGCATACAGGTTAGTGAAAAAATAACGAAGGAGGGAGGTAGTTTTTCCTTACCACGGGACATGTAGGCGATGTTCCGAGGGTTGATATGTTCATGCTGTTTCGGAGTGTGGACTCTAGTACAACTCTCCGATGTGTTTAATCGGGCTTGGCCGAAGATGTGGTTTGCTTACCCTTTGACTCTTTCAAGAGTGGAGATATTGGTGCTGGCGATGCATCATGTGATGCGGAATTTCCCCTTGTCGTGTATTGCTTTCTGCCTACGGTTTTAATCCCGTCCTTTGCATGGAATTTCATTCTTTTGGCAAAGTGGGGACGGCCCTATCTTCGGGTAGTGCGCCTGTGGTCGTCCGAATAAGGTGTTCGTGCCCTGTGCCTCCTTTGATGATATGAAACTTGGCATTCCGGTTTGGACCAGTCATGCTATATTAGGAGAATGGTCTTTCTCCTTGTCATAGTGATCGCCGTTTGGAATCCGTCAAAGATTTGAGAGATGGTTGTGTTTTGTCTGGCTGTCTGAACCGCCCTATCATCCTCGGCTCGACAGCATTGATCGAGCCACCTGAACTAATGAGCACATGTTTTATTTAAAATGGATCGAGTGAGGAAGAAGGTTACCAGTGCGTTTGTGTAAGGCTGAGATAAGGTCTCGGTACCCTCTTTGTTGAATACAAGGGTGTCCTTGGAAGTATATCCCCAGGTCTGCCTTTCTCTGGTGACGAGCATTTTTACTCTCCCTTTTATGAGTCTTTGGAGGGTGTCATCGCTCCGCCACTATCTTGGAAATATGTCATAGCTCATTTGCTTCGCTCTTCTTGGCTGCCTTCCTCACTCGGAACTGAACTCGAGCCTGATCGCTCAACAATTCTCGGTGGTGATTTTTATTGAGTAGAACAGCCGTTTTCCTCCTAAGTTGGTGGCCATTTTTGGCTCCGTGGATGCGCGCATTATATAGTTCGCACACCAAGCTGTGATTCCCTCGAGAGGGATTCTACTAAATTGTTCTGAGCCATTTGACGTCCCTGGTTTCACTTACGGTGAACACGATGTTTGGTATAGAAATTTTGAAATTGTACTCTGATGGGTGAGGCACCCTTGCCGGCCATGCGTCCCTATTGAATCTGGCTCTATTAACGATTCCTCGAGGATATTGTCCTCGGTCCATTCTCTGATCTTTGCGAGGTAGGTTGCGTCTTAGGGCGTTCCTCCTATCTGCGGTGCACAAGCGGTTCCTTCCTTTTTTTGGCATTAGTTTCTCTGCCAGGAGCCTGCTTGGGTACACTGAGCCCGATGAGGCTCCCGGATGGTCATCCACGACCCTGATTTGCGACTGATGTCTGGTACGGGCATCCGACCAGATCTAAACTGGGTACCCGATCGAGTTTTGTTTGAACTACCCTAAAATCATCGGGCTTGGTTTGTTTAGGCTTTGAGGTGTGAATTCCCGCAGCATTTCATTCTCCCTTTGTTCGGCCCTGGAAGTGTCGGGCTTTCTCATTGTTGCTTTGATGACATCGGCATGTGCCTTTATGGAGGGAACTACCGGTATGGTAAGCGGGTTTATAGGGTTGGGCGCTAGGTTATAACACCTCATTATGGTCCTTTTCGAGGGTGTTTCCCAGAACCTATTCAATAAGACGGACCCGATCTCATCAACTTTTGGATCATTGCCTTTTTTCGTGCAAGCATAGGCAGTGATGTGCTCGTTGGGATCTGAGGTCCCGTTGTACTCATGAAGTTCTGGCGTTCTGAATTTCTTCGAAATGGGTTCCGGGGCTGCTTCCTCGGGGAACAGTCGTTGCACGAACTTCCTTGAATCTACACATTTTAGGATCGGGGGCAAGCCCGAGATTTGGTCGACCCTAGAGTTATAGGTCTCGGCCTTTTTTAACGTTGGTTGCTATCAATTTCTCACCTGATTCGATCCTTTTTGTGAGATCCCCAAGCATCTTTACTATGGCAGGGTCGGCTACCGATCTATTATTGCTTGATCTCTCGGGCACTTGTTCGGCAGGGGAAGCTGTTTTCGGTGCTACTGTGCTGGGAGTCTTCGGATGGCTTTGCAGCTGAGCGATAGCCAACTGCTATGCCACAACATTTCAAAAATATTGTGAAGACTAACTTCCTGTGCTTCCCGATCCGGAGTTTCTTGGGCTTACAGTTGGTCGCCAACATTTCAACATGTTTGAATTCTATCTTTATGAATCTCTTCATTAATTCCTACACATGATACACATATGGTAGTATCTTGGTGTTCTTTTTAGCCCATTCTCCTTGAACCTAATGTACCCGAAGATCCAAATTGCCAATTACCAACAACTCTTATATTTTCATATCGATGGTCAATTGAGCCCCATGATGTAAGCCTCATATTCTGTCATATTGTTGGTGCATGAAAACCTAAGCTTTGTGGATACCGGATAATGTTGGACCGTTTCTGATACAAAACTGCTCCAAGCCCACTTATTTGAAGTTTGTAGCCCTATCGAAGAACATTCTCTAACCGTCGTAGGCTTCAGCAATGTCCTCTCCTACGGATGATACTTCTTTATCAGGAAAATATGTTTTTAATGGTTCGTATTCTCCTCCCACAGGACTTTCAGCAAGATGGTCTGACAATGCTTGTCCTTTGACCGCTTTCTGAGTTACATAGATGATATCAAACTCACTTAATAATATTTGCCACTTGGCTAACTTCCCAGTTGGCATGGGCTTTTGAAAGATGTACTTCAGATGGTCCATCTTGGATATGAGGTATGTGGTATAGGCACAAAATTAATGCCTCAATTTTTGAGTTGTCGACGTCAAAGCACATCAAGTGAATTCTAGCAGAGAATATCGTGCTTCGTTGGGTGTAAACTTATTACTCAAGTAGTTTATGGCTTGCTCCTTTCTTCCTGTCTCTTCTTGTTGTCCAAAAACACATCTGAAAGCTCCAACTAACATGGATAAATAGATTAGCAAAGGTCTCCCAGGTTTTGGCGGGACTAGGACTGGCGGTGTAGATAGGTATTCCTTGATTTTGTCAAAAGCCTTCTGATAGTCCTCTGTCCAACTGGTTTCAGCATCTTTCCTCAACATTTTGAAGATGGGTTCACATATTACCATGGAGTGTGCTATGAAGCGGCTGATGTAGTTGAGGCATCCTAGGAAACTCATCACATCCTTTTTGCTCTTTGGCAGTGGTAACTCTTGGATAGCCTTAACTTTGGATGAGTCCAACTCGATTCCTCGGCGGCTGATGATAAATCCTAATAGCTTTCCTGCAGGAACCCGAATGCACATTTTGTGGGGTTTAGTTTTAAATTGTACCTCCTTAGCCTGTCAAAGAACTTCCTTAAGTATGCTAGGTGATCTGTGGCACTCTTGGATTTGATGATGACACCATCAATATACACCTCTATTTCCTTGTGTATCACATCATGGAAGATGGTTGTCATGGCTCTCATGTAAGTAGCCCCAACATTCTTTAGACCGAATGGCATAATCTTGTAGCAGTACACTCCCTACGGTGTAATGAAAGCCGTTTTCTCTGCGCTTTCTTCATCTATCCAGATCTGGTGGTATCTTGCGAAGCAATCTACAAATGATTAGAGTTCATTCTTGGCGCAATTGTCCATCAAGATGTGTATATTTGGTAGTGGGAAATTGTCCTTGGGACTTGCTTTGTTTAAATCCCGATAGTCAACACACACCTTGACTCTTCCATCTTTCTTCGGAACCAATACAATATTGGCTAACGAGGTTGGGTACAAAACTACCCTGAGGATTTTGGCTTTAATATTCTTAGTGACTTCCTCCTTGATTTTCAGACTCATGTCTGGTTTGAACTTTCTTATTTTCTGCTTCACCGGCTGACACATTGGATTGATAGGCAAATTATGAGCCACTATGGATGTGCTCAGACCAGTCATGTCATCATATGACCACGCAAATATATCCTCATATTCCTTCAGGAAACAAATGTCCTCTTCCTTCTTGATGGTGATAAGTGAATGCTTATGCAAGTCTCCTTGACGGTTTTAGTGTCTCCCAAATTGATTGCTTCGATTTCGTCCAGGTTGGACTTAGGTTTTTTCTCAAAGTTTTCAACCTCTCTGACAACTTCCTCAGGTATTTCATCCTCTTCTTTTGAGTCACTATCCTTATGTTGCGTTATCTCATTACATGTAACCGTCATCGGTTCATCGGGAAAAATAATAATAATGTTGTAGAAAATGTGAAAATAATAATCAATAATAAATAGCAATGCATTGATTAAATTTGAAAATATCCCAATACAAGTACGGCTCGATGACTCGAGCAATTATTTCGAAACAAAATGCGTCTTTAAAACATAATTACTAAAAATATCTTAAATGCCTAGCATGGTTATAAAACAAATCAGGCTAATTGCCAAGCTACCTAGAAACTCGGCGGGCCCGGGATGGTGTTGCAATCCAATTCTTGAGAACAACTCCCTTCTCCACAGTTTGAATGGTGAGGCCTTCTTCCTCTTCCTCCTTAATTATCATATTGTGATCCATATTCTCATCTTCTAGGAACAAGTTTCTCAACCCATCCAAAGTTTCTTCCTCTGCAGACCCCATATTGTATCGGCCTGGTGAAAAGTCTGACTTAGGTGTGGTACCGGCTGCTCGACAGGGTAATAAGGACCACGCCATGGAGGCGACCAATCATCATATTCTTGCCAGGTGTATGGATATCCCAACCGGAAAGTTGTGCCCTGACGTTTCAACTGTATAGGTTTGGTAATTCCCTGGAGATTCTTTCCAAGCCCTTTGCCGGGTTCATACCTAGACCATGCCAATATGCTTTCTATTTTATTACTCTACCACTTGTACTTCTCAATTCTGTTAACATGTTCAATGTGATGATAAGTTACTCTGCCCAACCTTCTCCTATTCTCGATAACCGGGATAGTTTGACTAGTGTAAATGGGATTACTTCCATTTCCGTAAATGATTACCTCCTGATGGCTCCATTCAAACTTCACGACCTGGTGTAGCATGGAAGCCACGGCCCCAGCGGCATGTATCCAAGGTCGAACCAATAGAAGATTGTATGTAGCTGATATGTCTAGTACTTGGAACTCAACATCGAACCAAGTTGGTCCCATTTGAAGATAAAGTTAATCTCCCCAATCATGGCTCATTGAGACCCATCAAATGCTTTCACGTTCATACTTCCTGCCCATTTCTCATGGAAATCTTTGCCCAATATTTTCAGAGTAGTCAATGGACAAATGTTGAGGCTTGAAGCCCCAATTTATTAGGACCCTAGAAATGAATTTGTCTTCAAACTATACCGTGATATGCAGTGCCCTGTTGCGACTTAACCCTTCAGGCGGTAGTTCATCCTCGTGGAAGATGATCTTGTGACTCTCCATTACTTGCCCTACCATGTTGGCCATCTCTCCACTGGTGATATTGTTGGGCACATAAGCATCATTGAACACCTTCATCAGAGAATTCTTATGTGCCTCTGAATTTTGCAATAGTGACAGGATGGATATATGGGCGGGGGTCTTGTTCAAATGATCGATGACCGAGTATTCCCTCGCCAGTACTTTCCTCCAAAGATCGCCTGGTCCAGTTTCAATGACAGGTTTATTGGTAGCAGCCTCCTTGCTTGATCCTCCCAAATTTATGGGTGTATAGATCCTTCTAGTTCTGGTCATTCCCTGTGCGGCACCAGATTCTTCCATATTTTTTTTCCATTTCGCCTAGCTTCGGCAACGTAATCCCAAGGTATGGCATTGGACTTGAAAGGAGGCGTGATTGCTACTGTCACTGTGAAAGGTGTGGCTACTTCTACCTCAAATGGAGAAGGTGTGGCTGCAGGTGGTGTTACTTCTACCTCAAATGGAACCGATGCAGTTACCTCAACCTCAACTAGCGGCTGTACCTAGACCACAATAGGATTGAGCGTGACTGCGGGCTTCTTAGGATCGTCGCCCTCTTTGATAAGTCCAATTGATCCCTCGGGATCCCACTCCTTGTCAGTTTCTATAGCATTGATCCCTTCACCCCTATGATCTGGAAGAGGAATGTTGCGGACGTTAGGTGAAGCTTCCTTCGCCTATATGACCTTATTATCAATCAATGTCTGGATATTATCTTTCAATGTCCGGCACTCATTAGTAGTGTGCCTCTTTATGCCGGAATGATATACACAGGTTTTGTTCGGATTGACCTGTTGAGATAAATTCTCTATTGCCACAATGGGAATAGGGGTGACATAACCAGCAGCCTTCAATCTTTCGTACAGCTGGTCTATAGGTTCAGCAATGGCGGTGTATTGTCTGGGTGGTTTGCGAAAAAAATTAGGTCGGGGTTTCTGGTAATTTGGACGAGCTGGAGGTGAATGATAGTAGGTTGGCTGAGTGTTATAAGTGTGATAGGCGATGGCGGGTTAAGAATATCTGGGAGGTAAAGGTTGGTATGTAGGTGGAGGTGTTCGGTATGTGAATGGAGATTTTGGGCCTTAGGCCACCATTACTGCCCCTACTTCTTTATTCTTTGATATGCCACGCGATTGCAATGCTTTGTTCATGGCTTGTAGTGCCTCAAAATTTCTCACCATCCTGCTTTTAATTCCCTCTTCAATCCTTTCTCCGAGTTTGATGATATCAAAGAACTTATGATTCTCAATAACCATTAGCCTTTCATAATATTGTGGGTCCTGTGCCCGGACAAAGAACTTGTTCATTTGTTCCTCGTCTAATGCTAGTCTGACCTTGGCTGCTTCTGACCTCCACCGAGTAGCATACTCGCAAAAAGTCTCAGTTGGCTTCTTCTTTAGGTTCTGGATATAAAAGACATATGGTGAATTCTCTGTATTAAACCTGAATCTGTCCATAAAATCTGACGCCATGCTCACCTAATTGTCCCATTTCTTAGGATTCTGGCTTATGTACCAGGACATGGAATCTCCGGTAAGACTTCTCATGAAGAGCTTCATTCGAATCCTTTCATCTTTTCCGACCCCCACGAGCTTGTCACAATAGTTTCTCAAATGAACCTTGGGATCACCCGTACCATCAAACATTTCACTCTAACCCTCCGGCAGTTCCACGTCTGGTTGTATGCATAAATCCTCGTAGTTCAGACCTTCTATCACTTTACCTCCTTCATCACCCTGAACGCGACTTGTCAACTTCTTGAGAACCTCAGCTATGTTCTTGATGAGCAGGTCCTTCTCAGTGGATTTGGGTGTATAAGAGATTGGTTAAGTGGAGTGAGGTAGGGTTTCCACGCATATGGGGTTGTTTTGGTAGGTGCTAGGGATTTGGGTGTAGTGGTGGTTGTTGGTTGAGTTTTGAGGATCTGGAATATGTTGTGGTATGTTCTAAGGAGTGTGATAGGTAGTGGTTTGTGGGTACTGGGTTGGTTGATGATGGTATTGTGGAGGAGTTGGTACCGGTAGATGATTGGGATTTTGAGGCGATGTGGCATATTTATAGGGTGTAGGAGGATTTTGTGGACGTTGGTTTGGCGTGTTTTGAGGAGGCGTTGGGTTTTGAACATTTTGTTGGTTAACGTTTAGGATGTTCAGAGTAAGGGAGAGGTTTGCCAAGTTGCAGACTTGCTCAAGTTCTCCTTGTAACTCCAGTATCTTCTGCTACAATCGAATGACCAAATCATTTTGGGCCGAAGTACTTCGACCATCTGAAGTTTCAATATTCTCAACATTTTCTTTTCGTATACCACTCAAGTCATCCATCTTAGCTCTTCCTCTGCTTTTCGGATTACTCGAAGGAGGAGGAGGAGGAGGGCCTCTAGATCTGGTGTGATATGTTGATGATTCCAGTATGTGCGAACCAACCATAGGGGATGGGAATAATAAAAATAAAGAAAAACAAAAGGTAAACAAGTTAGTATAAACCTAATTTACTTGGTCCTAGATGGACCTTCTCCAGGCTGGATGTTTTTGGCTTCGTCGATCAAATTCCCCAGTTCGCACAGGTTCAACAATAGGTATGCCCTTGCTAAATGTCCTCCTTCGCTTCTTTAAGTGTTCTGGCAATCAGTGACTCTCTTCCTCATTTATCCCTCCAATTCCATCAGACTGTACTCCAGATATTCCAACCTTTCGCTTGATTTAGCAGCCATCTCCCTCCATTCATTAATCAGTTCCATATCGTCTTGTGTCGCTCCATGTGCTCGGCCTCGAACTCGTGAACTCTTTTGCGTAGTTTGTTGTACTTCACTTGTGCCTAGGCAACTTCATCTATGACTCTATTTCCTAGACCAACCCTTAGCTCGAATATTCCATCTATGTTATCATCTAACCATGATGGGTAAAAGTACACATGACCAACATGATATCGATCTGGCTCGATGGTATCTTTTTCCATGATAATTTTCAAATGCCACATGTTGAGCTTCACATTTGTATGGGACGTCGTCATCCTGAAAATCTGCCCTGTAGTGACTCATTTTAGCAACTCGCGGTATGACCTGCTTCCTGCCTGCCTGTCTCATAACTCTGATGGTAGCATAAGTGTATATGCCCCTCAACCCGATCAGTACCAAGTGTGGAACATCCTTGGATCTGATGATGAACTCATTGGTAGGGAACCACTCGAACATCCATTGAACCTGATTCTTGGTCAAATTGCTAAAAAACTACGCTCATCCTATAGCATTTTCGGGTTGAGCAAACCTGTCTGGGATATAAGTCATTCTCTTAGGATGATGGAAAGCTATGTGGTCATTCCACGCCTTCGCGGAAGCTCTTGATGGTATTGACCCTTTTGGAGATGCTCTAACAACCAAACTTGTAACAGCAGATTACAACCTTCGAAGTATTTGTACCCCTTCTGACAACGCTCTAAGGCTCGGCATATGTCTGCTATGAACATAGGGATAATGGTATATGTTTGCCCCTCGATCCCATCCATCAAGGTTTTGGCTACCATGGCCAGTCTGGTGTGTATTTTGTCCCCTTGGATCGGGAACACTCACATACCCATGAAACAGACAATGAACACAAAAACCCTGCGGTGGATCCAACCCAAGGAAGTGATGGAGAATTCATCATCGAAGACATGATAAGATCTGTTGTGACCGTATCGTTCATAAAGGAAGTCAAAAGGTATGTAGGAATTCTTCAGGCACTCCAAGTCATCATTCTTCTTAATCTCATCATCTTCAGAAACCCCTAGTAGAGCGGTTTTCTTGCACCAATAAACCAGGACTATCCCAAGGTACCCAGCGAATCCCCCTATTTCTTCCAAGAGAGGGATCATTTTTATGTTTCCAACGCGAAGCACGACTCTTTCTTTGTCCTAGAACATTGTGGCATCTTCGATTAACATGTTGTTCGACTGGAGGTCCAATAAAGAAGGAAAATTTCCCAAGACCCTTGTCACATGATTCTTATCACTTGATGGAAGATCCTCCTACCAATCTAGCAACAATGGTGGTATGTTACGGACCATGCCAAACCTGGGGACTTCGTGCCTAATTTTTTGCAATACAAATATGGTTAGGCCCTTTCCCCCTCCAGATCCGACTATTTAGACTACAATGATTAGCATTTTGGCACTTATTTCTCCAAAATTAATGCACACAATCGTGGTTGCGTCCATTGGGATTATGGAAAACCCGATGGACTTTTGGACAGGGCTTGTCTTAAAGGGTTATTATGTGGACAACATATTAACCCGGCTAGGTTTGACCATGGTGCATGTACAATTAATTAGAGTAAGGTTTCTAGCGAGGACTAGAATGGTAACCTCAAGTGGATAACTTGAGGGGGAAAGGCACAGAACCGTCGACTGCACCGCTGATCGACTAGTTTTACTGCAAATGCGCCTTCCCCAATTTAAAGGGTGATATATAGGAAGGCGCAAATACTCATCAAGCGTTGCAATAGGATTGATTACGCAGAAGTGGAATATGATGTTGAGCGTGATTTATGCAATAATAAGTAGCATGTTGTGACATATTTGCATGTTAAAAATGATAAATGCAGTATTTAGTAATTGAAAGACGTTTAAGAAAGAAAACAAGGAGATAAGTCAGTTTCTGTAATAAAGGAAATCGTAAATGCTCGAAAAAATAGGAAATTAAATCCAAATAAGGGGGAAAGGGAAAGGGTGCACATGTATTAACAGAATAAATCATGCTTAAGACTAATTCACAAAAACAAGTTTGTTATGGTAAGAGCCTAAAATATTCCCAGTAGAGCTGTCATGGTGTTGCGCCCCCTTTTTCCTTATAGAGTGCGGGTTTCGACATTTTGGGGACAACTCCTTTCCTTTTGGAATAGGGTATGAGATTTGAAGAGTCTCCACCTAACGGGTTAAGGCGCGTTAGGGCACCTAGAACAAATAACTCGTGTACTAGTTTACATTATCAGAGATTGAGTAAGGGCTAGAAATTACCTTGAGGGAAAGGTGTTGGGCACCCCTCGAGGTCCACAATGGTGGGTCCCGGCCAACTCCATATAAGCGAATTAGTCTTATGAGGAGATAAATTAACAGATATTACTTTTAAAATGAGGAGTAAAAGGGGGTCCTAGGTTTTTTAGCCTATAGGATCACTTCTGTGCAATACTTGGTAATCGTCCCCAAGTTGGGGTGCTACACATAGCATTATCATAGAGGTAATCAATTCCTTTTACTACCCAATTACCCTCCCCTATTTTATTATTACCTAAGCATTCTAATAATATCCAGTACGTACCCTATGCGTGTACTACTCGTCCTTTACTTGTGTCCCTAGAAGTGTTTAGGACCTTTATTTAAGGTGGTTCTACACTCACCTATGGTGCTTAAAAGGAGAAAACTAAGTGACAAACAAAACAAGTAGGACTATCACATAAAATATCACTTAAGGGGGATCATATTTACCTCCACAAATAGGCAAACAAATGCACGCTATTCAAACAAGTAGTTTTAAAATGATTAGGGTCCTATAGGCAGGATATCTAAACGAGCACATAATATGCAGCAATTTTATTAAGGCGAGGCAATGAATACTTATCAATTTGCCTACTGATTTTTATCACTTACAAAAGATGGGCCCGTTTATAAGCAGTCAAACAAACACAGTTTTGATTGTCCTACAGGCTTGCCTAGGTGATAACCGGGCAGAATCCTATAGACATGGAATGTTAACTAGCAAGCAATTATAAACCAGCGATCAATTTAAACAGACGGATTTTTATCTTTTAGACCCTATACCTATGCTTTCTAGGTGCCAAAACTGATTACAAGCATTATTTCACGGCATAGAAACTGATTTATACACGTTCCCTATAGGCATGATATATAAGTTGTCAAAACGGATTTTAAATATGATTTCCTATGGATGATATCTAAGTATTCATGCTGACTTCAAACATGCTTTCCTATGGACATGATATCTAAGTGAGCAGAATGTTATACGAGTTGAAAATTAAAAAATATCATATAGGCATGGTTTCTAATGCACATTGAATTTTGAGAATATGCATGAACATGAATATTGATACAGAATTGCTAAATGTCCTATAACTGGATTTCTAGGATGTAAAGTAGAAATTCAGGACAAATATGAAGATAAGGCATATAAGCATGGTTTCTAATGCATATAAATAATCACAACAATCCTATAGGCACGATTTCTACCCGATCCCAACAAAGATATATAAAACTCTCTCCCAGCATTACTAATAACCTAATATCTATTTTTACAGACCAAAAAAATAAATCACATAATGAAAACTACTATACTATAGGGAGCCTTGACAGGTCCAAAAGTAAACTTGGAAGCCAGGCATTCAATCAAATCTGGAGTCCAACAGGCAGTCCATAATACACCAAATGGGCTTATGGTGTATCAAAGTTCCCAAGGGCCTCAGGGACCCCAGACAATGCTCACACCAGAACCTTTTCAAAGAAATAGCTTTTGTAAACAAGTTTGGAAAGGCCAGCCCCAGTGTGTCAGAGTTCGGAGGAGTTCCATGGACTCCTAGGCTGTGCTCATACTGGAGGGGCAGGATCCTAGATATCTAAGAGTAGGAGATAGTTTTAGGAAAATATAGTTTGGATTTTAAAAGTGAGTAGAAACAGGTTACAAGATTAAAACTACAAACAAGACCATATTCAACAAATTGAGTTCAAACATGTATTCCAACAGTCAAACAACAGACAGAACATAGTCACAATCAATTCAAACAAGGTTCCACATTGCATGAGATTGACTTAGTTCATTAGTTATCACTATGTGAGAATTTGAACTTGTATTAAACAGGGAATAGCATGTTGGGATTAGAGTCCTAATCAGACAATTACACAGAAAAGGCAGCATGGGTTGAGAGCATAGAAATCATTAATCAGGAACTTGTTAAGGTAAACACATAAAACAGGATAGGAAAGAAAGCATGTTAGTTGAGAAACAAGTAGACAAGTATCCTGGATCAAACAGGAAGCATTATTGGTCAAGAGTAATCATGTTTTATCTATGGTATATGTATGGGTCAAATCTAGCCGAGGAAATTCAACACGAAGAGGTAATTATCGTGAGTAATTTGTAACTTATCATATCAACGGAATGAGTCACCAAGCAGTTAACCACAACCAAGGTCGAGTAGAGCATATAGTAGTAACGACTGGTTTTGTATTGGGATCTTTAGAGGGAATATTCTCTTAGATATTCTCTTTTTTTGTACTTTTAGGGTTCTTTGGGAATATCCCATATAAATAGAATGAGAGATAAGGCAAAGGGCATGTAATATTCCATATGATAAGAACTCTTGTAAAAAGCAAGCTCTCTAGATAAATACAAACAATAACTTTCTGAAGAGATTCGCCCTTTTTGGATTGTCCATTGTCATTTCCACCAGATCCGAGAAAGTGCTCACTACTTTTGTTATATTCTTGTCATTTATTGCTATCAGAGGAAGGAATCATCCACCTTATTCAAGAATGGGTGAATCCTCCTCTTTATTTACATTTATTGTCATTTAATATATGATATCTTTAACATATAATTATTCGACGCATTTAATACTGGCATATTAAATCTGTTTCTTCACTGCCCACTTTTCTCACACCATTAATCTAGGATCTATAGTTATTAGCTTTAACTAGGTTTAACTCCCCTTAATAACTGATTAATTAGTTTAACCAAAGATTATTGTTTTATGGTCAAACAATTTGGCGCCATCTGTGGGGATATTCTAGTTAAAATCCTAGTTTCTTTCAGATCTAAAAGAAAACAACACAAAACCTTGTCTTTTCTTGCGTGCATAGTTGAACATAGCAGGTAATGGAGAGGAAAGAATGAAGGCAGTAGTCAGTCTTACTAACAACCTCCTAAACACCATCAATGAAGTTGCCGGAAAAGATACTGAGGACATGACACAAAACACCTCCCCTAGGCTGAGTGGTTCACCCCTCCCTCATGACAGCACCACAACCTCATACGGTAAAGGGGCCTCTACATCCACAATGGATGAGGTGCCACTGGTAGTGAAAAAGCTGCTCGGCACGTGGTTGACAAAGACCAGCATTCTTGACAAGCCCACCTAAAGGACGAACAGAGAAGATGTGAGAGTTTGTGTCGCACCAGCAACAGACGAGAAGCACGACCCTCCTCTTGTAATAGGTATTATTCACAACATTAGTGATGCAAGTAACGACACCCTCACGGCCATTTTGAGGAAGATGGCAGAGATGGAGAACAAGAACAAAATGATTTGTGACCAAATAAAAGATTATCAAGAAAGGGTAGACAAAATACTAGGAACCCCAAAACTCTTAAAAAGGGATATCGTCCGGTTTGTTGATCAACCGTATAGTGACGAACCTGCAACACATGCCATATCTAAAACCTTCAAAATGCCACCATACTTGAAAATATATGACGGCACGATGGACCCTGAGGATCATGTGACACACTACGTCACCGCAGTAAAAGGCAACAACCTCGCCAAAGAACAAGTGTCTTCCATATTACTGAAGAAGTTTGGTGAAACCTTCACCGGGGGAGCACTAACTTGGTACTCACAGCTACTTGCATGTTCCATAAAGACGCTCGAGGAAATGGCCGAAAAGTTTGTAACTGCCCATGCCAGGGCTAAGAAAGCAGAGGCGAGGGTGAATGACATATTTGCCATTAAAAAATCACCCAGTGAAGGACTAAGAGATTTCCTCTCCCAATTCAACCGTGTGAGGATAACCTTACCAAATGTATCAGAGGGAATGGCAGTAGCAGCTATCCAGAATGGGTTTAATAGGAATGGTTTGAGGGCGACTAGAAAATTGTTAAGCCGACTCATGAAATATCTCCCAACCACTTGGGACGAGATACACAACGCCTACTGTGCCAAAGTGCGAGCTAATGAGGATGACCTCAACAGGCCAATTCAAACGACTAACCTAAATCCAAATGGAATCCAGGCAAACTCAAAGACTAACCTCAGTCCAAATGGAATCCAGGAAAGACCGAAGAAATGAAAACAGAAGGGACCATGCAGGCCCGCAACCCAACCGTGAAAGATATCAACCATATGTCAGAGCCGCCGTCATACCACCTTCCCGTCAAGGCAACAACCCATCTAGGCTGCCAATAGGGACTCACTCAAGCAAAAGAGATATGCCTCCACTACTATCTGCCCATAATTTATGTGTTTCTCCCTCAGAAAGAGTCTATGCCCTGGAGAAGCTCGGCCCAAAAGGGAAGTGGCCGCAGAAGATAAGGTCTGACCTAAACACTATAAAGTGAAACACCCTCTACGAATTCCATCAGGAACGGGACCAAAAACCAAGGACTGTATAGCTCTATGGTAAGAGGTCGTGAACATGTTTCACCAAGGACATCTAAAAGAACTGTTGAGCAATCGAGGAAGGGCAAACTTTGTTTGAGGATGCGAAATAGGGTCCACCAAAATCACCCTCCCCAACTTGAACCATCCAAATGATCATTGGCGAAGACGGCGACGCGTCTATAAACAGCGTAAAATTCATGATCATCCACAAGATGAAACGGTCAATCACTCATGAACGGTATGACGAACTTGAAGAGAGTATCATATTCGATAATTCAGATACCCACGGTTTGGTCTTTCCCCATTATGATGCCCTTGTTATTACTTTATGCATCTTAGATACTGACGTAAAACATATTATGGTCGATGATGGGAGCGGCACGTGCATTGTCCACCCATGAGTTCTCGCACATATGAAGCTCGAGGATAGGATAGTTCCACGCTGCATCACACTAATGGGGTTTAACAATGCAGTTGAGCGGACATCTAGAGAAAATTGCTACCTATCCTGGTCGGTGACATCACTTTGGAGAACACGTTCCACATCATGGACCAAGATATGGCGTACAACGCCATCATAGGCCGTCCCTGGATACACGCCATGAAAGTCGTCCCCTCCAGTTTATATCATGTCATCAAATTTCCTACCCGTTAGGGGTATTTAGCATCTGATGAGAGCAATGTACTGCCTGAGAGTGCTATCACATCGCCCAAGACTGTACACACACCCCACAATTGAAAGGCAAAGCCAAGGCCTCATAGCAATTAACAGGGTCAGGTTCAGGTGATGACGAAGGGAAATATATCATTAGAGACCCCAAAATAGTTGAGGTCACAAGGTCGACCGTAGAGGATCTCGACCCCGTACAACTCGACAAAGACCACCACAGCAAAAAAGCCTACATCGGCCACAAACATCAGGAACCGGGTGAATTCCATCAATTTTTAGTTAACAACGCAAACTTGTTTGCCTTTTCCCATGCAGATATGTCGGGCATCCCAAAAGAGATAGTGACACACAAGTTGAACGTCGTCTCATTTTACACCCCCCCTAGTGCGGCAAGTTAGGTGGAAATTCAACTATGCATTAAATGATGAGGTCTATGACGAGGTTGAAAAACTACTAGAAAATAGGTCTATCAGAGAATCAAAGTACCCTCAATGGGTCACCAACGTGGTCATGGTGAAAAAGAAGAATGTGAAATGGCAGATGTGCATAGACTTCATAGATCTGAACAAAACTTGCCCCAAAGACTCATTCCCACTACCCTATATTGACTAGCTCATTGACGCAATAGCCGAGCACGAGCTATTAAGCTTCTTGGATGCCTACCCAGGCTATAACCATATCCTCATGGAGGAGGAAGACCAAGAAAAGACCACTTTCATCACTCACTAGGGAACGTACTACTAAAAAATGATACCTTTCGGATTGAAAAACATGGGTGCAACGTATTAATGGTTGGTGACAAAATGTTCAAAGACCAGTTTGGCAAAACCATGGAAGTCTACATCGATGACATGTTGGTCAAGTCAAAAAGGAAAGAGGATCACATTGACCGCTTGAAAGAGGCCTTTGACATACTCAGATGATATGGTATGAAATTGAACCCCAAAAAGTACGCCTTCGATGTAACCTTGGGAACGTTCCTCGGCTTGTTGGTATCACAATGAGGCAGCGAGGTCAACCTCGACCAAATTAAAGCTATAGAAGGAATATAAGAGAACCTAACCAGTAAGAAACAAGTACAGAAGCTGACCGTCCGCATAACCGTCGTGTCGAGATTCATCTCACGGTCCTCCGATAGATGCCACAAATTTTTCAGCATACTCAAGAAAGACAATAGAATCCAAGGGAACTCCAAGTGCATCTAAGCCTTGAAAGAATTAAAGGCGTACCTATCTTCACGGCTGTTGCTCACTAAGGCAGAACCTGGGAACGTCTTCTTGTTTACCTAGTCGTGTCCGATGTGGTCGTGAGAGCAGTCCTGGTCCGAGAAAACAAAGGTACACAATCCCCATTTATTATATTAGCAAAACTTTGGTTGGCGCAGAAATGAGGTACCCACACGTCGAGAAGCTAGCCCTGGCTTTGGACATAGCTTTATGAAAGCTGAGACCCTATTTTCAGTGTCACCCCATCTCGATGGTCATAACCTTTCCCCTAAGAAGTATTCTGCAGAAACCTGAGCCGTCGAGCAGGTTGGCCAAATGGGCCATAGAATTGAGCGAGCATGATATAACCTATCAATCGCGAATGGGGATAAAGTCGCAAGGCTCACCGACTTCAGCCCAAAAATAATGCTTGAAGTCTAAAAGGAAGTTGCCCGTATCTCCCAGAATACATGACCTATGGGTTTTGTATACCGATGGTGCCTCTAACGCGTCAAGATCGAGACTGGGACTCGTGGTCAAGGTCCCAACAGACGAAGTAATTTTCCAGTCCATAAGATGCCCAGATATGGCTAACAATGAATTCGGGTACGAGGCTGTAATTGCAGGGCTAAAGTTAGCACTCAAGTAGGGAGCGAAGCAAGTCATCCTATGGTGCAACTCTCAGCTCATCGTCAATCAAGTCACAGGGACTTTCCAAATCAAGGAACAAAGACCACAAAAATACCAGGTTGAGATCTGCAAGCTGTTACCCGAGTTCGACGAAAGCCAATGCAACCAAATCCTTTGGTTGAATGGAATGTGGTCTCTCTCATCCACTCATCGATTGATCAAATTGAGGTATGAACTATAAACCTAACTTGGGACTGGCGCAATCGTATTGTCACATATTTGCAGGACGGAGTGCTTCTAGATGATAAAAAGGAGGCCAAGAAGCTTCGAATGCAGGCGGCCAGGTATAGCGTCATCAACTATGGCGGCCCCCTAGCAAAATGCTTAGGCCCAAACTAGCTACTATCCACACCATATCATCCTGTGGGAAATGGGCAAGCGAAGTCCTCCCAATAAGTCAATATTAAATATCATGAAGAAGAAGCTTGAGAATGCCAAGGGACTATGGCTAGAGTTAATGCTGGAAGTGTTATGGTCATACCGCACAATGCCAAAAATAAACATACAAGAAACACTGTACTCACTATTCTATGGGACCGATGCAGTAATATTGGTCGAGGTCGGAGAACCAAGTCTAAGGTACTCCCACAAAAGTGGGTCGAGAAATGAGTGAAAGTAGGAGGCAAGACCTTGATGAGGCCGAAGAACGAAGGGACATGGCGTACATAAGGATGGTTGCCCAGAAACAACAAATAGAGCTATACTACAACAAAAAAGCCAAAATCAGACCGCTCAAAATCAAGGACTACATACTCAAAGCCAAAACACAGGCAAGCAAGGATCCACGATAATGAAATCTAGGGACTACTTGGGAAGGCCCATACAAAATAACGGCGGCAACAATGTTTACCGTGAAAATGGTAACAACAATTAAATTTATAAATGGGATTCTAAAAATACGTGATCTATTCTCGAGCTAGTTGTTAGAGCAATTGAGCTAAGAATGTGAAGTTTAACGATGAAATGCAAGCTAAGATGAGATATTAATCAAACCAAGGGGCATGCTACCCGGTTATTGGACAAGTCGATGGGGGACCTCGGGGTCAATGACGGGGTCGAGCTTGAGCTACCGGGGATAGTCACGAATGGGATAATGGGTGAGGATATAATTAAATAAGGCTCTTTACGGCCAATACTAAGAAATAGATATTAGGGTCACCTCGGGCCAATGAGAACGAGCAAGTTAGAAAGAATAGAGAGAGAGAGTGAGATTATTGCACTTGTGGAGAAATGGAGCAACATCAGTGCCTTACAAGGTAGTGTGAGTCCCCTTTATATAGTAGGGGAACTCAGCTACAAGTACATGGGCATTAATTACAAAGTATGGAGATGGGATAGCTTGATACGGCGCCTCAGCATAGGCTCTAGATAGGCCGGTTCTATCAGACTTAGCCGTGTGCCTTGGGAGCTTCCCCCATTGTCCTGGCTTCGATCTTTGTCATCTCTAAATCGGGCCTCGATGAGTCCCGAGGTCGGGAACTCGGTCGTGGCTTCCCGTCCTTGGGGTCTCGAGGCGTTCTTCCGAAATGACTTGACAACGAGAAATCAAGTCCTCTGATTTTGCCGCGTATAGATAGTCTTTGTGTTTCCTAGAACGAAGTGATGGGAAATGATTCTGACACTTGACTCCTTGAGCTTCTTATGGCGACGTCACACCGATGATGTGACTCATGGCATGAGTTTTGCGGTAACTAGGCATCCACGGGCTTGTGTATTTTGACCTCATTCAATGCACTCCTGATTCCTGCTCTCCAAGGTGAAGGTACCGCCGTCGATTCGGTTTTCCAAGAATGTATTAACTGCGTCTGTCGGTTAATCCCTCAAAGCCTCGACGACCGTGTTGTAACCCCCTATAAATGGGGGTGTGTTGGCATTGGTTTCCCTATCCCAGTGCTTTCGTTGGCTCATTTTCCCATTCCTTCTTATCGTCTTCTTGTATTCTTGAGCATCATGCTTGGGGCTCATGGCCTCAAGGCCACTTGGCGGAGCTTCCATAGACTGTGTTGTGGCCTTCTGCCAAGGCTTCTCTTTATCTAGCTTAATCATGTTGTCCCGCTACTGCTGCAGTCGTCGATATGCTTGTTTTTGTTGTTGTTGTTTGCTCAAGATGATGAAATACGAAGTCCATTTTCCCTCATTCACAGAAAGCTCTTAGGATTAGATACCACTGCTCAAAAGGGGCTCGAATTACGGGAGCTATTTGATGGAGCAGGTAACTTCTCCTAGCTTGTGCTTCGATCCTTTTGGACCTTAACGTTAACCCCTTTTTGTTATACTAGCTACAGAAAAAGACGGAAGCTTTAGAGTACCTTAAGGGCGACATCAACCACGTCAGAACTACTTGAGGTGAGCTAAGGGCTCAAGTTCATGCTCAAGTTTTAGAGGAGACAGACGCCTCGGGCAAGGTCCCTGCCTTTGAAGCCCAACTCTGTTTGGCTTGTGACAACACCGCAGTTCAGGTGAATATGATTGGGAAACTTGAATCCGATCTCTCGAAGATCAGGGCTGAGATAATTCGTATGAAGGACGTTGCTGATGCCTAAGCCGAGCTGAAGCAAGCCCTCGACCGGGAGAAGAGGATCGAGGAATATGTTTGCTGCAGATCTCGAAGAGAGGTACTCGAGGAGATCGATGCATGGGGCTTCGTTCTCTCGGATGAGCTGGCTCGATCAAGGGCAGACAAGCGTGACGCTCGGTCATTTCTTGCTGACGCCACGGAGAGCGAATTTGGTGAGTTGTAGCCCTTTAGGACGAAGTGTAGATTTTGCCATTTTTCTGCTTTGTATTTGATACTTGTAGAGCATGTTTGTTGATGAAGAGTGCACCTTTATTGCGTATGTAAGAAAAGAGGAAACTTGAAACTTTATTTCTTCAGCATTTCTTTCTCTATTGCTTTTGACTAGGCAGGTTGATTTCTGCATTTTGGCGGGATCCTCGTAGATCCGGAGCTGATCAAGCAGGCCCGAAGGCTTTTAAGAGTGATCCTTGATGTTTGCAGGCGTTGGGGCCTCTATGTTTTGCCCAGCTGTTTGGGCTTAGTCTTCGAGTCAGGCCTTGACTCGAGCTTGCCCAACCTTCAATCTTTTGTGCCCGTTTGGGCAGACTGTGTTTGTTCTCGTTTCTTGCCCTTATGTATTTCGCGGTTTCAGCTATTTTGTGTCCAGTCTTTGAGTCGTGTTGCGATTCGAGCTTTAATTGACCCTTAAGTTCTTTCCTGACTGCATGGACGGGCAATGGTGTCCTTCATTTCTCGCCTTCGAGCGTTTGTTGTTTCAATTATTTCGGGTCCAGTCTCCGAGTCGCATTGCGATTCGAGCTTTAATTGGCCTTTAAGTTCTTTCTTGCCAGCATGGGCGGTCGATGAGGGCCTTTTGTGTTTTGGGTCGAAGTGACCTTACTAGCACGTGGCTGGGGGGCTCACTCAGCTGGAAACAGTGGCATTTATGTCGTGCCCTTAGGCATAGTGCAGTTTACTTTTTTGGGTCCAGTCTCCGAGTCTTTTATGTTGTTTTGGTCGTTGAGACCTTTTGATATGTGGCCCATAGGCTAGCGTAGTTAACTATTTTGGATCCGATCTCCGAATCAGGTTATGATTCGACCTCACTTTAATCCTCAAGTTGTCAATTTTCAAGCTGGCGACAATGGATCTTACGATGTTTGGTCGTAGAGACCTTTTAGTGTGCGGCCTAGAGGCTTATTTGGCTAGCAACAATGGCTCTTATGCTATTTTGCTCGTGGGCTATTTGTAGGCTTGTTTTCCGCTCGTTAAGTTCTTTTTAAATAATTTTGCCTGACCCATCGTCGGTTCTGGAGAACCTTGATTTCAAGTCGTTATCGGCGATGTTTGAGCACCTCAGAATTTTTAGCTCGTAAGTTGAGTAGATTGACGCCTTGCGATTTGGAGCCAACATGGTCGGAGCTCATTTTTTTAGCCTGTTGAGGGAAGCTTGTTTTAACCGGTTCTTTCTGAAGTATATTCGAAGTAGTGGCTTGCAATTTTGTTTAGCGATGGTCGGGCGTCCCCGAGTCACGTTAATTTGGCTATATCATCCATTTTGACCGTAGTCATATATATTTGGCCGGAGCCATTTTTGATCCCGAGTGATAGTTTAGGCGTCTACACCGAGGGTATGCCCATTCGGGATTCTTACAAATGCGAGTATAGCCTAAACTTCGGAATTTTCATGCCTTTTGAGGTCTTACAGTTTGTCATGACTGTTGAGGTCTTACAGCTTTTGTTATAATATAGAATAGATCTGGTTACGCTGAGTCTGCCCGCTAGGGCTTTTACAAGGTAATAGATATTAGGGTCACCTCGGGCCAATGAGAACGAGCAAGTTAGAAAGAAAAGAGAGAGAGAGAGAGAGATTATTGCACTTGTGGAGAAATGGAGAAACATCAGTGCCTTACAAGGTAGTGTGAGTCCCCTTTATATAGGAGGGGAACTCCGCTACAATTACATGGGCATTAATTACAAAATATGGAGATGGGATGGCTTGACGCGACGCCTCAACATAGGCTCTGTATAGGTCGGCCCTATCAGTCTTAGCCATGTGCCTTGGAGCTTCCCCCTTTGTCCTGGCTTCACTCCGTCTTCTCTGAATCGGGCCTCCCGTGGTCAGGAACTCGGTCGTGGCTTCCCGTTCTCAGAGTCTCGAGGCATTCTTCCAAAATGACTTGACAGCGAGAAATCAAGTCCTCTGATTTTGCCGCGTACAAGCAAGCAAAGGGTCGTTCCAACTAGAAATAAGGAAAACTACTACCAAACAACTAGAACATTGCCCAACTCAAGTACTTCAATTTCTAAGGAAAGATGTTCTCCGAGCCTTACTCTTTTTCCCTCACCTGAGTTTTGTCCAAATTGGATTTTCTCAGGGAGATTTTTAACAAGGTGACGAGGAGGACATTTCAAAGTTAAGCATGAGCAGGTGAGAATACAAGTTATCAAGTTCATTGCTCGACCCCTCGAATACTTCTCTAGGTTGACCAATAAAGGGACTAGGTAGATTGGGACTAGAATACCAGCCTGGAAAACGTGTAAACTTCTCCAATGTATATATGTAAGCAAAGCATACAAGCACTGATGTTCGCCTATGTCTCCACTAAATTTTAAAACTGCACCAATCAAGATACTCACATTCGACCTTGTTCGAATTAATTAAGAGTAACATTCTACCTCGCTCGAATCAATTCATATTCAACCTCATCGAACTAATTAAGAGTAACATTTGACCTCGCTCGAATCAACTCACATTCAACCTCGATCAAACTAATTAAGAGTAACATTCGACCTCGCTCAAATCAACTCACATTTGACCTCGTACGAATTAACTAAGAGTAACATTCGACCTCGCTCGAGTCAGCTCACATTCGACCTCGTTCGAATTAACTAAGAGTAACATTCGACCTTGCTCGAATCAACTCACATTCGACCTTGTTTGAATTAATTATGACACTCTCATTCGACCTCATTCGATTTAGTTAAGAGTAACATTCGACCTTGCTCGAATCAACTCACATTCGACCTAGCTCGAATTTCATTTCAGAGTTAACCTCGTTCGAATTAATTATGGCCATGTTTAAATTTGCTGGAACTAATGAAAGACACACTCGGTGATGTTCGAGTTAACGCCCACCAACAGTTCTTTTAAATCAAGACAATCAATCGAGGAAAACATTCAAGAAAAAATAATAGACTCAGAAATAAACAGCAAAAGTAGCATGGCTTGGCGGGATCATAACCACAGGCGACTCGGGCTGTGCGTGCCTTGGCACGAGCACCCTCGAACTCAACCTAATGTCAGTGTTATTTTTCATGATTTGCTTCTTAATATAAATGTTTATTTTTCATAGCTCTGATACCAATTTGGGGGGGGGGGGGGTTGTTTGAGTTCATCTTATTTTTCATAGGATCTTTTTCATGTAGTTGTGGAATTAAATGCTTTTTCATGATTATCTGTAGCTAACGAAATTAACCTTGAAATTTCTTTTATATTTTCAAGTGTGTATTCTAAGTATTTAATATCTTTAGTTTTTTGATATTCTTCTATATTTTTTTCTAATATTATTTTGGACATATTTATATGTTTTAGAATTTCTAACCAGTACTTAAAATATTTGTAACTATCAATTTTTGATTTGTTCATATTAATACTGAGATGTATACCTGTTGATACATATATCCATGGTTTCTATATTTCTCAGTGTTATTTCTTTTCTGTGTTGATAACTTTCAAGTTTATCTTCATAAAATTCAATTTCATTTTCTATAGTTAGTAAAGCTTTATTACGTAATTTATTATATCTAATAATATCTTTGCAGGTTTTAATATTGTATTTAACACAATCTATTTTTCTATTTATGTTACTGAGGTTTTTAAGAAGTTTCCATTTCTGGGTATTATAGAATCTTATATAATGAAAAGTGTTATGTTTCATTTATAAAAAGATTTTATTAACTTGATATGTGATCATTAGTCTGAATATAAATCTAGTTCATATAGATCTAATATATCTACAATTAGTTCCGTAAATGCTTGTTCCATTACATATATTATTTCAAAAGTAACTAAAATATCGTAAATTTTTCTTTTAACATCGTTATTAAGTCTCTTAAAGATATATAACATAAGTATTTTGTAGTCAATATTTTCTTCTAATAAATACGTGTGGTTGTTCATTCAGATTTCTATTTATCCTTATCATGTGTTTACTAAACATATTCCCTCTAACCTCTTTGTTTATCATAGAGTTTATCATATTTTAATAAGTTATACTGAACAATCTTTTCTGGTCACTACCATATTTTTCATGCTTCAATCATTTACCCTAACAGCGCCTCAACTCTGTGTACTCCCCTAAACGGCTTCCTTGCCTACTGGTTTCCACTTTAGAATGGCATAGTCTGGGCTTAACTACTCTCAGCATTATTAGACAGGCAAACTTTCTCAAGATGTTCTTTATAACAGTACTATAACATGATAAACAATTATGATTTTTAAGAGATTATAAGGAATATAAGAGTTTAGTTAAACATGATTATAAATAAACTTACCTGGTTTTGTAACTCGTTTGAATGCTCCATAGCTGTTTTAGATACTTGTAATTAACTCAGATATTTCTTACAAGAGAGAAGATAAGAGAGAGAGTGAGGATGAGGATGTCTGAGGATGTCCTCCTTCCTCGGATTTACATTCTATATAAAGAAAATTAAAACGACTCTTACTGTTTACAAATGACTCCTACTATTCATGAACGACCTTTACTGTTCATGATTATGACATATACTATTTACTTTATGACTCTTACTATTCATGAACGACCTTTACTGTTCATGATTATGACATATACTATTTACTTTATGACTCTTACTATTCATGAACGACCTTTACTGTTCATGAATGCGACTAGTACTATTTACTTTACATTATATGTTTCCAGTAGCTGTCTTCTTCTTTTGTCTTCTTGTTGATACCTTCATTCTAGTTGGACTTCTGGTACATAGTTATCATCTCCGTTGCACTTTGAACATATGTGGTCTGGATATTTGTGTCCTACTAGTTTGCAGTATCTTGTTAATAACTCGTTTGAAATAAATTCTTTTTTCAATGCTCTGGTAGTTGGTTGCATTTCTGGTTTTAATAATGATAAAATCCATTTCTGGACTTCATCCATATCTCCTTGTCGTAGTTCCTTCGAGTTGGCATATATCATCAATTGGTCTCTGGAATAGTAGCTCCAGATAGCATTTCCTTGTAGATAATTGTTAGCTAGTTCTTGAATAATAGTTGCTATACCAATTATTCTTTTATTAGCATAGAAACTTGGTATCTCCATTTTCTGTATCTCCGGTTGTTTCTCTATCTCTTCCGGTATTATCATATCTCGTGTTAGTCCTATTTTTATCACCTGTATTATGGGTTTTATTTCATCATATAGTATTTCCGCTGGTGCTGTATAGAATTTGATGAAGAATAGGTTGCCTTTTGTAATTCTCTTGAAGGTGACAAATGCTTTGTATAGCTCTGGTATTCCAATTATTTCTTCTCCGTCATGGGTATATACTGTGCTAAGTAGTCCGTAGTTGTAACATGTTTTTACTAGGTTTGCTTTTGTTTTTGGCTGGGCTATAAGCCTATTATATCCCTGTAGTTTTTGGGTTACATAATCTTGTGTTGGATCTGTAGTAGTTGTTGATCTAGGGTTTAGGTTCAGAAATGTCTGGATTTTATATATATTCTCAATATATGTTTGAGTAATATGGTTATATACCTTTTTGTTGTGGTGTAGGCTATTAGCATAGGTTGAAGTTTGTGGGGCTATAACTATTGCTTCTCTTGGCTTTTTTGATGTAAATGGCTTATCAAATACGGTATTTAGGTTTACATTGATATGTGGCTTTTTGCTAACTTGTTTGCTTGTACCTGCAGCTGTATATAAAGCAACTGTGTTATGGGTTTTTTGGAGTTTCCCAACGTCTCCTTCTACCTCTGGAAGTTTAGAGTCTTCCGATCGACTTAGCTCCGCATTTTTATAGTCATGCTGCTGACTTTCTAGCTGTTGTAATCTTTTTCCCATACTCTCCATCTGTAAGGATAGAGTAGTAAGGATTGTAAATATGTCTTTTGATTCTTGGCTTTCATCTGTTTGGGTACCTTTGTCTTGATAGGTAGTCTGCAATAACATTCTTGTCAGTCCGTATTACTTCAATTGTAAATGTAAAATTTTGTATATTTAATACAAGTCTCCTTATTTCCTTTGTAGTTACTGAATCCTGTACTTTCCGAGTTATCCACCATTTTACTTGTGTATTATCTGTTCTTACTATAAATTTGTTATAAACAATATATGGCTCAAATGCTAACAAACATTTATATAATCCAAATAGTTCTTTCCTATTTATTTCCCATTTTAATTGTGGTTCCGTGTATGATCCGGAATAATATCTACAATGGTGTTCAATTTTTTCATTATCATATTTATATTTTAGAACTCCTCCGTAGCTGTGATCACTAGAATCAGTTTCTACAATATATGTAAATTGTTTCTTTTCATCTGGAAAATATAGTTTTGGTAATTTTTTACACATATTTTTTATCTTCTGTATATGTATTTTATCTTTTTCGTCAAAATGATATTCTATGTCCTTTTTTAATTTTTTCTGTAATGGTTTTAAGTTTTCTGCTAATTTAGGAATATATTCTCTTACTTGGTTAACCAATCCTAAAAATGATTGTAACTTCTTTTTTGTATCAAGTGTTTCATTCAAGTTAATTATTTTTTGTACTACATGGGTTTGCATTTTTATTCCGTTTTTATCTATTTGTATACCTAAAAATTCTATTTGATTTTTCATTACTTCTGCTTTCTTTTTACTTAAACTTATTCCTGATATTTCTACAATGTGTATGAATTTTTCTAGTAGTTTTATATGTCCGTTCTCTGTTCTAGAATATAGCAATATATCATCTATATATATTATACAATTTTCTAATTGGTTGAAGTAATTATCCATAAAATGTTGATACCTACCTGGTGCATTTTTATATCCAAAAGGTAATACGTTCCATTCGTAAAATCCTTGTGGTACTGTGAATGCTGTTAACTTTTTAGATTCATCTTCTAGTTTTAAATGGTAAAATCCTGATTTACAGTCAAATTTACTAAAATAGTTATATCCTTGTATTTGTCTAATTTTCAGTATTTTATTTGGTATCGGATAATTATATGTTTTTGTTTTTGCATTTAAGTTTCTATAATCTATAACCATACGGTTTTTTCCTCTTTTTTGTTCACTATGCTTATTTACTATAAATGCTGGGCTAGTATGTTTACTATTACTTTCTTGTATGTAGTTATTATCTAATAATTCTTTTATATGCATTTTAAATTCTGTTAAATCATTAAAATTGTATTTTAAAGGTTTTTGTGTTATTATGCTATTTTCATCTATTAGTTCAATCTTTATTTTTGTTTGATGTTTTTCCCATCCTTGGAGTGGATTATCATTATATAGTAATTCTAGTTTATCTTGTAGTGGTTTTATCTTATTTATTGAGAAAATGATTATCTCTATATTATGGTTACTTTGTATTACATTTTCTAATTTTTGGGTAATCTTTTCACTTCCTTTAATCCAGGGTGTTGTTTTTCTTACTTTATTATTTACTCTTTTTGCTCCTAATTTTTGTTTACACGGGGTAGTAAACCACCAATGTGTTTTTGTTATAATATGTGGGTATAATTTATCTAAAAATGGCATTCCTAATAATATATCTTTATTTGTGAATTCGTAACTATATATTTCTTCTATGGTTAATATTTTATCCCATATTTGTATTTTTATATTTCTTGCTTTATATGTTATCATACTTCCTTCATTATTAAATCCTGTTACTACTATGGGGGTTTTTAGCTTTTCCCATTTACTTTCTGGTAAACAATTATGTCTACACATATTAGCTTCTGCTCCTGTATCCACCATAGATGTATAATATCTATTATAATATCCTTCTACTATTATTTTGGAAAGTATGTATATCTTTGGCATTATATCAAAGTTCTTTTTATTATTATTTTCTTATTTTCATAACTTATTGTTAATTGCCTATCTTCTAATTTATATGGTTTGACTTTTTCTAACCATTTTATCCCTAGTGTAATATTTTTATCTCCTTGATATATTTTAAAATTTATTAATATTGGTATTCCTCCAATAATTAATTCTTTTTCAGTTGTTTCTTCGTTTTTTCTTAACGCTTTTGGTAGTTCTGAATTTTGTTGTTCTATTGTTACTATCTCTTGTTCTGGTATTAGTTCTCTTATAACATAATTCTCTTCCTGCCCTGTATTTATTAGTATTAAATATTTTCTTTGGTCCATTATTCCTGTTATATAATAATGATGTGAGTTTATTTCTTCTATTTTTTGTTCTATTAATTTTTGTGGAGTGGTATAATTTATTCTTTTTGATGTACTTCTTGATGTACTTCTTGATGATGTTTCTGGCATTTCATTATTTATTCGTTTTGATGTGCTTAATCTTTCTTTTACTATTTCTAAATCTTCATCCATGTCTATTTCTGTATAACTGTAATCATTGTTGTCTATAACTGATACTATTCTTTCGAATGGATTTTCTATTTTTATTTTATTTATTTTATTTTTAGCTGTTATCTTATGTTTCGTTGTTAAGACATATAGATTTTTACATCTTGCTGTGAATATTTTACTTCTTGGTGCTAATTCTATTCCAGACATTTTCCAGTATAATACTAATGATTTATCTATATTTTTATCATCTACTGCTACTGAATAGTTAGCACTTACTATAAATTTAAATTTTTGGTATATTAAGTTACCTCTTACAGCACTTATTATACTCTTTTCTATAGGTTGTACAATCCTATCATCTGCCAAGTATATTTCTATAGGGGTATCTATTCCTTCCCTAAAACATGCTTTTATTAGGATCTCCGTTCCTCCTAAGTGTACATATTTTATTGGATTTTTTGCTTTTATATCTTGTATTTCTTTATTTAGTAGTCTTTTATTTAAAATTGGTATTTGTGCTTTACCTTTGATGTATTTACAATCTATTATATGTTCTCTTTGGCTTACTACATAGTATTCTTCTTTTTGTCTTTTAAACCAATTTTTTATTGTTGGTACTTCTAATATTTTGTCTATACTTAGATCCAATTCTTTTCCTTTTATTTGTTCAAATATATTAGCGTCAAATATTATTTTTTGTTCTGAAGATTGTTCATCTTGGTGTTCTTCTTGTTGTATAATTTGTATATCTTTTTCAGTCATAATTTTCTTCATCTGACTCTTCTATATCCTTGTTTATTTCATTTTCAGAGAACTCGTTTTCTGATATCTCATATATGTTGTCTTCACTGCTTAATTCATAATCTACATATTCTACCTGTGTATATTTATCATTATCTATCAATATTTCGGTAATTTGTTTCTTCTTTGGGTTTTTTGGTAATTTACAATCTTTGGCTAAGTGTCCTAGCTTTCCACAATTATAGCAAGTACATTCTGTTAGTTTTTTCTTTTTTCTATATGGTTTTTTATGTTTATAATTTTTTACATAATATCTTCTTCTTGGTTTCCTATATTTATACTTTGAATATTTTGATTTAAATTTCTTTTTCTTTCCTTCTTTTTTGTAATATTTATCTGTGCAGCCAAATTGAGGTGCTATTCTACTTTTGCAACATGCCAAATATTTTACTAATATTTTTTCCATTTTCATGTTTTCTTTATATTTTTCACATAATTCTATAAACCTGTTTTGTAGAAATTTTATCCTTACTCCTAATGTATCTGCTAGTCCTGCTTCGTTCCAACTTTTTATTATTTTTGAGCTAAAGGGTTCTGGTAATTTTGTAAAATATAATTTTCTTATCTCTTTACTTTCATCTGGACTATATGTTCCTTTATAATAATAGTCTCTAAATGCACAAGTATATTCATCTATATAACACATATTACATATTGCTAATTTTGTCATTAAATTTCTATTTGTAATTTTTTCTTTATTTTGTTCTTCTACTTCTGTTGTCATACTACTAAATTCATTTCTTATTGCTATTTCATATTTATTTAATATATCTGTAACTGTTGTTGTAGTTGTACCGTCAAGTTTTTTATTACTCCTTAATGTGTCTAAGCTTTCACTTGATAAATTTTGTAACCATAATTTTACAGTTCCTATTAATGTTCTTTCTATATATCCTGGTGTTTCCGTTATTGTTATTTTATTATCTATTAGTTGTTTTGAGATATATCCTATCCATAATTGTATTGTTTTATTTATATCTGCTACACAATCTAGATCTAAAAAATTATATTGTTCAGTTATCTGTCTTGGTGCCCATTTCTTATTTAACCTTTTATCCCATAATGTTTTGTTTGCATCATAACTTACTCTGTAATAGGTTGGGTTTAATTGTTTTGGATTTTTTATTCCTGATATGCTTGGTTTATCTTCGTTCATATCTCCTGTATTTATTTCTGGGTTTATTTTTATCTTTTCTGTTTTTTCTATAAGTTCTGTGTATGTTTCACTTGTTTCTGAATAGTTTTCTCCTAGTTCTGTGTCTTTATCACTTTGGTCATTTATTTCGTTTATACTTATTTTTGATGGACTCTCCTGTACTTCTTCTAACTGTAATTTGAATCTTTCTATCTCATTTGTTAGTTTTAGTTCTTCTTCTTCTTCTTTACGTTTTTCCTTTTCTTTTAGTTTATTTGCATACATCTGTTTTAGCATCTCTAATTCTTTTTCTAATTCTGTTATTTTAGTGTTTTTTACTTCCTCTATCTGTTGTATTTTTTCTTTAGCTTGCTGTTGTATTTCTTTAATCTCTCGTTTTCTATCTATTTCTTCGTTTTCTTTTGTTATTCTAACCATGGCGGTTAAACTATCCTCTAGTTTTACAGATTCTTTTTCTAACATTAAGTTTAGGTTATTTCCTATTTTTTTATATCTTCTTCCTAAGTTAGAAAATATTATTGTTATTTTTAATCCTTCTGGATTCTCATATGTTTTCTCTTCTAATGCGAATTCTTCTTTATTCATCTTTTATCCTTTAGATAACAAACATATTTATATTCTGTTTTAGATATTATATCGATTAATTTGGACAGCCTGGCTTTGTTTATTTTTGTGATACTCAAGTATTCATATTCTATATATAGTTTCTTTAGTTTCTTCCTAATTTTCTGCGATTTCTTAGTTGTTTCACTTTTTTGCGGGTTTGTACTATTAATGTCAGTGTTATTTTTCATGATTTGCTTCTTAATATAAATGTTTATTTTTCATAGCTCTGATACCAATTTAGGGGGGGTTGTTTGAGTTCATCTTATTTTTCATAGGATCTTTTTTATGTAGTTGTGGACTTAAATGCTTTTTCATGATTATCTGTAGCTAACCTTGAAGTTTCTTTTATATTTTCAAGTATGTATTCTAAGTATTTAATATCTTTAGTTTTTTGATATTCTTCTATATTTTTTTCTAATATTATTTTTGACATATTTATATGTTTTAGAATTTCTAACCAGTACTTAAAATATTTGTAACTATCAATTTTTGATTTGTTCATATTAATACTGAGATGTATACCTGTTGATACATATATCCATGGTTTCTATATTTCTCAGTGTTATTTCTTTTCTGTGTTGATAACTTTCAAGTTTATCTTCATAAAATTCAATTTCATTTTCTATAGTTAATAAAGCTTTATTACGTAATTTATTATATCTAATAATATCTTTGCAGGTTTTAATATTGTATTTAACACAATCTATTTTTCTATTTATGTTACTGAGGTTTTTAAGAAGTTTCCATTTCTGGGTATTATAGAATCTTATATAATGAAAAGTGTTATGTTTCATTTATAAAAAGATTTTATTAACTTGATATGTGATCATTAGTCTGAATATAAATCTAGTTCATATAGATCTAATATATCTATTTCATGTGATACAATTAGTTCTGTAAATGCTTGTTCCATTACATATATTATTTCAAAAGTAACTAAAATATCGTAAATTTTTCTTTTAACATCGTTATTAAGTCTCTTAAAGATATATAACATAAGTATTTTGTAGTCAATATTTTCTACTAATAAATACGTGATTTGGGGGGGGGTTGTTTGACATATTTATATGTTTTAGAATTTCTTTTATATTTTCAAGTGTGTATTCTAAGTATTTAATATCTTTAGTTTTTTGATATTCTTCTATATTTTTTTCTAATATTATTTTTGACATATTTATATGTTTTAGAATTTCTAACCAGTACTTAAAATATTTGTAACTATCAATTTTTGATTTGTTCATATTAATACTGAGATGTATACCTGTTGATACATATATCCATGGTTTCTATATTTCTCAGTGTTATTTCTTTTCTGTGTTGATAACTTTCAAGTTTATCTTTATAAAATTCAATTTCATTTTCTATAGTTAATAAAGCTTTATTACGTAATTTATTATATCTAATAATATCTTTGCAGGTTTTAATATTGTATTTAACACAATCTATTTTTCTATTTATGTTACTGAGGTTTTTAAGAAGTTTCCATTTCTGGGTATTATAGAATCTTATATAATGAAAAGTGTTATGTTTCATTTATAAAAAGATTTTATTAACTTGATATGTGATCATTAGTCTGAATATAAATCTAGTTCATATAGATCTAATATATCTATTTCATGTGATACAATTAGTTCCGTAAATGCTTGTTCCATTACATATATTATTTCAAAAGTAACTAAAATATCGTAAATTTTTCTTTTAACATCGTTATTAAGTCTCTTAAAGATATATAACATAAGTATTTTGTAGTCAATATTTTCTTCTAATAAATACGTGTGGTTGTTCATTTAGATTTATTATTTATCCTTATCATGTGTTTACTAAACATATTCCCTCTAACCTCTTTGTTTATCATAGAGTTTATCATATTTTAATAAGTTATACTGAACAATCTTTTCTGGTCACTACCATGTTTTTCATGCTTCAATCATTTACCCTAACAGCGCCTCAACTCTGTGTACTCCCCTAAACGGCTTCCTTGCCTACTGGTTTCCACTTTAGGATGGCATAGTCTGGGCTTAACTACTCTCAGCATTATTAGATAGGCAAACTTTCTCAAGATGTTCTTTATAACAGTACTATAATATGATAATCAATTATGATATTCAAGAGATTATAAGGAATATAAGAGTTTAGTTAAATATGATTATGAATAAACTTACCTGGTTTTGTAACTCGTTTGAAGGCTCCATAGCTTTCTGAAGTTTGTATATAATTAGATATTTTATTGAGAGAAGATAAGAGAGAGAGTGAGGATGAGGATGTCTGAGGATGTCCTCCTTCCTCAGATTTACATTCTATATAAAGAAAATTAAAATGACTCCTACTGTTTACAAATGACTCCTACTATTCATGAACGACCTTTACTGTTCATGATTATGACATATACTATTTACTTTACGACTTTTTTACATGACTCTTACTATTCATGAACGACCTTTACTGTTCATGATTATGACATATACTATTTACGTTATGACTCTTACTATTCATGAACGACCTTTACTGTTCATGAATGCGACTAGTACTATTTACTTTACATTATATGTTTCCAGTAGCTGTCTTCTTCTTTTGTCTTCTTGTTGATACCTTCATTCTAGTTGGACTTCTGGTACATAGTTATCATCTCCGTTGCACTTTGAACATATGTGGTCTGGATATTTGTGTCCTACTAGTTTGCAGTATCTTGTTAATAACTCGTTTGAAATAAATTCTTTTTTCAATGCTCTGTTAGTTGGTTGCATTTCTGGCTTTAATAATGATAAAATCCATTTCTGGACTTCATCCATATCTCCTTGTCGTAGTTCCTTCGAGTTGGCATATATCATCAATTGGTCTCTGGAATAGTAGCTCCAGATAGCATTTCCTTGTAGATAATTGTTAGCTAGTTCTTGAATAATAGTTGCTATACCAATTATTCTTTTATTGGCATAGAAACTTGGTATCTCCATTTTCTGTATCTCCGGTTGTTTCTCTATCTCTTCTGGTATTATCATATCTCGTGTTAGTGCTATCTTTATCACCTGTATTATGGGTTTTATTTCATCATATAGTATTTCCGCTGGTGCTGTATAGAATTTGATGAAGAATAGGTTGCCTTTTGTAATTCTCTTGAAGGTGACAAATACTTTGTATAGCTCTGGTATTCCAATTATTTCTTCTCCGTCATGGGTATATACTGTGCTGAGTAGTCCGTAGTTGTAACATGTTTTTACTAGGTTTGCTTTTGTTTTTGGCTGGGCTATAAGCCTATTATATCCCTGTAGTTTTTGGGTTACATAATCTTGTGTTGGATCTGTAGTAGTTGTTGATCTAGGGTTTAGGTTCAGAAATGTCTGGATTTTATATATATTCTCAATATATGTTTGAGTAATATGGTTATATACCTTTTTGTTGTGGTGTAGGCTATTAGCATAGGTTGAAGTTTGTGGGGCTATAACTATTGCTTCTCTTGGCTTTTTTGATGTAAATGGCTTATCAAATACGGTATTTAGGTTTACATTGATATGTGGCTTTTTGCTAACTTGTTTGCTTGTACCTGCAGCTGTATATAAAACAACTGTGTTATGGGTTTTTTGGAGTTTCCCAACGTCTCCTTCTACCTCTGGAAGTTTAGAGTCTTCCGATCGACTTAGCTCCGCATTTTTATAGTCATGCTGCTGACTTTCTAGCTGTTGTAATCTTTTTCTCATACTCTCCATCTGTAAGGATAGAGTAGTAAGGATTGTAAATATGTCTTTTGATTCTTGGCTTTCATCTGTTTGGGTACCTTTGTCTTGATAGGTAGTCTGCAATAACATTCTTGTCAGTCCGTATTACTTCAATTGTAAATGTAAAATTTTGTATATTTAATACAAGTCTCCTTATTTCCTTTGTAGTTACTGAATCCTGTACTTTCCGAGTTATCCACTATTTTACTTGTGTATTATCTGTTCTTACTATAAATTTGTTATAAACAATATATGGCTAAAATGCTAACAAACATTTATATAATCCAAATAGTTCTTTCCTATTTATTTCCCATTTTAATTGTGGTTCCGTGTATGATCCGGAATAATATCTACAATGGTGTTCAATTTTTTCATTATCATATTTATATTTTAGAACTCCTCCGTAGCTGTGATCACTAGAATCAGTTTCTACAATATATGTAAATTGTTTCTTTTCATCTGGAAAATATAGTTTTGGTAATTTTTTACACATATTTTTTATCTTCTGTATATGTATTTTATCTTTTTCGTCAAAATGATATTCTATGTCCTTTTTTAATTTTTTCTGTAATGGTTTTAAGTTTTCTGCTAATTTAGGAATATATTCTCTTACTTGGTTAACCAATCCTAAAAATGATTGTAACTTCTTTTTTGTATCAAGTGTTTCATTCAAGTTAATTATTTTTTGTACTACATGGGTTTGCATTTTTATTCCGTTTTTATCTATTTGTATACCTAAAAATTCTATTTGATTTTTCATTACTTCTGCTTTCTTTTTACTTAAACTTATTCCTGATATTTCTACAATGTGTATGAATTTTTCTAGTAGTTTTATATGTTCGTTCTCTGTTCTAGAATATAGCAATATATCATCTATATATATTATACAATTTTCTAATTGGTTGAAGTAATTATCCATAAAATGTTGATACCTACCTGGTGCATTTTTATATCCAAAAGGTAATACGTTCCATTCGTAAAATCCTTGTGGTACTGTGAATGCTGTTAACTTTTTAGATTCATCTTCTAGTTTTAAATGGTAAAATCCTGATTTACAGTCAAATTTACTAAAATAGTTATATCCTTGTATTTGTCTAATTTTCAGTATTTTATTTGGTATCGGATAATTATATGTTTTTGTTTTTGCATTTAAGTTTCTATAGTCTATAACCATACGGCTTTTTCCTCTTTTTTGTTCACTATGCTTATTTACTATAAATGCTGGGCTAGTATGTTTACTATTACTTTCTTGTATGTAGTTATTATCTAATAATTCTTTTATATGCATTTTAAATTCTGTTAAATCATTAAAATTGTATTTTAAAGGTTTTTGTGTTATTATGCTATTTTCATCTATTAGTTCAATCTTTATTTTTGTTTGATGTTTTTCCCATCCTTGGAGTGGATTATCATTATATAGTAATTCTAGTTTATCTTGTAGTGGTTTTATCTTATTTATTGAGAAAATGATTATCTCTATATTATGGTTACTTTGTATTACATTTTCTAATTTTTGGGTAATCTTTTCACTTCCTTTAATCCAGGGTGTTGTTTTTCTTACTTTATTATTTACTCTTTTTGCTCCTAATTTTTGTTTACACGGGGTAGTAAACCACCAATGTGTTTTTGTTATAATATGTGGGTATAATTTATCTAAAAATGGCATTCCTAATAATATATCTTTATTTGTGAATTCGTAACTATATATTTCTTCTATGGTTAATATTTTATCCCATATTTGTATTTTTATATTTCTTGCTTTATATGTTATCATACTTCCTTCATTATTAAATCCTGTTACTACTATGGGAGTTTTTAGCTTTTCCCATTTACTTTCTGGTAAACAATTATGTCTACACATATTAGCTTCTGCTCCTGTATCCACCATAGGTGTATAATATCTATTATAATATCCTTCTACTATTATTTTGGAAAGTATGTATATCTTTGGCATTATATCAAAGTTCTTTTTATTATTATTTTCTTATTTTCATAACTTATTGTTAATTGCCTATCTTCTAATTTATATGGTTTGACTTTTTCTAACCATTTTATCCCTAGTGTAATATTTTTATCTCCTTGATATATTTTAAAATTTATTAATATTGGCATTCCTCCAATAATTAATTCTTTTTCAGTTGTTTCTTCGTTTTTTCTTAACGCTTTTGGTAGTTCTGAATTTTATTGTTCTATTGTTACTATCTCTTGTTCTGGTATTAGTTCTCTTATAACATAATTCTCTTCCTGCCCTGTATTTATTAGTATTAAATATTTTCTTTGGTCCATTATTCCTGTTATATAATAATGATGTGGGTTTATTTCTTCTATTTTTTGTTCTATTAATTTTTGTGGAGTGGTATAATTTATTCTTTTTGATGTACTTCTTGATGTACTTCTTGATGATGTTTCTGGCATTTCATTATTTATTCGTTTTGATGTGCTTAATCTTTCTTTTACTATTTCTAAATCTTCATCCATGTCTATTTCTGTATAACTGTAATCATTGTTGTCTATAACTGATACTATTCTTTCGAATGGATTTTCTATTTTTATTTTATTTATTTTATTTTTAGCTGTTATCTTATGTTTCGTTGTTAAGACATATAGATTTTTACATCTTGCTGTGAATATTTTACTTCCTGGTGCTAATTCTATTCCAGACATTTTCCAGTATAATACTAATGATTTATCTATATTTTTATCATCTACTGCTACTGAATAGTTAGCACTTACTATAAATTTAAATTTTTGGTATATTAAGTTACCTCTTACAGCACTTATTATACTCTTTTCTATAGGTTGTACAATCCTATCATCTGCCAAGTATATTTCTATAGGGGTATCTATTCCTTCCCTAAAACATGCTTTTATTAGGATCTCCGTTCCTCCTAAGTGTACATATTTTATTGGATTTTTTGCTTTTATATCTTGTATTTCTTTATTTAGTAGTCTTTTATTTAAAATTGGTATTTGTGCTTTACCTTTGATGTATTTACAATCTATTATATGTTCTCTTTGACTTACTACATAGTATTCTTCTTTTTGTCTTTTAAACCAATTCTTTATTGTTGGTACTTCTAATATTTTGTCTATACTTAGATCCAATTCTTTTCCTTTTATTTGTTCAAATATATTAGCGTCAAATATTATTTTTTGTTCTGAAGATTGTTCATCTTGGTGTTCTTCTTGTTGTATAATTTGTATATCTTTTTCAGTCATAATTTTCTTCATCTGACTCTTCTATATCCTTGTTTATTTCATTTTCAGAGAACTCGTTTTCTGATATCTCATATATGCTGTCTTCACTGCTTAATTCATAATCTACATATTCTACTTGTGTATATTTATCATTATCTATCAATATTTCGGTAATTTGTTTCTTCTTTGGGTTTTTTGGTAATTTACAATCTTTGGCTAAGTGTCCTAGCTTTCCACAATTATAGCAAGTACATTCTGTTAGTTTTTTCTTTTTCCTATATGGTTTTTTATGTTTATAATTTTTTACATAATATCTTCTTCTTGGTTTCCTATATTTATACTTTGAATATTTTGATTTAAATTTCTTTTTCTTTCCTTCTTTTTTGTAATATTTAGCTGTGCAGCCAAATTGGGGTGCTATTCTACTTTTGCAACATGCCAAATTTTTTACTAATATTTTTTCCATTTTCATGTTTTCTTTATATTTTTCACATAATTCTATAAACCAGTTTTGTAGAAATTTTATCCTTACTCCTAATGTATCTGCTAGTCCTGCTTCGTTCCAACTTTTTATTATTTTTGAGCTAAAGGGTTCTGGTAATTTTGTAAAATATAATTTTCTTATCTCTTTACTTTCATCTGGACTATATGTTCCTTTATAATAATAGTCTCTAAATGCACAAGTATATTCATCTATATAACACATATTACATATTGCTAATTTTGTCATTAAATTTCTATTTGTAATTTTTTCTTTATTTTGTTCTTCTACTTCTGTTGTCATACTACTAAATTCATTTCTTATTGCTATTTCATATTTATTTAATATATCTGTAACTGTTGTTGTAGTTGTACCGTCAAGTTTTTTATTACTCCTTAATGTGTCTAAGCTTTCACTTGATAAATTTTGTAACCATAATTTTACAGTTCCTATTAATGTTCTTTCTATATATCCTGGTGTTTCCGTTATTGTTATTTTATTATCTATTAGTTGTTTTGAGATATATCCTATCCATAATTGTATTGTTTTATTTATATCTGCTACACAATCTAGATCTAAAAAATTATATTGTTCAGTTATCTGTCTTGGTGCCCATTTCTTATTTAACCTTTTATCCCATAATGTTTTGTTTGCATCATAACTTACTCTGTAATAGGTTGGGTTTAATTGTTTTGGATTTTTTATTCCTGATATGCTTGGTTTATCTTCGTTCATATCTCCTGTATTTATTTCTGGGTTTATTTTTATCTTTTCTGTTTTTTCTATAAGTTCTGTGTATGTTTCACTTGTTTCTGAATAGTTTTCTCCTAGTTCTGTGTCTTTATCACTTTGGTCATTTATTTCGTTTATACTTATTTTTGATGGACTCTCCTGTACTTCTTCTAACTGTAATTTGAATCTTTCTATCTCATTTGTTAGTTTTAGTTCTTCTTCTTCTTCTTTACGTTTTTCCTTTTCTTTTAGTTTATTTGCATACATCTGTTTTAGCATTTCTAATTCTTTTTCTAATTCTGTTATTTTAGTGTTTTTTACTTCCTCTATCTGTTGTATTTTTTCTTTAGCTTGCTGTTGTATTTCTTTAATCTCTCGTTTTCTATCTATTTCTTCGTTTTCTTTTGTTATTCTAACCATGGCGGTTAAACTATCCTCTAGTTTTACAGTTTCTTTTTCTAACATTAAGTTTAGGTTATTTCCTATTTTTTTATATCTTCTTCCTAAGTTAGAAAATATTATTGTTATTTTTAATCCTTCTGGATTCTCATATGTTTTCTCTTCTAATGCGAATTCTTCTTTATTCATCTTTTATCCTTTAGATAACAAACATATTTATATTCTGTTTTAGATATTATATCGATTAATTTGGACAGCCTAGCTTTGTTTATTTTTGTGATACTTAAGTATTCATATTCTATATATAGTTTCTTTAGTTTCTTCCTAATTTTCTGCGATTTCTTAGTTGTTTCACTTTTTTGCCGGTTTGTACTATTAATTTCAGTGTTATTTTTCATGATTTGCTTCTTAATATAAATGTTTATTTTTCATAGCTCTGATACCAATTTGGGGGGGGGGTTGTTTGAGTTCATCTTATTTTTCATAGGATCATTTTTATGTAGTTGTGGAATTAAATGCTTTTTCATGATTATCTGTAGCTAGCGAAATTAACCTTAAAATTTCTTTTATATTTTCAAGTGTGTATTCTAAGTATTTAATATCTTTAGTTTTTTGATATTCTTCTATATTTTTTTCTAATATTATTTTGGACATATTTATATGTTTTAGAATTTCTAACCAGTACTTAAAATATTTGTAACTATCAATTTTTGATTTGTTCATATTAATACTGAGATGTATACCTGTTGATACATATATCCATGGTTTCTATATTTCTCAGTGTTATTTCTTTTCTGTGTTGATAACTTTCAAGTTTATCTTCATAAAATTCAATTTCATTTTCTATAGTTAGTAAAGCTTTATTACGTAATTTATTATATCTAATAATATCTTTGCAAGTTTTAATATTGTATTTAACACAATCTATTTTTCTATTTATGTTACTGAGGTTTTTAAGAAGTTTCCATTTCTGGGTATTATAGAATCTTATATAATGAAAAGTGTTATGTTTCATTTATAAAAAGATTTTATTAACTTGATATGTGATCATTAGTCTGAATATAAATCTAGTTCATATAGATCTAATATATCTATTTCATGTGATACAATTAGTTCCGTAAATGCTTGTTCCATTACATATATTATTTCAAAAGTAACTAAAATATCGTAAATTTTTCTTTTAACATCGTTATTAAGTCTCTTAAAGATATATAACATAAGTATTTTGTAGTCAATATTTTCTTCTAATAAATACGTGTGGTTGTTCATTTAGATTTATTATTTATCCTTATCATGTGTTTACTAAACATATTCCCTCTAACCTCTTTGTTTATCATAGAGTTTATCATATTTTAATAAGTTATACTGAACAATCTTTTCTGGTCACTACCATGTTTTTCATGCTTCAATCATTTACCCTAACAGCGCCTCAACTCTGTGTACTCCCCTAAACGGCTTCCTTGCCTACTGGTTTCCACTTTAGGATGGCATAGTCTGGGCTTAACTACTCTCAGCATTATTAGATAGGCAAACTTTCTCAAGATGTTCTTTATAACAGTACTATAATATGATAATCAATTATGATATTCAAGAGATTATAAGGAATATAAGAGTTTAGTTAAATATGATTATGAATAAACTTACCTGGTTTTGTAACTCGTTTGAAGGCTCCATAGCTTTCTGAAGTTTGTATATAATTAGATATTTTATTGAGAGAAGATAAGAGAGAGAGTGAGGATGTCTGAGGATGTCCTCCTTCCTCAGATTTACATTCTATATAAAGAAAATTAAAATGACTCCTACTGTTTACAAATGACTCCTACTATTCATGAACGACCTTTACTGTTCATGATTATGACATATACTATTTACTTTACGACTTTTTTACATGACTCTTACTATTCATGAACGACCTTTACTGTTCATGATTATGACATATACTATTTACGTTATGACTCTTACTATTCATGAACGACCTTTACTGTTCATGAATGCGACTAGTACTATTTACTTTACATTATATGTTTCCAGTAGCTGTCTTCTTCTTTTGTCTTCTTGTTGATACCTTCATTCTAGTTGGACTTCTGGTACATAGTTATCATCTCCGTTGCACTTTGAACATATGTGGTCTGGATATTTGTGTCCTACTAGTTTGCAGTATCTTGTTAATAACTCGTTTGAAATAAATTCTTTTTTCAATGCTCTGGTAGTTGGTTGCATTTCTGGCTTTAATAATGATAAAATCCATTTCTGGACTTCATCCATATCTCCTTGTCGTAGTTCCTTCGAGTTGGCATATATCATCAATTGGTCTCTGGAATAGTAGCTCCAGATAGCATTTCCTTGTAGATAATTGTTAGCTAGTTCTTGAATAATAGTTGCTATACCAATTATTCTTTTATTAGCATAGAAACTTGGTATCTCCATTTTCTGTATCTCCGGTTGTTTCTCTATCTCTTCCGGTATTATCATATCTCGTGTTAGTCCTATTTTTATCACCTGTATTATGGGTTTTATTTCATCATATAGTATTTCCGCTGGTGCTGTATAGAATTTGATGAAGAATAGGTTGCCTTTTGTAATTCTCTTGAAGGTGACAAATGCTTTGTATAGCTCTGGTATTCCAATTATTTCTTCTCCGTCATGGGTATATACTGTGCTGAGTAGTCCGTAGTTGTAACATGTTTTTACTAGGTTTGCTTTTGTTTTTGGCTGGGCTATAAGCCTATTATATCCCTGTAGTTTTTGGGTTACATAATCTTGTGTTGGATCTGTAGTAGTTGTTGATCTAGGGTTTAGGTTCAGAAATGTCTGGATTTTATATATATTCTCAATATATGTTTGAGTAATATGGTTATATACCTTTTTGTTGTGGTGTAGGCTATTAGCATAGGTTGAAGTTTGTGGGGCTATAACTATTGCTTCTCTTGGCTTTTTTGATGTAAATGGCTTATCAAATACGGTATTTAGGTTTACATTGATATGTGGCTTTTTGCTAACTTGTTTGCTTGTACATGCAGCTGTATATAAAGCAACTGTGTTATGGGTTTTTTGGAGTTTCCCAACGTCTCCTTCTACCTCTGGAAGTTTAGAGTCTTCCGATTGACTTAGCTCCGCATTTTTATAGTCATGCTGCTGACTTTCTAGCTGTTGTAATCTTTTTCCCATACTCTCCATCTGTAAGGATAGAGTAGTAAGGATTGTAAATATGTCTTTTGATTCTTGGCTTTCATCTGTTTGGGTACCTTTGTCTTGATAGGTAGTCTGCAATAACATTCTTGTCAGTCCGTATTACTTCAATTGTAAATGTAAAATTTTGTATATTTAATACAAGTCTCCTTATTTCCTTTGTAGTTACTGAATCCTGTACTTTCCGAGTTATCCACCATTTTACTTGTGTATTATCTGTTCTTACTATAAATTTGTTATAAACAATATATGGCTCAAATGCTAACAAACATTTATATAATCCAAATAGTTCTTTCCTATTTATTTCCCATTTTAATTGTGGTTCCGTGTATGATCCGGAATAATATCTACAATGGTGTTCAATTTTTTCATTATCATATTTATATTTTAGAACTCCTCCGTAGCTGTGATCACTAGAATCAGTTTCTACAATATATGTAAATTGTTTCTTTTCATCTGGAAAATATAGTTTTGGTAATTTTTTACACATATTTTTTATCTTCTGTATATGTATTTTATCTTTTTCGTCAAAATGATATTCTATGTCCTTTTTTAATTTTTTCTGTAATGGTTTTAAGTTTTCTGCTAATTTAGGAATATATTCTCTTACTTGGTTAACCAATCCTAAAAATGATTGTAACTTCTTTTTTGTATCAAGTGTTTCATTCAAGTTAATTATTTTTTGTACTTCATGGGTTTGCATTTTTATTCCGTTTTTATCTATTTGTATACCTAAAAATTCTATTTGATTTTTCATTACTTCTGCTTTCTTTTTACTTAAACTTATTCCTGATATTTCTACAATGTGTATGAATTTTTCTAGTAGTTTTATATGTTCGTTCTCTGTTCTAGAATATAGCAATATATCATCTATATATATTATACAATTTTCTAATTGGTTGAAGTAATTATCCATAAAATGTTGATACCTACCTGGTGCATTTTTATATCCAAAAGGTAATACGTTCCATTCGTAAAATCCTTGTGGTACTGTGAATGCTGTTAACTTTTTAGATTCATCTTCTAGTTTTAAATGGTAAAATCCTGATTTACATTCAAATTTACTAAAATAGTTATATCCTTGTATTTGTCTAATTTTTAGTATTTTATTTGGTATCGGATAATTATATGTTTTTGTTTTTGCATTTAAGTTTCTATAATCTATAACCATACGGCTTTTTCCTCTTTTTTGTTCACTATGCTTATTTACTATAAATGCTGGGCTAGTATGTTTACTATTACTTTCTTGTATGTAGTTATTATCTAATAATTCTTTTATATGCATTTTAAATTCTGTTAAATCATTAAAATTGTATTTTAAAGGTTTTGGTGTTATTATGCTATTTTCATCTATTAGTTCAATCTTTATTTTTGTTTGATGTTTTTCCCATCCTTGGAGTGGATTATCAGTATATAGTAATTCTAATTTATCTTGTAGTGGTTTTATCTTATTTATTGAGAAAATGATTATCTCTATATTATGGTTACTTTGTATTACATTTTCTAATTTTTGGGTAATCTTTTCACTTCCTTTAATCCAGGGTGTTGTTTTTCTTACTTTATTATTTACTCTTTTTGCTCCTAATTTTTGTTTACACGGGGTAGTAAACCACCAATGTGTTTTTGTTATAATATGTGGGTATAATTTATCTAAAAATGGCATTCCTAATAATATATCTTTATTTGTGAATTCGTAACTATATATTTCTTCTATGGTTAATATTTTATCCCATATTTGTATTTTTATATTTCTTGCTTTATATGTTATCATACTTCCTTCATTATTAAATCCTGTTACTACTATGGGGGTTTTTAGCTTTTCCCATTTACTTTCTGGTAAACAATTATGTCTACACATATTAGCTTCTGCTCCTGTATCCACCATAGGTGTATAATATCTATTATAATATCCTTCTACTATTATTTTGGAAAATATGTATATCTTTGGCATTATATCAAAGTTCTTTTTATTATTATTTTCTTATTTTCATAACTTATTGTTAATTGCCTATCTTCTAATTTATATGGTTTGACTTTTTCTAACCATTTTATCCCTAGTGTAATATTTTTATCTCCTTGATATATTTTAAAATTTATTAATATTGGTATTCCTCCAATAATTAATTCTTTTTCAGTTGTTTCTTCGTTTTTTCTTAACGCTTTTGGTAGTTCTGAATTTTGTTGTTCTATTGTTACTATCTCTTGTTCTGGTATTAGTTCTCTTATAACATAATTCTCTTCCTGCCCTGTATTTATTAGTATTAGATATTTTCTTTGGTCCATTATTCCTGTTATATAATAATGATGTGGGTTTATTTCTTCTATTTTTTGTTCTGTTAATTTTTGTGGAGTGGTATAATTTATTCTTTTTGATGTACTTCTTGATGTACTTCTTGATGATGTTTCTGGCATTTCATTATTTATTCGTTTTGATGTGCTTAATCTTTCTTTTACTATTTCTAAATCTTCATCCATGTCTATTTCTGTATAACTGTAATCATTGTTGTCTATAACTGATACTATTCTTTCGAATGGATTTTCTATTTTTATTTTATTTATTTTATTTTTAGCTGTTATCTTATGTTTTGTTGTTAAGACATATAGATTTTTACATCTTGCTGTGAATATTTTACTTCCTGGTGCTAATTCTATTCCAGACATTTTCCAGTATAATACTAATGATTTATCTATATTTTTATCATCTACTGCTACTGAATAGTTAGCACTTACTATAAATTTAAATTTTTGGTATATTAAGTTACCTCTTACAGCACTTATTATACTCTTTTCTATAGGTTGTACAATCCTATCATCTGCCAAGTATATTTCTATAGGGGTATCTATTCCTTCCCTAAAACATGCTTTTATTAGGATCTCCGTTCCTCCTAAGTGTACATATTTTATTGGATTTTTTGCTTTTATATCTTGTATTTCTTTATTTAGTAGTCTTTTATTTAAAATTGGTATTTGTGCTTTACCTTTGATGTATTTACAATCTATTATATGTTCTCTTTGGCTTACTACATAGTATTCTTCTTTTTGTCTTTTAAACCAATTCTTTATTGTTGGTACTTCTAATATTTTGTCTATACTTAGATCCAATTCTTTTCCTTTTATTTGTTCAAATATATTAGCGTCAAATATTATTTTTTGTTCTGAAGATTGTTCATCTTGGTGTTCTTCTTGTTGTATAATTTGTATATCTTTTTCAGTCATAATTTTCTTCATCTGACTCTTCTATATCCTTGTTTATTTCATTTTCAGAGAACTCGTTTTCTGATATCTCATATATGCTGTCTTCACTGCTTAATTCATAATCTACATATTCTACTTGTGTATATTTATCATTATCTATCAATATTTCGGTAATTTGTTTCTTCTTTGGGTTTTTTGGTAATTTATAATCTTTGGCTAAGTGTCCTAGCTTTCCACAATTATAGCAAGTACATTCTGTTAGTTTTTTCTTTTTCCTATATGGTTTTTTATGTTTATAATTTTTTACATAATATCTTCTTCTTGGTTTCCTATATTTATACTTTGAATATTTTGATTTAAATTTCTTTTTCTTTCCTTCTTTTTTGTAATATTTATCTGTGCAGCCAAATTGGGGTGCTATTCTACTTTTGCAACATGCCAAATTTTTTACTAATATTTTTTCCATTTTCATGTTTTCTTTATATTTTTCACATAATTCTATAAACCAGTTTTGTAGAAATTTTATCCTTACTCCTAATGTATCTGCTAGTCCTGCTTCGTTCCAACTTTTTATTATTTTTGAGCTAAAGGGTTCTGGTAATTTTGTAAAATATAATTTTCTTATCTCTTTACTTTCATCTGGACTATATGTTCCTTTATAATAATAGTCTCTAAATGCACAAGTATATTCATCTATATAACACATATTACATATTGCTAATTTTGTCATTAAATTTCTATTTGTAATTTTTTCTTTATTTTGTTCTTCTACTTCTGTTGTCATACTACTAAATTCATTTCTTATTGCTATTTCATATTTATTTAATATATCTGTAACTGTTGTTGTAGTTGTACCGTCAAGTTTTTTATTACTCCTTAATGTGTCTAAGCTTTCACTTGATAAATTTTGTAACCATAATTTTACAGTTCCTATTAATGTTCTTTCTATATATCCTGGTGTTTCCGTTATTGTTATTTTATTATCTATTAGTTGTTTTGAGATATATCCTATCCATAATTGTATTGTTTTATTTATATCTGCTACACAATCTAGATCTAAAAAATTATATTGTTCAGTTATCTGTCTTGGTGCCCATTTCTTATTTAACCTTTTATCCCATAATGTTTTGTTTCTGTCATATGCATCATAACTTACTCTGTAATAGGTTGGGTTTAATTGTTTTGGATTTTTTATTCCTGATATGCTTGGTTTATCTTCGTTCATATCTCCTGTATTTATTTCTGGGTTTATTTTTATCTTTTCTGTTTTTTCTATAAGTTCTGTGTATGTTTCACTTGTTTCTGAATAGTTTTCTCCTAGTTCTGTGTCTTTATCACTTTGGTCATTTATTTCGTTTATACTTATTTTTGATGGACTCTCCTGTACTTCTTCTAACTGTAATTTGAATCTTTCTATCTCATTTGTTAGTTTTAGTTCTTCTTCTTCTTCTTTACGTTTTTCCTTTTCTTTTAGTTTATTTGCATACATCTGTTTTAGCATCTCTAATTCTTTTTCTAATTCTGTTATTTTAGTGTTTTTTACTTCCTCTATCTGTTGTATTTTTTCTTTAGCTTGCTGTTGTATTTCTTTAATCTCTCGTTTTCTATCTATTTCTTCGTTTTCTTTTGTTATTCTAACCATGGCGGTTAAACTATCCTCTAGTTTTACAGTTTCTTTTTCTAACATTAAGTTTAGGTTATTTCCTTCGTGTGGTTGTTCATTCAGATTTCTATTTATCCTTATCATGTGTTTACTAAACATATTCCCTCTAACCTCTTTATTTATCATAGAGTTTATCATATTTTAATAAGTTATACTGAACAATCTTTTCTGGTCACTACCATGTTTTTCATGCTTCAATCATTTACCCTAACAGCGCCTCAACTCTGTGTACTCCCCTAAACGGCTTCCTTGCCTACTGGTTTCCACTTTAGGATGGCATAGTCTGGGCTTAACTACTCTCAGCATTATTAGACAGGCAAACTTTCTCAAGATGTTCTTTATAACAGTACTATAATATGATAATCAATTATGATATTCAAGAGATTATAAGGAATATAAGAGTTTAGTTAAACATGATTATGAATAAACTTACCTGGTTTTGTAACTCGTTTGAAGGCTCCATAGCTTTCTGAAATTTGTATATAATTAGATATTTTATTGAGAGAAGATAAGAGAGAGAGTGAGGATGAGGATGTCTGAGGATCTCCTCCTTCCTCGGATTTACATTCTATATAAAGAAAATTAAAACGACTCTTACTGTTTACAAATGACTCCTACTATTCATGAACGACCTTTACTGTTCATGATTATGACATATACTATTTACTTTATGACTCTTACTATTCATGAACGACCTTTACTGTTCATGATTATGACATATACTATTTACTTTATGACTCTTACTATTCATGAACGACCTTTACTGTTCATGAATGCGACTAGTACTATTTACTTTACATTATATGTTTCCAGTAGCTGTCTTCTTCTTTTGTCTTCTTGTTGATACCTTCATTCTAGTTGGACTTCTGGTACATAGTTATCATCTCCGTTGCACTTTGAACATATGTGGTCTGGATATTTGTGTCCTACTAGTTTGCAGTATCTTGTTAATAACTCGTTTGAAATAAATTCGTTTTTCAATGCTCTGGTAGTTGGTTGCATTTCTGGCTTTAATAATGATAAAATCCGTTTCTGGACTTCATCCATATCTCCTTGTCGTAGTTCCTTCGAGTTGGCATATATCATCAATTGGTCTCTGGAATAGTAGCTCCAGATAGCATTTCCTTGTAGATAATTGTTAGCTAGTTCTTGAATAATAGTTGCTATACCAATTATTCTTTTATTAGCATAGAAACTTGGTATCTCCATTTTCTGTATCTCCGGTTGTTTCTCTATCTCTTCCGGTATTATCATATCTCGTGTTAGTCCTATTTTTATCACCTGTATTATGGGTTTTATTTCATCATATAGTATTTCCGCTGGTGCTGTATAGAATTTGATGAAGAATAGGTTGCCTTTTGTAATTCTCTTGAAGGTGACAAATGCTTTGTATAGCTCTGGTATTCCAATTATTTCTTCTCCGTCATGGGTATATACTGTGCTGAGTAATCCGTAGTTGTAACATGTTTTTACTAGGTTTGCTTTTGTTTTTGGCTGGGCTATAAGCCTATTATATCCCTGTAGTTTTTGGGTTACATAATCTTGTGTTGGATCTGTAGTAGTTGTTGATCTAGGGTTTAGGTTCAGAAATGTCTGGATTTTATATATATTCTCAATATATGTTTGAGTAATATGGTTATATACCTTTTTGTTGTGGTGTAGGCTATTAGCATAGGTTGAAGTTTGTGGGGCTATAACTATTGCTTCTCTTGGCTTTTTTGATGTAAATGGCTTATCAAATACGGTATTTAGGTTTACATTGATATGTGGCTTTTTGCTAACTTGTTTGCTTGTACCTGCAGCTGTATATAAAGCAACTGTGTTATGGGTTTTTTGGAGTTTCCCAACGTCTCCTTCTACCTCTGGAAGTTTAGAGTCTTCCGATTGACTTAGCTCCGCATTTTTATAGTCATGCTGCTGACTTTCTAGCTGTTGTAATCTTTTTCCCATACTCTCCATCTGTAAGGATAGAGTAGTAAGGATTGTAAATATGTCTTTTGATTCTTGGCTTTCATCTGTTTGGGTACCTTTGTCTTGATAGGTAGTCTGCAATAACATTCTTGTCAGTTCGTATTACTTCAATTGTAAATGTAAAATTTTGTATATTTAATACAAGTCTCCTTATTTCCTTTGTAGTTACTGAATCCTGTACTTTCCGAGTTATCCACCATTTTACTTGTGTATTATCTGTTCTTACTATAAATTTGTTATAAACAATATATGGCTCAAATGCTAACAAACATTTATATAATCCAAATAGTTCTTTCCTATTTATTTCCCATTTTAATTGTGGTTCCGTGTATGATCCGGAATAATATCTACAATGGTGTTCAATTTTTTCATTATCATATTTATATTTTAGAACTCCTCCGTAGCTGTGATCACTAGAATCAGTTTCTACAATATATGTAAATTGTTTCTTTTCATCTGGAAAATATAGTTTTGGTAATTTTTTACACATATTTTTTATCTTGTGTATATGTATTTTATCTTTTTCGTCAAAATGATATTCTATGTCCTTTTTTAATTTTTTCTGTAATGGTTTTAAGTTTTCTGCTAATTTAGGAATATATTCTCTTACTTGGTTAACCAATCCTAAAAATGATTGTAACTTCTTTTTTGTATCAAGTGTTTCATTCAAGTTAATTATTTTTTGTACTACATGGGTTTGCATTTTTATTCCGTTTTTATCTATTTGTATACCTAAAAATTCTATTTGATTTTTCATTACTTCTGCTTTCTTTTTACTTAAACTTATTCCTGATATTTCTACAATGTGTATGAATTTTTCTAGTAGTTTTATATGTTCGTTCTCTGTTCTAGAATATAGCAATATATCATCTATATATATTATACAATTTTCTAATTGGTTGAAGTAATTATCCATAAAATGTTGATACCTACCTGGTGCATTTTTATATCCAAAAGGTAATACGTTCCATTCGTAAAATCCTTGTGGTACTGTGAATGCTGTTAACTTTTTAGATTCATTTTCTAGTTTTAAATGGTAAAATCCTGATTTACAGTCAAATTTACTAAAATAGTTATATCCTTGTATTTGTCTAATTTTCAGTATTTTATTTGGTATCGGATAATTATATGTTTTTGTTTTTGCATTTAAGTTTCTATAATCTATAACCATACGGCTTTTTCCTCTTTTTTGTTCACTATGCTTATTTACTATAAATGCTGGGCTAGTATGTTTACTATTACTTTCTTGTATGTAGTTATTATCTAATAATTCTTTTATATGCATTTTAAATTCTGTTAAATCATTAAAATTGTATTTTAAAGGTTTTTGTGTTATTATGCTATTTTCATCTATTAGTTCAATCTTTATTTTTGTTTGATGTTTTTCCCATCCTTGGAGTGGATTATCATTATATAGTAATTCTAGTTTATCTTGTAGTGGTTTTATCTTATTTATTGAGAAAATGATTATCTCTATATTATGGTTACTTTGTATTACATTTTCTAATTTTTGGGTAATCTTTTCACTTCCTTTAATCCAGGGTGTTGTTTTTCTTACTTTATTATTTACTCTTTTTGCTCCTAATTTTTGTTTACACGGGGTAGTAAACCACCAATGTGTTTTTGTTATAATATGTGGGTATAATTTATCTAAAAATGGCATTCCTAATAATATATCTTTATTTGTGAATTCGTAACTATATATTTCTTCTATGGTTAATATTTTATCCCATATTTGTATTTTTATATTTCTTGCTTTATATGTTATCATACTTCCTTCATTATTAAATCCTGTTACTACTATGGGAGTTTTTAGCTTTTCCCATTTACTTTCTGGTAAACAATTATGTCTACACATATTAGCTTCTGCTCCTGTATCCACCATAGGTGTATAATATCTATTATAATATCCTTCTACTATTATTTTGGAAAGTATGTATATCTTTGGCATTATATCAAAGTTCTTTTTATTATTATTTTCTTATTTTCATAACTTATTGTTAATTGCCTATCTTCTAATTTATATGGTTTGACTTTTTCTAACCATTTTATCCCTAGTGTAATATTTTTATCTCCTTGATATATTTTAAAATTTATTAATATTGGTATTCCTCCAATAATTAATTCTTTTTCAGTTGTTTCTTCGTTTTTTCTTAACGCTTTTGGTAGTTCTGAATTTTGTTGTTCTATTGTTACTATCTCTTGTTCTGGTATTAGTTCTCTTATAACATAATTCTCTTCCTGCCCTGTATTTATTAGTATTAAATATTTTCTTTGGTCCATTATTCCTGTTATATAATAATGATGTGGGTTTATTTCTTCTATTTTTTGTTCTATTAATTTTTGTGGAGTGGTATAATTTATTCTTTTTGATGTACTTCTTGATGTACTTCTTGATGATGTTTCTGGCATTTCATTATTTATTCGTTTTGATGTGCTTAATCTTTCTTTTACTATTTCTAAATCTTCATCCATGTCTATTTCTGTATAACTGTAATCATTGTTGTCTATAACTGATACTATTCTTTCGAATGGATTTTCTATTTTTATTTTATTTATTTTATTTTTAGCTGTTATCTTATGTTTTGTTGTTAAGACATATAGATTTTTACATCTTGCTGTGAATATTTTACTTCCTGGTGCTAATTCTATTCCAGACATTTTCCAGTATAATACTAATGATTTATCTATATTTTTATCATCTACTGCTACTGAATAGTTAGCACTTACTATAAATTTAAATTTTTGGTATATTAAGTTACCTCTTACAACACTTATTATACTCTTTTCTATAGGTTGTACAATCCTATCATCTGCCAAGTATATTTCTATAGGGGTATCTATTCCTTCCCTAAAACATGCTTTTATTAGGATCTCCGTTCCTCCTAAGTGTACATATTTTATTGGATTTTTTGCTTTTATATCTTGTATTTCTTTATTTAGTAGTCTTTTATTTAAAATTGGTATTTGTGCTTTACCTTTGATGTATTTACAATCTATTATATGTTCTCTTTGGCTTACTACATAGTATTCTTCTTTTTGTCTTTTAAACCAATTCTTTATTGTTGGTACTTTTAATATTTTGTCTATACTTAGATCCAATTCTTTTCCTTTTATTTGTTCAAATATATTAGCGTCAAATATTATTTTTTGTTCTGAAGATTGTTCATCTTGGTGTTCTTCTTGTTGTATAATTTGTATATCTTTTTCAGTCATAATTTTCTTCATCTGACTCTTCTATATCCTTGTTTATTTCATTTTCAGAGAACTCGTTTTCTGATATCTCATATATGCTGTCTTCACTGCTTAATTCATAATCTACATATTCTACTTGTGTATATTTATCATTATCTATCAATATTTCGGTAATTTGTTTCTTCTTTGGGTTTTTTGGTAATTTATAATCTTTGGCTAAGTGTCCTAGCTTTCCACAATTATAGCAAGTACATTCTGTTAGTTTTTTCTTTTTCCTATATGGTTTTTTATGTTTATAATTTTTTACATAATATCTTCTTCTTGGTTTCCTATATTTATACTTTGAATATTTTGATTTAAATTTCTTTTTCTTTCCTTCTTTTTTGTAATATTTATCTGTGCAGCCAAATTGGGGTGCTATTCTACTTTTGCAACATGCCAAATTTTTTACTAATATTTTTTCCATTTTCATGTTTTCTTTATATTTTTCACATAATTCTATAAACCAGTTTTGTAGAAATTTTATCCTTACTCCTAATGTATCTGCTAGTCCTGCTTCGTTCCAACTTTTTATTATTTTTGAGCTAAAGGGTTCTGGTAATTTTGTAAAATATAATTTTCTTATCTCTTTACTTTCATCTGGACTATATGTTCCTTTATAATAATAGTCTCTAAATGCACAAGTATATTCATCTATATAACACATATTACATATTGCTAATTTTGTCATTAAATTTCTATTTGTAATTTTTTCTTTATTTTGTTCTTCTACTTCTGTTGTCATACTACTAAATTCATTTCTTATTGCTATTTCATATTTATTTAATATATCTGTAACTGTTGTTGTAGTTGTACCGTCAAGTTTTTTATTACTCCTTAATGTGTCTAAGCTTTCACTTGATAAATTTTGTAACCATAATTTTACAGTTCCTATTAATGTTCTTTCTATATATCCTGGTGTTTCCGTTATTGTTATTTTATTATCTATTAGTTGTTTTGAGATATATCCTATCCATAATTGTATTGTTTTATTTATATCTGCTACACAATCTAGATCTAAAAAATTATATTGTTCAGTTATCTGTCTTGGTGCCCATTTCTTATTTAACCTTTTATCCCATAATGTTTTGTTTCTGTCATATGCATCATAACTTACTCTGTAATAGGTTGGGTTTAATTGTTTTGGAGTTTGTATTCCTGATATGCTTGGTTTATCTTCGTTCATATCTCCTGTATTTATTTCTGGGTTTATTTTTATCTTTTCTGTTTTTTCTATAAGTTCTGTGTATGTTTCACTTGTTTCTGAATAGTTTTCTCCTAGTTCTGTGTCTTTATCACTTTGGTCATTTATTTCGTTTATACTTATTTTTGATGGACTCTCCTGTAATTCTTCTAACTGTAATTTGAATCTTTCTATCTCATTTGTTAGTTTTAGTTCTTCTTCTTCTTCTTTACGTTTTTCCTTTTCTTTTAGTTTATTTGCATACATCTGTTTTAGCATCTCTAATTCTTTTTCTAATTCTGTTATTTTAGTATTTTTTACTTCCTCTATCTGTTGTATTTTTTCTTTAGCTTGCTGTTGTATTTCTTTAATCTCTCGTTTTCTATCTATTTCTTCGTTTTCTTTTGTTATTCTAACCATGGCGGTTAAACTATCCTCTAGTTTTACAGTTTCTTTTTCTAACATTAAGTTTAGGTTATTTCCTATTTTTTTATATCTTCTTCCTAAGTTAGAAAATATTATTGTTATTTTTAATCCTTCTGGATTCTCATATGTTTTCTCTTCTAATGCGAATTCTTCTTTATTCATCTTTTATCCTTTAGATAACAAACATATTTATATTCTGTTTTAGATATTATATCGATTAATTTGGACAGCCTGGCTTTGTTTATTTTTGTGATACTCAAGTATTCATATTCTATATATAGTTTCTTTAGTTTCTTCCTAATTTTCTGCGATTTCTTAGTTATTTTGATTGTTTCACTGTTTTGCGGGTTTGTACTATTAATGTCAGTGTTATTTTTCATGATTTGCTTCTTAATATAAATGTTTATTTTTCATAGCTCTGATACCAATTTGGGGGGGGGGGGGGGTTGTTTGAGTTCATCTTATTTTTCATAGGATCTTTTTTATGTAGTTGTGGAATTAAATGCTTTTTCATGATTATCTGTAGCTAGCGAAATTAACCTTGAAATTTCTTTTATATTTTCAAGTGTGTATTCTAAGTATTTAATATCTTTAGTTTTTTGATATTCTTCTATATTTTTTTCTAATATTATTTTTGACATATTTATATGTTTTAGAATTTCTAACCAGTACTTAAAATATTTGTAACTATCAATTTTTGATTTGTTCATATTAATACTGAGATGTATACCTGTTGATACATATATCCATAGTTTCTATATTTCTCAGTGTTATTTCTTTTCTGTGTTGATAACTTTCAAGTTTATCTTCATAAAATTCAATTTCATTTTCTATAGTTAGTAAAGCTTTATTACGTAATTTATTATATCTAATAATATCTTTGCAGGTTTTAATATTGTATTTAACACAATCTATTTTTCTATTTATGTTACTGAGGTTTTTAAGAAGTTTCCATTTCTGGGTATTATAGAATCTTATATAATGAAAAGTGTTATGTTTCATTTATAAAAAGATTTTATTAACTTGATATGTGATCATTAGTCTGAATATAAATCTAGTTCATATAGATCTAATATATCTATTTCATGTGATACAATTAGTTCCGTAAATGCTTGTTCCATTACATATATTATTTCAAAAGTAACTAAAATATCGTAAATTTTTCTTTTAACATCGTTATTAAGTCTCTTAAAGATATATAACATAAGTATTTATTTGGGGGGGGGGGGGGTTGTTTGAGTTCATCTTATTTTTCATAGGATCTTTTTCATGTAGTTGTGGAATTAAATGCTTTTTCATGATTATCTGTAGCTAACGAAATTAACCTTGAAATTTCTTTTATATTTTCAAGTGTGTATTCTAAGTATTTAATATCTTTAGTTTTTTGATATTCTTCTATATTTTTTTCTAATATTATTTTTGACTATTTTTTTAAGTATTTTTTCTTTTATATTTCAAGTGTGTATTCTAAGTATTTAACCTTGAAGAGTCAGATGAAGAAAATTATGACTGAAAAAGATATACAAATTATACAACAAGAAGAACACCAAGATGAACAATCTTCAGAACAAAAAATAATATTTGACGCTAATATATTTGAACAAATAAAAGGAAAAGAATTGGATCTAAGTATAGACAAAATATTAAAAGTACCAACAATAAAGAATTGGTTTAAAAGACAAAAAGAAGAATACTATGTAGTAAGCCAAAGAGAACATATAATAGATTGTAAATACATCAAAGGTAAAGCACAAATACCAATTTTAAATAAAAGACTACTAAATAAAGAAATACAAGATATAAAAGCAAAATATCCAATAAAATATGTACACTTAGGAGGAACGGAGATCCTAATAAAAGCATGTTTTAGGGAAGGAATAGATACCCCTATAGAAATATACTTGGCAGATGATAGGATTGTACAACCTATAGAAAAGAGTATAATAAGTGCTGTAAGAGGTAACTTAATATACCAAAAATTTAAATTTATAGTAAGTGCTAACTATTCAGTAGCAGTAGATGATAAAAATATAGATAAATCATTAGTATTATACTGGAAAATGTCTGGAATAGAATTAGCACCAGGAAGTAAAATATTCACAGCAAGATGTAAAAATCTATATGTCTTAACAACGAAACATAAGATAACAGCTAAAAATAAAATAAATAAAATAAAAATAGAAAATCCATTCGAAAGAATAGTATCAGTTATAGACAACAATGATTACAGTTATACAGAAATAGACATGGATGAAGATTTAGAAATAGTAAAAGAAAGATTAAGCACATCAAAACGAATAAATAATGAAATGCCAGAAACATCATCAAGAAGTACATCAAGAAGTACATCAAAAAGAATAAATTATACCACTCCACAAAAATTAATAGAACAAAAATAGAAGAAATAAACCCACATCATTATTATATAACAGGAATAATGGACCAAAGAAAATATTTAATACTAATAAATACAGGGTAGGAAGAGAATTATGTTATAAGAGAACTAATACCAGAACAAGAGATAGTAACAATAGAACAACAAAATTCAGAACTACCAAAAGCGTTAAGAAAAAACGAAGAAACAACTGAAAAAGAATTAATTATTGGAGGAATACCAATATTAATAAATTTTAAAATATATCAAGGAGATAAAAATATTACACTAGGGATAAAATGGTTAGAAAAAGTCAAACCATATAAATTAGAAGATAGGCAATTAACAATAAGTTATGAAAATAAGAAAATAATAATAAAAAGAACTTTGATATAATGCCAAAGATATACATACTTTCCAAAATAATAGTAGAAGGATATTATAATAGATATTATACACCTATGGTGGATACAGGAGCAGAAGCTAATATGTGTAGACATAATTGTTTACCAGAAAGTAAATGGGAAAAGCTAAAAACCCCCATAGTAGTAACAGGATTTAATAATGAAGGAAGTATGATAACATATAAAGCAAGAAATATAAAAATACAAATATGGGATAAAATATTAACCATAGAAGAAATATATAGTTACGAATTCACAAATAAAGATATATTATTAGGAATGCCATTTTTAGATAAATTATACCCACATATTATAACAAAAACACATTGGTGGTTTACTACCCCGTGTAAACAAAAATTAGGAGCAAAAAGAGTAAATAATAAAGTAAGAAAAACAACACCCTGGATTAAAGGAAGTGAAAAGATTACCCAAAAATTAGAAAATGTAATACAAAGTAACCATAATATAGAGATAATCATTTTCTCAATAAATAAGATAAAACCACTACAAGATAAACTAGAATTACTATATAATGATAATCCACTCCAAGGATGGGAAAAACATCAAACAAAAATAAAGATTGAACTAATAGATGAAAATAGCATAATAACACAAAAACCTTTAAAATACAATTTTAATGATTTAACAGAATTTAAAATGCATATAAAAGAATTATTAGATAATAACTACATACAAGAAAGTAATAGTAAACATACTAGCCCAGCATTTATAGTAAATAAGCATAGTGAACAAAAAAGAGGAAAAAGCCGTATGGTTATAGATTATAGAAACTTAAATGCAAAAACAAAAACATATAATTATCCGATACCAAATAAAATACTGAAAATTAGACAAATACAAGGATATAACTATTTTAGTAAATTTGACTGTAAATCAGGATTTTACCATTTAAAACTAGAAGATGAATCTAAAAAGTTAACAGCATTCACAGTACCACAAGGATTTTACGAATGGAACGTATTACCTTTTGGATATAAAAATGCACCAGGTAGGTATCAACATTTTATGGATAATTACTTCAACCAATTAGAAAATTGTATAATATATATAGATGATATATTGCTATATTCTAGAACAGAGAACGAACATATAAAACTACTAGAAAAATTCATACACATTGTAGAAATATCAGGAATAAGTTTAAGTAAAAAGAAAGCAGAAGTAATGAAAAATCAAATAGAATTTTTAGGTATACAAATAGATAAAAACGGAATAAAAATGCAAACCCATGTAGTACAAAAAATAATTAACTTGAATGAAACACTTGATACAAAAAAGAAGTTACAATCATTTTTAGGATTGGTTAACCAAGTAAGAGAATATATTCCTAAATTAGCAGAAAACTTAAAACCATTACAGAAAAAATTTAAAAAGGACATAGAATATCATTTTGACGAAAAAGATAAAATACATATACAGAAGATAAAAAATATGTGTAAAAAATTACCAAAACTATATTTTCCAGATGAAAAGAAACAATTTACATATATTGTAGAAACTGATTCTAGTGATCACAGCTACGGAGGAGTTCTAAAATATAAATATGATAATGAAAAAATTGAACACCATTGTAGATATTATTCCGGATCATACACGGAACCACAATTAAAATGGGAAATAAATAGGAAAGAACTATTTGGATTATATAAATGTTTGTTAGCATTTGAGCCATATATTGTTTATAACAAATTTATAGTAAGAACAGATAATACACAAGTAAAATGGTGGATAACTCGGAAAGTACAGGATTCAGTAACTACAAAGGAAATAAGGAGACTTGTATTAAATATACAAAATTTTACATTTACAATTGAAGTAATACGAACTGACAAGAATGTTATTGCAGACTACCTATCAAGACAAAGGTACCCAAACAGATGAAAGCCAAGAATCAAAAGACATATTTACAATCCTTACTACTCTATCCTTACAGATGGAGAGTATGGGAAAAAGATTACAACAGCTAGAAAGTCAGCAGCATGACTATAAAAATGCGGAGCTAAGTCGATCGGAAGACTCTAAACTTCCAGAGGTAGAAGGAGACGTTGGGAAACTCCAAAAAACCCATAACACAGTTGCTTTATATACAGCTGCAGGTACAAGCAAACAAGTTAGCAAAAAACCACATATCAATGTAAACCTAAATACCGTATTTGATAAGCCATTTACATCAAAAAAGCCAAGAGAAGCAATAGTTATAGCCCCACAAACTTCAACCTATGCTAATAGCCTACACCACAACAAAAAGGTATATAACCATATTACTCAAACATATATTGAGAATATATATAAAATCCAGACATTTCTGAACCTAAACCCTAGATCAACAACTACTACAGATCCAACACAAGATTATGTAACCCAAAAACTACAGGGATATAATAGGCTTATAGCCCAGCCAAAAACAAAAGCAAACCTAGTAAAAACATGTTACAACTACGGACTACTCAGCACAGTATATACCCATGACGGAGAAGAAATAATTGGAATACCAAAGCTATACAAAGCATTTGTCACCTTCAAGAGAATTACAAAAGGCAACCTATTCTTCATCAAATTCTATACAGCACCAGCGGAAATACTATATGATGAAATAAAACCCATAATACAGGTGATAAAGATAGGACTAACACGAGATATGATAATACCAGAAGAGATAGAGAAACAACCGGAGATACAGAAAATGGAGATACCAAGTTTCTATGCCAATAAAAGAATAATTGGTATAGCAACTATTATTCAAGAACTAGCTAACAATTATCTACAAGGAAATGCTATCTGGAGCTACTATTCCAGAGACCAATTGATGATATATGCCAACTCGAAGGAACTACGACAAGGAGATATGGATGAAGTCCAGAAATGGATTTTATCATTATTAAAGCCAGAAATGCAACCAACTACCAGAGCATTGTAAAAAGAATTTATTTCAAACGAGTTATTAACAAGATACTGCAAACTAGTAGGACACAAATATCCAGACCACATATGTTCAAAGTGCAACGGAGATGATAACTATGTACCAGAAGTCCAACTAGAATGAAGGTATCAACAAGAAGACAAAAGAAGAAGACAACTACTGGAAACATATAATGTAAAGTAAATAGTACTAGTCGCATTCATGAACAGTAAAGGTCGTTCATGAATAGTAAGAGTCATAACGTAAATAGTATATGTCATAATCATGAACAGTAAAGGTCGTTCATGAATAGTAAGAGTCATGTAAAAAAGTCGTAAAGTAAATAGTATATGTCATAATCATGAACAGTAAAGGTCGTTCATGAATAGTAGGAGTCATTTGTAAACAGTAGGAGTCATTTTAATTTTCTTTATATAGAATGTAAATCTGAGGAAGGAGGACATCCTCAGACATCCTCACTCTCTCTCTTATCTTCTCTCAATAAAATATCTAATTATATAAGAAATATCTGAGTTAATTACAAGTATCTAAAACAGCTATGGAGCATTCAAACGAGTTACAAAACCAGGTAAGTTTATTTATAATCATGTTTAACTAAACTCTTATATTCCTTATAATCTCTTAAAAATCATAATTGTTTATCATGTTATAGTACTGTTATAAAGAACATCTTGAGAAAGTTTGCCTGTCTAATAATGCTGAGAGTAGTTAAGCCCAGACTATGCCATCCTAAAGTGGAAACCAGTAGGCAAGGAAGCCGTTTAGGGGAGTACACAGAGTTGAGGCGCTGTTAGGGTAAATGATTGAAGCATGAAAAACATGGTAGTGACCAGAAAAGATTGTTCAGTATAACTTATTAAAATATGATAAACTCTATGATAAACAAAGAGGTTAGAGGGAATATGTTTAGTAAACACATGATAAGGATAAATAGAAATCTGAATGAACAACCACACGTATTTATTAGAAGAAAATATTGACTACAAAATACTTATGTTATATATCTTTAAGAGACTTAATAACGATGTTAAAAGAAAAATTTACGATATTTTAGTTACTTTTGAAATAATATATGTAATGGAACAAGCATTTACGGAACTAATTGTATCACATGAAATAGATATATTAGATCTATATGAACTAGATTTATATTCAGACTAATGATCACATATCAAGTTAATAAAATCTTTTTATAAATGAAACATAACACTTTTCATTATATAAGATTCTATAATACCCAGAAATGGAAACTTCTTAAAAACCTCAGTAACATAAATAGAAAAATAGATTGTGTTAAATACAATATTAAAACCTGCAAAGATATTATTAGATATAATAAATTACGTAATAAAGCTTTACTAACTATAGAAAATGAAATTGAATTTTATGAAGATAAACTTGAAAGTTATCAACACAGAAAAGAACTAACACTGAGAAATATAGAAACCATGGATATATGTATCAACAGGTATACATCTCAGTATTAATATGAACAAATCAAAAATTGATAGTTACAAATATTTTAAGTACTGGTTAGAAATTCTAAAACATATAAATATGTCAAAAATAATATTAGAAAAAAATATAGAAGAATATCAAAAAACTAAAGATATTAAATACTTAGAATACACACTTGAAAATATAAAAGAAATTTCAAGGTTAGCTACAGATAATCATGAAAAAGCATTTAATTCCACAACTACATAAAAAAGATCCTATGAAAAATAAGATGAACTCAAACAACCCCCCCCCCCAAATTGCTCATGCGGATGGAGCAAGGGGATAACTCTACAGGTGCTTTCCCTAGATGAGAGTATTACGGACTCTGCTGACAGATTCTTGAACGTATACATATATCCTTTTGCATTTAGCCCTCTTGATAGGGTCGTGCTTGATTTCTTCTTGAAATATCGGGTTACATTGGCGCAGATACATCTGTCGTTCTGGTGAGTGGTGCTGATGATGAGGTTCTTTGCGGAGAAGGCTGGGCTTGAATTCATGCTTAGCCACCTCGTCAGGTTGTACCAGCCCTTTCATCATCGAGGCATGTTAACCTTGCGATGCCATTTGTCCACGCCCTTTGTTGTTGATGATAAAGAAGATGGGGATCGAGAGTGGGTCAATCGATTCATCCGGGTCCAGACGACTGACATTATCCTCGTGGAGCTCATGCCATTTCCCGAGGGGTGGAATTGCATGCGTGAGTGGAGTGCCTCTTGCTTCCTTAGATTTTCTTATAGTGAAAACCAGTTGAGTAATTGGGTCTCCTTCCTTTTTGCAGCAACTTCATGGATGCAGGGCAGAGTTCTTGCTCTGCCCGGCTGGGTCCAGAAGTTGGCGACCCATTTGACTTGCCATGAGCATAGGTGGTGAGTTGTGTACCATGACAAATGGGAAGTGAAATATCAGGGTGTGTGCGTATGCTACTCCTACCTTGGTCTTCATATATTTGAGATGACATTTTCGTATTTCTTTTGTATCAGCTTTGCCATTGTAGGTATCGGGCGGGCGAGGTTGTGCTCCTTCTGTGAGGGGAAGGAGTCATCGGCGTCTGAGCTGAGGGATGATGGTGGTAAGCGAGATTTACACCCGCAATGTCATGGAGCTTTTAATGGCGCTCAACGGGCCTGTATCTTTGAGGAGAGGACATCGCCGAGCCTTGTGCTCCTGGAGTGTTTGATCCTAGAACGGTGGTTCCTCCGAGTGAATATTCTGTGCCCGAGGTTGGTTCTTCCGGGGCCGAAGGGGCAGGACCAACAGAATAGTGCTCCGCCTTCGAGGAAGTTTGCCGGCTTCACTTCATGGTGAGTTTCGGCGCAGTCCTTATGTATTTCGCATCTTCCTTTCTTGATCGAGTTTTTCTTTTGCAGGCCTTTGAGAGGCTCAGATCTGAGCTGCTCCGTCATGGGGCCAGGCTTCGGAAAGCTCTGGATGAGGGTGAGTCCCTTAGGCTCCTCAGCGAGGAGAAGGGGGTTGACTTGATGCACTGGTGATACGAGGCGTATCAAATATCGAATTACGAGAGATATTTGACAGAGTAGGTAACCTTTCGTAGTATGTGCTTCACTCTTTTTGACCCTTAAGGTTAATCCTTTTACCTATCTTAGCTGTAGAAAAAGATGGAGGCTTTGGAGTACCTTAAGGGCGAAGCCGACTGAGTCAGGAATGCTTACTCCGCTTGAGAGGAGAGGGGCTCAGGTGCAGGCTCAAGCTTTAGAGGAGAGGGGCCCCTTGGCCAAGGTTCCTACCTTTGAGACCTAACTCCGCTTGGCTCGTGACAATGCTACAGTTTAGGTAGATATGATCGGGAAGCTCGAGTCCGATCTCTCGAAGTTCAGGGCTGAGATAATCGATACCCGGGCTAAAGCAGCACTAAGTCGAACCAAGGCTGATCAGGAGATGGCGATTCATGTGAAGGACTCTACTGATGTCCAAGCCAAGTTGAAGCGGGCCCTCAATCGTGATAAGAGGACTGAGGAATATGTTCGTTGCAGATCCTGAAGAGAGGTACTCGAGGAGATCTGCGCTAGGGGATTCGTTCTCTCAGAGGAGTTGGCTCGAGCAAGGGCGGACGAGCACGATGCTCGGTAACTTCTTGTTGATGCCACAGAGAGTAAATCTGGGGCGGACAGGTTGTAGCCTTTTGGGTCAGAGCGTAGATTTTGCCGCTTTTCCACTTTGTATTTGATATTTTCAGAGCATGTTTGTAGATGGAGAGCACGCCTTTTGCGCATGTTTGAAGCGTTATCTCTTTTGTGTCTCTTTCCGCATTACATTCGATCAGGCAGGCTGGTGTTAGTGTTTGGCGGGAGCCCCGTGGGTCCGGAGCTAATTAGGCAGGCCCGGAGGCTCTTAAGTGCGAATTTTTGTGCGAGTAGGCATTAGGGCCTTTGTGCTTTGCCCAGCTGTTTTAGGCCTAGTAGCCGAGTCAGGCCTTAACTAGAGCTTACCTGACCTTTAATCTTATGTGCCTGCATGGGCGGATTGATGATTGTTCTTGTCCCTTGCCCTTGGGCATTTGTGTTTCAACTATTTTGGGTCCAGTCTCCGAGTCGCGTTGTGACTCGGGCTTTAATTGACCCTCAAGTTTTTTCGTTCCTGCCTAGGCGGATGACGATGGCTCTCGCACTCTGGGTCAAAGCAACCTTTTAAGTGTATGGCCTAGAGGATTGTTTGTCTGGTGACAATGGCGCTTATGCTATGCCCATAGGCATTTGTAGTTAACTATTTTGGATCTGGTCTCCGAATCGGGTTACGACTCGAGCTCAATTTAATCCACAAGTTTTCAATTTTCAAGCTGGCGACCGTGGCTCTTACGCTGTTTTTAGTCGTTTCGACCTTTTAGTGTACGACCTGGAGGCTCGTTTGGCTGGCGACAATGGCTCTTACGCTTTTGCCCGTGGGAAGTTTGTAGGCTTTGTTTTCCTCTCGTTAAGGTCCTTTATAAAATGATTTTTCCTGACCCGTCGTCGGTTCGGGAAGAATCTTGATTTCAAGTGGTTAGCGGCGATGTTCGAGAACCTCGGGAGGCTTTTAGCTCATAGGCTGAGTAGCTCAAAGCCTTGTGGTTTAACCGGTTCTTTTCAAAGTATATTCGAAGTAATGGCCTTCGATTTTGTAAGCGACAATCGGGCTTCCCCGAGTCGCGTTAATTTGGTTGAAGCAGCCATTTTGACCGTAGTTATATGTGTTTGGACGGAGCCATTTTTGATCCCGAGTGATAGTTTAGGCATCTACACCAAGGGTATACCCTTTTGGGATTCTTACAAATGCGACATATAGCCTAAACTTCGGGATTGAGTTTTATGCCTGTAGTAAGGTATTACAAAATTTTCATGCCTGTTGAGGTCTTACAGTTTGTCATTCCTGTTGAGGTCTTACAGTTTGTCATGTCTGTCGAGGTCTTACAGTTTGTCATGCCTGTTGAGGTCTTGCATTTTTTGTTGCTATGTAGTTGTAGTTATACCAAGTCTGCCCACTCGGGGTCTTACGGCCTCGGGCTTTCCAGTGTACGGCGATCGATAATAGTCTCCAAGTCATCGAGTTTGCTTAGGCTCGAAGGCCGTTATTTGTGAGCTCGGAGTTACCTTGTTAGGGCTTTATGAGCCCAGAGTTCCGACCCTGGGGTCGTGCGGGTCCCAAATAGTTGACGCTAAGTCTCCGAGTATTTTGAGACGCATTTGGCAGAGGGATCCCTACCGAGAGTATCTGAAATTTCCTTCTTTGGAGTATGAGATGCTGAAAGATATTCTTTTATTGCTTGGCATAAATACATATCGTTTCATCATTATGAGCTCGGCCTGCGGGGGCACGGCTCCTTGGACCATTTGCTCCGGTACATGATTCCCTATTGAAACTGAGTCTACCATTCCCCGACCCTTCCGAGTGGATGGTGCCTTCAAAGAGCAGTGTGTCCTTCATTGTTTGATTACAGAAGAAGGCATGTGATCTTGACGGATCCTCTTCAGGGGGTACGTTGCTCCTCTAAGACATTGCTGGCGAGACCCTCTTCATGGCAGATGTCTGGCTAATGGGGAAGAGCGTGGCAGGTTCTGTTAAGGCCTTGGGGTCTCTGGGTAGAGTTAGAACTTCTGAATGCCCTGGCCGGGTGACTGCATATTGGTTAGTGAAAAATAATGAAGGAGGGAGGTAATTTTTCTTTACCGCGGGATGTGTATGCGACATTCCGGGATTTGTATGTTCCTGCTATTTCGGGGTGTGGATTCTAGTATGGCCCTCTGCTTTATTTAATAGGGCTTCACCGAAGATGTGGTTTGATTACCCTTTGACTCTTTTGAGAGTGGAGATATTGGTACCGATGATGCGACATGTGATGCAGAATTTCCCCTTGTCGCGTATTTCTTCCTGCTGGCGATTTTAATTCTGTCCCTTGCATGGAATTTCATCCTTTTGGCGAAGTCGGCCCTGTCTTCAAGCGATGCATCTGCGGTCGTCAGGATAAGGCGTCTGTGCATTGCGTCTCCCTTGATGATATGGTACTCAGTGTTCCGGTCTGGGCCAGTCATGTTGTACTGAGAGAATGGTCTTTCTCCTTGTCGTAGCGATCGCCGTTCAGAATCTATCAAAGATTCGATAGGTGGTTGTGTTTTGGCCTGGCAGCCCGAACCGAACCACCATGCTTGGCCCGAGAGTGCCGATCGAGCCACCTGCACTCATGTGCACATGTTTTATTTAAAACAAATTGAGTGAGGAAGAAGGTTACCAGTACGTGATTGTGGTCGAGGCGAGGCCTTGGTACCCTCTTTGTTTAATTTAAGGGCGTCCTTGGGGGTATACCCCCAGATTTGCCATTCTGTGGTGACGAGAAATTTTTCTCTCCCTTTTATAAGTTCTTGGAAAGGATCGTTGCTCCTCCGTTGTCGTGGCAATACGCTATGTTTTGTTTGCTTTGTTCCTCCTAGCCGCCTTCCATACTAAGGACTGAACTTGAATTCGGTCGCTCGTTAGTTCTTGGCGGTATTTTTGTCAAGCGGCTTGGCATCTTTCCTTCGGAGTTGGTGGCTATCTTCGGCCCCGTGGCCGCACTTGCTATGTAGTTCCCGCACCAGGCTATGATCCCTTTGAGAGGAATTCGGCCGAATTGGTCCGAGCCATTTGATGTCCCTAGTTTCGCCTACGGCGAACACGATGTTTGGTATAGCGATGTGGAAATTGTACTCTAATGGGCGAGGCGCCCTTGTTGGCCATGCGTCCTACCTCATACCGTAAGTATACCAACTCGACCTCCTTTTCATCACAAAGGAGCCTAAGGGATCTCTCCTCATCCAGTGCTTTCCGCCGCCTTGCTTCATGACGAAGCAACCCGGACTTAAGCTTGTTAAAGACCTGCAAAAAAGAAAACCCAGTAAGGAAGGGAAGTCACGAAGCCCGAAAGGCCTATGAAAAAAACTCACCATAAAGTGAAGCCTCCGGGCTTCCTCGAAGGCCGAGCGCACACATGCCAATCCAGTTCCTTCAGCCCTGAAAGAGTCGATTCCGGTTGAAGCATGGTCGCTTGGTGTATGCGACCCCGAGTTTCTAGTATCTCCCGAAGTACTGTCAATTGAAAAAGAAGGCGACAGCAATGGAGAAACCCTCCCTCTAGAACTAGGATCCGCTGACAGGGCAGGCTTGGACGATGCTTCCGCTCCGAAGCCCGGTCCCGTTTTTCCTTGTTTTGAATGCCATTGCCCTGTAAAACCATCTCTTGATTATTGTTGTCGTTCTTTAGCCCGAAAGCTGGCAAATCTTTCCCCTCTCTAGAGGAGCACGACCTCGTCTCGAATGGCTCTCCTATGCTTTTGATGGCAAGATTAGTACGCATAAAGGGAAAATGACACACCAAATGAAAGAAGAGAGAAAATAAAAGCAAATCACTCACCATGTTGTTTCGCTTCCCATCTACCCCGGGACAAAGCTCACCACTTGCGCTCATCACAGGTCGAGTGGGTTGCCAACATTACGACCCAATCCGGCAAATCAGGAACTTCGCCCGGTGCCCAGGAAACTACTGCAGAAAAAGAAAAGAGGGCATAGTTATGAAACCAATTTTCGCCATAGGCGAAACTGAGAAGGCACGAAGTGCACCACTTACGTGTATAGTTCCTTTCCTCAGGGAATGGCATAAGCTCCTTGGGTATAATGTCAGCGTCCGCACTCGGACGAAGCGACTCATCCACCATCGGTCACCATATTCCTCATCACCAACAATGAATGGCATGGTCAATCGGCATCGCAAGGTTAAACAGACCTCGATGGTGAAAGTGCCAGTGCGGCCTAACAAGATGACTGGGCGTAAATTCAAGCCCTGCCTTTGTTGATACCCAATTTTTCCCTATATATTTGCAATATGCAAAATACTTTCAAAATAGCATATAAATGCATACATAATCATGTCCAAATGTTTTATTATCTTTCCATAATTCTTTAAAGGGTTTTAAATTTATTTATTTCCCTTTTTCATCCATAAAATCCCTAAAATTATGTTAAAGTTATTATTTTTTGATGATTCATTTATTGAATTTTTATACTTATGCCAAAATATGGAAAATGTAATTTTTACATCTTTTTTACAATTCTTTTTAGTATTTTTAAAAGCTAATTGCATATAATTGCAATATTAGCCTTTTAAGATTTAATTGTGTTTTATATTCATAAAATTAAGCCCTATATTTTTAAATTATTTTTTACATGTGGTGAATCATTTTAGCACTTTCAATGTATTTTCTGAAATTTATTTACTATTTCTTATAATTTAAAAGGTGGAAAATTGGCTATTTAAATAATAGCCCACTTGTATTTCAATTCTAGCCTATATTAAACCCCAATTCCCCATCCCAATTTTGAATTAAACCCGACCCTAGTCCAATTTTAACCGACCCAAACCCGGATCCCCACTTACCATATTTAATTTGGACCGTTGATCATTCAGATCAACGGTCCCTATTCACCCTTCCTAAAATAAACCTAAACGACCCCTTACCCTAACTCATTTCTCACCACCCGCCGCCCTGAATTCCTCTCCTCTCAATTCTCTCTGCAGCCTCACATAAACCCTAGCCACCACCACCCAATTCCACCCAAATTCCTTGCAATCCGTACCTAATGCATGGACTCCCACGGCTGCTTGAGATGTGTATCGGCCTCTTATGGCTCCTGGGTGTTTGTTTCTATGATTTCATGGCCAGATCGCAAGGAGATCTGGTCCAGTCCTTGCTCAACCGACATCTCTGGTCTTTTTCCTGCCACCTTTGACCGTTCAAGTCAGATCCATGGCTTTTCTGTCTAGATCGGTAACTTTCAAAGTCTTTCTCACTTTTTCGGGGTTCTCTGAAACCCTAGCTTTAAGGTCTTTTGATTTTCTTTTAGATATATCTTAGATTTGTGCTTATTACGAACTTCTCAAGTGTTTTCTCTATGATTTTTCGATTTTCTTTCAAAATGACTCTTCATTTTCATCTCTTCATCGATTTTCAGCATCGTTTATGATTTTACTATGTTCAAACGACTCAGATATAATACAACATGTGTTAGTTATAAAGTATGGAGATGGGACGACTAGACGTGATGCCGGGGCATAGGCCCTGGATAGGCTGGCCCTATTAGAGTTAGCCGTGTGCCTTTGGGAACTTCCCCTTCTTCTCTAGCCTCAACCTTCGTCTTCTTTGATCCGGGCCTCGACTAGCCCCGAGGGAGGGGACTCGGACGTGGCTCCGTGTCTTCGGGGCCTCGAGGTATTATTCCAAAGTGGCTTGATAGCGAGAAATTAAGTCCTCCGATTTCACTGCATACATCTATCACTAGAGAAAAGCAAACCCGGTGGTATATACCCGAAGATGCCTTCACATTCAACGAAGAGGACACAGAGACCTTGTCTCAACCTCACAAAGACGTACTGGTAATCTCATTCCTTGTAAATTCTTTTCAAATAAAACGTGTACTCGTGGATCCATGCAGCTCGACCAACATTATAAGGTTGAGGGTGATAGAGCAGCTCGGACTGCTTGACCAAATCGTGTTCTCCACTCGAGTCCTCAACAAATTCAACATGGCAAGTGAAACAACGAAAGGAGAAATCACCCTCCCAGTCACCGTGGCCAAAACAACCCAAAATGCCAAATTCCATGTCATCAAAGGAGACATGAGGTACAACACCTTGTTCTGACGGTCGTGGATGCACTGCATGAGAGAAGTACCGTCCACTCTACACTAAATGATGAAATTCCTAACAAAGGATAGGATTAAAATTGTCTACGTGGAACATCATGCGGCAAGGGAAATGTTCGCGGTGCACGACGTGGCACCATCACCAATACCTCCGCTCACAAAAGAGTCGAAGGGCAATAAAGCCACACCTTCGATTAAACCTGATTAAACAAAGTAAAGGGCCGTACTGCGCCCTCATCTCGAGTAACTAGGACATATCGGTACTCGTAACATCACCGGCACATCCCACACTAAGGTATAACCATCTCCCTTTTTATTTCATATTTAATACTAACCCTTATGTAGACGCCCGACCGAAGCAGTCGAAGCACTAACCTAGATCGAAGACCTTATGGTTTTAAAACATCCATTGCACTCTATTCCTTCGACCGAGTTTTTATCCTGGAAGGGTTTTAATGGTAAGGTTTTTAATGAGGCAACACCCGCATGCTACCTAAGGAAGACTCAACAAGTATTCGAGGCTTCTTTTGCAATCAACCTCAAACACTGGGGGGGGGGCATCCCCCCTGGAATAAAAACCACTCGGAAAAGCCAAGAAATGCCAAATGGGTTCCAATAGGAAAATGATGTATCAGGCCAAACGGTCGAATGAAGTGTGTCCAAATAGCTGGGGCCCCTACAGCAAAAACATGCACACTTGTACCAAATAATTGAAGAATATCTTTTATCAAAGCATCTCACACTCCAAAAGAAGATTCGTACCTTCATAAAAACAACTTCTCCGCTCAAAATGTCCCAAACACTCGGAGACTGGCGTCAACAATTAAACACCTGTACGTCCTCCGGGTCGGGACTCCAAGCTCTTAAGACCTCAGTGATGCAACATGAAAATCATGAAACATCTGCAAGGCCGAAAATGCCCCGAATACTTGGGGAATGGCGTCAAAATCTCGAAAAACGCATGACCTCACGGTCGGAATCTCCAAAATTATAAGCCCTCAATGAGGCAATACAAAATTTAGAAGTAACGGCTTCAGAGCCAATCGCCATTCATTAAAAACCCATGGCCATAAGACCCTGAGCGGGTAGACTCGGTCACGTAAGACCTACATAAGGCAGCAACTATATCTGTAAGACCTCAAGCAAGGCATGAACCACCCTAGTACCAAATGACAGTATCTGTAAGACCTCAAGCAAGGCATAAATAATACTTAGCCAAATATCCAAAACTGTAAGACCTCAAAGGCATGTAACATTTGTAAGACCTTACTAAAGTCGTAAACCCGATCTCAAAGTTTAGGCTATATATCAAACTTGTAAGACCCTTAAAAAGGCATACCCTTGACATAGATACCGAAACTATCTCATTCCGGACTCAAAGGCTCCGGCCCAACAGAAATGACTCCGATCACAAAGCTATACCAGCCAAACTAACGCGACTCGAGGATGCCCGACCATCACTACAAAATCACAGGCCTTCAATTACTTTGATTCCACTTCGAAAAGAACCGGTTAAACAGGCTACCCTTAATACAGGCAATAGATCTTCAACCATGTTAGCTCCTAAACATCATCTTCGAGATACTCAACCTCCGAGCCAAAACCTCCCGAGGTGATCGATCATCGCCATATAACGACTCACAATTGAGGTTTTTTATTAAGCCGTCGAAGAGTCAGGCAAACACTATTTGTCCTTATCGAGGGAAAAATAAAGCCTACATAAAAGGTCGCATCGATCAAACACGTAAGAGCCATTGCTGCTAGCCTAATGAGCCTTAGGGCCACACACATAAAAGGTCATTTCGACCCAAGGCCACACAAATACAAACCTTGAGGGTCGAATGAACTTGAGTCGTAACCCAATTCGGAGACTGAGCCTAAAATATTTAACTAAATATGCTTAAGAGCAAGGCGTAAGAACCATTGTCTCTAGCCCACACTAAAAGGCCGCATCAGCCCAAGGCGTAAGAGCCATTGCCGCCAGCCCACATAAAAGGTCTCATCGACCAAGCGCGTAAGGGCCTACGGGCCAGCCTAATGAGCCCCAGGGCCATATCACGATTTTAAAGGATTCCTAACAACACAAAGACCAGTTCACCTTTCCAAATTCAAGAGAGGAAGGGATACAAAATAAATAAAGCCGCAAAGTTTACTTTTATACATATATGCGAAAAAAACAATCTCCATCTACAAACATGCTTTGAAAATCCTACATACAGATGGCAAAATTTATGCGTCCCCCCTCCCCGGGGGCTACGTCCTGCCGGCCTCATCTTTCGTTTCTTCAGCATCGGGCAAAAGTAACCGAGCGTCATGCTCGTCCGCCTTCACTCGTGCCAACTCTTCCGAGAGGGGGAAACCTCTAGCACGGATCTTCTCGAGTGTATTTCTTCGAGATTTGCAATGAGCGTATTCTTGAACCCTCTCTTCACTGCCGAGGATCCTTCTCAGCTCAGCTTAAGCATCAGTAGCATCCTTTGAATATGTCTCCATCTCTTGGTCGGCCTTAGTTCGGCTCATTCCAGCTTCTACTCGGGCATCAACGATCTCAGCACTGACCTTCGAAATCTCGGACTCGAGCTTCGCAATCATTTCTGTCTGAACCGAAGCATTATCACGAACTAAGAAAAGTTGAGCTTCAAAAGAAGGAACTTTAGCTAGAGCATCCTTCCCCTTTAAACCCAGAGCCTCTACCCGAGCTTTTAGCTCATCACGCTCATGCCTGGCATGGCCAACTTCATCCCAAAGGTGCTCCAGGGCCTCCATCTTTTTCTGACTGATATAAATGAACTGTTAGCCTCGGAAACTAGAAGGCGGATTGCACGCTCACCTGGAATATAAAATTACCTACTCCTTCAAGTATCTCTCATAATTCAAGATTCGGCCTACCTCATACCGCAAGTATACCAACTCAACCTCCTTTTCATTACAAAGGAGCCTAAGGGATCTCTCCTGATCCAGAGCTTTCCGCAGCCTGGTTTCATGATGAAGTAACCCGGACTTAAGCTTGTCGAGCAAAAGAAAACCTAGTATGGAAGGGAAGGCACGAAGCCTGAAAGGCCAATGAAAAAAACTCACCATAAAGTGAAGTCACCGGATTTCCTCGAAGGCCGAGCGCACACCTGCCAATCCGGTTCCTTTAGCCCTGAAAGAGTCGACTCCAGTTGAAGCATGGTCGCTCGGTGTATGCGACCCAGAGTTTCTAGTATCTCCCAAAGTACTGTCAACGGAAAAAGAAGGTGACAGCAATGGAGAAACCCTCCATCCAGAACCAGGATCCGCGGACAGGGCAGGCTCGGACGATGCTTCCACTCCGAAGCCCCGGTCCCGTTTTTCCTTGATTTGAATGCCATCGCCCTATAAAACCATCTCTTGATTATTGCTGTCATTCTTTAGCCTGAAAGCTGGCAACCTTTTCCCCTCTCCAGAGGAGCGCGGCCTCATCTCGAACGGCTCTCTTATGCCTTTGATGGCAAGATTAGTACGCATAAAGGGAAAATGATTCTCCAAATGAAGGAAGAAAGAGAAAATAAAAGCACATCACTCACCATGTTGTTTCTCTTCCCATCTACCCCGGGACAAAGCTCACCACTTGCGCTCATCACAGGTCAAGTGGGTTGCCAACTTTCGGACCCAATCCGGCAAATCAGGAACTTCGCCCGGTGCCCAGGAATACGCAGCAGAAAAAGAAAAGAGGGCACAGTTATGAAACTAGTTTTCGCCATAGGCGAAATTAAGAAGGTACGAAATGCACCATTTAAGAGTATAGTTCCATTCCTCCGGGAATGGCATAAGCTCCTCGGGGATAATGTCAGCGGTCCGCACTCGGACGAAGCGACTCATCCACCATCAGTCTCCATCTTCCTCATCATCAAAAATGAATGGCAGGGTCAATCGGCATCTCAAGGTTAAATAGGCCTCGATGGTGAAAGGGTCAGTGCAGCCTAACAAGATGATTGGGCGTAAATTCAAGCCCCGCCTTTGTTGATACCCAATTTTTCCCTATATATTTGCAATATGCAAAATACTTTCAAATAGCATATAAATTCATACATAATCATGTTCAAATGTTTTATTATTTTTCCATAATTTTTAAAGGGTTATACATCTATTTATTTCCCCTTTTCATCCATAAAATCCCGATAGTTATGTCAAAATTATTATTTTTTGATGATTCATTTATTGAATTTTATACTTATGCCAAAATATGGCTAAAGTAATTTTTACATATTTCTTACAATTTTATTTAGTATTTTTAAAAGCTAATTGCACATAATTGCAATATTAGCCTTTTAAGATTTAATTGTATTTTATATTCATAAATTAAGCCCTATATTTTTAAATTGTTATTTACATGTTGTGAATCATTTTAGCACTTTCAATGTATTTTCAGAAATTTATTTACTATTTTTATAATTTAAAAGGGGGAAAATTGGCTATTTAAATAATAGCCCATTTGTATTTCAATTCTAGCCTAAATTGAACCCCAATTCCCCATCCCAATTTTGAATTAAACCCAACCCTAGTCCAATTTTAACCGACCCAAACCCGGATCCCCACCTACCCCATTTAATTTGGATCGTTGATCATTCAGATCAACGGTCCCCATTCACCCTTCCTAAAATAAACCTAAACGACCCCTTACCCTAGCTCATTTCTCACCACCTGCCGCCTTGAATTCCTCTCCTCTCAATTCTCTTTGTAGCCTCACATAAACCCTATCCACCGCCAGCCTATTCCACCATAATTCCTTGCAATCCCTACTTAATCCATGGACTCCCATGGCTACTTGAGATGTGTATCGGCCTCCTATGTCTCCTGGGTGTTTGTTTCTATGATTTCATGGCCAGATCTCAAGGAGATCTGGTCAAGTCCTTGCTCAACAAACATCTTTGGTCTTTTTCCGGCTACCTTTGACCGTTCAAGTCAGATCCATGGCTTTTCTGTCTAGATCGGTAACTTTCAAAATCTTTCTCACTTTTTCGGGGTTCTCTGAAACCTTAACTTTAAGGTCTTTTGATTTTCTTTCAGATCTATCTTAGATCTATGCTTATTATGAACTTCTCAAGTATTTTCTCTATGGTTCTTCGATTTTCTTTCAAAATGACTCTTCATTTTTCAACGATTAGGGTTTCTTAAAACTCCTTTTAAAGATCTCTCCTTCGATTTTCAATATCGTTTATGATTTTACTATGTTCAAATGACTTGTTTATGCTTTCCTTCTATCTAATTCAGCATGTCGAAAACTCTAGGTCCTTTTGGTCTTATCTGAGTTCTGAAATTGTCCTTGTTTGTTTGAATGTATACTTGTTCGATTAAGTTCTTTGTTTCTGACTCTCTTTCCTTGTTTGACTTATCTGATTCTGAGTTCTTATCATCTCTTAAACTCGACTACTGTTGAAGCCTTAATTTCTTAAAAGAGTTTTCCCCGCTTATTACTATGAGTTTGTAAGTCTTTACTTGTTTTTGACTTTCTTACATGTTACTATGTTTTTCATCAATTTTCATTCTATGTGACTACTTGACCTTGTTGACTACTGTGCTTCGAGTAGATCTCTTTTACTACTAAATCCTAGCTAATTCCTGCTATTGTTGTATGTTTGTGTTGTTTATTTTGCCAATGTGTTTGGCATAGCTAATTCCTGCTATTTATATGTTGAAGTGCAGAATCATGTTTCTTTCTTGATTGATCTTGATTTTCCTCAATCTCACGACTGATTGCAAAGGGTTCCCTTATAGACCTTAATTTTTTTACTCATTTGTTTAAAATTAATTGATTCCTTTCCTTTACTGTGATGTTTGATCTTGCTGAACCCTTTCCTAAAACTAAGCATATATTGTACTTAGTCTCATTTATTTGCTTCATACTTTTACTGCCCCTTATATGGCAATAATCAATCTGTTCCAAAATGATTTCTTTCCTAAATTAACCCCGTTAGCATCCGTTAAGCAGTGATTCCTTAATTAAAGGGAATCACTTATGTTAATTGATTCTGATTGTGATTATTTCCATGTTTATGTTAAGACTTTACTTATTACCTTATTCTTCACTCGTTTTCAAAACTATAAATACCCTACCCCCTCTTCTTTCAAAGAGAAGAACAACTTGAGTTCAGAACACATACTTACACTCAAAAACTCTCTCCTTCTTTACTACTACTTGTGCTTTGTCTAGCCGGCTAAAAGCCAAGGCTAGACTATGGAATCTTGCTTGCTTTACCTTTCTGCACTTTGCTTCTCTACTTGTATGTCCTAGTTAATTTGTTAAGCCCCAACAACAACATGCTTCTTTAGTTGCTTCAGTATCTTTCACTCTTGCCTACTTCTACTCATGTTTCTGCAGTCAAGTTACATTATTAGCATGCTGTAATATGTTCCTTTTTCCCTTAGATTATTTATTCCCCTATGTGTGTTTTAAAGCATACTCTGTCTTATGAATCCCAAACCCCCATATATCCTCTATGTGTTTGTGTTCCTTTGACTGGTTTGTGGCCATGCCAGCATCAGCTATTACTGTGCATGACCAAATCAGACCCCAGCTGGGTTCAGGTGCTTACAGACAAATGTATCCCCAAAATCCCTTGACCCCTTTGAATGACTACTGATTCTTTGTAGTTTTGAGTTTTACTGCTTCTACTGATTTAAATCACCTCTGTCACTAATTGCTTTCAAAATGGACTGTTAGTCCAGGTTTTAAAAATAAATCTCCTTTTCAAACAATGTTCTGCACTTCCACTATATTCTTAGAATTTAGGTTCCGCCCCTCTTGTGTGAGCCTTGCCTTGGGACCCTTGATCTCCCTCTGAACTTGGACACATAAAGGCTGGTCTTTCCATATTACACTCATTCTATTTGGTTATGTAAATTTGGGTATGAGCACTGCCCGGGATCCCTTGAGGTCCTTAGGGAACTCTAACACACCCAGGTATGAGAAAAGGGCTTTGAAATATTGGTATTGAAGTGTTTTATTACATAACTCAAAGAGAAAGTCAAGACTAGGCTTCCTTTGGTTGTAATTTCTTATTTCTGCACTTCTTTTGTAATTCGATCATTTGATCTGTAATAATTTGTAAACAATTATGGGGTGATTAGTGTAAAAAGGGTGGGTTGTTGTATATAGTGGGTAAATTGGGTAGATAACATGCCTATAGGGTCTATTTTGATTCCAAATATGGTCCGTTAGATAACATGCCTATAGGATCTGCTTCAGTTTAAAATAAATTCTGCAAGCTTTACTTTCACAATTAGAAACAATGTCTATATGGTCTAAATGGCTTTACCAGTAGAGATCATGCCTATAGGGTTAAAAATCCGCTTTATAATTAGATATCATGCCTATAGGATGTAAAGTAATTGAAGTTCATTTTTTCATTACAGCATGTATCCAGATTCGTTTGCCTTATAGATCATGCCTATAAGTCCAAAGTCAGCTTTTAATAATTAGATATCATGCCTATAGGATTTAAAATCAGTTGTAATAGAAATCATGCCTATAAGGTCAAAAACCAGTTTAGTTAAAAATCGATTTGACTCGTGCCTGTCTGAATCAAATTAAATAACCTACTCTTTTCGTGTTAATCAATATCATTAGAATGCATGCCTATAAGATCCAAATCTCCTATGTAAAATTAACCACTGTGCTACTACATTCTTAATCAATATAGATATCATGCTCTTAGGACATCACCATTACGCCTAGGCAAGCCTTAGGTAATTACTTAAATAAAATTGGAACTGCCTTTGTAAATTACCAACTGCTACAACCAGCAGGCATGCCTGATTCAGACTTCTTTTCTGATGTTATACAATGAATATGGTTCCAACTCAAACTCTGCTTTAGGATTTTAAAATTTAGACTTTAACTGTGTTTAACTCATGCTATTTATATGAATTGTTTGCGGAGGTATATATGAGCCCTCTAATTGTTTACATGTTCCCCTCAAAATGCAGTCCTACGTGTTTTGTATGTCGCCTTAGCCTTTTTACCTTTAAACCTAAGAGTCAGACTAAAATCCTCCCTCTTATAAGAATGGTAGTCTTAAATTCCTCTGGGACTGATAAGAATGGGACGGGTAATAGCATGCAATAGTGGTCGAGACCGATCCGCGCTTTAATATCTAAACGGGGTGGGAAGGGTAGATATGTATATGATGACCGGTGTGCTAATACCACATGTATCCACTCTTTTGAGGAGTGTCATACCGGGTATTGCATTGAGACGATCCATATTATAAACAAACCTACGACCCTCTTTCATTTTTTACAAGCATGTCTAGCTTATAACTCTTTTTCCAAAACCCTGCCTTTTAATAATTGTTTGCACTTGTGTATTTAAACTTAAATCCCCTATTACTTGAGCCTTTTATTTGATTACTTGCTAATTGCACAAATTCACAAAAAACTATCTGGCCGAGAACCACACTAGTAGATCCTGAGGAGTGTCTAACACTTTCCCCTTAGGATAATTTCAAGCCCTTAACCAATCTGTAGTTATCAAACCTAGTTGTAAATGAACTCAATGGGTGTCCTAATGCGCCTTAAATCATTAGGTGGCGACTCTTCAAATACCCAATTCCCAAAAGGAATGAGTCATTATACCTCATAAATGTCAAAACTCGGACTCCTCTCTGTTGGAAAGGGGAGAAAAAGGGGGCGCGACAGCATGGCGACTCTGCTGGGGATCTTTAGGCTTTTACCATTTCAGATTGTTCTTGTGGATTTGTACCTCCTTTACGTGCAATTACTTGTTTAAATTTCTTTAAGCATTTCATTTCCCTTTCAACTGCAAAACTGACTTATCTTCTTTGTTTCCTTCCTTTATTGCTACTTTAAATCATGAAACTATTGTATTTATCACTTTCTTAATGTGCAAATACGTTCCAACATGTTTTAATTATTGCATAATCATGCTCAACATCATACTCTACTCGTGCCAAATAAATACCCTAGCAACGCTTTTAATGAGTGGTTGCGCTCTTCCTATATCATTATCCCCTAAATTCGGAAAGGCATATTTGCGGTAAAACTAGTCGATCATCGGTGCAGTCGACAGTTCCGTGCCTTCCCCTTGAGTTGTCTGCTCAAGGGTACCAGTCTAAAACCCCATAGAAACCTTACTTTGTTCAAATTGTGGATGTATCATGGTCTAACCCAGCCGGATCATTATGTGGACCAATTATGTTGTCCACCTAATGATCCTTTAAGATAGACTTGTCCAAAGTCCACTGGGTTTCCCTGAACCCAAATGGATATCACCACGTTCTGTGCATTTATTTGGAGAACTAAATGCCTCATGCTAATTGTTGGTATTAAATAGTCGAGTCTAGTGGGTGTAAGGGCCTAACCTTATTTGTCTTGCAGAAATATGAGGCACGAAGTCCCCAGATTCGGCATGGTCACCCACGTCCACCCAAGAGTGCTAGGCTGGTGGAGAGATTTACCCTCTAGTGACCAAACTCTCATCCGTAAATATCTGGGAAATCTACCATCCCTCCTGGAGATCCAACCTAACAACATGATCATAGAAGCTGCCACACTGTTTTGGGATTATGAAAGGATCATGTTCTGCTTAAGGGACATTGAAATGACGCCCTTGCTAGAGGAGATAGGAGGATAGGCCGGTCTAGTGTGGGAAACTCCGGGTTTGCTAATGCCTGAGAACCGCAAAGGCAGTAGTTTCCTCAAAATGATGGGTTTGAAGAACACAAAATTGACATGCCTGAAGGAATCATACATCCCTTTTGACTACTTGTATGAAAGGTTAGGTTACAACAAATCCTACCATACCTACTCTGACGAGTTTGTCATCACATCCTTGGGACATATCCATCGAAGGGTTTTCGTCTTCATGTTTTGTTTTCTAGGTCTGATCGTGTTTCCGATGAAGAAAGCAAGAATCCATACTAGGCTGGCTATGGTAACTAAGACCCTAATGGAAGGGATTGGTGGGCAGCCATTCAGCATCTTGCCCATGATCATTGCAGACTTATACCGAGCCTTGGAGAAGTGTCCACAAGGAGCAAAACACTTCGAAGGCTGCAATTTACTGCTTCAACTCTGCCTCATGGAACGTCTCCAAAAGGGAGAATACCGACAATAGATTCAACGAAGGGACTAGGATGATCACATCGCTTTCTATCATCCAAAGAAAATTAATTACATCCCTGATATGTTCGTTGTGCCTGAGAATGCCAAAGGATGGGTTGAGCTATTGGATAATCTGACTGAAGAACAAGTTCAATGGATGTTCGAATGGTTTCTGACCAAGGAGTTCATCGCCAGATCCAAAGGTGCACCTTTCCTGATACTGATTTGTTTGAGAGGAACATACCCTTATGTCCCTCTCCAAGTTATGAGGCAAGCTGGTAAGAAGCTAGTTAACCCAAGGTCGATAAGAGGAGTCATTTCCGAGCTGACTTCCAAAATGATGAAGTCCCTACAAGTGCCAAGCTCAGTATATGTGGCATTGTAAGATTTAATGGGTAGAGATACCATCGAACCAGACAGGTATCATGCTGGTTGTGCTCCTTTCCACTCAGGTTGGTTAGAAGACAATCGTGATGGTCTGGGACAGCCAGGGTTCGTTCGAGGTCACAGAATTATAGATGAAAATGACGAGGTGCAAGTCAAGTACAACCAACTGTGCAAAAGGAGGGGAACCCAAATATAGTACAACATGCATTAGCTATAAAGTATGGAGATGGGACGGCTAGATGTGATGCTTGGGCATAGGCCCTGGATAGGCTGGCCCTATCAGAGTTAGCCGTGTCCCTTTGGGAACTTCCCCTTCTTCTCTAGCCTCGACCTTCGTCTTCTTTGAACTGGGCCTCGACGATCCCCGAGGGAGGGGACTCGGTCGCGGATCCGCGTCCTCGGGGCCTCGAGGTATTCTTCCGAAGTGGCTTGATAGCGAGAAATTAAGTCCTCCGATTTCACCGCATAAATCCATCACCAAAGAAAAGCAAACCCGGTGGTATATACCCGAGGATGCCCTCACATTCAATGAAGAGACACCGAGACGTTGTCTCAACCTCACAAAGACGCACTGGTAATCTCATTCCTTGTAAATTCTTTTCAAATAAAACGAGTACTCGTGGATCCATGTAACTCGACCAACATTATAAGGTTGAGGGTGATAGAGTAGCTTGGGCTGCTTGACCAAATCGTGCTCTCCACTCGAGTCCTCAACAAATTCAACATGGAAAGTGAAACAACGAAATGAGAAATCACCCTCCCAGTCATCGTGGCCAACACAACCCAAAATGCCAAATTCCATATCATCGAAGGAGATATGAGGTACAACACCTTGTTCTGACGGTTGTGGATGCACTGCATGAGAGAAGTACCGTCCACTCTACACCAAATGATGAAATTCCTGACAAAGGATGGGATTAAGACTGTCTACGGGGAACATCATGTGACAAGGAAAATGTTTGCGATGCACGACGTGGCACCAGTACCAATACCTCTGCTCGCAAAAGAGTCGAAGGGAAATCAAGCCACACCTATGATTAAACCTGATTAAACAAAGTAAAGGGCCATATCGCGCCCTCATCTCAAGTAACTAGGACATATCAGGCCTCGTAACATTGCCGACACATCCCACACTAAGGTATAACCATCTCCCTTTTTATTTCATATTTCATACTAACCCTTATGTAGGCGCCCGACCGAAGCAGTCGAAGCGCTAACCTAGCTCGAAGACCTTAAGGTTTTAAAGCATCCGTTGCACTCTTTTCCTTCGACCAAGTTTTTATCCTGAAAGGGTTTTACCGGTAAGGTTTTTAACGAGGCAACACCTGCATGCTACCTAAGGAAGACTCAACAAGTATTCGAGGCTTCTTTTGCAATCAACCTCAAACACTGGGGGGCATCCCCCCGGAATACCATCCGCTCGAAAAAGCCAAGAAAAGCCAAATGGGTCCCAATAGGAAAATGATGTATCGGGCCAAACGGTCGAACGAACCGTGTCCAAATACCCAGGCCCCCGACAGCGAAAACATGCACACTTGTACCAAATAATTGAAGAATATCTTTTGTCAAAGCATCTCACACTCCAAAAGAATCTTTGCACCTCCATAAAAAAACTTCTCCGCCGAAAATGCCCCAAACACTCGGAGACTTGCGTCAACAATTCAACTTGTACAACCTCCGGGTCGGGACTCCAAGCTCATAAGCCCTCAATGAGGCAACATGAAAATAATGAAACATCTGCAAGGTCGAAAGTGCCCTGAATACTCAGGGACTGACATCAAAATCTCGAAAAACGCACGACCTCAGGGTCAGGATCTCCGAAATTATAAGCCCTCAATGAGGCAATACAAAATTTAGAAGTAACGGCTTAAGAGATAAAGTACCCTCGATGACTCGGTGACTGTCGCCAATCGCCATTCATTAGAAAACCCATGGCCTTAAGACCCCGAGCGCGCAGACTCGGTCACGTAAGACCTACATAAGGAAGCAACTATATCTGTAAGACCTCAAGCAAGGCATGAACCACCCTAGTACCAAATGACAGTATCTATAAGACCTCAAGCAAGGCATGAATAATACTTGGCCAAGTATCCAAAACTGTAAGACCTCAAAGGCATGTAACATTTGTAAGACCTTACTAAAGGCGTAAACCAGATCTCAAAGTTTCGGCTATATATCGAACTTGTAAGATCCTTAAAAAGGCATAACCTTGACATAGATGCCGAAACTATATCACTCGGGATGCAAAGGCTCCGGCCGAACACAAATGACTCTGGTCACAAGGTTGTACCAGCCAAACTAACGCGACTCAGGGACGCCCGACCATCACTACAAAATCACAAGCCTTCAATTACTTTGATTCCACTTCGAAAAGAACCGTTTAAATAGGCTACCCTCGATACAGGCAAAAGAGCTTCAACCATGTTATCTCTTAAACATCATCTTCGAGATACTCAACCTCCAAGCCAAAACCTCCCAAGGTGCTCGATCATCGCCATATAATGACTCACAATTGAGGTTTTTTATTAAGCCGTCGAAGTGTCAGGAAAACACTATTTATCCTTATCGAGGGAAACATAAAGCCTACATAAAAGGTCGCATCGATCAAACACGTAAGAGCCATTGTCGCTAGCCTAATGAGCCTCAGGGCCACACATATAAAAGGTCGCTTCGACCCAAGGCGTAAGAGCCACTGTCGCTATCCCACACAAATACAAAACTTGAGGGTCAAATAAGCTTGAGTCGTAACCCAATTCGGAGACTGAACCTAAAATAGTTAACTAAATATGCTTAAGAGTAAGGAGTAAGAACCATTGTCGCCAGCCCACACTAAAAGGCCGCATCGGCTTAAGGCGTAATAGCCATTGCCGCCAACCCACATAAAAGGTCACATCGACCAAGCGCGTAAGAGCCTACGGGCTAGCCTAATGAGCCCCAGGGCCATATCACGACTTTAAATGATTACTACCAACTCAAAGACCAGTTCACCTTTCCAAATTCAAGAGAGGAAGGGATACAAAAGAAATAAAGCCGCAAAGTTTTCTTTTATACATATATGTGAAAAAAACAATCTTCATCTACAAACATGCTTTGAAAATGCTACATACAGATGGAAGAATCTATGTGTCCCCCCCCCCCCCGGGGGGCTACGTCCTGCCGGCCTCATCTTCCATTTCTTCAGCATCGGGCAAAAGTAACCGAGCGTCACGCTCGTCCGCCTTCATCACTCCAACTCTTCCGAGATGGGGAAACCCCTAGCACGGATCTTCTCGAGTGTCTTTCTTCGAGATTTGCAGTGAGCGTATTCATGAACCCTCTCTTCGCAGTCAAGGATCCTTCTCAGCTTAGCTTGTACATCATTAACATCCTTTGAATAGGTCTCCATCGCCTGGTCGGCCTTAGTTCGGCTTATTCTAGCTTCTTCCCGGGCATCAACGATCTCATCCCTGACCTTCGAAAGCTCGGACTCGAGCTTCGCAATCATTTCTATCTAAACTGAAGCATTATGACGAACTAAGAAAAGTTGAGCTTCCAAAGCAGGAACTTTAGCTAGATCGTCCTTCCCCTCTAAAGCCAGAGCCTCTGCCCAAGATTTTAGCTCATCATGCTCATGCCTGGCATGGCCAACTTCATCCCGAAGGTGCTACAAGGCCTCCGTCTTTCTATGCAACTGAAATAAATGAAGTGTTAGCCTCGAAAACTAGAAGGCGGATTGCACGCTCACTCGGAATAGAAAATTACCTGCTCTTTCAAGTAGCTCTCATAATTCAAGCTTCGGCCTACCTCATAACGCAAGTATACCAACTCGACCTCCTTTTCATCAGAAAGGAGCCTAAGGGATCTCTCCTCATCCAGAGCTTCCCACAGCCTGGCTGCATGATGAAGCAACCCAGACTTAAGCTTGTCGAAGGCCTGCAAAAGAAAACCTAGTAAGGAAGGGAAGGCACGAAGCCCGAAAGGCCTATGAAAAAAACTCACCATAAAGTGAAGCCGCTAGGCTTCCTCGAAGGCCAAGCGCACACGTGCCAATCCAGTTGCTTCAGCCCTGAAAGAGTTGACTCTGGTTGAAGCATGGTTGCTCGGTGTATGCGACCCCGAGTTTCAAGTATCTCCCAAAGTACTGTCAACGGAAAAAGAAGGCGACAACAATGGAGATACCCTCCCTCCAGAACCAGGTTCCACGGACAGGGCAGGCTTGGACAATGCTTCCGCTACGAAGCCCCAATCCAGTTTTGCCTTACTTTGAATGTCATCGCCCTGTAAAACCATCTCTTGATTATTGTTGTCATTCTTTAGCCTGAAAGCTGGCAACCCTTTCCCCTCTCCAGAGGAGTGCGTCCTCGTCTCGAACGGCTCTTCTATGCCTTTGATGGCAAGATTAGTACGCATAAAGGGAAAATGACTATCCAAATGAAGGAAGAGAGAGAAAATAAAAGCACATCACTCACCATGTTGTTTCGCTTCCCATCTAACCCGGGACAAAGCACACCACTTGCGCTCATCACAGGTCGAGTGGGTTGCCAACTTTCGGACCCAATCCGGCAAATCAAGAACTTCGCCCGGTGCCCAGGAAACCGCTGCAGAAAAAGAAAATAGGGCACAGTTATGAAACAAGTTTTCACCATAGGCGAAATTGAGAAGGCACGAAGTGCACCACTTACGTGTATAGTTCCATTCCTCAGGGAATGGCATAAGCTCCTCGGGATAATGTCAGCGGTCCGCAGTCGGACGAAGTGACTCATCCACCATCGGTCTCCATCTTCCTCATCATCAACAATGAAGGGCGTGGTCAATCGGCATCGCAAGGTTAAACAGACCTCGATGGTGAAAGGTCCAGTGCAGCCTAACAAGATGACTGGGCATAAATTCAAGCCCCGCCTTTGTTGATACCCAATTTTTCCCTATATATTTACAATATGCAAAATACTTTCAAAATAGCATATAAATGCATACATATTCATGTCCAAATGTTTTATTATTTTTCCATAATTTTTTAAACGGTTTTAAATCTATTTATTTCCCTTTTTCATCCATAAAATCACTATAATTATGTCAAAATTATTATTTTTTGATGATTCATTTATTGAATTTTTATACTTATGCCAAAATATGGCTAAGGTAATTTTTACATATTTTTTACAATTTTATTTAGTCTTTTTAAAAGCTAATTGCATATAATTGCAATATTAGCCTTATAAGATTTAATTGTGTTTTATATTCATAAATTAAGCCCTATATTTATAAATTGTTATTTACATGTTGTGAATCATTATAGCACTTTCAATGTATTTTCAGAAATTTATTTACTATTTTTTATAATTTAAAAGGGGGAAAATTGACTATTTAAATAATAGCCCATTTGTATTTCAATTCTAACCTAAATTGAACCCCAATTCCCCATACCAATTTTGAATTAAATCCAACCCTAGTCCAATTTTAACCGACCTAAACCCGCATCTCCACCTACCCCATTTAATCTGGACCATTGATCATTCAGATCAACGGTCCCCATTCACCCTTCCTAAAATAAACCTAAACGACCCCTTACTCTAACTCATTTATCACCACACGCCGCCTTGAATTCCTCTCCTCTCAATTATCTCTGCAGCCTCACATAAACCCTAGCCGCCGCCACCCAATTCCACCCTAATTCCTTGCAATCCCTACCTAATCCATGGACTCTCATGGCTGCTTGAGATGTGTATCGGCCTCTTATGGCTCTTGGGTGTTTGTTTCTATGATTTGATGGCCAGATCTCAAGGATCTGGTCCAGTCCTTGCTCAACCGACATCTCTGGTCTTTTTCGGCTACCTTTGACCATTCAAGTCATATCCACGACTTTTCTATCTAGATCGGTAACTTTCAAAGTCTTTCTCACTTTTTCGGGGTTCTCTGAAACCCTATCTTTAAGGTCTTTTGATTTTCTTTCAGATCTATCTTAGATATGTGCTTATTACGAACTTCTCAAGTGTTTTTTCTATGGTTCTTTGATTTTCTTTCAAAATGGCTCTTTATTTTTCAACAATTAGGGTTTCTTAAAACTCTTTTTAAAGATCTCTCCTTTGATTTTCAGCATCGTTTATGATTTTACTATGTTCAAACAACTTGTTTACGCTTTCCTTCTACCTAATTCAGCATGTTGAAAACCCTAAGTCCTTTTGGTCTTATCCGAGTTCTGAAACTGTCCTTGTTTGTTTGAATGTATACTTGTTCGATTAAGTTCTTTGTTTCTGACTCTCTTTTCCTTGTTTGACTTATTTGATTCTAAGTTCTTATTATCTCTTAAACTCGACTACTGTTGAAGCCCTAATTTCTTAAAAGAGTTTTCCTCGCTTATTACTATGAGTTTGTAGGTCTTTACTTGTTTCTGACTTTCTTACTTGTTACTATGTTTTTCTTCAATTTTGATTCTATGTGACTACTTAACCTTGTTGACTACTGTGCTTTGATTAGATCTCTTTTACTAGTAAATGCTAGCTTATTCCTGCTACTGCTGTATGTTTGTGTTGTTTCTTTTGCCAATGTATTTGGCCTTGCATGTCTGATACTTCCGTTCATTCTATTTATATGTTGAAGTGCAGAATCATGTTTATTTCTTGATTGATCTTGATTTTCCTCAATCTCACGACTGATTGCAAAGGGTTCCCTTATAGACCTTAATTTTTTTACTCATTTGTTTAAAATTAATTGATTCCTTTCATTTACTGTGATGTTTGATCTTGCTGAACCCTTTCCTAAAACTAAGCATATATTGTACTTAGTCTCATTTATTTGCTTCATACTTTTACTGCCCCTTATATGGCAATAATCAATCTGTCCCAAAATGATTTCTTTCCTAAATTAACCCCGTTAGTATCCGTTAAGCAGTGATTCCTTAATTAAAGGGAATCACTTATGTTAATTGATTCTGATTGTGATTATTTCCATGTTTGTGTTAAGACTTTACTTATTACCTTATTCTTTACTCGTTTTCAAAACTGTAAATACCCTACCCCCTCTTCTTTCAAAGAGAAGAACAACTTGAGTTCAGAACACATACTTACACTCAAAAACTCTCTCCTTCTTTACTACTACTTGTGCTTTGTCTAGCCGGCTAAAAGCCAAGGCTAGACTATGGAATCTTGCTTGCTTTACCTTTCTGCACTTTGCTTCTCTACTTGTATGTCCTAGTTAATTTGTTAAGCCCCAACAACAACATGCTTCTTTAGTTGCTTCAGTATCTTTCACTCTTGCCTACTTCTACTCATGTTTCTGCAGTCAAGTTACATTATTAGCATGCTGTAATATGTTCCTTTTTCCCTTAGATTATTTATTCCCCTATGTGTGTTTTAAAGCATACTCTGTCTTATGAATCCCAAACCCCCATATATCCTCTATGTGTTTGTGTTCCTTTGACTGGTTTGTGGCCATGCCAGCATCAGCTATTACTGTGCATGACCAAATCAGACCCCAGCTGGGTTCAGGTGCTTACAGACAAATGTATCCCCAAAATCCCTTGACCCCTTTGAATGACTACTGATTCTTTGTAGTTTTGAGTTTTACTGCTACTACTGATTTAAATCACCTCTGTCACTAATTGCTTTCAAAATGGACTGTTAGTCCAGGTTTTAAAAATAAATCTCCTTTTCAAACAATGTTCTGCACTTCCACTATAATCTTAGAATTTAGGTTCCGCCCCTCTTGTGTGAGCCTTGCCTTGGGACCCTTGATCTCCCTCTGAACTTGGACACATAAAGGCTGGTCTTTCCATATTGCACTCATTCTATTTGGTTATGTAAATTTGGGTATGAGCACTGCCCGGGATCCCTTGAGGTCCTCAGGGAACTCTAACACACCCAGGTATGAGAAAAAGGCTTTGAAATATTGGCATTGAAGTGGTTCATTGCATAACTCAAAGAGGAAGTCAAGATCAGGCTTCCTTTGGTTGTAATTTCTTATTTCTGCACTTCTTTTGTAATTTGATCATTTGGTCAGTAATAATTTGTAAACAATTATGGGGTGATTAGTGTGAAAAAGGGTGGGTAGTTGTATATAGTGGGTAAATTGGGTAGATAACATGCCTATAGGGTCTATTTTGATTCCAAATATGGTCCGTTACATAACATGCCTATAGGATCTGCTTCGATTTAATATAAATTCTGCAAGCTTTACTTTCACAACTAGAAACCATGTCCATAGGGTCTAAATGGATTTAACAGTAGAGATCATGCCTATAGGGTTAAAAATCCGCTTTATAATTAGATATCATGCCTATAGGATGTAACGTAATTGAAGTTCAATTTTTCATTACAGCATGTATCCAGATTCGTTTCCCTTAGAGATCATGCCTATAAGTCCAAAGACAGCTTTTAATAATTAGATATTATGCCTATAGGATTTAAAATTAACTATAATATAAATCATGCCTATAAGGTCAAAAACCAGTTTAGTTAAAAATCGATTTGACTCGTGCCTGTCTGAATCAGATTAAATAACCTACTCTTTTCGTGTTAATCAATATCATTAGAATGCATGCCTATAGGATCCAAATCGCCTATGTAAAATCAACCACTGTGCTACTACATTCTTAATCAATATAGATATCATGCTCATAGGACATCACCATTACGCCTAGGCAAGCCTTAGGTATTTACTTAAATAAAATTGGAACTACTTTTGTAAATTACCAACTGCTACAACCAGCAGGCATGCCTGATTCAGACTTCTTTTCTGAGTTATACAATGAATCTAGTTTTGACTCAAACTCTGCTTTAGGATTTTAAAATTCAAACCTTAACTGTGTTTAAGTCATGCTATTAATTTAAATTATTTGCGGAGGTATACATGAGCCCCCTAATTGTTTACATGTTCCCCTCAAAATGCAGTCCTACGTGTTTTGTATGTCGCCTTAGCCTTTTTACCTTTAAACCTAAGAGTCAACTTAAAATCCTCCCTCGTAAAAGAATAGTAGTCTTAAATTCCTCTGAGACTGATAAGAATGGGACGGGTAATAGCATGCAATAGAGGTCGACACCGATCTACACTTTAATAACTTAACAGGGTGGGAAGGGTAGATATATATATGATGACCTGTGTTCTAATACCACGTGTATCCCCTCTTCTGAGGAGTGTCATACCGGGTATTGCATTGAGACGATCCATATTATAAACAAACCTAGGACCCCCTTTCATTTTTTACAAGCATGTCTAGCTTATAACTCTTTTTCCAAAACCCTGTCTTTTAATAATTGTTTGCACTTGTGTATTTAAACTTAAATCCCCTATTACTTAAGCCTTTTATTTGATTACTTGCTAATTGCACAAATTCACAAAAGACTATCTGTCCTGGAACCACACTAGTGGATCCTGAGGGGTGTCTAATACCTTCCCCTTAGGATAATTTCAAGCTCTTAACCAATATCTGGTTATCAAACCTAGTTGTAAATGAACTCAATGGGTGTCCTAATGCACCTTAAATAATTAGGTGGAAACTCTTCAAATACCCAATTCCCAAAAGGAACGAGTCATTATACCCCATAAATGTCGAAATCCGGCCTCCTCTACATTAGAAAGGGGGGAAAAAAGGGGGCGCGACAGCATGACGACTCTGCTGGGGATCTTTAGGCTTTTACCATTTCAGATTGTTCTTGTGAATTTATACCTCCCTTATGTGCAATTACTTGTTTAAATTTCTTTAAGCATTTAATTTCCCTTTCAACTGCAAAACTGACTTATCTTCTTTGTTTCCTTCCTTTATTGCTACTTTAAATCATGAAACTATTGTATTTATCACTTTCTTAACGTGAAAATACGTGCCAACATATTTTAATTATTGCATAATCATGCTCAACATCATACTCTACTCGTGCCAAATAAATACCATAGCAACGCTTTTAATGAGTGGTTGTGCACTTCCTATATCATTACCCCCTAAATTCGGAAAGGCATATTTGCGGTAAAACTAGACGATCAGCGGTGCAGTCGATAGTTCCGTGCCTTCCCCCTTGAGTTGTCTGCTCAAGGGTACCAGTCTAAAACCCCATAGAAACCTTACTTTGTTCAAATTGTGGATGCATCATTGTCAAACCTAGTCGGATCATTACATGGAGCAGTTATGTTGTCCACATAATGATCCTTAAAGATAGCCTTGTCCAAAGTCCACTGGATTTCCCTGAACCAAAATGGATATCACCAAGTTCTGTGCATTTATTTGGAGAACTAAATGCTTCTTGCTAATTGTTGGTATTAAATAGTCGAGTCTGGTGGGGGTAAAGGCCTAACCTTATCTGTCTTGCAAAAATATGAGGCACGAAGTCCCCAGATTCGGCATGGTCACCCACGTCCACCCAAGATTGCTAAGATGGTGGAGAGATTTACCCTCCAGTGACCAAACTCTCATCCACAAATATCTGGGAAATCTACCATCCCTCCTGGAGATCCAACCTAACAACATGATCATAGAAGCTGCCAAACTATTTTGGGATTGTTAAAGGGCCGTGTTCTGCTTAGGGGACATTGAAATGATGCCCTTGCTAGAGGATATAGGAGGACTGGCCAGTCTAGTGTGGGAAACTCTGGGTTTGCTAATGCCTGAGAACCACAAAGGTAGGGGTTTCCTCAAAATGATGGGTTTGAAGAGGAACACAGAATTAACATGCCTAAAGGAATCATACATCCCTTTTGACTACTTGTATGAAAGGTTCGGTCACAACAAATCCTATTGTACCTACCCTGACGAGTTTACCATCACATCCTTGGGACACATCTATCGAAGGGTTTTCGTCTTCATGTTTTGTTTCCTGGGTCTGATCGTGTTTCCGATGAAGAAAGCAAGAATCCATACTAGGCTGGCTATGGTAACTAAGACCCTAATGGAAGGGATTGGTGGGCAGCCATTCAGCATCTTGCCCATGATCATTGAAGACATATACCGAGCCTTGGAGAAGTGTCTACAAGGAGCAAAACACTTCGAAGGCTGCAATTTACTGCTTCAACTCTGGCTCATAGAACATCTCTAAAAGGGAGAATACCGACAAGAGATTCAATGAAGGGACTAGGATGATCACATCGATTTCCATCATCCAAAGCGAATTAATTACATCCCTGATATGTTCGCTCAACCTAAGAATGCCAACGGATGGGTTGAGCTATTGGATAATCTGACTGAAGAATAGGTTCAATGGATGTTCAAATGGTTTCTGACCGAGGAGTTCATCGCCCGATCCAGTGGTGCACCTTTCCTGATACTGATTGGTCTTTGAGGAACATACCCTTATGTCCTTCTTCGAGTTATGAGGCAAGTTGGTAGGAAGCAAGTTATACCCAGGGTCGACAAGATGAGTCATTTCCGAGTTGACTTCCAAAATGATGATAGTCCCTACAAGTGCCAAGCTCAGTAAATGTGGCATTGCAAGATCACAATAGGTAGAGATACCATTGAACCAGACAGGTATCATGCTGGTTGTGCTCCTTTCTACTTAGGTTGGTTAGAAGACAATCATGATGGTCTGGTCCAGCCAGTGTTCGTTCGAGGTCACAGAATTATAGATAAAAAGGCCGAGGCGCAGGTCAAGTACAACCAACTGCGCAAAAGGATCCGTGAATGCGGGAGCGAACACCGCGGGATACAAGTCCAACCACAAGCTGATTGAGGAATGGAAGGACATGGTTTTCAGTGCCTACAAAAGGTTAGGAAACTTGGAGCGATGCATAGTAGAACTGGAGAGAAATTTTCTCATGAGGGCCGAAGATTGTCAAAATGTTGAAGGGACCGAAGGCGGACATTTAGCCAGACCATACCTGTTGCTGGGACTACGTAAGTTGGAGAAGCTATTTGACGTAGACAAGGATGCCAAATTTGGGGAAGGTCCTTCTGGGACCAAGTAGATAAGAGTTTATCTTTTCGCTTTATAAATGTAATAAGGCCAATGGCCATTAGTGACTTTTATTTCCTATTTATTTAGTGTCGATTTGGGATTCGTCTTATTTTTATCAATGAAATGAGGCATTTAGCATTCTAAGTTCTCCAAACAAATTTCTCGCTATGCCTACCTCGGGCACAAAGAGGTCCCCAAATTAGGACACAATTTACATTCCCGCACTACGTGTTTAAATATTGCAATACTTTTTATGATCCTCACTAACTTGGTTACCATTTTGTTTTTATTCTTTATTTTTGTTTTTGTTATTCCCCTCCCCAAAAGGGTAGTTCGTGCACTCTGGCATCATCATCTTATTCCACAAGATCCAAGGGCCCTCCACCCACTCCTCCTCTTAGTCTTGTCAAAAACAAGAACAAAAGCAAGATGGAAGTTCCGAACAATGTCAGGAAGGAGAATCCAACTGAATGGGTAGAGGCCACTAATGGCCATAGTACTCAGGTTCCTAAGGACAATGTGTCACAACTAGAATAGAAGTTGCTGAAATTCCAAGAAGAGCTCGATCAGGTTCGAAATCTAGCAAACCTGTCATTTTCCCTCAGCACCCCAGATATCAACTTTCCCAACACTCAAAACCCTACACCTCCTCAATATATCCTAGAGCAACAGAATCATCCCGCTCCTCACCATCACACTGTTCACCAAAGACCCAATGCAACACCTGCCATATCCTAAACAATACTCCACTATTCATCCTAGAACCTCAAAACTCTACAAATGACAATTTTCACACCCACACACTATGCCATCATAACACTTCTATCTACGTGGAGACCATGCCACACTCCACCCAACCTATCTCCAGCACACCTTAGTCTGATGAAAAGGATCTGCTTATCAGGAACCTGGCTGAGGAACTTAAGAAATTAACTAGCCGGATTCAGGGCGTTGAGGGAAGTAAATGAATCAAGGGGCTGAAATATGAGGATCTTTGCATACAACCCAATGTCGAACTACCCGAGGTGTACAAACCTCCTAAGTTTGAAATGTTTGATGGTACAGGTGATCCAAGAGTCCATCTGAGGACATACTATGAAAAGCTGGTTGGATTAGGGAAAGACGAGAGAGTCTACATGAAGCTGTTCATAAGGAGCTTGAAAGGAGATGCGTTGTCTTGGTACATGAGCTAAGATCCAAAGAAGTGGTCAAGCTGGGTAGGCATGGCATCTGACTTTATGGACAGGTTCAGGTTTAATACAGAGACTACACAAGACGCGTTCTATATTCAGAATCTAAAGAAGAAGCCCACAAAGACGTTTCACGAGTATGCTACTTGCTGGAGGTCCGAAGCTGCTAAGGTCAGACCTGCCTTAGAAGAGGAACAAATGAACAAGTTCTTTGTCCGGGCTTAGGACCTGCAATATTATGAACGGCTGATGATGATTGAGAATGACAAATTCTCCGACATTATCAAACTGGGTGAGATAATTGAAGAAGGTATCAAGAGCGGTATGGTTACAAACTTCGAGGCATTGCAAGCTACAAATAAGGCCTTACAATCCGGTGGTGTGTCCAAGAAAAGGGACGTAGGGGCCGTGGTTTTTGTACAAAGGACCAAATCTCCCCTCAAATACCAAAGTATCCAACACCTCCACTCACATACTAGCCAACTCCAAATTACCAAGCACCTTCACCCTCATACCAAGCTCCACCACCAACTTATCAATCACCTCCACCTCCTACATATCAACCTGCCTCACCTAGATACTCCCAACCCGCGCATGTCTACCAAACCTATAATGCTCAACCATCCCACTATCAATTACCTCCCGCACGCCAAAACTTCCCTAGACCTCAACCTAATTTTGATCGCAGACCTCCAAAACAATATACAGCCATCGCTAAACCCATTGACTAGTTGTATGAGAGACTCAAAGTTGTTGGTTATGTCACCACATCCCTGCTGCAACCCTTGAGAATCCTTCCCTATGGGTTAACCCAAACAAATCATGTGCATACCATTCCGGCATGAAGAGGTCCACCATCGGTAAGATTGTTCTATGCTTACAAATGGGACCAACATGGTTCGATGTCAATTTCAAGGTGATAGACGTGCCAGCATCTTACAACTTACTGCTAGGATGACCATGGATTCATGCCTCTGGGGCCGTAGCATCAACACTACATCAGGCAATAAAATTCAAATGTAATCACCAGGAAGTGATCATTCACGGTGATGGTAGCAACCCTATATACAATCGTCAGACGATTCATGCGATCGAGGGAAGAAGGAAGCTGAGTGGATAGACTTACCACCATATCGAACGGGTCAATGCTATTGACAAAGACAAATGGTTGGATAACAAAATCAAGAGTATACTGAATTGGAGTGGGTATGAACCTGGCAAGCAGCTCGGCAACAAACCTCCAAGGAATCGCTAAGCCCATAAAACTCAAGAAACATGGCAGTACTTTCAGTCTGGGATATGAATATACCTGGGAAGAATTTAACAATTGGTCGCCACCATGGCGCGGTCCTTACTATCCACTGGAGCAGCCAATACCACGTCTGGAGCAAACTTTCTAACAGGCCGACATTGTTTATGGGTCAGATGAAGAAGAAGCACTGGCAGCGGTGAAGAACTTGTTCCTAGAGGACAACGACATGGACTGTTGTGTTGTTCTCAAGGAGGAGGGGGAGGAAGGCCCTTCCATATAGGCTGTAAGCAGAGGTCCACATCTTAATAAATGGACCATCAGGACAACCAAAGCCCGACGAGCCTCGGGTCAAAGCTAAAACAAGCATTATCTATTATTTTTGCTAAATGATTTTCTTTTCGCATTTTCAATTCCCGCAATAAGATCTTCAATGCTCAAAACAGTTATGCAATTTATCAAAGCATTTTGACTTTTCTTATAAATCATCACTCATTATCGTTTTCTCTCATTACTTTACTCATACAACACTACTATTACTTATCTTGATAAACTAATGAATGTGACATGCAATGATACAACGCAACGAATGGACATTGATTCGGAGGAAGATGACATACCTAACGAGATTGTCAAAGAAGTTGAGAATTTTGAGAACAGACCTAAGTCCAACCTGGACGAGACCAAAATTGTTAACCTGGGAGACACAGAAAACATTGAGGAAACACGAATCAGCGTTCTCCTACCACCATCAGAAAAGAAAAAACACACGGAATTTCTAAAGGAATATGAGGACATATTCGCCTGGTCGTATGGTGACATGACTAGACTGAGTACGTCTATTGTGGGCGCACAAACTACCGACCGATCCAACATGTCCGCCGGTAAAGCAAAAGCTGAGAAAGTTCAAGCCTGATATGAGTCTGAAAATAAAGAAAGAGGTCACCAAGCAGGTCAAATCTAAGGTTCTTATGATAGTAGAATACCTGACATGGTTAGCCAACATTGTACCAGTGCCAAAGAAGGACGGGAAGGTCAGGGTCTGTGTTGACTATTAGGATCTCAACCGGGCTAGTCTAAAAGACGACTTCCCTTTGCCAAGTATACACATCCTGATTGACAATTGTGCCAAGCATGAGCTGCAGTCATTTGTAGATTGCTTCGCTAGTTATCTTCAGATTTGTATGGATGAAGAAGATACTGAGAAAATGGCTTTCATTACGCCGTGAGGAATGTACTGTTACAAGATGATGTCGTTTGACCTGACGAATGTAGGGGCCACCTACATGAGGGCCATGACTACCATTTTCCATGATATGATACACAAGGAGATAGAGGTATATGTAGATGAGTTATCATCAAATCCAAGAAGGCCACTGATCACATGGAAGATCTGAGGAAGTTCTTCAATGGATTGCGAAGGTACAACCTGAAACTGAATCCTGCCAAGTGCACATTTGTGGTTCATACTGGGAAATTGCTTGGGTTTATTATGAGTCGCCAAGGAATAGAACTGGATCCATCAAAAGTCAAAGCCATTCAAGAATTGCCACCACCAAAAAACAAGAAGGATGTGACGTGTTTCTTGGGAAGGCTAAACTACATAAGTTGATTCATAACATAGTCTACAGTTATTTGTGAGCCAATATTTAAGATGTTGAAGAAGGACGCCGCTACCAAATGGACTGATGACTGCCAAAAGGCCTTCAACAGAATCAAGGAATACTTGTCAACACCATCAGTCTTAGTCCCGCCCGAGCCAGGTAGACCCTTATTTCTCTACCTTGTAGTGTTGGATGGAGCTTTCGGCTGCGTCCTGGGGTAGCATGATGAAACAGGGAAGAAGGAACAAGCCATTTATTACCTCAGTAAGAAGTTCACCCCGTACGAGGCCCGGTATTCTCTGTTAGAGCGCACCTGTTGTGCTTTGACCATGGGTAGCTCAAAAGGTGAGGCATTACTTCTGTGCCTATACTACATATCTCATATCAAGGATGGATCTTTTGAAGTACATCTTTTAGAAGCCCATGCCCACTAGCAAGCTAGCCAAGTGGCAAATCCTATTGAGTAAGTTTGATATTGTCTATGTAACTCAGAAAGCGGTAAAGGGACAAGCACTAGCGGACCACCTCGCTGAGAATCCCGTGGATGGAGAATACAAACCCCTGAAAACATATTTTCCTGATGAAGAGGTATCATTCATAGGAGAAGACATTACGAAATCCTATGATGGTTGGAGAATGTTTTTTGATGGAGCTGCAAATTTCAAAGTAGTTGGCATATGAGTAGTCCTAGTACTAGAAACCGGTCAGCATTATCCGGTGTCTACCAAACTTGGTTCCCGTGCACCAACAATATGGCCGAGTATGAAACCAGCACCTTAGGACTCAAAATGGCCATTGACATGAACATTCAAGAGTTTCTAGTAATTGGAGATTCAGACCTACTTATACATCAGGTGCAAGAAGAATGGGCAACCAAGAACTACAAAATACTCCTGTATTAGTATCATGTACAGGAATTGAGAAAGAGGTTCACGTTCCAACATGTTCCTAGAGTCCAGAATGAGTTCGCTGATGCATTGGCTACCCTGTCATCTATGATACAGCACCTAGACAAGAATTTCATTGATCCCATTCAAGTAAATATCCATGATCAGCCGACTTATTGCGCCCATATTGAAGAAGAGGCGGGCGGAAAGCCTTGGTTTCATGATATCAAGGAATATTTGGCAAAAGGAGAGTACCCAGAGCTTGCAAATCCTACTCAGAAACACACACTTCGGAGATTGTCCAACAACTTCTTTCACAGTGAAAGAATCCTGTATAAGAGGACTCCCAATTTGGGATTACTAAGGTGTGTCGACGCAAAGGAAGCATCCAAGCTACTAGAGGAAATTCATGCTGGGACCTGCGGTCCACATATGAACGGTTTTGTCCTAGAAAAGAAGATACTTCGGGTTGGTTACTTTTGGATGACCATGGAAACGGACTACATCCAGTATGTTCAGAAATGCCACCACTGTCAGATACATATAGACATGATAAAGGTACCTTCAAATGAGCTTAATGCAACAAGCTCACCATGGTCGTTCGCCGCTTGGGGGTGGATGTTATTGGACCAATCGAGCCTGCCTCTTCCAATGGACAGAGGTTTATCCTGGTAGCCATAGACTATTTCACCAAGTGGGTAGAAGCAGCATCTTATAGAGCACTGACTAAGAAAGTTGTGGCAGACTTTCTCCGTGACCGCATTATTTGCCAATTCGGGATTCCAGAGTCAATCATTACTGATAATGGCCCAACCTCAATAGCGACTTGATGAAAGCTATGTGTGAATCTTTCAAGATCAGACACAAGAATTCCATAGCCTATAGGCCTCAAATGAATGGAGTTGTAGAATCCACCAACAAGAACATCAAGAAGATATTGAGGAAAATGATAGAAAAGCATAAACAATGGCATGGGAAGTAGTCATTTTCTCTATTGGGGTATTGCACCATAGTCCGCACATCAACCGGGTCAACCCCCTTATATGCTGGTTTATGGTACAGAGGCTGTCATTCCCGTTGAGGTAGAAATTCCTTCCCTAAGGGTCATACAAGAAGTTGAGCTCGACGACTCGGAGTGGGTAAAAAGTAATTATGAGCAACTAGCCCATATAGACGGAAAGAGAATGAATGCAGTTTGCCATGGTCAACTCTATCGGAATAGAATGTCCAGAGCCTTCAACAAAAGAGTCAAGCCAAGAGAGTTCACACTGGGGTAGCGGGTGTTAAAGAAATTTTTTTCGCATCAAGATGAAGCCAAAGGGAAGTTCTCTCCCAACTGGCAGGGTCCATACATGGTTCACCGTGTTCTAACAGGAGGAGCCATCATACTTGCAGAAATGGACTGAGAAGTCTGGCCAAAGCCGATTAATTCAGATGCAGTCAAGCGTTACTATGTGTAAGTTTTATGCTTCCCTTATATGATGTAAATTGAATTAAGAGGGAATATGTAGGCAGCCCTATGGATTCGGTCACAATTCAATAAAATTTTCAGTTTCCCCCTTAATTGGAAACTGGGGCAGAATTTTGAGGAGGACCCTTAAAATTCTGAAGTAATATCAGCCGATCATTGCGCAAGAAATAGTCAGAAACATCAACCCAATAAACTGGGGCAGAATTTTGAGGAGGACCCTCAAAATGCCATAGCAAGAGAGGTTGCAATGCCCCCAACCACGTCACAGTCATCGGTTTATCTAAAAGATATTTTTGATTATACACTTACGTCATATCTTTACAAAATCATGCATGTTTATTATCAAAACTGCTTTGTTTAGCAATGCTACCCTAATGACACAGACAGTATCACCAGATCAAAGCCAAGCAAGTCAAGCAAAGCCAGCGGGGATACGAACTGACCTTCCCCTTTACAAAACTCATGATTTTTCTTTGGATGTAGGCACTAGGATTGCGAAATCATTAAACCTACTATACACCCATGGGACAAACATTATTCAGGAATACAACTCTCAGAATCGTTGAACTTACCAACATTTTCTATCTGCACACACCAGTGATGTTCTGTCTATGACAATACTCTCAGTAATCACAATATCACAATCTCCTATTAGCTAAGAAAGCTCTACTATCATTCGTTATTCATTTTGCATAAGGTCACCATTCTGCCTTCCAAGACTAAACATTGTCTCCATTTGCATTCTTACACAAGGCTACTATTCTGCCTTCCAATCTACATAAGGCTACATTTCTGCCTTCTGAGACTAAACACTGTCTCCATCTACATTCTTGCATAAGGCTACTATTTTGCCTTCTAATCTGCATAAGGCTAACTTTCTTCCTTCCGAGACTAAATGTTGTCTCCATCTGCATTCTTGCATAAGGCTACCATGCTGCCTTCCGAGACTAAACGATGTCTCCATCTGCATTCTTTTATAAGGCTATTATTCTGCTTTCCAATCTGTATAAGGCTACCTTTCTGCCTTTCGAGACTAAACGTTGTCTTCATCTGCATTCTTGCATAAGGCTACTATTCTGCCTTCCAATCTGCATAAGGCTAACTTTCTGCCTTCTAAGGCTAAACGTTGTCTCCATCTATATTCTTGCATAAGGCTACCATTCTGCCTTGCGAGACTAAACATTGTCTCCATCTTCATTTGCATTGCATAAGGCTACTATTCTGCCTTCCGAAACTAAATGTTGTCTCCATATGTATCTTGCATAATGCTATCATTCTGCCTTCCGAGGTTAAGCTCTACCTCTCTCTACATTTGCATCTTTGCATAAGGTTTTCACTCTACCTTTCGAGGCTAAGCTTTGCCTCTAGTTTTCATCGAAATTAAGCGCCACCTCAAGCACTATTTATTTCGCTTTTCTTACGGGCTAAGATTTGCCCTTCGATTCGCAATACTAAGCTATGTTTCATTGTAGGTAAACCGGCGAGCAACGGCCATCCCGGCAGGATCGATCCCGCTCTAGTCCCCGAAGCCATATCAATCCTTAATCATCCCCGTAAACCTGTCACTCACCTTGCCCTGGATATTGCATCCGTTCTCGAAACGTCTCCATCAGCATACTCTGCCGACGGATCCTGAACTACATACGGCCTGATTCCTGTAAACCAGGAATATATAGGCAGCTCGAAAGCCAGGGTGCGGCCTAAATCTTCATCAAACCATTTTGCTCGGTCAAAGTTGGCCATCATGTCTTTACCCGACAACTCTTTCATCCTTCCCCGGTAAAGATGGGCAGCTGTTGGTACCCAATTTTTCTCTATATATTTGCAATATGCAAAATACTTTCAAAATAGCATATAAATTCATACATAAGCATGTACAAATGTTTTATTATTTTTCCATAATTTTTTAAAAGGTTTTTAAATCGATTTATTTCCCTTTTTCATCCATAAAATCCCAATAATTATGTCCAAAATTATAATATTTTGATGATTCATTTATTGGATATTTATACTTAAGCCAAAATATGGCTAAGGTAATTTTTACATATTTTTTACAATTTTATTAAGTATTTTTAAAAGCTAATTGAATATAATTGCAATATTAGCCTTTTAAGATTTAATTGTGTTTTATATTCATAAAATTAAGCCCTATATTTTAAAATTGATATTTACATGTTGTGAATCATTTTAGCACTTTTAATTTATTTTCATAAATTTATGTACTATTTTTATAATTTAAAAGGTAGAAAATTGGCTATTTAAATAATAGCCCATTTGTATTTCAATTCTAGCCTAAATTGAACCCCAATTCCCCAACCCAATTTTGAATTAAACCCCACCCAAGCACAATTTTACCGACCCAAACCTGGATCCCCACCTACTCCGTTTAATCTGGACCGTTGATCATTCAGATTAATATTCCCCATTCACCATTTCTAAAGTAAACCTAAACGACCCTTTATCCTAATTCATTTCTCACCACCCGCCGCCCTTGAATCCCTCTCCTCTCAATTCTCTCTGCAGCCTCACATAAACCCTAGCTGCCGCCACCTAATTCCATTCTAATTCCTTGCAATCCCTACGTAATTCATGGACTCACATGGCTGCTTGAGAGGTGTATCGGGCTCCTATGGCTCTTGGGTGTTTGTTTCCGTGATTTCATTGCCAGATCTCAAAGAGATCTGGTCCAGTCCTTCCTCAACCGCCATCTCTGGTCTTTTTCCGGCCACCTTTGACCGTTCAAGTCAGATCCACGGCTTTTCTGGCTAGATCGGTAACTTTCAAAGTCTTTCTCACTTTTTCGGGGTTCTCTAAAACCCTAGCTTTAAGGTCTTTTGATTTTCTTTTAGATCTATCTTAGATTTGTGCTTATTATGAACTTCTCAAGTGTTTTCTCTAAGGTTCTTCGATTTTCTTTCAAAATTACTCTTCATTTTTCACTGATTAGGGTTTCTTAAAACTCTTTTTAAAGATCTAACCTTAGATTTTCAGAATTGTTTATGATTTCACTATGTTCAAATGACTTGTCTATGCTTTCCTTCTACCTAATTCAGAATGTTGAAAACCCTAGGTCCTTTTAGTCTTATCCGAGTTCTGAATCTGTCCTTGTTTGTTTGAATGTATACTTGTTCGATTAATGTCACGCCCCAAAATCCGAGGAGCGCGACCGATGCTCAACCGAGTAAGCCCGACTGAGCAAGCCTATTAGGTTCCATTCTACCCAAACCAACTCATGATTAAATAGGAGATGGACTTCATTAACAAGATTTAGTAAGTATTTCATTAACAACTTCCATTTTATTTCCATTAGCAACTTAAATCATAATTATCAAAATATTACAAGTTTTATAAATCCTTGCCAAACATCAATATTTCTACTTTAATTCCCAATACCAAACACCACCAACAACCTGTCTACGGAGCCTCTAAATATAACTGAAGAATAATATGGAAATGTCGGCAACAAGGCTCCGGTTATAACTCTAAATACAAAGTATATGATAAACAACGGTACATGACCCCGAAATGAAATGGGGCTCACCAAATCAGCTGAAAGGAAGATGCGTCACTAGCTGCGACCAACACTGCTTGCTATGGAACCTCCTACATCCATTTAAAGATATAGTGCCCTCGGCAAAAGGGATGTTAGTGCCATAGAATAGCACTAGAATGTATGACTAAAAACCATCTAGTTAGAAAGAACTATCATACAAGAGCAAAGAAATCATAAATACATTCTCATTAGAAAGAACTATCAAACAATAATAAAGAAATCATAAAGGTCAATCAAAAGCTTTAACAATCACCACATCATCAAATCGAAGAATCATATGACTTTCATATAATTCACATAGCTTTAGGTTGGGGCACTTGATATTGTTCATCATCATTCATAATACCACCGCTTTCCTGAGCAGAGTCCGATCACGACCCGATCGGCTAGGTTACCTCATTTGAGACATATATCTCAATCACAATCTCATTTTCCCTTTTTCCGTAATTCATTCACAATACCACCGCTATCTTGAGCGGAGTCTGATCTCATCTCGATCGGCTAGGCCGCCTTACCAAGGAGTTGTTCCCTTCTCATTAATCATTTCGTTTCACATATATCATTTCATCGGCACTTGGGGCCACAACTCCTCACATCATTCTTGGCACTATGCCGCATTTCATAACTCAATCTCTTCTTTCCCACATTTCACATCACTTCCACATATTTCACGTAAATATCATTTTCAACAACAAGCCATTCAATTCAAGATGTCAAGTACACATGAGAGGAATCATGAATCGTGGGCATGTACAATATTTCAGAAATTATACACCTCAAGTTTATTAACAATGGAACTTTAAACACAACGAATTCTCCCAAAAAGGAGGGGACACACCAAACCACAATAAATACACAAATCAGAGTCATAAACAAGCAATTACACCAATTGTTCTTGAATTACTCTTTTCCAATCATGACAATATACAATTTCAACATCGAAGTATGTAACAACTCGGATCACATTGGATGTACTCATAAGGCAAAACATTATCTCAAACAGCCACTTATGGCATAAATTGTGTACAAAGCCTTTAGGGCACTTTATTATTGAAGTCATTTATGGAAAGCAAAGTCGAGGCTCATTTCATAATCTGTTTCATATTTTCTCATGTCATAGGCATCACCAGGTACAATTATAATTCAAGTTCTCAGCACATTGGCCACACTCTATTTCCCAAATTCATTTGATATCTTCAAACATCTCTATACATAGAGGATTTCACATACTTTGGCATAATATATGCAACTCAAATCTCAATTTAAGGTCTTAGCATTTCAATACATGATTCATATTCCTTGCACCCTTTTTAAGTTATCAAGAATAGCACATTGATCATATTGGATTGCATCTTTCACAAATACAGGGTCACAGCACCAATTCATGTAAAGTATCAGTCATAGCAAGAATCCAAAGTTCAGTCTTACCACATTTACACAAGCATCAATAGAGCTCAATTTCTAAAAGACGGTGTTTTAGCCATATATACCTTGTTTAAGATTTCATTAAGTTACTACAACGTTCTGGAAATTCTAGCAATCCTAATATACTTTGAGACATAACAAAATTGAACACAAATTAGGAAGGTATTCATGGTTTCAGCTCATTTGAGCATTTTATCAAATAGTAGTTGAGAATCTTGATTTCAAATCTCTTTTACAACGTTTCCTTCATTCCCCAACCCAATCTTTACTTATTTATGTTCAATAATCTTCCCATAAACCTAATTTGTACATGCATGTATACATAATACTAATACATCTAAGAATCACACCTCAATAACCCATCTTATACCCCAAACTCGAAATTAAAGTATAATGTATAGAAACTTACCTCTTAGATGAAGAACATGTGATTGGGTTCTTTGATTCTTGAAGACTTGAGCAAGATTTGGGTGAATATGAAGCTAGGCCACTCCTTTCTTTCTCTATATGATCTCATCTCTCTCTAAAATTAGTAAGAAAATAACCCCAAAATGAACCCCAAAGCCTGTATATTGAAATGGAGTCGGGTTATAAAACATGAAGATTAACCCTCCAAAGTCGAGTTTGCGATCGCATAATGGACCGCAGAATGGGTATGATGGCCGCAAACGTGTCGCAAAACTCGGTGTCCAAAACTGGGCGACACTAGTCCAGTTTGCGACCAGATTTGCGATAGCAAATCGAGTATGTGGACCACATAAATTTTTGCGATCGCATATCTGACACAGGATCACATTTTTCCAACCTTTGTTAATTTGATCATAACTTTGTGTAGGAATGTCCAAATGACGAACGGTTTGAAGCGTTGGAAACTATACTCGAAGATCTTTCATATGATAGGTTGTTCATCATATAAATCTTATACATATTTTGATATGCTCATTCAAAGTAGGGACTTGTGTGAACTCATTTGAAATCTTAGCTTATCATGAAGTTTTTCAATTTGACTTAGCCTTAGGCCTTTTCTTGGGCCCCAAATTACTTACCATAAGACTTGTACACTTATTTACCAAATTCAATTGATGTCCACCATGTTAATAGCATATAAAATATTATAATAAGCCTATGTGGCACCACAAAATCCTAGGTTACTTAGCGAAATTTTTCGGGGCCTTACATTCTCCCCCCTTAGGATCATTCGTCTTCAAATGAGGGGTAGAGTCCACCATAAATGCTTAACTTTATATATCTCCTTTTTAACCTACCTCAAGTCCCTAAATTTTGACTAACTCCCAAATTTTTCAGAAATTTCGACCGAGTCTCCTTTGTAACTAGGCTTATCCACCTGTCAGAGAACCACAAAAACCATCTTAACAACACTTCCACAATGAGAAAAAGCACCACAACGTATATATCGACAATACCAGTTTCACCAAGCACTATATTATCATGATGACACCTGGACATTGACTGCACATTTTAAATCATAACACCTATAAAGTACCTTTCAAACCGAAACTTATTGTTACACAATCAAGCGAATCTTTCCACGACACTTTCGACCTTCAAGGTGGCCTCTTCGACTTACAGGCTTTTCCACAACACATTCGTGAAAACAATCCCAACCTTGAAACTTATCTAACAAGGATGACAACTAGATACCTCGCATAAGCTAACTATCTATTTACTTCACGTTCAATAGTTTCCACCGGGATGATACACAAAGGGTCTCCAGCTGCCATCTTAGACATAGACATATGAAAACACATAATACATGTAAAACAACGATGGTAAACATCATACTCATAGCATGGCCTAATGTGAACTACACTTATGCAACCTTCATTATCAACTTACATAACATCTTTAGGGGAAAGTATTGAGAATAACCCCTTCACCTTCGTAAACTCTAAATCTCTACACGAACGCCCATGATATACCTTTGATGACCTTCCACAATTACTCTAAGATGTCCTATCATAAACTGACGATAAAATTACCTATCGAATATATGGGATCACACGGGGATACTTCCTCTTTGACATGTTTGAACCTTCACTTCAATACCAAATAGATCTAATACAGTAAGGAGCAACGGAGTTCAAAATTGGGCTGGAATTATTCAGGAATCCATCTAGGCGCTGAGCAGAGTATTTTAGAAGGTTACATGCTAAGAGACACGAGGATTTATATTAATGATGCTAATATGGTTAATCATTATGAAGTCATCAACTATTAGACAATTAAGGCATATGGGTAACTCGTACATTGGCAATAGGAACCATTAAGGAGGAATATTCAAGTACGTGACCCAGTCGTCTCCGGGAGTGTAGGGAAAATCCAGTTATCAAGAATGAGAATATTCTGGCACCTTGAATGTGATATGGTTTTCAAAACACATGAAGTTGAATTACACTCTTAACATCCACTGACACAAGGAATCTATGCCATAAGCCCACGATAGGTGCAAAAATCTGAAGGCATCTAACCTCAACCTTTCACGAGTGAAACCACATAGCTAGGACATCTTAATATTGGGACGAAATCATGTATTGGTTAGAGGGGTTCTAATAGTTAACACGATGCTCCAGGGAGAAGACAAATAATACTCATATCCAGCCAAGAAGGTGAAATACCAAGGGTAGCAAAACTCCCCGCACATGACAACGACATAGTCAATGATTCTAGAAGTTGAGGGTGTAAAACCAAACTCAATGAGATAGTGAAAAATAATCATGGAAGGTTTGCAGATGTTCATGATGAATTCTCCATGGTTTTTGACTTGAGAAAGGAAGTGTCATAGTGACACATAGAAGGGCATGTTCCCTCATAGTTATCGTACAAGTGTTGGGAAACTAGCACAATGAATTCACTAACTATGGAATACAATTAACACATTGTGGAGGTATAAAGAGAAAATAATCATTTGTTATGAGCTACATGCTTCTGCTATATTAACTCTCAGACTGCAATACAAGACCACATCATGGGCGACCACAATACTAGAAACCAAGTGAGCTACTTGCTATGGGATGTCCCAAGTGGACACGATAGTTATACCACGATGGCAATACCTGATCTTCCTATGATGGAGATGTGAGGATCTCAATTTTCAGAGAGGCTTTATGAACACGGTGACCATTTCGATTGACATGCACTCCTATGATAGGTGCTAAGACATGCTCTTGTCTTACTAGACAGTGAGAAGGTTTCACGATGATACTCGCAAGAGAGTAGAGTGATTGTTCAAACCATAGAAGCCATATACACTAGTGAGAAAAAGAGTGACTCGAGAAGGATCGCAATACTGGGATTCTTTTCATAGAGCTCGACACCACATAGGTAAACTTTACGACGGTGCATGCATAGGCACAAGCGAGTAGATGTTGTTCATTTAAATAAAAAGTTTCTGTAAAAAAATCATCGGAAATAGTCCCTTGTTGAGAATTTAGGAAAAGCAAGTGAGAAGTATCAATAGTGTTATAACTCAATTCAGGAACATAATTATAGAGCTCAATTCCATAGGAGGTTGTAAGTAAGAGAACTGTGATCGGGAGATTTTGTGAATAATATGTCTCATTCGAAGAGCAGGTGCATGCAATGTTTTGTGATTTAGATTCTTGTTAAGACCATATCTATGCAGGCTCCCCATACAGGTGTACGTATATAATAAGGAAAAGTATGTGGCGTTCAGAATGACGCACTAGTGGGTCACTTACTTGGTAACTCTAGATTGGCGGGGCAATGCCTTAACTGATGCACCCTGACTCCACATCTGTAACATACATTGGTAACATACTAATATACTACATGATCTGGTGGTGCAGTGACATAAATAGGAACAAGGGTACTCCCCTTAGCAACAAGTTCTACCAATCCCTCCATGGCTCAACACATTCTCCTAACAAGTCCTCGGGCAACCCACTCGGACTCAAAGGTGGGATCAATCCCTCCTTACATGCTTCAAATTCGTAGATTATGGTATCAAGATTACCAATCCTGAGAATAAGACTTAAAGAGGAAATCGGCTCCCTATCTTGAGCTATATTGCACGATCTAGAGTATCAAAGAAGGGTGAAATTCCTGAATGTCCAAATAGCCTCCAACTTATAGATGTGGTCGACAACACACCAATAAGAAGGACTATACTAGACACGGATCTGAGACATCCTAGGAAACTTTAAAACCTTAGGCTCTGATACCAAGTTTGTCACGCCCCAAAAACCGAGGAGCACGACCGGCGCTCAACCGAGTAAGCCCGACTGAGCAAGCCTGTTAGGTTCCATTCTACCCAAACCAACTCATGATTAAATAGGGGATGGACTCCATTAACCAGATTTAGTAAGTATTTCATTAACAACTTCCATTTCATTTCTATTAGCAACTTAAATCATAATTATCAAAATATTACAAGTTTTATAAATCCTTGCTAAACATCAATATTTCAACTTTAATTCCCAATAACAAACACCACCCACAACCTCTCTACGGAGCCTATTAATATAACTGAAGAATAATATGGAAATGTCGGCAACAAGGCTCCGTCTATACCTCTAAATACAAAGTACATGATAAACAACGGTATAGGACCCCGAAATGAAGTGGGGCTCACCAAATCAGCTGAAAGGAGGATGCGTCACTAACTACGACCAACACTGCCTGCTATGGAACCACTTACATCCATTTAAAGATATAGCGCCCCCGGAAAAAGGGACGTTAGTACGATCGAATAGCACTAGTATGTATAACTAATCACCATCTAGTTAGAAAGAACTATCATACAAGAGCAAAGAAATCATAAATACATTCTCATTAGAAAGAACTATCAAACAAGAATAAAGAAATCATAAAGGTCAATCAAAAGCTTTAACAATCACCACATCATCAAATCGAAGAATCATATGACTTTCACATAATTCCCATAGCTTTATGTTGGGGCACTTGATATTGTTCATCATCATTCATGATACCATCGCTTTCGTGAGCGGAGTCCGATCACGACCCAATCGGCTATGTTGCCTCATTTAAGACATATACCTTAATCATAATCTCATTTTCCCTTTTTCTGGAATTCATTCACAATACCACCACTATCTTGAGCGGATTTGAGATATATTCATGGTTTCAACTTATTTGAGCATTTTATCAAATACTAGTTGAGCATCTTGATTTTAAATCTCTTTTACAAGGTTTCCTTCATTCCCCAACCCAATCTTTACTTATTTATGTTCAATAATCTTCCCATAAACCTAATTTATATATGTATGTATACATAATACTAATACACCCAAGAATCATACCTCAATAACCCATCTTATACCCCAAACTTAAAATTAAAGTCTAATGTATAGAAACTTACCTCTTAGATGAAGAACATGTGATTGGGTTCTTTGATTCTTGAAGACTTGACCAAGATTTAGATTATTATGAAGCTAGGCCTCTCCTTTCTCTCTCTATATGCTCTCATCTCTCTCTAAAATCAGTAAGAAAATGACACCAAAATGAATCCCAAAGCTTGTATATTGAAATGGGGTCGGGTTATAAAAATAGGAAGATTAACCATCCGAAGTTAGTTCTGTGATCGCATAATGGACCGCAAAACGGGAATGCTGACCGCAAACATGTCGCAAAACTCGGTGTCCAAAACGTGATCGCAAATCGAGTATGCGGACCGAATAATGGTTTTTGCGATCGCATATCTGACACATGATCACATTTTTCCAGCCTTTGGTAATTTGAACATAACTTTGTGTAGGTATGTCCAAATGACAAACGGTTTGAAGCGTTGAAAACTAGACTCAAAGTCCTTTCATATGATAGGTTGTTCATCACATAAAACCTTATATATTTTTTGATATGCTCATTCTAAGTAGGGACTTGTGCGAACTCATTTGAAATCTTAGCTTATCATGAAGTTTTCCAATTTGACCTAGCCTTAGGCCTTTTCTTGGGCCCCAAATTACTTACCACAAGAATTGTACACTTATTTACCAAATCAAATTGATATCCACCATGTTAATAGCACATAAAATATTATAATAAGCCTACGTAGCACCACGAAATCCTAGGTTACTTAGCAAAATTTTCTGGGGCCTTACAATTAAGTTCTTTGTTTCTGACTCTCTTTCCTTTGTTTGACTTATCTGATTCTGAGTTCTTATCATCTCTTAAACTCAACTACTGTTGAAGCCCTAATTTCTTAAAAGAGTTTTCCTTGCTTATTACTATAAGTTTGAACATCTTTACTTTTTTCTTACTTTCTTACCTGTTACTATGTTTTTCTTCACTTTTGATTCTATGTGACTACTTGACCTTGTTGACTACTATGCTTCGAGTAGATCTCTTTTACTATTGAATCCTAGCTTATTCCTGCTACTGTTGTATGTTTGTGTTGTTTCTTTTGCCAATGTGTTTGGCCTTGCATGTCTGATATTTTTGTTCATTCTATTTATATGTTGAAGTGCAGAATCAAGTTTCTTTCTTGATTGATCTTGATTTCCTCAATCTCACGACTGATTGCAAGGGGTTCCCTTATAGACCCTAAATATTTTTTTACTCATTTGTTTAAAATTAATTGATTCCTTTCCTTTACTATGATGTTTAAAACTAAGCATATTTTGTACTTAGTCTTAATTATTTACTTCATACTTTTACTGCCCCTTATAAAGCAATAATCAATCTATCCCAAACTGATTTCTTTCCTTAATTAACCCTGTTAGTATCCGTTAAGCAGTGATTCCTTAATTAAAGAGAATCACGTGTGTTAATTCATTCTGATTGTGATTATTTTCATGTTTGTGTTAAAACTTTACTTATTACCTTATTTTTCACTCGTTTTCAAAACTATAAATACCCCACCCACCCCTTCTTCTTTCAAAGAGACAAACAACTTGAGTTCAGAACACACACTTACACTCAAAAACTCTCTCCTTCTTTACTACTATTTGTGCTTTGTCTAGCCGGCTGAAAGCCAAGGCTAGACTGTGGAATCTTGCTTGCTTTACCTTTCTGCACTTTGCTTCTCTACTGGTATGTCCTAGTTAATTTTTTAAGCCCCAACAACAACATGCTTCTTTAGTTGCTTCCCTTTCTTTCACTCTTGCATACTTCTGCTCATGTTTCTGCAGTCAAGTTACATTATTAGCATGCTGTAATATGTTCCCTTTTCCCTTAGATTAATACTTCCTCTTTGTGTGTTTTAATGCATACTCTGTCTTATGAACCCCAAACCCCAATATCCCCTCTATGTGTTTGTGTTCCTTTGACTGGTTTATGGCCATGCCAGCATCAGCTATTGTTGCACATGACCAAACTAGACCCATGCTCGGTTTAGTTGCTTACAGACAAATGTATCCCCAAAATCCCTTGACTCATTTGAATGACTCCTGATTTTGTGTAGTTTTGAGTTTTACTACTACTATTGATTTAAATCACCTCTGTCACTAATTGCTTTTAAAATGGACTATCAGTCGAGCTTTTAAAAATAAATCTCTTTTTCAAACTATGTTCTGCACTTCCACTATATTCTTAGAATCTAGGTTCCGCCCCTCTTGTGTGAGCCTTGCCTTGGGACCCTTGAGCTCCCTCTGAACTTGGACACATAAGGGCTGGTCCTTCCACACTGCACTCATTCTATTTGGTTATGTAAATCTGGGTGTGAGCACTGCCTGGGATCCCTTGAGGTCCTTAGGGAACTCTGTTACACCCAGGTGGGAGAAAAGGCTTTGAAATATTGGCATTGAAGTGATTCATTACATAACTCAGAGAGGAAGTCAAGATCAGGCTTCCATTGGTTGTAATTTCTTATTTCTGTACTTCTTTTATAATTCAATCATTTGGTCTATAATAATTTGTAAACAATTATGGGGTGTTTAGTGAAAAAGGGTGGGTAGTTGTATATAGTGGGTAAATTTGGCTAGATAACATGCCAATAGGGTCTATTTTAATTCAAAATATAGTCCGTTAGATAACATGCCTATAGGATCTACTTCAATATAAAATAAATTCTGCATGCTTTACTTTCACAACTAGAAACCATGTCTATAGGGTCTAAATGGCTTTAACAGTAGAGATCATGCCTATAGGGTTAAAAATCCACTATAATTAGATATCATGCTTATAGGATGTAAAGTAATTGAAGTTCAATTTTTCATTACAGCATGTATCCAGATTTGTTTCCCTTAGAGATCATGCCTATAAGTCCAAAGTCAGCTTTTAATAATTAGATACCATGCCTATAGGATTTAAAATCAGTTGTAATAGAAATCATGCCTATAAGTTCTAAAACCAGTTTAGTTAAAAATCAGTTTGACTCGTGCCTGTCTGAATCAGATTAAATAACATACTCTTTTCGTGTTAATCAATATCATTAGAATGCATACCTATAGGATCCAAATCGCCTGTGTAAAATTAACCACTGCGCTACTACATTCTTAATCAATATAGATATCATGCTCTTAGGACATCACCATTACGCCTAGGCAAGCCTTAGGTAATTACTTAAATAAAATTGGAACTGCCTTTGTAAATTACCAACTGCTACAACCAACAGGCATGCCTGATTCGGACTTCTTTTCTGATGTTATACAATGAATCTGGTTCCAAATCAAACTCTGCTTTAGGATTTTAAAATTTAGACCTTAACTATGTTTAACTCATGCTATTTATATGAATTGCTTGCGGAGGTATATATGAGCCCTCTAATTGTTTACATGTTCCCCTCAAAATGCAGTCCTACGTGTTTTGTATGTCGCCTTAGCCTTTTTACCTTTAAACCTAAGAGTCAGCCTAAAATCCTCCCTCATATAGGAATAGTAGTCTTAAATTCCTCCGGGACTGATAGGAATGGGACAGGTAATAGCATGCAATAGTGGTCGAGACCGATCCGCGCTTTAATACCTTAACGGGGTGGGAAGGGTAGATATGGATATGATGACCGATGCGCTAATACCAAGTGCATCCCTTCTTCTGAGAAGTGTCATAACGGGTATTTCATTAAGGTGATCCATATTATAAACAAATCTAGGACCCCCTTTCATTTTTTACAAGCATGTCTAGCTAATAACTCTTTTTCCAAAACCCTGCCTTTTAGTAATTGTTTGCACTTGTATATTTAAACTTAAATCCCCTATTACTTGAGCCTTTTATTTTATTACTTGCTAATTGCACAAATTCACAAAAACTATCTGGCCGAGAACCACATTAGTGGTCCTGAGGGGTGCCTAACACCTTCCCCTTAGGATAATTTCAAGCCCTTACCCAATCTCTGGTTATCAAACCTAGTTGTAAATGAACTCTATGGGTGTCCTAATGTACCTTAAATCATTAGGTGGTGACTCTTCAAATACCCAATTCCCAAAAGGAACGAGTCATTATACCCCATGAATGTCGAAATTTGGACTCTTCTCTATTGGAAAGGGGGAAAAAAGGGGGCGCGACAGCCTTCTCCGCGAAAAATCTTACCATTAGTACTGTTCGCCAAAATAATGGATGGATCTATGCCAAGGTAACCCGATACTCTAAACAGAAGGCGAGCACGACACTATCAAGGGGACCTAGTGTGAAATGATACATGTACACATTCAAGAATCCATCGGCACGATCCGTGATACCCTCGCCCGGGGAAAGTATCTGTAACATCACCTTTTCCCCTCATCCACAGTCTTTTCTCACTAACCCAAGATGTTCCTCTCCTATCGAAGAAGCGGTCTTCAAGGCATACTCTTGTCGGTCCTGAATGGCGGAGACAGAGTTCTCCCCTCTCTATAGGACAGACCCCGACGCAGCAATCATGGCTATGGCAAAATTTGAGAACTAAAGCGGAATTTGTACAAGTACATTAATACTAAAGTAATGAAAAACTTAATGCATATTAAAATCACCATCGCCAGTCCCGAGGTGGTACCCGACCTCAAGGACCTTTATCAGAAAAAGGTTAGGCTCCAGGAAGCCAATAACACCTTCGCCAGTCAAGAGATGGTACCCGACCTCGAGGACCTCCATCAGAAAAAGGTTAGGTTCTAGGAAGCCAATAACACCTTCGCCAGTACCGAGGTGTTACCCGACCTTGAGGACTTTCATCAAGGAGAAGTTAGGCTCTAGGAAGCCAAAAGCACCTTCGCCAGTACCGAGGTGGTACCCGACCTCGAGGACCTTTATCAGTGAAAAGTCAGGCTCTAAAAGGACAACGACTTCATCATCAGTCCCAAGGTGGTACCCGACCTCGAGGACCTCCATCAAAAAAAGTTAGGCTCGAATGAAATAAGCATTTAGGATCCACCCGTATGGGCTTGCCCCCGGAGCACTGTCTGAGATCGGACAAACCCTCTTTCAAAATCTATCTGCATTGCCTTAAGGCTATTTACACTAAGCTTAAAGCAAGTTTCCACGTGGTCCGGATTTGAACGAACCTCCACTAGGGGACTGCCCTCAAAAGATCTAAGGCAGTCCCTATCCACGGGCCTCCGAGCAAATTTCTTCTCAAAGGTTACCATAGAGCCTAGGTGATAAAACATGATTTCAAGGCCCAAAGCGTTACTTTCATTCTACTCGAAGTAAAGGTCCTGACAACCCATGTTCGTCGGCCCGATCCAAGCTCAATCCAGGGAACGCCGAAGGACACCACTAGAAGCCATACTAACCAATCAAAAATCAAGAAAGAACATTTACCTCTGGTCTCGATATTGGCACCGACTAGTAGAATCATATGCTCAGAATCTCCATAAACATAAATAAAAGGGAATACAATAAGCGTCAAAGACAAAATTAAGGACGAATTTTCATATTTATAAAAGTTTGATTACAGAAGCCCATAATGGGTCCTTACATATGATTACAATAGCCCACAAAGGGTCCTTAAAAAGAAACAAAGAAGCAAGAAGGTATACATATAATAAAAGCCTAAGAGCCCAGCATATTCCCGAGCATGCATCCTCGACGATGATATCTATGACCGCTGCCTCCTCTAGGTTCCCATCTCAGTCCCACAGAGCAATATCTTCGAGGGAGAAGATGAAGAAGAGGAAGGTGATGCAGAAGAGGCAGAAAAAGAGACATAGCCCACCGAAGCCAAAGGTTAAAGATTCTCCAGGCCTAAACCCTACTCGCATGGCCGCTCCGAGTCCACCTTCCGGGACATTAGGCCATGCAAGTTTAATGGTCGGGTGCCATTTTATCCCTTGGGAAAAACCCGAGGGATGAAGTACCACACCACCAGACCAGGGTAGGAGAGTGAGCAGCGGTGTATAGTCCGAACACTCTCCCGAGTAGGGTGTAGAGTCCAAACGTCCTCCCAAATCAAAACAAGTCGACCCCCTTATATTATCACCTCGATCTAACGACGACAGTAGTGATGACCGTAACGATAACCACAACAGCAATAAGACAGTATAGTATTGCTCGGCACTGGAAAGCCCAGGTAAAAGACCATGGCATGGCTGATAAGAACACCACTATAAGACCTTAAAGTAAGAGACCCCAAACATGTCGGGTAGTAACGAAGAAGGATAATAAGAAGAAAGGGATGGAAAGATGTTGAAAAGCATTTAGATAAAAAGATAGTATTGAAAGGCCCCCATTTATATGGGATGATAATGTGGCCAACAATGCCATCAATGCCTTTGAAAGACAAATTGACAGGCACCATCAATGCGTTATTAGACACCAAGTCGATGGCGGTACTGTCGCTCTGAAGAATGGGAATCGACAACGCAATGAATGACTCTGAAAAGATAAGTCCATGAGACGCCCGATACCGATAGCCTCTTTACTCTCTGTGCTTACCTCATTCGTGTAGGTCTAGGGGACGTCCCCTTGATGAAGGAAGCATCGCCTGGTGAGGAGGACACCTCGAGACCCGATGAAGGAAAGAAAAGACAAAGGGAACCGTCTAATGAGCCTTCGAAATCTAAGAAGACCAAGGTGGAAGAAACTAAGGCCAACCCAGCAGCCTTAACCCCAGAAGCAGCAGGAAGTCCCCGAGCTGAAGGCGAGGGGGAAAATAATTCCTTGATAGCATCCGAGGGAGGGTAAAACCTGATTGACCCTTACGCCATAGAGATGGTGGTCCCCAAGCCAGAGCTTGATGTTATCGTGGTCCAACTTCGAGCTAGAGAGGCCACTGAGGAAGTATTGGGTGATGTCCATGAGCCGGGTGATGACCAAAATATCCCTCGAGCTTAGACGCATTCGATAGGCAAAGAGACGACCCTGATTCACCCTATTGGTATTGCTGTCATTAAAGATTCCCCTCAGGGAACAAACTTACCTCCTAAGGGGACGCAAGATGCCCAGAATGAAGAACCTTCTGATGTGGGGGTGTCCATAAGAGGTAGAGATGCGTTTGAAAGTCCTTTAGCCGCTCCCGATGGAATTCCCAAGCTCGATGCTTCACTACTCTTCAGCGAGATGAACAGGATTTGTGAGCAGGTAGTTTTTGTTAATCCTACCTGTCTTCTTGATCTTTGTGTTTCTAACTTGTATTTTTCATGGCTTCAGGCCAGGGCGCTTTATAATCAGACTTTTGCCCGATTTCAGGCTGAGGTGACCCATCACGAGCGTGAGAAGACTCATCTTGTTGAAAAAGTTACCTGGTTTCCATTTTCTATTGTGTAAATGTTTACCAGATCCTAGTGTTTTGACATGTTTGATCTGATTCGTGCAGTTTGAGAAGGAAGGTGCCCTACTGAGGGAGGAGCTCTGAGCTAGAGACTCCGAAATTCTCGAACTCAAACAACACGTGAGAAAGATAACTTCTGAGAGGGATACCCTCCAGTAAAGGATGGCCTTAGTCGGGCACCAACTTCATGACGCGAGGGCGGATAGTGACAAGTATAGAGGTCTCCAGTCTGAGTTAGTTGCTACATTTCCAGGATCAAAACTGAAGCTGAGTCGCTTATATCGTTGTAATAAACGCTCAAGCTGGGAGAGTGCCTGAGGAGGCTGAATTACAAATGACTCGAGCCATGTAGAATGCTCGCTTAGAATCTCGGAGGAATACTCTCGAGGATATACACTATCAATTTATTTGCTGAGCTCGAGAGGGTGAAGACCCTAGAGAAGAAAGATGTTTCCATGTTTGCTTCTGGAGGTGCGTCGAGTAGAGGCTTAGGAGATGATGAGAATGAAGGTAGGATCCCCAGAAGGGAAGAGGTCGTTGAAGGTCCTGGGGCTGTAGCCGGAACCGTTGGGGAACAACCTCCGGTGGAGCCATCAAAGATGTAGGCTGATGACAGATTATGGTTCTGTGTTGCTCCTTCCTTGTAAGGGTCTTTAAAGGCCATGTAATCGTACCTCTTTGAGTAATATGTATAAAAAAGCTTTTCGTTATTTATCATTTCTTTTATCCTTTGCCTTTTGGGAATAATGTGTGATGTTTTTTGATAATCGATCCGAGATCTTAGACCTTGGGTTAGACCCTCAGGTTTTTGCTATTGTTGAACGACTCGTAATGGTCGAAGGTCAGTCTCCGAGTGTTCTCGGGTTAGACCTGGCTCTTATACGTTGGGTCGATGTGACCTTCGATTTTAGTGTTGGCGATAGTGGCTCTTACGTGTTGGGTCTGTGCAACCTTCGATTTTAGTTCTCCCGATAGTGGCTCTTACATATTTGGTCGGTGCGACCTTTGATTTTAGTACTGACGACAGTGGCTCTTACGTGTTTGGTCGTTGCGACCATTTAGTATAAGTCAACGTTTGGGCTCTTATGTTTTTGCTCTTAAGCATATTTAGTTAACTGTTTTCGGGTTTAGTCTCCGAGTTGGGTTTGGACTCGAGCTCATTTGACCCTTAAGTTTTTGAATTAAAGCTGGCCCTTAGGCTCTTATGAGTTAGGTCGGTACGACCTCTTGTATGGGCTGGCAACAGTGGCTCTTACGCATTGGGTCGATACGACCTCTTATATAGGCTTTATTTTTCCCTTGTTAAGGACTTTCTGAAAATTTGTTCGCCTCGCTCTTCGATGGTTCTATAGAAACATCGATTGTGAGTCATTATTTGGCGATGATCGAGCACCTCGGGAGGTTTGGATCGGTGGCTAAGTATCTTGAAGCCTATACTTTGGAGTTGACATGGTCGTAGCTCTTTTTCCTATGTTGAGGGTAGCCTATTTAACCAGTTCTTTTCGAAGTATTTTCGAAGTAATTGAAGGCCAGTGATTTTATAGCGACAGTCAAGCATCCCCGAGATGCGTTAGTTTGGTTGGTACAGCATTGTGACCGTAGTCATTATGTTTGGCCGCATCCTTTAAGTCCCCGAGTGAAATAGTTTCGGTGTCTATATCGAGTGTATTCCTTTTTAGTGGTCGTATAAGTTCGAATATATAGCCTTAACTTTAAGGTCGGGATTATGCCTTAAGTAAAGTCTTACAGGTTTTACATACCTTTGAGGTCTTACAGTTTTGGTTACTTGGTACAAGTATAGTTCATGCTTTGCTTGAGTTCTTATAGATTCAATTACTTGGTACACGTATGGTTCATGCCTAGCTTGAGGTCTTACAGATATTGTTATTGCCTTATATAGGTCTTACGAGACCGAGGTTGGCCGCATGTGGTCTTATGGCCTCGAGTTTTGATAAGTCGATGGGGGTGCGATTGGCGGCAGTCCCCGAGTCATCAGGGGTTTCTTGACTTGGGATCCATTACTTGTAAACTTGGAATTTCCTCCTTTAGGTCTTACGATTTTGGAGTTTCCGACCAGGAGGTCATGTGGCCTTGAGTTTTCGACGCTAGGCCCCGAGTGTTGGGGACAGTTTTTGCTCTTGAGCCATTTTGTGATCTTGACGTTGCCTCATTTAGGGCTTACGAGTTTGAAGCTCCAACCTGGGGGTCGCATTTTTTGAGTTGTTGACGCAAATCCCCGAGTGTTCGGGACATTTTTGATAGAGGAGCTATTTTTGCAAAAATACCGAGCTCCTTTGAAATGCGAAATACTTTTGGAAAGTATTATTTGATTACTTGGTACAAGTATACATGTCTTTGCTGTTAATGGCTCGGTTATTCTATGCGGACACGGTTCGTTCGACCATTTGGCCCGGTACATTATTTTCCTATCGAGACACTTTTTAGTGCATCTTGCCTTCTCCGAGTAGGTGACCTTCTGGGGAAATGCCCCCCAGTATTCGAGGTTGATCGAAAAAGAAGCTTTGAATACTTGTTAGGTTTTCCTTAGGTAGCATATAGATTTTGCCCCGTTAAAAACCTTGCCTGTAAAACCCTTTTCGGGATAAAAACCCGGTCGAAGGAAAAGAGTGTAACCTATGCTTTGAAACCTTAAGGTATTCGAGCTGGATGGTGTTTCGGAATCTTCCAACGAACACCTTATCAGTAGTATCATTTTAGCATTGATATGTTCTAATTTCTTGGAAGTTGTTCGCCTTCCATGGTACCGAGCTTGTAGGACCCTTTGCCGATCACTCCGAGGATGAGGTACGGTCCTTCCCAATTTTGGCCTTGCTTCCCTTCATTAGGGTTTCGGGTGTTGAGGGTGACTTTCCTTAGGACCAATTCCCTAACTCCGAGGTGTCAGAGCTTCGTTCTCCTGTTATAATACCTTTTGATCCTTTGTTTTTGGGCGGCCATTCGGACCAGTGAGGCTTCTCGCTTTTCATCCAATAGCTCGAGGGCTGTAGTCATGGCCTCGTTGTTTGAGCTCTTAGTGGTGTGTCAGAATCTAGTGCTTGGCTCTCTGACCTCTACTGGTATCAAAGACTTTGCACCGTATACTAGAGAGAAAGGTGTTTCCCCTGTTCTTAATTTTGGGATTGTTCGGTATGCCCATAGCACTTCGGGCAATATTTCTCTCCACTTTCCCTTAGTTTGTAGGTTTAGTTTGTAGACTCGACCTCACTGTTTGCACACGGGTGGTAGGGCGTCGACAGGATTCTCTTGATTTTGTGATCCTCGAGGAACTGTGTTACTTTTCTTCTGATGAACTGCCTTCCATTATCGTATGTTATCTCGGAAGGAATCCCGAATTAGCACATAATGTGGTCCCAAATGAAGTCAATGACTTATTTTTCTCTTATCATTTCGAAGGCCTGCACATCCACCCATTTTGAGAAATAGTCAGTCATAAATAAAATAAATTTAGCTTTACCTGGTGCCGTTAATAGAGGTCCGACGATGTCCATTCCCCATTTTATGAATGGACATGGCGATAATATCGAATGTAGTTGTTTATCGGGTTGGTGAGTAACAGGGGAAAATCTTTGGCATTTGTCGCACTTTCGGACGAATTCCTTGGTGTCTTTTTCCATGTTATCCCAGTAGTAGCCTGCCCTGATCACCTTTCGGACTAAGGAATCGACGCCGGAGTGGTTTCTACAAGTACCCTCGTGAATTTCTCAGAGTACATAATCAGTGTCTCCCGGACCTAGGCATACTGATAGGGGCCATCAAGAGTTCTTCTATACAGCATCTCGTTTTCGGCAAGCATGAACCGGGCTACTTTGGTTCACAGGGCCCCCGATTCCTTTGGATCCGTGGGTAGTTTCCCATCTTTCAAATAGTCAATATATTTATTTCTCTAGGCCCATGTTAGGCTAGTGGAATTAATCTCGGCATGACCTTCCTCGACCACTTATTTGGATAGCTCGACAACAGCCTGGGGGAGTAGGTTATCTTCTTCAACAAATGATTCCAAGTTTGCAAGGGCATCGGCCTCACAGTTCTCCTTTCAATGTATGTGAACCAGGGTCCATTCTTTGAAACAGTGTAATGTGACATGGATTTTGTCCAAGTATCTTTGCATCCTGTCTTCTCGGACCTCCAAGCTCCCATTTTCCTGATTTACTACCAGGAGTGAATCGCATTTTGCTTCGACGATCTCAGCTCCCAGGCTTTTGGGCAATTCCAGACCTGCAATCGTAGCCTCATACTCGGCTTTGTTGTTAGTCAATCTTGCAGTTTTTATAGATTTCACGATCATGCCACCCATAAGCGGCTTCAGGACTTTACCGAGTTTGGATCCTCTCACGTCTGAGGCGCCGTCAGTGAACAGGGTCCACACCTCAAAAGATGTGCCCGTTTTTAGTAAAAGTTCCTTTTCTACCTCGGGCACAAGGAAGGGCGAGAATTCGGCCACAAAGTCCGCCAGAATTTGGAATTTGATAGCCATTTGGGGTTGATACTCGATATCATACCCCCGAGTTCGATGGCCCATTTGGCCAATCAGCCCAATAGTTCGGGCTTGTGCAATATGCTTTGGAGAAGGTACGTTGTTCAAATGCAAATACGGTGGCATTGAAAATAAGGTTTCAATTTTCGCGATGCGCTTATTAACGCAATAGCTAATATTTCTAGGTGCGGATACCTGGTTTCGGCATCCCCCAGGGTCCGACTTAAATAATAAATAGGGAATTGCTTACCTTGCTCTTCTCGAACTAGCACACCATTCACCGCTATCTCGGATATAGCCAGGTATAAATACAGCATTCCATCCTCTTTTGGTGTGTGGAGCAAAGAAGGACTAGTCAGATATCGCTTCAACTCCTCCAAGGCGTGTTGGCATTCTAGAGTCCATTCAAAGTTGCTTTTATTTTTGAGTAAAGAGAAGAAATGATGACTCCTATCTGATGACCTTAATATGAATATTCCCAGAGCCTTTATCTGCCCTGTCAACCGTTGCACGGCCATTACATTATTTATGACTGTGATTTCTTCGATGGCTTTGATATTGCCGGGGTTGATCTCGATCCCCCTATTCGACACCATGAAGCCTAAGAATTTGCCCGACGAACCCACTCTGAAGGCACATTTCTCGGGATTAAGCTTCATGTTGTAACTTCTGAGGATATCGAATGTTTCCTGCAAATAAGTCAAATGGTCCTCTGCGTGCAGGGACTTAACTAGCATGTCATCAATATAAACCTTCATGGATTTTCCTATTTGATGCTCAAACATTTTATTAAGTAGACGTTGGTATGTAGCCCCTACATTTTTCAGCCCGAAGGGCATTACGTTGTAGCAGTAGGTGCCATACTTCATGATGCACGATGTTTTTTCCCTATCCCTAGGGTTCATCTGAATTTGATTATACCCCGAGTAGGCATCGAGAAAAGTGCATGCGAGTCTCGTGGCAGGCCGTGGCATCGATCAGACGATCGATGTTAGGCAATGGGAACGAATCCTTGGGGCATGCCATATTTAAGTCTTTATAATCCATGCACATTCTTGACTTATTTCCTTTTTTGGGCACTATCACTACATTGGCCAGCCATTCGGGGTAATTTACCTCTCCAATGGACCCTATTTTAAGGATTTTTGTTACCTCGTCCTTGATGAATGTGTGTTTCACTTCGGACTGGGGCCTTCTTTTGTGCTTCTCCGGTTTGAATCTAGGGTCAACACTTAGTCGATAGTTGGTTATTTCCAGTGTGATTCCTTTCATATCTAAGTGGGACCAAGCAAAATAGCCGATATTAATAAGGAATTGAATGAGTTTTTTCCTGAGTTCGGGGGTTAATCCCGTTCCCAGGTATACCTTCCGATCTGGGAGATGTTCGATCAAAACAGCTTGCTCCAACTCTTCAATTGTCGATTTTGTTGCATCTGATTTTTTGGGGGCTCGAGGAGCGAGGAAATCTTCTTCATTACCCTCGGGGGTTTGTCTCTTCCCGACACATTCGAGGCAGAGTGTATAGAATTCGACGCCTCCCAGTGAACCACGAACATTTCTTTTGCTGCATGTTGTTCTCCATATATGGTTGTTATTCTGTCCTTTGTTGGAAACTTCATCATCTGGTGTAGAGTTGACAGTACTGCCCTTATGTTGTATATCCATGACCTCCCAAGCAATGCGTTGTACCTCATGTCACCACCGATGATGTGGAACTTGGTGTTTTGAACTATACCAAACATGTCAACCGGGAGGGCAATCTCCCCTTTCGTTACTTAGTCGGCCATGTTGAAGCCATGGAGGACCCGGGAGGTGTGTACGATTCGATCGAGCAACCCAAGTTGTTCAACCACCTTTGACCTGATTACGTTGGCCGAGCTACCTAGATCCACGAGCACACATTTAATTCAAACTTTACTTAAAAGAAAGGAAATTACCAGTGTGTCGCTATGTAGTTGCGTCAAGGTCTCGAAATTCTCCTCACTGAATAAAGGGTGTCTTCGGTCATGCGACCTCGGATCGGCCCTTCTATTGCATCGGATAGTTTTATCCGTTTGATCACAGGTCCTTGGGGAATGTCAGTCCCCCTGATGATCTTATGAACAACATGTTGAGGATTACCTCTTTTGCCCAGGTCGGATTTTTTCGAGTTTCCCACTGAATCTCTCGGCATGTGCTCTTGTTAATGTGAGGACCAACGTTAACGTATTGGGCATTTCATGAGGTCATACCCTCGGGAATCGGTTTCAATGTACTCTCAGGGTTTTGTGGTGGCATACCCATACCTGGAATAACCATACTACCCTTTCCATTGTCTTTGAGGTTGTTATTTTCAGGTAGATTTACTGGTATAGGCACCTTGACCTGAAATCAAAGATCTTGGACAAGAAAAAATATGAAAGATAATTTACTTTGTGTAGCAGACCAACAAGAAAATAATCAATATTATTTTTAGCCCCACGGTAGGCGCCAAACTATTTACCGTGAAAATGGTAATTATAATTAAATTTGATTTTGTGGTTATAAAAATATATGATCTATTTTTATGCTAGTTGTTAGGCAATGGATGTTAAGATAAATATTAGAAAGAAAGATTATAGCTTGAAAACGATGTGATAGTCAAACAAAACGGCTGGAGATCTGGGCCTCAAGCTGGCACAAATAGGGCCTCGAGGTGGAGTCTGGTGGCCGGCTTAGGGCAATCGAGGGAGGATTAACAATTTTGAGAGCTATGGTGGTGGCTCTTTATGATCAATGATAAGCAATAAATGAAGAAAATTAAATATAACACGGTGAATATAAGCAATAAATAAAAGTAATGAGAACAAAAGAATATGTTAGAGAGCAGAGAGAATGTTCTTGTATATCTTGTATTAAATATTAGATCCCCTTGAAAAATGACAAGGATTCCCATTATATATGAGAGAGAGTCCCAACATAGTACAAATGCATTTATTACGAAGTAAGATAGCTGTCACAACTACCTAGTAATCGGGTGCAGACTGGTACTGTTCTTGCAGGTGACGCTAATCCGGACCACATGCCTAGGGCACTTCCCGCTTACCCTCGATAACCACTGGCTCATTCTGCATCGAAGTCGAGTGTGAAGAGCCTTCGAGGTCGAAGCCTCGAGCTGCATCCCCAGATCATTGGGTCCTTTTTAAGGCTAAGGGAGAGATGCAATGATCGTTAAATCGGGCCTTCCAATTTTGCCAGTATACACATTATTTATGACCGTGATTTGTTCGGTGGCCTTGATTTTGTCGGGGTTGATCTCGATCCCCCTATTCGACACCATGAAGACTAAGAATTTTCCCAAACCTACTCTGAAAGCACATTTCTCGGGATTAAGCTTCATGTTGTAACTTCTGAGGATGTCGAATGTTTCCTGCAAATGAGTCAAATGGTCCTCTGCACGCATGGACTTAACTAGCATGTCATCAATATAAACTTCCATGGATTTTCCTATTTGATGCTCAAAAATTTTACTAAGTAGATGTTCGTACATAGCCCCTATGTTTTTAGCACGAAGGGCATTATGTTGTAGTAGTAGGTACCATACTTTGTGATGAATGAAGTCTTTTCTCTATCCCCGGGGTTCATCTGAATTTGATTATACCCCGAGTAGGTGTCAAGAAATATGAGGGTCTTGTGGTCAGCCGTGGCATCGATCAGACGATCTATGTTAGGCAATGGGAACGAATCCTTGGGGCATGCCTTATTTAAGTCTTTTATAATCCACGCACATTCTTTTACTTCGGACTGGGGCTTTCTATTTTGCTTCACCGGTTTGAATCTAGGGTCGACATTTAGTCGATGGGTGGTTATTTCCGGTGGGATTCCCGTCATATCTAAGTGGGACCAAGCAAAATAGTCGATATTATTAATAAGGAATTGAATGAGTTTTTTCCTGAGTTCGGGGGTTAATCCTGTTCCTAGGTATACCTTCCGATATGGGAGATGTTCGATCAAAATATCTTGCTCCAGCTCTTCAATTGTCGATTTCATTGCATTCGACTCTTCGAGGCAACAAAAGTTCGAGGAGCGAGGAAATCTTCTTCATCACCCTTAGGGGTCTATACGCTTCTCGACTCATCCAAGGTAGAGTGTATAGGATTCGACGCCTCCCATTGAACCACAAACATTTCTTTTGTTGCATGTTGTTCTCCATATACAGTTGTTATTCCGTCCTTTATTGGAAACTTCATCATCTTGTGTAGAGTTGACGGTAGTGCCCTCTTGCTATGTATCCACGGCATGCCAAGAAATGCGTTGTACGTCATGTCACCGCTGATGACGTGGAACTTGGTTTTCTGAACTATACAGGACATGTCAATCGGGAGGGCGATCTCCTCTTTCGTTACTTCGCCGGCCATGTTGAAGCCATGGAGGACCCGGGAGGTGGGTACGATCTGATCGAGCAACCCAAGCTATCTACCACCTTTGACCGGATTACGTTGGCCGAGCTACCTGGATCCACGAGCACACGTTTAATTCGAACGTTACTTAAAAGAAATTAAATTACTAGTGTGTCGTTTTATGGTTGCGTGAAGGTCACGAAATCCTCCTCGCTGAATGCAAGGGTGTCTTCGGTCATGTGGCCTCGGATCGTCCCTTCTATTGCAATTGATATTTTTATCCATTTTGTCACGGGTCCTTGGGGAATGTCGGTCCCCCCGATGATCATATGAACGACATGTTGAGGATTCTCTCTTTTTGCCCAGATCGGATTTTTCCGAGTTTCCCCCTAAATCTCTCGGTGTGCGCTCTTGTTAATGTGAGGACCAGCGTTAACGTATTGGGCATTGCATGAGGTTGTACCCTCGGGAATCAGTTCCGGTGTACTCTCAGGGTTTGTGGTGGCACACCCATACCTGGATTAACAATACCGCCCTTTCCATAGTCATTGAGGCTGTTATTTTTAGGTACATTTACTGGTTTAGGCATCTTGACCAGAATTAAAGACCTTGGACAAGAAAAAGTGTGAAAGATTATTTACTTTGTGAAACAAACCAGCAAGAAAATAATCACTATTATTTTAGCCCCACGGTGAGTGCCAAACTGTTTACCGTGAAAATGGTAACTACAATTAAATTTGATTTTGTGGTTCTAAAAATATGTGATCTATTTTTATGCTAGTTGTTAGGCAATGGATGTTAAGTAAAAGATTAGAAAGCAAGATTATAGCTTGAAAACGATGTGATAATCAAACCAAACGGCTGGATATCTGGGCCTCAAGCTGGCACAAATGGGGCCTCGAGGTCGAGTCTGGTGGATGGCTTAGGGCAATCGAGGGAGGATTAATAATTATGAGAGCTACGGTGGTGGCTCATTATGATCAATGATAAGCAATAAATGAAGAACAATAAATGGAACTCAATGAATATAAGCAATAAATGAAAGTAATGAGATCAAGAGAATATGTTAGACAGCAGAGAGAATGTTCTTGTATATCTTGTATTGAATATCAGATCCCCTGGAAAAATAACAAGGATCCCCTTTATATATGAGGGAGAGCCCCAATATAGTACAAATGCATTTATTACAAAGTAAGATAGCTAGCACAACTACCTAGTAATCTGGTGCAGACTGGTACTGTTCTTGAAGGTGACGCCAGTCCGGACCACATGCCTAGGGAACTTCCTGCTTACCCTCGATAACCACCGACTCATGCTGCATCGAGGTCGAAGCCTCGAGCTACGTCCCCGGATCTTCGGGGCCTTTTTGAGGCTAAGGGAGATACGCAATGATCGGGCCTCCCGATTTAGCCCGTATACAGAAGGGTTCATTTTGAATGACTTGGTATTGAGAATGACCAACTTTTACTTGCTAACTGATTATGAGGACATCCCCTAGCTGCTTTATTCATTTGTCCTGAAAAATTAGTGCAAAGTACTAGAGTAGCTCTTCGCCATTCATCTGTTTTCTAAACATTAGCACAAACTACTACCAGTAGCTCGCTATAGCTATAAGATTTTCAGCAACTCTTCGATCATGCTTTCATGAGATGAAGCAGACAGATGATGTTACAGTCGTTACAGGTCTGAACATAGAGTAGGGAGTTTATTTCTGGCAGAACTTCTTAAGTGACACCGAGCACAGACTTCTTGAAGAATCATTTTTTCAAATTCTGTCATGCTAACTAAGCTAGTAGTATCTTCACCAACTCGTGTGAAGCAATATCTGACCTTAGCTTCTTTTGATCTGGTGCTATAGGTTGAATATTCTTGTCATTATCTCTCTAGGGTGCTTAATTTAATTGTTTTTGTATTATGTAACTATAGCATAACCACTCATGTTTAACTGCTATATTTTGGTTTTATGGCATCTAGATATATTTCCTAGCTGGATAGTTACCATTGTTTTATACCAGCAAAGAACTCTTCTTTGGTTTGACCACCAGTATTCTCATTGTTGAAGCATATCAAAAGGCATGTTTATCTGAAGGAGACCTAGATTCTTTGCAAGGTAAGGCATAGGGAAATGGGTGAAATTGAGAACCGAAGATGGTGCATTGAACCCTGATATTTTTTCTTAAATATTGATTTTAATGAGGGTAGAGGGTATGATTGTCAGGATAAACTTGTATGAGAAGAGGATGCAGGTTTTATAATTTATGGGGCAGTAGATGCATTTGAGTACAGAAGTAGCTTTACTTGATCTTCAAGCTTGACTTAATGCATTTGCATTTGAAAGCAGAATTTGACATGTGTAGTGGCTATGCAAGTGCTACACATAGTAATGGTGCTTGAGGCTGCTGACTTAATAGAACAATGGAATTCATTTGCTTACTTGGTTTTCTAAAATACACTCAATCTTAAAATTATCTAATAAGGTGGTTTAATTCTTTTTGTTATCACTGCTTCGTGGATTCATACTTGGATGCTTAATTGACTTGAGCACATTTTATTATGTTGTAATTTTACATCGATTTTCTACAATATACTTAAGTATCTTCACTCCACAGGATTCTTGGAGGACAACACTTCTTCTAAGAGTGAAGGAAACATTGAAGGCTAAGGAGCTCGAGGAAGATGATCTTACTTAATTTGTTCCCCTTTGACCTATTGTAAACTACTAGTACATCCTTTATGTGATTTTATTCGTACTTCTTTTAAATATGATACTTTAGTTCTTTGTATTAATAAGATATCAAGCATTTGGTTTATTCTCCAATGTTGTTGAGCGTGTATGAAAGCATATAAATAATTATTACTATTCACGTAATTTAAATTTTCATTATATTTATTACATTTTCATATTAGCGAAGAAAAATGTGGTCATTAAAACTCTTTAACGACATGTTTCTCCAATAGATAAATGATTATTAACAAAGAGAATCTTGGTTGTTAAAAGTAATTATACAATTAATGAAGGGAATATCGGTCGCTAAAAGCACTTGAATTGACTTAATACATTGTTGTCGTTATACACTTTAAATGACCGGACAACAAATTAGTGAGGGGAAAATTTTGTCACTAAAAAGCATGTTTAACGGCCAAAAATTATGTCATCGCTAAATATCCTTTAACGACCAGATTGTAAACCGGTCATTAACTTTTGACGTCGGGAATTTTAATGATCGGTGACGACAAGATTTTTTTCTGGTAGTTAATAACTTATAACAACCGGAATTGGACTTTTATCGACCAGATTTTCCCTCGCTAAAGCCCCATTTTCTTGTAGTGGGCATAAAGGGGGGAATATGGTGTAATGTGGCATTAAATAAGAATTAAGTGATTCTAGTAATTATGGAATGGTAAGGGAAGAATGTGATAAAAATGAGATTGCACTTATTCAAATCCTGCAGATATGCTACGATTCCAGAACATCATGCAAACACAATGTCAAGAAAAGGAAGTAAACATCCCTGCCCAAGATGTTATTGATAGATAAAGAGTCAGTGTGATACATAAGTTAACATAAAGGAAATAACCCAAGAATGATTGCAAGAAACATTGATATAAGAATGGGCCAATGAGTATTTAGTAATTGGTTCAGGAAGAGCCTAGTTACGGCAAAATAGGAGGTTAATGACGAGTCAGTAGATCGTGCAGGATAAACATAATAAAACCCCAACATGGGATATTCAACCCCGCAGTGTCACGACCCAGATTTTCCACTCTTGGGAGTCGTGATGGCGCCTACTCATAGAAGCTAGGCAAGCCGAGTATTACAGAATTATTAGCCTTTTTCCTTGACCTTTTTAACAATTCAATTTAACTGGCGATCAACACCGGAATAAAATCAGTAATAAAAGAAATGTGGAACACGAAATCTAATAGTTTAACCAAATATTAGTTTAGAATCCGACATACAACTCTACCCAGAATTGGTGTCACAATGGCACGGACTATCTACGAATACTACAAACACTGGTATGAAGTAAATAATACAAATCTGTCTCTCAACTACATAAAAGCATAATGAAAAGATAGAAGGGGATGCTAAGGCCTGCGGACGTCTGCAGGACTACCTCGGGTCTCCGCCGCTGGACTAAAGGCAGCAACCTCACTGTGGTCCAAAAGCTCCGGCACCGGGATCTGCACATCGTGTAAAGTATAGTATTAGCACAACCGACCCCATGTGCTGGTAAGTGTTGAGCCTAACCTTGGAGAAGTAATGACGAGGCTAGGACAACACTACCAAATAAACTTGTGCAGTTATATCATATACAGCAAGTAATAATGACAGAAACTAGCAGTTAAAGATGGGAAGGGGATTCATGCTCGGGGGAATATCATGTACGAACAAAAATTTAGTAAAGAAGCATACGAAACACCAAAATTCAACTATAAGAAAGAATAAAGAAATCAATGACAAGGGCACGACATCACCCTTCGTGCTTTTATCTCATTCTCACCATAAGAATCAATATATTCGGCACTGCATCACCCTTCGTTATTTTAACTCACAAAATCATGGCATGGCATTATCACTCATATCATGGCACGACATCACCTTTTGTGCTTTTACATTTACAATATCGGCATGGCATCACCCTTCGTGCATTAACACTCACTCACAAATATCATGGACCGCATCACCCTTCGTGTTTTTACACTCTTCCTTACCCAAGCAACAATCACAAAGCAATTCGGGCAAGGGAATAAATAAAATCACAATAGAACCTCGGCAAGGGAACAATAGTATAACAATAATATCCCGACAAGGGAAACAATATCATGAGCAATAACATCACGACAAGGGAAATAATATCAAAAGTAATAACATCCCGGCAAAGGAGACAATATCATAAACCTTTTCTCTTTTCCACAATTACTTCACAACTCGATTCTCAACTTGAACCAATGCTCTAAAATGTTCAATTACCAAGAATATTTTCATGAACCTTGTTCAACATTAGAAATCATCATATTAAGAATGGATTACACATAATGGAAGCACAACAATCACAATATAAGACTCACGGGCATGCTTGACACCAACGTATAGGTACTCGTCACCACACCTATAGTCTTACTCAACAATTAACACATAGAAAATATGACCACGACTCCTATTCCCTCAAGCTAAGGTTAGACCAAGCACTTACCTCAATGCCACGAACACAATCAAGCCTCAACTACAACTTTACCCCTTGACTCCACTTCCAATTCGCTTGTATCTAGTTACTACTTAATGATATCAATAAATGCAAAATAAACCAATTCTAATGTATGAAAATAGGTTTTCTAATGATTTTCCCAAAAAGACAAAAATCGATCCAAGACCCGCTTGGTCAAAACCCGAGGTTCGAACCAAAACCCGATCACCTATACCCCCACGAAATGAAATATATAATTTGTTTTGAAATCAGACCTCAAATCGAGGTCCAAATCCCCAAAATTTGAAAACCCTAAGTTCTACCCAAAATCACCCAATTTCCCATGGAAAACCCTTGATTTTGAATTGAAATCATGTGAAATGATGTTGTAGATTGAAGAAATAGAGTTAGAAATGACTTACTAATGATTTGGAGAAGTTGAATCCTTTGAAAAATCGCCCAAGATCTTTTTACGGTTTGAAGAGTTGTAAAAAATGAATGAAATCCCGTCAAAATCCCAATTAACTGGTCGCAGAAGTCGCAATTGCGAAGCTCGCAAATGGAAACCTGGCCTCATATTTGTGAACCCTTGCATTGTCTGCTCACCTCGCAATTGCAAACAAATCGTCGCAATTGTGATAACTACCCTCCCCTGATGACTTCACATTTGCGAAGGAAGGTTCGCAATTGCGAACATGGAGGCCTGGGCTTTCTTCGTTAATGTGATCAAGCGCCTCGCAATTGCCAAGCCTGTTGGGCTCGAAATTGAGAAGCCTAACCTCGCAATTGCGAGATCAGAGCCTGCAACACAGTTGAACCTGCAACAGTCATTTCTCTAAGTCCAAATTCACTCTGTGGCCTACCCAAAACTCACCCGGGCCCTCGAGGCTCCAAACCAAACATGCACGCAAGTCCAAAAACATCATACGGACTTGCTCGTGTGATCAAATTATCAAAGTAACATCAACAACCATGAATTAAATCTAAAATTCATAAAATTTCTCAAGAACATCAAATTTTCTATTTTCTCAACTATACGTTTGATTTACACCAAATCAATTCCGATCTTTACCAAATTTCACAACTCCAACTTAATTATTATATAAGACCTGTACCAGGCTCCGAAACCAAGATACGGGGCTGATACCATTAAGAAATTTCATCAATTTTCTTCTAAAAGCCTTTATATTTTGCAATAAATAATTTTCTTTTGAAATTCTTCTCTCGGGCTTGGGACCTCGGAATTCTATTCTTGGCATATGCCCAAGTACCATATTTTATTACGGAACCTACGAGGCTGCCGGATAATGGGTTCGGGTCCTTTTACCAAGAATGTTGACTAAAGTCAACTTTAATCAATTTTAAAAGCCAATTTCCTTATTTTACTTAGTTTTCACATAAAAGCTTTTTGGAAATGTCCCGGACTGTGCACGCAAATCGAGGTGAGATAAAAAGAGGTTTTTAAGGCCTTAGAACATAGAATTTACTTTCAAAATGAGTGATGACCTTTTGGGTCATCGTTCGTCCTCGAACGGACATAAGAAAAGTACCTAAGTCGGAGAAAAGATGGGGATATCGGCTCCACATATCGGACTCGGACTCCCAAGTCACTACTTCAACAGGCTGACCCCTCCACTGAATACGAACCAAAGGAAAACTCTTCGATCTTAATTGACGAACCTGTCGGTCTAGAATAGCTACCGGATCCTCCTCATTGGACAAGTCCTTGTCCAACTGGTCAGTGTTGAAGTCTAACACGTGGGATGGATCACCGTGATAATTCCAAAGCATGGACACATGAAACACTGGATGCACGGCTAATAAACTCGGCGGCAATGCAAGTCTGTAAGCCACCTCTCCCACTCGATCAAGAATCTCAAAAGGACCAATGAACATAGGGCTTTGCTTGCCCTTTGTTCCAAATCTCATTACGCCCTTCATAGGCGACACCCGCAGCAACACTCGCTCACCGACCATGAATGCCACATCACAAACCTTACGATTGACATAACTCTTTTGCTTGGATTGATTTGTATGAAGCCTATCTTGAATGATCTTAACCTTGTCCAAGGCATCGTGAACTAGATCTGTACCCAACAACCGAGCCTCTCCCGGATAAAACCACCCAACCGGCGACCGACACTGCCTACTATATAAAGCCTCATAGGGAGCCATCTAGATGCTCGACTGGTAGATGTTGTTATAGGCAAACTCCACTAAAGTCAAGAACTGATCCCACGAGCCTCCAAAGTCAATAACATAAGCTTGGAGCATATCCTCCAAAATCTGAATAGTATGCTCGGACTGTCCGTCCGTCTGAGGATGAAATGTAGTACTCAACTCGACCCGTGTGCCCAACTCACACTGAACTGCCCTCTATAAATGTGAGGTAAATAGCGTACCTCGGTAAGAAATAATAGACACGGGCACACCATGAAGACGAACAATCTCCCGGATATAGATCTCGGCTAACCTCTCAGAAGAATAGGAGACTGCCATAGGAATGAAATGCGCTGACTTGGTCAGCCTATAAACAATAACCCATTCTGCATTGAACTTCCTCTGAGTCCGTGGGAGTCCAAAAACAAAGTCCATAGTGATACGCTCCCACTTCCACTCAGGATCACAGTCTTCTGAAACAAACAACCAGGTCTCTAATGCTCATACTTTACCTGCTGTCAATTCAAACACCGAGCCACATATGAAACAATATCCTTCTTCATCCTACTCCACCAATATTACTGCCATAAATCCTGATACATCTTAGCGGCGCCCAGATGAATAGAGTACCGGGAACTATGGGCCTCCTCCAGAATCAACTCACGAAGTCTATCCACATTAGGCACACAAACTCGACTCTGCAGCCTCAAAACTCCATCATCTACTAATGTAACCTTCTTGGCACCACCACGCCGCACTGTGTCCCTAATGACACACAAATGAGGATCATCATACTACTAATCTCTGATATGCTCAAATAATAAAGAACGGGTAACTGTACAAGATAACACATGACTGGGCTCAGAAACATCCAACCTCACAAACTGATTGGCTAAAGCCTGAACATCCAAAGCTCTCTCTCACCGACCTCAACTTTCTACTCAAAGCATCAGCCACTACATTGGCCTTTCCCGGATGATATAAGATGGTAATATCATAGTCCTTTAGTAGCTCTAACCACCTTCTTTGCCTCAAATTTAGCTCTTTTTGCTTGAACAAATACTATAGACTCTTGTTATCCTTCAACACCTTACATGACACTCCATATAAATAGTTCCTCCAAATCTTCAGCGCATGAACAATGGCTGCTAACTACAAATCATGAACTGTATAATTCTTCTCATGAATCTTCAACTGTCCTGAAGCATAAGCAATAACCATGCCAACCCATATCAACACCGCACCAAGTCTAATACGAGATGCATCACAATAAACTATATATGGCCCTGAACCTATGGGAAAAACCAACACTGGCATCGTAGTCAAAGCTGTCTTGAGCTTCTGAAAGCTCGCCTCATACTCGTCCGACCACCGGAATTGGGCACCCTTCTGGGTCAACCTGGTCATCGGGGCTGCAATAGATGAAAACCCCTCCACAAACCGTTGGTAATAACCCGCCAAACCCAAGAAACTCAAATCTCTGTAGCTGATGCGGGTCTAGGCCAGTCCTTGATTGCCTATATCTTCTTCAGGTCCACCTGAATACCCTCTGTTGATACAACATGGCCCAAGAAAGAAACTGAACTCAACCAGAACTCACATTTCAAAAACATAGCATACAAGTATTATCCCTCACAGTCTGAAGAACAACCCTCAAATGCTGCTCATGCTCCTCCCGGTTGCGGGAATAGATCAAAATATCATCAATGAAAACTATCAGGAAGGAATCTAAGTAAGGCTTGAACACTCAGTTCATCAAATCTATAAAAGCTACTGGGGCATTTGTCAACCCGAATGACATCACCAAAAACTCATAATGCCTATACCGAGGGCGAAAAGCTGTCTTAGGGACATCAGATGCCCTAATACTAAACTGATGGTAGCCAGATCTCAAGTCAATCTTCGAAAATACCGTGGCACCCTGAAGCTGATCAAACAAATCATCAATCCTCGGTAATGGATACATGTTCTTGATTGTGACCTTGTTCAACATCTGATAATCTATACACATCCTCATCGATCTGTCCTTCTTCTTAACAAACAACACTGGTGCACCCCAAGGCGAGACACTAGGTCTAATAAAGCCCTTATCAAGAAGTCTTGCAACTGTTCTTTCAAATCTTTCAACTCTGGCGGGGCCATACGATACGGCGGAATAGAAATGGGCTGAGTGCCCGGATACAAATCAATGCAAAAGTCAATATCCCTGTCAGGCGGCATACCCGGCAGGTCTGCAGGAAATATCTCTAGAAACTCATGTACAACAAGCACAAAATCCATAGAAGGAACCTCGGCACTAGAATCACGAACATACGCCAAATAGGCCAAACATCCCTTGCCAAACATACAACGAGCCTTCATATATGAGATAACCCTGATGATAGAATGACCAGGAGTCCCTCTCTACTCTAAACAAGGTAAACCCAGCAAGGCTAAGGTCACAGTTTTCTCATGACAGTCCAAGATAGCATGGTAAGGTGATAACTAGTCCATCCCCAATATGACATTAAAATCAACCATATCCAAAAGTAACAAATCTACTTGGGTCTTAAGACCCCCAATCATAACCATATATGAACGATGGACATGAACTACCACAATAGAATCACTCATCGGCGTAGACACATATATAGGAGTACTGAAGGAATCACTAGGCATGACCAAATACGATGCAAAATAAGATGACACATATGAGTATGTAGATCCTGGATCAAATAGAACTGAAGCATCTCTACTACAAACCAGAACAACACCTATGATAACTGCATCAGAGGCCTCGGCCTCAGGCCTGGCTGGAAGAGCATAACATCGGGACTAGGACCCACCACTCTAAACCACATCTCAGGGACGACCTCCTATTGGCTAGCCTCCACCTCTAGCGGCCTGACCTCCACCTCTAATACTTCTACCTCCACCTCTAGCACCTTTACCTCCACCTCTAGCTGGCTGAGTGGGCGGTGGAGCAGTCGGTGCCTGAACCATGGCACGGGAACCCTAATGCTGAGAGTTGCTCGGTGTTCTAGGGCAAAATCTAGCAATATGCCTTATGTTGCCACAAGTATAACAAGCCCTCGGCTATTGAGACTGTTGACCCTGACGGCTTGATAACCACTCAGAAAACTCTGGAGCGGCAGTGCACTGATAGGAGTTGGTGGTGCACTGTAGGGCAGCTGATCAGAATACTACATATGAGAACCAGGGCGACCTAGCACACCGTGAGAAGCCAGAAGTGCTGAATGAAATGGCCTGGAAGGATTTCCCCTACCAAAAGAATCCCTTCCCCTAGACGAGGCACCACTGAATATGCCCGAGTGACGAGGCCTCTTGTCAGACCCCTGACCACTCCCCTGTGATAGAACCATCTCAATTCTCCTGGCCACATTGGCCGCGTCTTAAAACAATCTCGCTCCCCATCTCCTTAGACATCTGCAATCGAATAGGCTGAACGAGTCCCTCAATGAACCTCCTCACTCTCTCTCTCAGTGGGAAGTATAAGAAGAGCATGATGGGCCAAGTCAATAAATCTAGTTTCGTACTAAGAAAAAGTCATAGAACTCTACCGGAGACGCTCAAACCACCTCCGATAGTTCTCCCCCTAAGTGATAGGACGAAACTTCTCCAGAAATAACTGAGAGAACTTATCCCAAGTCAAAGCCAGTGACCCAGCTGGTCTAGCCAAACAATAATCTCTCCACCAAGTATTGGCGGATCCAGCCAGATAAAAAGCAGCAAATTCGGCCCCATTGGTCTCCACTATCCTCATGTCCCGCAGAACCTCATGACAACTATCCAAATAATCCTGGGGATCCTCGAAATATGTACCACGAAAATTAGTAGTGAAAATCTTGGTGAACCTATCCAACCTCCACAAGGCATCCGCAGACATAGTTGGCCCCTCACCGGTCTGTGCCACAACACCCGGCTGAACTACCCCAATTGGCTGAGCTACTGGAGTTTGAAATTGGGAAGCCACCTGCTCCAGGGTACGAGTAGCTGGAGTATGCGTTTCTCCTCCATCCTGAGAGACGGCTGGTGCTACATGAAGAAACCCTGCCTAAGCGATACTCTCCATAAGGACCACTAGACGGACCAAAGCATCCTGAAGTACCAGAGTGGCGATGAACCCCTCTAGGACCTGAGCTAGTCCTGCTAGAACTATCTGGGTTGGAACCTTATCGTCAAACTTAACCTGAGGCTCTGTCGCTGGTGTTGTCGCTCGAGCTCTGAGCTCAGCCCTGCCTCTACCAGGGGTCCTAGCACGACCTTGGCCTCTACCCCTTGCAAGAGCTGCTCCTGGGGGCTTAGGGTGTTGGTCAGCTGACAAAACGGTACGTGTTCTCACCATCTGCGAAAGAACAGAGTGGAAGTCCAATTAACATTGAGAAATCAAGTCGCACGATAGGAAAGAATAGATGTGAAGTTTTTCCTAACTCTGTAGCCTCTGAGCATAAATACAAACGTCTCCGTACCGATCCCTCAAACTTTACTAAGCTTGTCCAGAATTGTGAGACCTAAGCAACCTAGAGCTCTGATACCAACTTGTCACGACTCGGATTTCCCACCCTCGGGAGTCATGATGGCGCCTACTGATAGAAGCTAGGTAAGCCGAGTATTATAGAATTACTACCCTTTTTCCTTAAACTTTTTAACAATTCAATTTAACTAGCGATCAATAGCGGAATAACGACAGTAATAAAAGAAATGCGGAAGACAAAATCTAATAGTTTAATCAAATACTAGTTCAGAATCCAACATACAACTCTACCAAGAATTAGTGTCACAATGTCACGGACCATCTACGAATACTACAAACACTGGTCTGAAGGAAATAATACAAATCTGTCTCTCAACTACATAAAAGCAGAATGAAAAGATAGAAGGGGATGCTAAGGCCTGCGGACGTCTGCAGGACTACCTCGGGACTCCGCCGCTGGACTAAAGGCAGCAACCTCACTGTTGTCCAAAAACTTCGACACCGGGATCTGCACATAGTGTAGAGTATAGTATTAGCACAACCGACCCCATGTACTGGTAAGTGTCGAGCCTAACCTTGGAGATGTAATGACGAGGCTAGGACAACACTACTAAATAAACCTGTGTAGTTATATCATATACAACAAGTAATAACGACAGAAACTAGCAGTTAAAGATGGGAAGGGGAAACATGCTCGGGGGAATATCATGTACGAACAGAAATTTAGTAAAGAACCATATGTAACACCAAAATTCAACTATAAGAAAGAGTAAAGAAATCAATGACAAGGGCACGACATCACCCTTCGTGCTTTTATCTCGTTCTCACCATAAGAATCAATATATTCGGCAAGACATCACCCTTCATTCTTTTAACTCACAAAATCATGGCATGGCATTATCCTTCATGCATTATCACTCATATCATGGCACGACATCACCCTTCATGCTTTTACATTTACGATATCGGCACGACATAATCCTTCGTGCATTAACACTCACTCACAAATATCACAGATAGAATTACCCTTCATTTTTTACACTCTTTGTTACCCTAGCAACAATCACAAAGCAATTCGGGCAAAGGAATCAATAAAATCACAATAGAACCCTGGCAAGGGAACAATAGTATAATAATAATAATATCCCGGCAAGGGAAACAATATCAAAAGTAATAACATCCCGGCAAAGGAGACAATATCATAAACCTTTTTTCTTTTCCACAATTACTTCACAACTCGATTCTCAACTTGAGCCAATGCTCTAAAATGTTCAATTACCAAGAATATTTCCATGAACCTTGTTCAACATTAGAAATCATCATATTAAGCATGGATTACACATAATGGAATCACAACAATCACAATATAAGACTCACGGGCATGCTTGACACCAACGTATAGGTACTCGTCACCACACCTATAGTCTTACTCAACAATTAACACATAGCAAATATGACAACGACTCTTATTCCCTCAAGCTACGGTTAGACCAAGCACTTACCTCTATGCCACGAACACAATCAAGCCTCAACTACCACTGTACACCTTGACTCCATTTCCAATTCGCTCGTATCTAGTTACAATTTACTTAACGATATCAATAAATGCAAAATAAACCAATTCTAATGCATGAAAATAGGTTTTCAAATGATTTTCCCAAAAAGACAAAAATCGATCTAAGACCCGCTTGGTCAAAACCCGAGGTTCGAACCAAAACCCAATCACCCATTCCCCCACGACCTCAAATATATAATTTGTTTTGAAATCAGACCTCAAATCGAGGTCCAAATCCCCAAAATTTGATAACCCTAAGTTGTACCCAAAATCACCCAATTTTCCATGGAAAACCCTTGATTTTGAATTGAAATCATGTGAAATGATGTTGTAGATTGAATAAATAGAGTTAGAAATGACTTACTAATGATTTGGAGAAGTTGAATCCTTTAAAAAATCGCCCAAGATGTTTTTGGGGTATGAAGAGTTGTAAAAAATGAATGAAATCCCGTCAAAATCCCAATTAACTGGTCGTAGAAGTTGCAATTGCAACGGGAGCTTCGTAACTGCAAATCTCGCAAATGCAAACCTTGCCTCATATTTGTGAACCTGTGCATTGTCTGCTCACCTCGCAATTGTGATAACTACCCTCCCCTGATGACGTCGCTTTTGCGAAGGAAGGTTTGCTATTGCGAACATGGCAGGCCTGGGCTTTATTCGCAAATGTGATCAAGACCTCACAATTGCCAACCCTGTTGAGCTCGCAATTGCGAAGCCTGACCTTGCAATTGCGAGATCATATCCTGTAACACAACTGAACCTGCAACAGCCATTTCTCTAAGTCCAAATTCACTCAGTGGCCAATCAAAAACTCACCTGAGCCCTCGATGCTCCAAACCAAATATGCACGCAAGTCCAAAAATATCGTACGGACTTGCTCATGCGATCAAATTATCAAAATAACATCAACAACCATGAATTAAACCTCAAATTCATAAAATTGCTCAAGAACATAAAAATTTCTATTTTATCAACTATACGTCCGATTTATACCAAATCAATTCTAATCTTTACCAAATTTCACAGATTCGACTTAAATACTATACAAGACAAGTACCAGGCTTCGGAACCAAGATACAGGCCCGATACTATCAAGAAATTTCATCAAATCACTTATAAAAGCCTTTATATTTTCTAGTAAACAATTTTCTTTAAAAATTCTTTTCTTGGCTTTGGGACCTTGGAATTCTATTCCGGGCATATGCACAAGTCCCATATTTTACTACGGACCCTACGAGATCGTCGGCTTATGAGTTCGGGTCTGTTTACCAAGAATGTTGACCAAAGTCAACTTTAATCAACTTTAAAAATAAATTTCCTTATTTTACTTAGTTTTCACATAAAAGCTTTCTGGAAACGCGTCCGGACTGTGCACACAAATTAAGGTGAGACAAAAAGAGGTTTTTTTAAGGCCTCGGAACAGAGAATTTACTTTCAAAATGAGTGATGACCTTTTGGTCATCACAAGCAGTAATGTCATTATAATACTTGATATATATTCAAATAGGAGTCAGGTTAGTTATAGGTATCGTATAAGTGTTACGGGGATAAAGAAAGTGCCACTGGGAAGACAGTCTAAATATCAGTTCAGCAACAACCTTACAAGCTCAAGGGCATGGAGGTAAGCAACTACAGATGATTATAGGCAAGGAAGAACATCGAGAGGCCCGTAATAAGCTCACATCATTACAAGAGTCAAGGGTTTTCCCTAAGTACTACAACGAAAGACTAGTTGAAGAAATAAGGAAGAAGGCTGAAACCTAAGCTCGATAACCTAAAGAGGAAATGGTCTTGTAACAATTGTCTCATAACAACATTGTAAGCACTCTAAAGGAAAGTGGCACGTACAGTGGCTAATGAACGATAAGTAAAATGAAAAGTAATATTCAAGATCATAAGAGTTACACGTAACCTCCAATATGCATGGAAACTAAGACAAGATGAGTATGCACGCAACAAGGGGATAAAAAATCAGGAAAAGTAATAGCTTACTTTTAAGAAAGCTAAGAAGGAACGAAAGGAATTATTCCATCAAAGATCCCGAGTTGGTGATGTTATGAACGCACTTAAGAGTTTGGAGTTTTATACCTATAGCATATACAACCGTAGAAGATTATGGTATGCGTTAAAAGAAAGAATTGAGCTCAGGCCATAGACGAAGGATTGAATTGTTAAAGGATTGTATCATGGATATCCTTCAACACCTATGAAAGGCTAAAGTAGTAACTAATACCAGGAGCCGCAAATCGGAAGATAGCTTAAGCCTACATAAAGGCTGATCAGAAAAAAAGAGGAAACTAAAGAGCTATATCAACTAAGTAAATCATAAATGGATAAATATCAGAGGTAGAAAAGAGATAGTATAGTAGCCATATTCTATAAGGGCATCAGAATAATACCAGCCTCATAAGAAGTCAGTATGATGCTCTCATAGGATTATGTATACACCAGAGGTGCAAGTATGACAATAAAGCTTCAAGTTATGGATGTGAATTATACCTATGTGGAAGGAAGGACATGAAACAGATACAAGATGTGATGAAACATTTTAAGGTAAGTAAGGTAAAGGTGAACAACGTACACAATACTCAAATGCAGAAGGTTATGAATAATCCATACTTTGGATAGAAGGCTAGAAGCATGGGGATTCAATATCTAGGATTGATAGCAGAATCGTCAGTGGAATATCCCATAGACTATGGTTTCTAGGTATCGAGGAGGCTAATTAAGACGGTAAAGAAGAGTTAGAGATGATGTGATGTCTCACTTAATGTTCTAGAAGGATATAAGGAAACCTATGATGCAAGCAAGTTGAAAGAAACTTGCGAGTAATATAAATAAATATGGGTAGGTTGCAAGCTTAAGTATTGCAAAGCGACAAGGTTTTAGGAAGACAAGAGTAAGGATACGAAAGGGCGAGTAAGGAGGTGACGAGAATGGATAAGTCCTCAAGATTAACGGATGAAAACAAGCGAGATAATAGTTTCTCTAAGCTATAGAAAGCTCAGTATAGCCTGAATGAACTCAAAGAAGTATAAGACTAATATCATTTGAAAGAGATGAGGGTGTAATTGTGGTAGATAAAGAATGACATTTGGACCTTCGATTGAGTAATATTTGAAGAATAAAAAAGAGAGATTTCATGGGAGGCACAGGATTTGGATACCCCTCCCCCCTAACAAGGTGAATCACATTGAGATACTATGAAATACGATTATGAAAACCACTTCAAATATTTCTCGATGCAACATAAGCCCTAGTGGAAAGGTATTACGTAAGAAGTTTCAAGTTATCAATTGTATATTGTAGATTAAGAGGCAAATCAGAATGGATGGACAAAAGCCACAGAGTGTGAGCTGAGATTAGGTCATCATTCTTAAGATATATAGCAATGAGGAAACATTAAAGGACTTATATTTATACATATGGGATAAGCAACAAGAGTAAGCTGGAATTTGGTAGCAAACCTTGTCACACCTCTTTTTTTTACGCACAACCCTATTACGAGGTTGAGTTAGAAGAGTTTTTCCAATTGAAGTAACGTTTTGAAAAGGGATTATTTATTATTTACAGTCGCCACTTGGAATTGAGTTTTGGTATTCCAAGTCACCTTTTATTGAATCCCTTATCAAAAGGAAGATTTGACTCTTAATTCATGGTCTACGAAAAGAGAAGACTGAGTAAGGAATTCTATTGACCAAGGGAAAGGGGTAAGGCACCCCTCAAGTCCCATGGTTCTAGAACGGTGTCACGACCCTAAACCCGGACCCGGTCGTGATAGAGCCTCTCATGAAGACAAGGCCATCCGATGTATTTCCAATTCATTTTAAGCGATGAAGAAATAAGAATTTAGTCTTAAACATGATAAAATCCAAAAGTAAGCAGTGAAGAACAATTTGCCGAAAACAAACCCAACACAGCCCAATACTGAGTCGCCAGTCATGAGCATCTATCAATTTAATACAAGTCTGGTGAGTCTACAGAGCTACTATAGAGTCACTAATAAGGGAATTAACTGAGATAAAGGGGGAGAAGTGCGGGGTTGCAGACGCCAAGCAGCTACCTCGTGAACTCTGAAGTCTGCCAGGAGCTCTCAACCCTCGCTAGCAAGATCAGCAACCCCTGAATCTGCACACGAGGTGCAGGGAGTAAAGTGAGTACTCCAACTCAGCGAGTAATAATCATAAATAAAGACTGAGAACTATGAAATCACGTAAGGCACATAACAAGCTATAAGGAAGCAGTAAAAGCCAACAGAAACAATAAAGCAGTAAAGAGGTGTAAAGTCACTGAGTTCAGTTTAATCTTCATAAAAATGCCTTTTTAACAATTAAGCAAGTAAATGACAGGCAAATGAGAAAGATAAACATATAAGGGATTGCCTCTCGGGCACAATGTCAACAAATCCGCCCCTCGGGCAAAATCTCAGAACAATACCAGCCCCTCGGGCTAAATCTCACACCACAATGGCTATCCGCCCTCACTGGGGGTGTGCATACTCCTAGAGGGGCCCCTTATGTCCCAAGCACAATATCCAGCCATCTCGTGGCATCATCACTAGGCTCTCGGCTTCATATCAAAAAGTCACCTCGTGGCGTACAAATCTCAGGCCCTTGGCCTAATAATCATAATCAGTGTTTCCTCACAATATAGGCGCTCGGTCATACTCAGTCAGAATCTCATAGCCACTCGGGCAACAATAAAACATGGTGCTCATCACAAAATATCATTTAAAATATCTTTTAAGTGTTAAAGTAGAGTAAACAGGGCTGACTTATGAAAACAGTAGAATATAGCATGACTGAGTTCAAGTATAAAGTTAAAACAGTGAGAAAATATCAATAAAAATCCCCTAAGGGTTCAAATAGTTGGCACGAGACCCAAATATGGCGTTCAGCCCAAAACATGATGGTAACAAATACTTTTCAGTCAAATACGCGGTAAAATAGTCATTCATGACGGACTAAGTCACAATCCCAACGGTGTACGACCCCACGTTCGTCATCTAGTGTGTGTGTCACCTCAATATAGCACAACAATGCACAAATCTGGGGTTTCATACCCTCAGGACATCATTTACAATCATTACTCACCTCAATCTGGTCCAAACTCTAGCCCGCAATGCCTTTGCACCTCGAATCGGCCTCCACTCGTGTCGAATCTAACCAAAATCAGAAACACGACGTCAAAATATGCTAAGAGAATGAAGCCCAAGCAAAAATAATCAATTTACAACATAAATCCCGAAATGACCAAAACCCGACCCCCGAGACCACGTCTCGGAATTTGATAAAATTCACATCAATAGATTCCTTATCTCCCCACGAGTTCATACATATCAAAAGTACCAAAATCCGACCACAAATGGTCCCTCAAATCCTCAAGTCTAGATCTCCAATACCAAGCCCTAGTCTCCCAAATTTTAACCCTTAAATTCCATAATTACAGCTCTAATCTGTGAAATAATATCATAGGAACGAGTTTTAGGTCCAAAATCCTTACCTCAATGAAGTCCCCTTAAAACCCTTCTTCAAATCGCCCAAAAAGCTCCAAAAACAAACTTTCCAATGGTGGAATACCTCAAAAATCACGAAGGAAACAATTTATACCTTCTGGCCCAGGGATTTCGCATCTATGGCCAAATTCCCGCATCTGCGATGCTCACTTCGCACCTGCTCCATCGAAGGTGCAGTTCACCAACCGCTTCAGCAGTCACAACCTTCCTAGCCCCTTACCGCTTCTACAACTTCTTCTCCCGCATCTGTGGGGTCGCACTTGCGGCCTCCCAACAACAGATGTGGTTATGATAGTAGAATTCCAACTTCAGCTACCATTCAAACTTCCATTCCTTCCGTCAACCATCCGAAATCACCCCGAGGCCCCCGAGACCTCAACCAAAAACACAAACATATCCCATAACCTTATTCAAACTTATACCAATCTTCAAAACACCTCAAACAACATCGAATCACCCAAAACACATCGGGTTCAAGCCTAAGTTTCCAAAATCTTCCAAATTCCGCTTTTGATCAAAAACCCAACCAAACCACGTCCGAATTACCTGAAATTTTGCACAAACATCCCAAATGACCCAACGGAATAATTACAACTCTCGGAAATCCATTCCGACCCATATATCAGCATGTCACGTATCAACCGGAAAACGCCAAAAAATCAATTTTGCCAATTCAAGCCTAAATCTACTCCGGACCTCCAAAACACATTCCAATCATGCTCCTAAGCCCCAAATAACCTACCGAAGCTATCCAAACCATCGGAATTTACATCCGAGTCCTCTAACATTTGAGTCAACATCCGGTTGACTTTTCCAGCTTAAGCTTTCTCAAAAGAGACTAAGTGTCTCAAACCTTAACAAATCCTTTCCGAACCCGAGCCAACCAACCCGATCACCTTTAGAACCAATAGACAAAGCAAGAAGAAGCCAAAATAGGGGAAACGGAGCGGTAACTCATGAGACCACTGGCTGGGTCGTCACATCTTCCCCCTCTTAAACAAACGTCCATCCTCGAACGAGTCAAGAAACATACTTGAAGCCTCAAACAGGTGAGGATATCTACTCTGCATCTCCCACTCGATCTCCTAGGTAGCCTCCTCCACGGGCCGACCTCTCCACTGCACTTTCACTGAAGCTATATCCTTTTACCTCAACTTTCGAACATGATGCTCCAAAATAGTTGTTGGCTCCACATCATAAGTCAAATCATTATCTAATTGAACCGTGCTAAAATCCAGAACATGAGACAGATCCCTAATATACTTCCGGAGCATAGAAACATGAAATACCGGATGCACACTCGACAAGCTGGGTGGCAAAGCAAGCTCATAAGCCACCTCCCCAATCCTCTGAAGCACCTCAAAAGGCCCAATGAACCGAGGACTCAATTTACCCTTCTTCCCAAATCTCATAACACCCTTCATGGGCGAAACCTTCAACAGAACCTTCTCACCAACCATGTAGGACACATCTCGAACCTTCCTGTCAGCATAACTCTTTTGCATCGATTGTGCTGTATGAAGCCTCTCCTGAATCACCTTCACCTTTTCTAAAGCATCCTGCACCAAGTCTGTCCCCAATAGCCTAGCCTCACCCGGCTCAAACCAGCCAACTCAGATCTACATCGTCTCCTATACAAAGCCTCATATGGAGCCATCTAAATTCTTGACTGGTAGTTGTTGTTATAAGCAAACTCTGCAAGTGGTAGAAACTGATCTCATGACCCTCCGAAATCAATGACACAAGCACCCAACTCTCGCTGCATAAACCTCCAAAACTGCAAAGTAAACTGAGTGCCCCTATCTGAAATGATGGAAACTAGGACACTATGCAAATGAACAATCTCCCGAATATAGATCTCTACCAACCGCTCTGAAGAATAAGTAGTACACACCGGAATGAAGTGTGCGGACTTAGTCAGCCGATCCACAATCACCCAAATAGCATCGAACTTCTTCAAAGTCCGTGGAAGTCCAACTACAAAGTCCATAGTGATCCTCTCCCACTTCCACTCTGGAATATCCATCTGCTGAAGCATGCCACCCGATCTCTGATGCTCATATTTCACCTGCTGTCAATTGAGACACCGAGCTACACATCCCACAATGTCTTTCTTCATTCTCCTCCACCAATAATGCTGCCTCAAATCCCGATACATCTTCGCGGCACTCGGATGAATGGAATGTTGGGAGCTATGGGCCTCCTCCAGAATCAACTCCCGAAGCCCATCTACATTGGGCAAACAAATCTGGCCCTACATCCTCAACACCCCATCATCACCAACAGTCACATCTCTGGCATCATCATGCTGAACACTGTCCTTAAGGACAAGCAAATGCAGATCATCATACTAGCGCTCTATGATGCTATCATATAAGGAAGACCGAGAAACCACACAAGCCGATACCCGACTAGGCTCCGAAATATCCAACCTCACGAACTGATTGGCCAAGGCCTGAACATCAATCACAAGAGGTCTCTCCCCAACTGGAATATATGCCAAACTCCCCATACTCATCGTCTTTTGGCTCAAGGCATTGGCCACCACATTGGCCTTCCCCGGATGGTACAATATAGTGATATCATAATACTTAAGCAACTCTAACCACCTTTACTGCCTCAAATTAAGATCCTTCTGCTTGAACAAGTGCTGGAGACTACGATGATCAGTTTGCACCTCACAAGACACACCATACAAGTAATGCCTCTAAATATTCAACGCATGAACTATGGCAGCCAACTCCAAATCATGAATGGGGTAGTTCTTCTCATGGGGCTTCAACCGACGAAAAGCATAAGAAATAACTCTATCCTCCTGCATCAATACACAACCAATACCAACTCTCGAAGCATCACAATACACAGTATATGAACCTGAAGCTGATTGCAAAACTAACACTAGAGCTATGGTGAAGGCTGTCTTAAGCTTCTGAAAGCTCTCCTCACATTCATTCTAACATACAAATAAAGCACCCATCTGAATCAACTTGGTTAAGGGTGATGCAATGGATGAAAATCCCTGAGCAAACTGGCGATAATAACCCGCCAAACCAAGAAAGCTGCGAATCTCTATGGCTAAGGACAGTCTGAGCCAACTCTAAACCACCTCTATCTTCTTTAGATCAACCTGAATACCTTTGCTGGACACCATGTGCCCCAAGAAAGCCACTGAACTGAGCCAAAACTCACACTTGGAGAATTTTGCATAAAGCTTCTCCTCCATCAATCTCTGCAACACAACTCTCAAATGGTCTGCGTGCTCCTCTTGTCTATGCGAATACACTAGAATATCATCAATGAAGACTATGACAAATGAGTCGAGATAAGGCCAGAACATGTTATTCATCAAATGCATGAACGTTGCTGGGGCATTGGTCAGCCCAAAAGACATCACCAATAACTCATAATGACCATATCGGGTCCTGAATGTCATCTTAAGAATATCCGAGTCCTTGATCTTCAACTAGTGATAACCTGAACGAAGATCAATCTTGGAGAGCACTCTCGCTCACTGGAGCTTGTTAAATAAATCATCAATGCGAGGCAAAGGATACTTGTTCTTAATTGTTACTTTGTTCAATTGCCTATAATAAATGCACATCCTCATAGTGCCATCCTTCTTCTTCACAAATAGAACCGTAAGGTGACACACTAAGCCGAATGAACCCATTATCAAGGAGTTTCTAAAGCTGCTCCTTTAACTCATTCAAGTCCGCTGGTGCCATACGATACGACATAATAGAAATGGGCTGAGTGCCCGGCACCAGGTCAATACCAAAGTCAATATCCATGTCCGGTGGCATGCCCGACAGGTCTGTAGGAAACACATCGGGAAAATTCCTCACAACTGGAACAGAATCAATACTGGGAGTCTCTGCACCGACATCCCTCACAAAAACTAGATACGAAAGACAACCCTTCCCAACCGTGCGTTGGGCCTTCAAGAATGAGATCACTCTACTGGGAACATAATCAGTCAAACCTCGCCACTCAATCCGTGGCATGCCTGGTATAGCCAATGTGACTGTCTTGGCATGACAGTCCAGAATAGCACAACATGGAGATAGCCAATCCATGCCCAAAATGATATCGAAATCCACCATACATAATAGTAAAAGATCCACTCGGGTCTCCATACCCCCATTAGTCACCACACACGACCTGTACACACGGTCTACAACAACAGTATCGCCCACCAGGGTAGATACATGAATAGGTGAAGCAAGAGACTCACGGGGTGTATCAAAAAATGAGAAAAGTATGATGACACATAAGAAAAGGTGGACCCCGGATCAATTAATACAAAGGCATCTCTATGGCAGACTGAAACAATACTTGTAATAACAGCATCGGAAAGCAATAGCATCGGGTCTAGTTGGAAGTGTATAGTAACAGGCCTGACCGCCACCTAATCGACCTCCCCCTCTAGGGCGACCCCTAGCTGACTAACCTCCACCCCTAGTTGGTTGGGCGGGTGGTGGGGAAGTAACTAGCGGTAAAGTTAATAGCTGACTCTTCTGCTGAGATGAACCCACAAGACGATGAGGACACTGCCTCCATATATGACCCATCTCTCCACACTCATAGCAAATCCCAAGTGGTGGAGAAGGGGACTGAAGGGAACCCCTAGCACCGGAATGAATAGATGATGCACCTGGCATCGAAGAGCCCTGAACTGATAGAGCACGGGACGAACTCTGAGCTGGAAGGGCACTAAGTGATGACTGGCCCTGATAAGAACTGTGAGAACCATGATCCGACGATGCCCCACGATAACCTGGGTGAGCTGGTTGAGCATACCTGAAGGGACGACCTCTACCGTGCTGAAACTAACCTCTCGAAGGACCACCACTATAACTACTAGATCGTCGAGGCCTCTTGGCCTCCCTCTCCTCTCGCTCCTGGCGACGAACAGACTCAATCTCACGAGCAATGTCTACAACCTCCTCAAAGGTAGCACCAGTCACCCACTCCCTGGTCATGAGAATACGAAGCTGATAAGTGAGGCCATCAACAAACCTTCTAATCCTCTCTCTATCTGTTGGAACCAACCAAATTGCATGGCGAGCTAACTCGGAGAACCTCATCTCATACTGCATCATAGTCATCTCTCCCTGATGCAACCACTCAAACTGCTTGCGCAGCTCCTCTCTGCGAGACTGCGGTACATACTTCTCCAGAAAGAGAACGAAGAACTGCTCCTAGGTTAGGGGTGCTGCACCAATAGGCCTATGCCTCTCAAAAGCCTCCACCAAGTGAAGGCAGCTCTAGAAAACTGATAAGTAGTGAAAGTGACCCCGCTGGTCTCCAGAATACTCGTTGTACGAAGCATCCTCTGACACTTATCCAAGAAACCCTGGGCATCCTCGCCCTCTGCACTACTGACGGTCGGAGGCGAAAGTCTACCAAACCTCTCCAATCGACGATGCTCGTCGTCAGGCATAACTGGTACCACATAATCCTGGTCTGGTGCAACCGGTTGGGCTGGATGTGCCCCCGGTGTCACGACCTGCTCGGGTGTGCGAGCGGCGGGAGTCTGAGTGCCTCCCTAGGCCTGAGAACTAGATGCGGCTGTTGTGACTGAAACTGCCTAAGCTAGGCCAGTGCAAACTAATAGAATCTGAGTTAAGGCCTCCTAAAGACCCGGAATCACAATGGGCACAGCTGGTGCCGCTGGAGCGTCCACAGCTAGGACCTAATCCTGAACTAGGGCGGTTGGTGGATCTGCAGGTGTTGCCCTAGATGCTGTACGAGCCACACCCCTGCCCCTACTGCGACCACGACCGCGTCTTTGGCCTCTAGTGGCCACAATTGTGGTACTGGTGGTCGTTTATCCTAACCGGTAGCGCGTGTCCTCACCATCTGTGAGAGAATAGAATAACAGAAGTTTAGTACTCGTATTAACAAATTCGCACGACAAGAATTTCAAGAATATGAAGTTTTTCCTAAAGATTCTGCAACCTCTCGAGGATAAATACAGATGTCTCCGTACTGATCTGCGAGACTCTACTAAACATTCTCATGACTCGTGAGACCTATGTAACCTAGGCTCTGATACCAACTTGTCACGACCCTAAACCTGGACCTGGTCGTGATGGTATCTCTCGTGAAGACAAGGCTAGCCGACGCATTTCCAATTCGTTTTTAAGTAATTAAGAAATGAGAATTTAGTCTTAAACGTGATAGAATTCAAAAGTAAGCAGTGACAAAACAATTTACGGAAAACAAACCCAACACAATCCGATAACGGGGTGTCATCAGTCATGAGCATCTATCAATTTAATACAAGTCTAGAGAGTCTACAAAACTACTACAGAGTAACTAACAAGGGAAAGGAAATGAGATAAAGGGGGAGAAGCACGGGGCTGCGGACGCTAAGCAGCTACCTCGTAAACTCCGAAGTCTGCCGGGAGCTCTCAACCCTCGCTAGCAAGATCAGCAGCGCCTGAATCTACACACAAGGTGCAGGGAGTAAAGTGAGTACTCCAACTCAGTGGGTAATAATCATAAATAAAGACTGAGAAATATGAAATCATGTAAGGCACATAACAGGCTATAAGGAAGCAGTAAAGAGGTGTAAAGTCACTGAGTTTAATTTAAACTTCATGAAAATGCCTTTTTAACAATTAAACAAGTAAACGACAGGCAAGTGAGAAAGATAAACACATAAGGGATCATCCCTCGGGCACAATGTCAACAAATCCGCCCCTCGGGAAAAATCTCAAAATAATACTAGCCCCTCGACTATATCTCACATCACAATGGGTACCCGCGCTCACTGGGAGTGTGCAGACTCCTAGAGGGGCCCCTTACGGCCCAAGCATAATATCAAACCATCTCGTGGCATCATCACTAGGCTCTCGGCCTCATATCAACAAGCCACCTCGTGGCATACAAATCTCAGGCCCTCGGCCTCATAATCATAATTAGTGTTTCCTCACAACATAGGCGCTCGGCCTTACTCAGTCAGAATCTCACAGCCATCTGGGAAATAATAAAACATGGTACTCATCCCAAAATATCATTTAAAATATCTTTTAAGTGTTAAAGCAGAGTAAACATGGTTGAGTTATGAAAATAGTAGAATATAGCATGACTGAGTTCAAGTATAAAGTCAAAACAGTGAGGAAATATCAATAAAAATTCCCTAAGGGTTCAAATAGTTGGCACGATGCCCAAATATGGCGTTCAGCCCAAAACATGATGATAACAAATAGTTTTAAGTCAAATACGTGGTAAAATAGTCATTCGGGACGGACTAAGTCACAATCCTCAACAGTGCACAACCACACGCTCGTCATCTAGCATGTGCATCATCTCAATATAGCACAATGATGTGCAAATTCGGCGTTTCATATCCTGAGGACATCATTTACAATCATTACTCACCTTAATATGGTCCAAACTCTAGCCCGCAATGCCTTCGCCCCTCGAATCAGCCTCCACTCGTGTCGAATCGAACAAAAATAAGAATCACGACGTCAAAATATGCTAAGGGAATGAAGCCCAAGCGAAAATAATCAATTTACAACATAAATCCCGAAATGACCAAAACCCGACCCCCGGGCCCACATCTCAAAATTCGATAAAATTCACATCAATAGATTCCTTATCTTTCCACGAGTTAATACATATCAAAAGTACAAAAATCCGACAACAAATGGTCCCTTAAATCCTCAAGTCTAGGTCTTCAATACCAAACCCTATTCTCCCCAATTTTAACCCTTAAATTCCATTAATTACAGCTCTAATCCATAAAATAATACAATAGGAACGAGTTTTAGGTCCAAAATTCTTACCTCAATGAAGTCCCCTTGAAACCCTTCTTCAAATCACCCTAAAAGCTCCAAAAATCGACTTACCAATGGTGGAATAGCTCAAAAATCGCGAAGGAAACAATTTATACCTTCTGGCCCAGGGATTTCGCATCTGTGGCCAAATTCCCGTTTCTGCAGTGCCGCATTTGCGATCAACGGACCGCTTCTGCGGTTTTCACTTAAGTCACTAATATCTGCATCTGCGATGCTCACTCTGCACCTCTGCCATCGCAGGTGCGGTTCACTAACCGCTTCTGCGGTCACAACCTTCCTAGCCCCTTACCGCTTCTGCGACCTCTTCTCCCGCATCTACGGGGTCGCACCTGCGGCATCCCAACCGCAGATATGGTTATGATAGTAGAATTCCAACATCAGTTGCCATTCAAACTTCCATTCCTTCCGTCAACCATCCGGAATCACCTCGAGGCCCCCGGGACCTCAACCAAAAACACAAACATATCCCATAACCTTATTCAAACTTATAACAATCTTCAAAACACCTCAAACAACATCGAATCACCCAAAACACATCGGATTCAAGCCTAAGTTTCCAAAATCTTCTGAATTGTGCTTTTGATCAAATACCCAACCAAACCATGTCCGAATTACCTGAAATTTTGCACACACATCCCAAATGACCCAACGGAACCACTTCAACTCTCGGAATTCTATTCCGACCCCTATATCAAAATCTCACCTATCAACAGGAAAACGCTAAAATTTCAATTTCGTCAATTCAAGCCTAAATATACTTCGGACCTCCAAAACACACTCTGATCACGCTCCTAAGCCCCAAATCACCTCCCGAAGCTATCTGAACCATCGAAATTCACATTTGAGCCCTCTAACACATGAGTCAACATCCGGTTGATTTTTCCAACTTAAGCTTCCTCAAAAGAGACTAAGTGTCTCAAACCTTACCAAATCCTTTCCGGACTCGAGCCAACCAACCCGATCACCTATAGAACCGATAGACAAAGCAATAAGAAGCAAAAATGGGGGAAAAGGTGCGGTAACTCATGAAACTACTGGTCGGGTCATTACACACGGTCGCTTTATTGACTAATGTAAGGCTTAAATCAATTTTTTAGCTATTCTTGTATTTTATTGATTATGGCTTATCTATTACCGCTTAATTAATTATTGTATTTTTATTAATTGCTTGGACCCAGATGCAATACACACACAAGGTATTTCTTTGAAGTTAGATGTTAAACCAAGGTACATAATGTACACATGGTTAAAACATAATTATTGTAAATTTTAAAGGTATCAAGACGCGGAATGCGCACAAGATCCTTTTATTTTTTAAGCATATCAATTCAAGGTTCGAGTATAAACACCTAGGCTAATAGCGTATTTATAATATTTAATTATTTTGTCTCTTTTATATTTGAAATATTTAATTGTATATTTTTGTTATTAGGCTTAATATTTTTGGAGTTAATGTACAATATTTATTTTACGGAAAAAATGAGCCAACTTATAGCTTCAATAACTTTGAGCATATGTAGAAACTTTTCTTTTTACCCACTATTTGGTTAGTACTTTTAAATCCATACAACCTAGCTACTAATAACTTCTCACTAATGCAGGCTCAGCAATAATGTAAGAAAATATTCAAACTACATAAAACTAAACATATTTATAATTATTATTTAAACCAAAGGTGAATTAACCTTTGAGAGAAGCCATGGAAAATTCCATTAAATTGATTCTGCAGACTTGCCTATTGTTAGAGCAAAGTCAAAATTTCTTACAATGTAATAAAGTTTCTTACAAAAAAAAAAAGAAGTAAAAATAAAAGAAAACTTATGGAATTCTTAACTATTTTTTCTTATGGTGAAATAAAAAGTATTTATGTCCCCCAAACTGAATTAAAATAACTAACATCACTCAAAAGCAATTACGATAAATAATCTGACAAACTAATGAAACTATATTTACTACAACTTATAACAACTCCTTCAAGAATGCTTTATATTTTACAGAAGCGAAACATTGTGACTAAGAAATCTTCATATACAAAAGTAACGTAGATCTTTTCATATTTAAAAGTAATGCCAAGACAGTAGCTTGTATCTCAATAAACAAATCTACAATAGAACTAAAATCTTCCACAGATTATTGTTCGCATAAAATAACTAAGCAAGAGAGGAATAAAAACCTTTGCAGTGAAGCTTTTCAATATATTTTGAGAAAAATCCGACAATTACAACATATGAGCAAAAATTGTAACCGCGAAATGGATACCCAAACTCGAACTGAACCTTCGTCTCTCCTAAAGCTCTTTTGAAACTCTCTGAAATCTCTTCTCTAATTTCTTTTTTTGACCTTCATCTTAATTTTGTTTTCTTCTCTCAAAAATCTCGTTCCACCCCCCCCCCCCCCCCCTTCTTGATTCGTGAAATGTCTCTTATAGAGATATGTGTGTGTTGTCCGTTTTTTTTTTAGAAGTGGGGATGTGGGGGAGGATTTTTAGGAGGGGGGGACCTGAGTGTGTGCAATTGTGGTGAGATATATTAGGGAGTAAAAGTGAAGATAGTGAGGAAGTTGGGAAAAAATGGGGACTTTGGGAGGAGCAGATCGTGGGGATTTGCTGGGACTTATGTTCCCTTTTTTTTTCCTTAGTTTGTTACTTTTTGGTTTGGCTTTTCGTTAGTTACTTTTATTAAATAACTTTTTGCTTTTTGTGAAATGAAGAAAAGAGAAAATAAAATACATAGCTAAAAATATTAGCCAACTACTTTTAGACTTATATATTATAGATATAAGAAACTTAAATATTTACACTATAGTTTAAATTATACTAAGAAAAATACCATAGCTTACTTATTAAAATTATAATTAAAAGAAATCATATATATAGAGATAAAAGTTTAAAATATTAAGATTAGACCTAAAATAAATATTTACACTAAAGTAGTATAGAATTTGGGGTGTTGTCAAAAATTAGGTGTTCACAGACCTCAGCAATGATAAATCGAAGTAAGAGTTATCGTATAATATGACCTATCTAGATGCAACAAAATCATGCGGATAGATAACCGAGATGTAGCAATATTCGTAATATTAATAAAGTACCGAGCAAAGAACTTTAGTATACCTACAAATGCCCAGAGGGATATTTTATCAAGCTCCGTATGCGTTTGCAAGTGAGGTCTAGAGATTGGCAAGAAGCTAGAGCAAAAAAAAAAAAAAAGAGGAAAGAAGAGTAGCGTAAGCGCACTTATAAGGTCAGAGTCATATAGGTTGCATGACAGAAGATAGCAACAGTTACGAGATTGGAAAGGTTTTGACCACAAGTCGTGGTATGAGAAAGAGGACTAAAGGGGGAATGCCCTTGCCATTGGACTTATTCACAAAATAGTTGCCTAGATGGCAGGAAGACTACTAAAGTATTTGCAAGAGCTATGGGATATGAGAATGATAAGCGCATCAGTCAACATTCGAGGACGAATATTCCGGGGGAGGGGGAGGGAGGAAATGATGTTACACCCCATATTTTCGTACATGAAAATATGCCATTAATTAATGTGAGCTCAGAAGTGAGATGTTTCGTCCCGCATCTTTGCACGTTGATGTTTCGTCGTAAGTTAATCGACGTAAGCTCGGGAATGAGATTATTTTGGAATTATAAGTATTATGCTTTTTCAAACAAAGAATAAGTAAATTCATGAAAGTGAGAGGGCAAGCAAAAGAAAACGAGTTTCGTCGAAGTTTTTCAATTTGGGATAAAATATGGTCCGATCTATAATACCCGATATTTATGGACTAGTGTTATGCACGAAAACTCTCCGTGTTTCCGCGCAAAGAGGGGCAACTGTGAGCACGTGATTTTTGCTCTATATGTATTACTCCAACAAATTCAAAACAAAATAATTTCTGTCAGTGTGTGCAATTTTGGGGATTTTCGTGGCATTTTCTGGTAATTGTTTGCATTTGTCTGTGCATTTTCATTTTATTTAATTAATGAAAATTACAAAAATATGTTGCATTTGCATTTAGGGTTTAATTTTACATTTTTAGGATTAATTCACAAATTATTTTATAAAAATAGGAAAAATCACAGAAATAGTTTATTTTTGCACTTTTAATTTTAATTTTGAATTTTGGTGTTTTTTCCTTTAATTTGGTTTTTAATTATTTGTAGTAGCAATTATTAGGGTTAATTAATTTAATGTGGTAGGATAATTTGGTTTAGGTTTTAATTTTAATTTTGAAAAGAAGAAAACGAATTTTTTAAAGAAAAATGAATTGGAAAAAAGAAGGAAATAGTGAAAAGGAAAATTTGGGCTAAAACACATTTAATTGTCCCCAACCCAAACGAATCACCCTAGTACCCGGCCCAAATCCACGCCTCACCCGGTCCAAACCCCCCAGTACCATACGACGTCGTTTTCTGGAGTCCAATCTCAGCCGTTGATCCCATATGATCAGACAGCTGGGAACTGAGCCCTTACTTGATATATATATGTCCTAACGCCCCTACCCCCCCCCCCCCTTCATATCATCGTTCCAACACCCCTATTAGAGAACCCAAGCCTAACCCTAACGGAGCCGCCCCCTTTTCTGCCACCATCCACCAGCGCCGCCACCTCCAACCACTCCCAAAATAACACCCCATGACCATCAAGAGCCCCTCATTCCAAATTCCCCCTCCATTTGCCTCGAATCAACCCAGAACGTCTCGAATCTGGTTTTGAAAGAAAACCCTAGCACCGCCCTTGTGCTCTCTGGTGGCGGCGCCACCTCCGTTCAACCCCAAACTAACACCCCACAACCCCCAGGATCCCCTCATGCCAAATCCACAACTACTCTCCTTCGAATCGGCCCGGAGCTCCGCGAATCTCAAATCTGAGGTCAACCCCAAAAGTTCAAAACCACTTTTCGTCAATCGTGGTACATGCATGGTCAGAAGGCACCGTTCTTCGAGTTTTGAAGTACGGATTCAAACAATCGACCTTAGCTTTGTTAGGGCTTTCGTCTCTGATGGATTTCGAGTCTAAATCGGTAAGCTCTTTTCTTCTCTTATCTTCTCTTCCTTTTTAATTGTCTTATTCTCTTGTTCCTCCCCTTTTCTTTAGCTTAATCTTCTTATACTAGTCTGGCTGAAACTCGACTAATCTCTCGAGTTTAGATTGGTCTTCCGGTCATTGTCCTTCTCTTCTTCGTGAAAGTTTGTTTTCTGATTTCTTTAGTCCGTTGTGTTAATAGCATGGATAACTCTCCGATCTTGTTTTCTATTTAGCCATACAAGTTATTTTTAAATTAAGTTACTTCAACTGAGTTAAATCCTTGCCTAGTCATCGTTAATTGATCAGTAAGTTAGTAGATTTGCTTTGAAATCATTTCATGTTATCATGGGTTGTAGATTTTTCTTTTCAAATAGATAAGTGTTCGTCTGGGCTTTGGTTTATCTTTGGTCCATTTGGCAAAGAGCAACCCATCGAAATTGGTTTGGGTTCTTGCGGTAAATTCAGTCGTGGGTTAATTTGACCCATGTCTCAGTTGGGATTGAAGGTAAATAACTGGGGTATGAGGGTTAGTTTGGGTAGTCTTAGTGAGGGAATCTATTTGTAACTGTCTGGGAAGCTTCTAGGAAGCTGGGGAGGGGACAACTTTGCAAACACTGAATTTAAATTAGGGGTGTTTAAGCTAAAATGGAAACTAAAAAGAACTGAATGGTAAAAACGTATCTCCTTGGGTCTACCCTATTTGCTTGCCTATAAAGGCATCTCTTCCTTGTCATTCAAGACAGAATTAGAAGACCTAAGAGCTGAAATTCAAAAAATAAAACAAAAATCAGCTGAAAATCACTGTTGCATTGAAATCCTGATTAGAACTTTGGAGTTTGTTTCTTTTACTGCTGAAAGAATACCTGATCCTATCTGAGGTTCAAAATGGTTTGAACATTGGGTAATGAAAGCCTTGCTTTGAGCTAGGGAATTGGTTCCTCTCTTCTAAACTGATTTCGTTGCTGTTTTGTTATATCTGGGTGAATTCCTATTGTTGCTGCCTACTGATCCTTACCCCTTATTGCTTTCCCCTTGTTCCCAGGTACTCATTCGACCTCAAATGACATGTTGAAATGGGAATGGGAGTGTTGATGATACCATGTTTTATGGCCGTCTATTTCTAATTATTAGGTTCCGTACTCATGTGTGCCTTGTTAATTAACTTGTGGCTATTTACCTCTTCCAGATTTTGGTTTAAGTGTTTGAACAAAATCATTGCATGTTACTGTATTTTGTTAGCTTATTCGAATGGTTGTAATACTCTATTGAAGCCCCTATTTAGTTTCAATGTTGATTAGTAGTAATTCTAATTTTCAGATGTATACGATTGGTTGTTCTTTGAGCATGAAGTGTGCTATGTTACAATACAGGAAAGTTTCTTACTTGATTTAAGTGAAATCAGCCTGTGTTTGTTTTCTTTTCCAGGTTTATTGTTAGGCAGCTCCAAGTCCATTGGTGACTTTAAATTGTTGATTAGTAATAAATGAAGTCTTTCTGAAACTTTAAATTGTTTTCTTCTTGCTGGAAGTTTGATTTGGTGGTTTTCAATGATGAAACGACCTGCATATGAGCTGTTGATAATCAGGAACTGTAGCTTCATTTCAGCATGTATGTTAGCATCCAGAATGTGTTGCGTATTGGCTTAAGGACGTTGATGTTTTTTCAAACTCTAAAATCTCCATAACAATGTATTTTACTTCAAGTCTTAGCTTCAGTCTTGAGATTGGGCTACCATCAGTGGCCCAGTTGTGATCAATTTTGCCTTCAGCAATTAGACTATCGGTCTGGGCTTTAGGATTGAGCCCAGTTGGCTCGTGATGGGCAGCTAGTCATTGGGCTACAGCTATGCCCAGGCCTTTCAGCAATTTAGCATCGGCTTTGTCTATTGTTAGCTCATTAGCTTTTAAAGTTTAATTCAAACATTGGCTTAAAATAAAAAGAAACTCCCTTATGCCTTTTAATCAATTACTTATGCTCATTAATTAGTTGAGGTGTGCCAAATTAGCCAAACATACATTTTATGGCCCTCGAAAGAGTAGTTCAAATATCCTTTGAAATTAGAATTCGAGGCATGCCATTTAGGGAATTTTCCATGGCCCTCGTAAAGTTAAAAACATGTAGTTGCTTTAGGGCGCGTTAGTTAATAATTTTACTTTCTCAAACTTGGGTGCGCATTTCATGTGACCCAAATCAAATCTTAAAACGTTGAATAAGATGTGTTCCGGATTGCGGGTGCATTTCATGTGGCGCAATCCAAATGCACTTTTTAAACGACGTTCAATCTTCTTTAAAAATCAATTAAAAGCGGTTAAAAGGTTAAATTTGCACATAGGTTCAAAATGTTCTAAATTCAGATAATTAAGCCAATTATAACAATTGAGCGACCGTTCTAGAACCACGGAACTCGGGAATGCCTAACACCTTCTCCCGGGTTAACAGAATTCCTTACTCGGATTTCTCGTTCGCAGGCTGTAGAACAGAGTCAACTTCCTCGATTCGGGATCCTAAACCGGTGACTTGGGACATCCTAAATTATCCCAAGTGTCGACTCTGATTTTTAATAAACAAATGATCCCGTTTCGATTATCCTTTAATTGGAAAAACTCCCTTATATTTATGCCCTTTACGGGGTGTAGGTAAAAAGGAGGTGTGACAGCTCTGGCGACTCTGCTGGGGATCGAACCCAGAATCTCTGGTTCAGGGTTCAAGAATTCGATCTTAGAATAATTGTTATAGTTGGCTTTATCCATTATCTAATTTTGTTACCTGATTTGAGCCTAATGTGCTAATTGATTGCTTTTACCGCTTTGATATTCCTTGAACTATATATAAATTGTTGCGAAATCCCTCTTCTCTCTGAGTCTTCTAAATCATGAAGAAGTGTGCTCTTTGTGTGACTTCTTTTTTGTTAGAGTCATATTCCAAATTTAGAACGAGGTTCGGACAAGTTGCAAAGCCGGCGAAGCTTCTGTATTCCCGGTACGCTGCCCCCCCCTCCCCGGCTCGAGCTGTCCGCTCGGGTAAGCCAGGTCTAGAACAAAACACCCAAGTTTTAAATCTAGAATAACAAGACCTCATGTCGGATCCCTAGTAGGAACGTTTGTTGCATCATGTGCATCTGACTTTGGAGACTAAACACAGGGGTTGGGTCTATCTAGGACAGGTGCACCCAAAACAAAAAGACCATCCGGATGCATCTTACTTGCTACTTGTGAATTTATTTGCTTCGGACTTGCATGCTGACCGGCTTATGAATATTGGAAAGAGAAATAGCAGTATGAGGGTTAAAGAGAGTTAATCGCCTGTTCTGGAAAAAAAACAATGTCCAAATAGTGCCGAAACACTTCCGAATTTTCGAGAATGTAAAAAGGGAAGAAAAAAAGGGGTTTTATTTTCAAAATAGTTTGTTTTATTTACCAATGAAATGAAAAAGAAGATAAAAGTTGTTGTTTTCAAAAAATAGTTTTCTTTGCCAATGAAATAAAAAAAAGTCTTGCTTTCAAAAAATAGTTTGTTTTGCTTGCCCGAACTACGCCAGTTTGATTCTCACAGGGTGTGAGATACGTAGGCAACCCCCATCGGGTCCAACTTCCTTTTGCAAAAGTAGCCAGGAAAATTTTTACTTTAATTTGAAAATAATCAGGGTGATGCCATTCTTGTCAGAAATAGCCGAATGTCCCTAAAAGGGCACCGGAAGGCTGTTTTTGCAAGAACATCCACTTTTGTCACTGTTGAAGGTTTTGGCTGGTTAGCTGACACAGACTTAAAATCTTCGTTTTTGAAGCGCTGAAAGGCCGTGTTGGCAAGGCCGGATGTTTTGTGGAAATTTTGAAAACGGTCATTTCTCTTAAGTCGAGATGAGTCATAGTTTTCTTTTGATTAAAATCACCTTAATAAATGTGCAGGATGAGCACAAATCAAAATTGACCTTTCTCAGTCCGTGAAGAGAGCCCTTTGGAGCTACATATGTGGTGGCATGATTTGGGAGACGACAGCAGAAAAGTTGTGACAAAAGCACTGGGCGGTCTTATTGGGCTTTTGAAGGTCAAGCCTAGAAAAGACGTGATTGAGGCCTTGATACCGTTTTGGGACCCAGCACATAATGTGTTCCACTTTGCGGATTTCGAGTTAACTCCTACGCTAGAAGAAATAGCAGGCTATGCCGGTTTTGAAGGGAATCTCAGAAGTCAATACCCGGTAGCACTAAGAACAGTGACCCCCCACAAATTTTTGGACTTGTTAAGCATCAGTCGGGATGTTCGAGACGGAAATTTGGCCAAAGGATTTTGTACCTTCTACTTTCTGTACCGACGATACGGGAATCCACATGGTTCGAAACACCAGATATTGGTCTTACTCATGCTGAGAATCAAGACAAGTGGGAAGCTCGGAGAGGATTAGCTTTCATAGTGGCGTTCCTGGGTATTTTGGTTTGCCCGAGAAAAGCTGGGAACATAGAGATGTGGTTAGTAGGGATAGCTAACTTTATGGTGAAAAAGTCAAATAGGACTATAGTGCCGTTGATCTTGGCAGAAATTTACCGAGCTCTTACTCGTTGTCGAGAAGGAGCAAAGTTCTTTGAAGGGTGCAATATGCTGTTACAAATATGGATGGAGGAACACCTTTGCCATCGTCCTGGATACTTGAATTGTCGTATGATTGGCCTCGAGTGCATTGAAAAACATGAAAAGCGAGTAGAGGGTTATGAGTTTCCAGATGGTACGGAAAAATGGCATGCTCATCTGAGATATTTGACCACAAATAAGATCGAATGGACATTCGGATGGCTCTAGGTCAACGAAGTAATCTATATGTCGGCTGAGGTGTGTTTTTTGCTATTGATGGGTCTGCGGAGTATCCAGCCTTATGCTCCGCACAGAGTCTTGCGTCAGTTGGGCCGATACCATACCATCCCACACAATGAAGATTTGAGTTAGCAAGTCATTGAGTTAGATCCAAAAGCTACCTTCCCAAAAGAGAAGGTGCGTCGAATTTGGCATCAGTGCAGATTCTTAGGGCCTAATACTCAAGTACGAGACCTATCCAGAGGCGAGGTGGAGCCTAGTTATACTTCATGGTATGGAAAAAGATCCCGAGCTCAAAATGAACCTGACAGGCCCACAAAGAGACCCCATGTTCAGCAATTCACCGACGGAGCTCAGGTACAATGGGATTGGCTGACCAAAGAAAACGAGTACAGGGCTACCATAAGCAAATTGGAAAAGCAAGTCAGAGAACTTCAATTCGAGAATAGCTTGCAAGTGGCAGCGGACGAAGGAGAAAAGAAAAAGCTAGCCAGAGAAAATAAGGCCCTTCGATCAAATTCAAAAATTGAAAGTAGCGGCAGGAAATCCAGTCCGAAGTGACAGAGATGAAAAGCTCATAGCTAACCTAAGGCAGAAAGTGAGTGACCATAGTTTCGATTTGAACAAGGCAGAAAGTGAACTAGCCAAGGCTCAAAAACAATTGGCTAAGAATGCAAACGAACGGGTACGCTTGGTTAAGCAATTGAGAGAAAGGTACGATGATGAGGTCGCAGGGTTAAAGAAAAGGTTCATCGCCACAGAAAACAAAATAATCAAACAGGCCAAAGACTTCAAAGTTGAAAAAGAACATTGTTATACCGCATTGGCGCAAGTAGAAATAGATTTGCAACAACTTCAGGAGCAAAATCATGCGGCTGAGCAAACTTTGGAAGTTAGGGCCCAGCAGATTGAGCGTTTGTTACTAGAAAAGAGCGCAATAAGAGAGAGAATTAGAAGCATTGCTGACTACATCATTATGAAGTTCCAGATTTGTGAGGATATGACCCGCACTACCTTCTTTGCAGCAGTAATGACGTTTGTCAAAAAGATAATGAATGACTTGGATCGACTTCAAAGGGAGCTTGCATATAGGCCCGCGGCGAGACCGGATGATGTCCCGCAGGCACTAGGAGAATTGATGTATTCATGATTTTTTTCGTTTGAGTATGCATTTCCCTTTTGTTAAGCGTCTGTCAGTCATGTTGAGTTTTCTTTCTGCTAGAGTCCGTCCAATTGTTTTCCAGTCTGTATTTTCTTCTGTTGGAATATAATGTCTATTTTTGGAGTCTGTATTTCATCTTTGCATCGAAGTCTGTTAGTCTTTTGGAATTTGTTAGTTTTGAGTTTGTAATGGAAGCACTTGTTGTTTTATGAAAACTGAAAATCCCAAAAATGTTTTATTTCGCACTTTTCTACAAGAACTACGCTTCATCTGATTCATGCGGGGTCATGATACGTATGCAATATCCATAGGATTCGACCGCAACCAAATAAAAAAAGAGAGAGAGAGGAAAAAAGGGAAAGAAAATAAGAGGAAAAACAAGAGAGTAAAGAAAAGGAAAGAGCGGAAAAACAAGAAAGAAAAAGAGAAAATAAGAGAGAATAAAAACAAAGAGAGAACAGAGGCCAGAATGAAAGGAAAGGAAAGGAAAGAAAAGAAAAGGGGATGTTTGCAAAGAAAGAAAAGGCCGGGATGATGCATGCAACCGATCAAATATATAATAGAGACGGTTAACTGTTTAGGTGAATTCATGCCCAATGTGCGGTTACCAATCTGTTAAAGCCTAATCGCTAACAAGGTTGTTTGTTTGATGTATTAAGTCCAGGCAGGTGGTTAGTTGGCTGGCATTCTGGCAACTCACTCCTACAACACCTGATCGAAAGACAGGCTGAATATGGTCGACCAGGAACTGGAAACAAGTATTGTCGACCCATCGAAAGAGGTGGAAGAAATGGACGTTAATGCGATAAGGGAAGAAATGTATAAGCTGAAACAGCAGATGGCTGAAATGTACAAAGCTTGGGCGAAGGGGCATCCACCACCGGTTTATCCCGCCAATCCTGCTTATATCCCACCATCAGCCCAACCTCCAAATCCTCCCACTATGAACTCATCTCCAGCCTTTCCCCTCTACCAACAATGTCATGGCGCCACTTCCCATACTTCTCAAGCTCCACCACCCAAACAAGTCTCATACCCTCCCCCACCAATTACACCTGTTTTTGTGGCACCTCCACCTGCTACATTACACCGATCTTCCAGTGAACCCCTGTTCCAAACTCACGACAATCAGTACTATCCCCCTGAACCCACCTTCAAAGTTCCAGAGCCATATCCTTACACTCCTTATTTTGATATCCCGGCAGAGACCGAGAAACTGCCTAAAAAGCCCAAGCATGAAGAGATGATCAGAAAGGTCAAAAACTTAGAGCAATCGTTCCGGGATATGAGGGAGCTGGGGGGTCAAGTGAGTGTAGCCTATAAGGACTTATGTCTGTTCACAGATGTTCAGTTGCCAGCAGGGTTCAAAATGCCTAAGTTTGATCTATATGATGGGCATGGTGACCCGGTAGCACACTTAAGAGGATTCTGTAGCAAGATGAGGGGAGCAAGTGGAAGAGACGAATTGTTGATGGCATATTTCAGCCAAAGTTTGAGTGGGTCGGCGCTAGAATGGTACACAAGACAAGATCATAGCAGGTGGTACACATGGGACGATTTGGCCTAAGCCTTCGCCTATCATTTTCAGTATAATCTTGAAATCATCCCAGACCGTCTGTCATTGACGAAGATTGAGAAGAAGCCTGGTGAGAGTTTTCGAGAATATGGGTTCCGTTGGAAAGAGAGCAAGCAGCGAGGGTTGACCCCCCGATGAAAGAGAGTGAGATGGTTGATTATTTCTTGCAGGCTTTGGAGCCCACTTATTTTGGTCATTTGGTGTCAGCAGTGGGTAAGTCCTTTAATGAAGTTGTGAAAATGGGAGGCATGGTTGAGGAGGGACTCAAGTCCAATAAGATCATGAGTTACTCAGCAATCAAAGCAACCACCCAGGCCATTCAAAACGGTACTGGGGGTGTACTCGAAAAGAAGAAGAAAGAGGATGTTGCAATAATCGAGTCGGCAGCTTGGGTTGGATCCAGGAACCTTCCACAGTTCTACAACCAGCCTCGACCCTATCCCCAAACCTACCCCCACACTCCATATAGCCTGCCACAACATTACTACCCACCGCCAAATCCCCATTTTTCTGTCTATCATGTACAAACCTATACCTAACCTCCCGCTCACGCGCAGTGGCGTGTACCAGCTCCACAAAACCCATACCAAGCTCCACAAAATAACTATGCACCCCCAAAAGCCTACAAAAACCCTCCTGGAATAGGTTTTCGACCCAATCAAGCCTTTAATAATGAAAGGTTGTAGAAGCAGAAGACTTTCACTCCAATGGGAGAATTATATACCAGCCTATTCCACAGACTGAGACAGTTGGGTATGTTGAATCCAATCGAGGCCAAAATGCCGAATCCCCTTCCCAGAAATCTTGATCGCTCGGTGAGTTGTGAGTATTGTTCAGGGGCCCTGGGCCATGACACAGAGAAATGCTGGAAACTAAAAGTAGTTGTACAAGAGCTCATTGATACTCATCGGATTGAGGTTCAGGCCCCAGAAGCACCAAATATCAACCAGAATCCGCTACCAGCTCACCATGAGACCCATATGATTGAGTTGATACACAAGGGAGGGGAGGCTAAGAAACCCTCGCAGACGGTGATGATGATCCGCTCCAGTGAAACCAGTTCAAAGGAAAAGGTAACCAGTGGGAAATCAGTGGTCCAGTTGAAAGGGGTAGACAATAAGCCAGCTGTGGTAGCCGAGAAAGGGTCTTCAAGCACTGTTGCAATGAAACCAGAGAAAGCTAAAGTGGTGGTATCATGGGTTATAAGTAAACCTGTTGTGGTCGTGAAGGGTGCTCGCACAGAGCCTGTTATTATAAAACCAGTGACTCAGCTTTCGGTAATCAACAGCAAGGCGGTCCCGTGGAATTATGAACGAATGACAGTAACTTACCAAGGGAAAGAAGTTAAAGAAGAAGTGTGTGAGACTCATGGTTTGACTCGATCGGGAAGATGCTTTGCCCCCGAAGAGTTGAGAAAAGCTAAGACCTCAAAAGATAATCCAGTGTTGGTGAAGAAAGTAGTGATTGAGGAAGAAGCAGAGGAATTTCTGAGAAAGATGAAAGCGCAAGACTATTCCATTATGGAACAGTTAAGGAAGACACCAGCTCAGATCTCGCTCTTGTCATTATTGATCCATTCAGACGAACACTATCGTGCTTTGATGAAGATCTTGAATGAGGCTCACGTTCCTGACAAAATCTCAGTAAACCACTTGGAAAAGATAGCTAACAAGATATTTGAGGTAAACCGAGTCACTTTTTCCGATGATGAGTTGCCCGTGGAGGGTACCGAGCACAACAGAGCCCTCTATCTGACGGTGAAATGCGAAGGCTCAGTGGTTACTCGGATACTGGTTGACAATGGGTCTAGCGCGATCATCTGTCCTCTCTCCACATTGAACAAACTGCAAGTGGAGGATGAAAGAATTCACAAGAATAGTATTTGCGTTCGAGGATTCGACTGTGGAGGGAAAGATTCAGTCAGGGACATAGTGCTTGAGCTCACAATAGGGCCAGTTGAATTTACTATGGAATTCCAGGTGCTCGATGTGGCTGTTTTGTACAATCTGCTGTTGGGATGACCCTGGATCCATGCGGTCAAAGAAGTCCTGTCTACTCTACATCAAGTGGTCAAGTTTGAATGGGATCGATAGGAAATTGTTGTAGACGGCAAAGATAATTTGTGTATGCCCAATGGTGCCATCGTTCCGTTCATAGAGGTCGACGATGACAAGGGACCATGGGTTTATCAGGTTTCTGACAAAGTATCGGTAGAGAAAATTCCGGAAGGAAAGTGTGTGCCAACTCCAAAGATGGCTACGACATCAATTATGGTGCTATTGAAATGTTGAAAAATGGTTTCGTACCGGGCAAGGGTTTAGGTGCATCTCTGCAAGGTATTGTGCAGCCAGTTTCTCTTCCAAAGAATCTGGATACTTTTGGTCTGGGGTTCAAGCCTACCGTTGTAGACATGAGAAGAGATAGAAAAATAAAACAGAAAGCATGGGCATTGCCAAATCCAATCCCGCGTCTGTCTATGTCATTCGTCAGGCCGGGTATCAGAAAGCAACTGTTGTCAAAGGTCCCTGGACCACTGATTGGTGCCGACGGAGACTTAGAGAAGGGGTTCGAAAGGTTATTTGTCGAGGTCAATATGGTTCAGGCTGGGGAAGGATCCAGCAAGGCAGGTGTGCAATTTGTGGGACCACGTGCAAAAGTCAACAACTGGGAATCTACTCCTCTTCCTATCCGGAGGGAGTCTTGGTAATGGGTTTTGATTTTCATTAGTTGTCTGGATTATTCTAGTGTCTATAATTCAGATATTATGTTCCCTCCAGTTGGATGTGTTAAAACCCTGTTATCTTTATATTCAATGAAATGCAATTGTTCCTTTTCCTTCATTTCTTCTAATTTTATTTTTGTTTTCTTCTTTGTACAGTTCTTTTTATGCTGATATCAATGACATGACATGCATGAGGAATCTTCGGCCCAATTTTAAAAGCCAATCTAACTCTGAAATAATAATACAAGAAATCGAGTGTGATGACGAGTTGGAATTTAAGGAGGATGAGGCCTATGAAGAAATTAGTAAGGAACTAAGTCATTTTGAGGAAAAGCCCAAACCTAATTTGAACGATACAGAAGCAGTTAATCTAGGGGACCAAAAAAATGTCCATGAAACTAAAATAAGTGTCCATCTGGAACCTCAACTCAGGGAAGAGATAATTAAAGCACTGTTTGAATACAAAGATGTTTTTGCATGGTCCTATGACGACATGCCGGGTCTGAGCACTGATTTAGTTGTTCACAAGTTGCCCACTAACCCGGCATTCCCTCTTGTCAAACAGAAGCTAAGAAAGTTCAAAACGGATATGAGTGTAAAGATCAAAGAAGAGGTCACCAAGCAGTTCGATGCCAAAGTCACTCGGGTCACTCGGTATCCCACCTGGTTAGCCAATGTTGTGCATGTGCCAAAGAAGGATGGCAAGACCAGTCTTTGCATTGATTATTGGGATCTCAACATAGCAAGTCCGAAGGATAATTTTCCCCTGCCAAACATCCATATATTGATTGACAATTATGCCAAACATGAGATTGGTTCTTTTGTGGATTGTTATGCAGGTTATCATCACATCTTAATGGACGAGGAAGATGCAAAAAAGACGGCATTCATCACACCGTGGGGAACGTACTGCTATCAGGTCATGCCATTCGGTTTGAAAAATGTTGGGGCAACCTACATGAGGGCAATGACAACAATATTCCATGATATGATACACCAGGAAATCGAGGTGTACGTGGATGATGTGATCGTGAAGTCTAGAAAGTAGTCTGACCATGTCAGGGATCTGAAGAATTTCTTCCGAAGGCTTCGCATGTACAATCTCATGCTTAATCCTGCAAAGTGTGCTTATGCGGTGCCATTTGGAAAGTTGTTGGGGTTTGTAGTCAGCCGTCGGGGCATTGAGTTGGACCCATCGAAAGTCAAGGCCATCCAGGAATTACCACCTCCGAAGAACAAGACCTAGGTGATGAGTTTGTTGGGGAGATTGAATTATATCAGCAGGTTCATCGCTCAGCTCACGACAACTTATGAGCCTATCTTCAAGCTGTTAAAGAAAGACGTTGCGGTCAAGTGGACAGATGAATGTCAGGAGGCGTTTGATAAGATAAAGGGGTATTTGTCAAATCCACCCGTGTTGGTCCCGCCAGAACCAGGGCGACCTTTGATTCTATATTTGACGGTATTGGACAATTCAATCAGCTGTGTATTGGGTCAACATGACATCACGAGCAGGAAAGAGTAGGCCATATATTATCTCAGCAAGAAATTCACACCGTACGAGGTCAAGTACACTCAGCTTGAGAGGACATGTTGTGCCCTAACCTGGGTGGCGCAGAAGCTGAAACATTATTTGTCATCTTACACTACCTATCTCATATCTCGCTTGGATCCATTGAAGTATATCTTTCAGAAGCTTATGCCCACTGGGAGGCTTGAAAAGTGGCAGATCCTGCTCACAGAGTTTGACATTGTCTACGTGACTCAAATTGCAATGAAAGCACAGGCCTTGGCAGACCATTTGGCCGAGAACCCAGTTGATGAAGATTATGAACCTTTGAAAACTTATTTCCCTGATGAAGGGGTGATGCACATTGATAAGTTGGAACATGTCGAGAAGCCTAGATGGTAACTTTTCTTTGATGGAGCCGCAAACATGAAGGGCGTGGGGATATGAGCAGTACTTATTTCTGAAACAGGGCAGCACTACCCTGATACGGCTCAGCTTCGTTTTTACTGTACCAACAACATGGCTGAGTATGAGGCATGTATTCTGGGTTTGAGGTTAGTTGTGGACATGGGTGTCCAGGAAGTCTTGGTCTTGGGTGACTCAGACCTCCTGGTGAACCAAATTGAGGGAGAATGGGAAACACGGGATTTGAAACTCATACCATACAGACAATATTTGCATGATCTTTGTCAGCGGTTTCAATCGATAGAATTCAGACATATCCCGAGGATCCATAATGAAGTCGCCGATGCTTTGGCCACTCTGGCGTCAATGTTACATCATCCAGATAAGGCTTATGTGGACCCTTTGCAGATTTAGGTCCGTGATTAGCACGCTTATTATAATATGGTGGAAGAAGAACTGGATGGGGAGCCATGGTTCCATGATATTAAAAAATACATTAGGATGGGGCTATATCCGATACAGACCACTGGTGATCAGAAAAGAATAATTCGATGATTGGCAAGACCACTGATGTCATTGGGCCAATCGAGCCGGCAGCATCGAACGGACACATGTTTATCCTGGTAGCCATTAATTATTTCACTAAATGGGTTGAAGCGAAAACGTTCAAATTTGTGACCAAGAAAGCAGTGGTCGACTTTGTGCATTCAAATATCATCTGTCAGTTTAGGATTCCGAAGGTAATCATCACGGACAATGGTGCTAATCTCAACAGTCATCTGATGACAGAGACGTGTCAGCAGTTTAAGATTATACACCGCAACCTAAGGCGAATGGAGCGGTCGAGGCAGCCAACAAGAATATAAATAAGATACTTCGAAAAATGGTGGAAGGTTCTAGACAGTGGCATGAAAAGTTGTCGTTTGCATTGCTGGGTTATCGCACTACTGTCCGTACTTCAGTAGGGGCTACTCCTTATTTGTTGGTGTATGGAACGGAGGCAGTAATACCTGCAGAAATTGAAATCCCATCCCTTCAGATTGTCGCTGAGGTAGAAATTGATGACGTTGAATGGGTCAAACCCGCTTGGAACAATTAAGTTTGATTGATGAAAAGAGATTGGCAGTAGTGTGTCACGGCCAATTGTACCAACAGAGAATGGCGAGGGCATATAACAAGAAGGTACGTCCACGGAAGTTTGAAGTAGGTCAGCTAGTGTTGAGACGTATCTTGCCTCATCAGGCTGAAGCAAAAGGAAAGTTCGCCCCAAATTGGCAGGGGCCATTTGTCGTAACTAGGGTGTTATCCAATGGCACGCTATATTTGACAGATGTGGAAGGGAAATGTGTAGAAATGGCTATCAATTCCGATGCGGTCAAGAGATACTATGTATGATTTCTTTGTTTGATTGTACTTGGTTGTATTTGGCATATTTTGAAGATTGAAATGACGAAGGCGTTTTGTTCTGCTATCTAAACACTTGATCCCTCGTCACCCCTTTTGAGCCTTATTTATTTATTTTTCTTACCCCTCATTCGGAATCAGTAGTGAATATCAGAAACATAAGCATGAAAGATAAGAAAAGGAAGAAAAGAATAGAAAAAGAGGAAAGTAAAAGAAGAAAAAGAAGGAAAGAAGAAAAAAAAAGAAAAAAGAAAAAAAAAAGAAAGAGAAAAGCAAGAGAGAAAAGGAAGAGAAGAAGAAAAAGAAAAGAAAATCACAACAACAAAGTAATTTCTATGTCATGAACTACGTTCGACCTGATTCCTTTTAAGGATACGTAGGCAGCCTCATGGTTCGATCTCATCGAAACAAAAATTCAAAAGTCCCCAAGCAAGAAACTGGGGCAGAAGTTGTGGTTGTTGTTGGAAACCGGATTCCGAAAGTTGTAATTCTAACCCATTTAAATTGTTTTGAGCCTTTTATACCCTTCCTTCCTAGCCCTGTCCAAAGGCCCACATTACGGTCCAAAGAAAGACCTTCTGATCAGTCTTTGAGAAATGCCAAGTCAAGCAGGTAAAAGGTAATTCATGTCGGGGGCAACACTCTGATCAGTCTTTGGGGAATGCCAAGTCAAGCAGGTAAAAGTAATTCCCGTCAGGGGCAACACTCTGGTACATGCAAGGAGAGAAATTAAAATGAGAGAGTCTTATTGGTGAAAACCCTCACGGGTACCGTAAGGCGATGGGAGTTGAGAGAAATTAAAATGAGAGAGTCTTATTGGTGAAAACCCTCACGAGCACCGTAAGGCGACGGGAGTTGAGAGAAATTAGAATGAGAGAGGTCTGCTGGTGAAAACCTTTCCAGGCGCCGTAGGATGAACAAGGTCAAGGTTTGGGTAAAGTAATCAGGTCATGGAAATTCTGGGGCAACGAAGTACGGCAACTGAAAGTTGATTGGTTAGACAGATTGGGCCGATTAATCCGAAATGCATGTCATGATCATTGGTACCAGATGTTCCACTTAGATAAGTTTCTTTTTCTTTCTCCTTTTGTAGCAGTCATCTGGTTTTGGATTCTTCTTATCCTTAACCCGCAAAGTCATTGCATTTCATTTTCTTTTGGGTATTTATATAAAGATGTTTCAATGTCAGTCTTGTTCAAATCAAGTGAAAAGGATTTCAAAGCTTATTACCAACTTCCAAAATTGCAAAGCACGGAGTGGTCAAAGCATACTAAGGATAACACGACGTAAGAGGGGGATACAAGGAATCACCGGAAGTTCATCGGTGGAATGATTTGGTCATGTCATGAGAGATGCAGAAGTTCAGATAAAGGGTCATAGGTAAAACAACAGCGGGGGTATAGAACACTTGGCTCGTCAAAGGTCATGGGGTTTGAAAGACAGGAAAAAAGTCAAAGTGGCTCAGGGCCAGCTCGGATAAGACAATCAGAACAAAATAGTGCAGCAGAAAGATCTTCAGCAAGAATGCCATCAGCTAACCACCACTTTAAATTGACAAAATTTTCTTTGATTGGAACAGGGGCAGAAAATTTGTTCGCTTCGGAGAAACTCTCCGTAGGGGAAAGAGCAAGCATCAAAACGGGAGCCCGCCTGGAGAACAAGGGAATACATTTCAAGTTGAAGTCAGGAGCCTTCCTGGAGAGCAGGGAATACTTTCAAGTTGAAGTCAGGAGCCCGCCTGGAGAACAGGGAATACATTCAAGCGTAGCAGTCAGGAGCCCGCCTGGAGAACAAGGGAGTACAATTTAAGTTTTAGCTTTCAAATTCTTTGTTTTGTCTAGTTGAAGTCAGGAGCCCGCCTGGAGAGCAGGGAATACATTTCAAGTTGAAGTCAGGAGCCCGCTTGGAGAGCAAGGAATACTTTCAAGCCAGCAATCAGGATCCCTCCTGGAGAACAAGGGAGTACAATTCAAGTTTTAGCTTTCAAGTTCTTATCGATATTTGGTAATGTGGTCCATTTTACACTTACATCTGTGCCCAACCACCAAACTGGGGCAGAAATTTTTTCCTTGTTTTGTCTATGTTGAAGTTAGGAGCCTGCCTGGAGAGCAGGGAATGCATTTCAAGTTAACAGTCAGGAACCCGCCTGGAGAGCAGGGAATACATATCAAGTTCAGCAGTCAGGCACCCACCTGAAGAAGGGGAAAACATCTCAGTTTACAATTCAAGATGGTAACAAGCGGATGTTTCCGAGAGAATGGAGGATAACAAGGCAACAAGAAACGCAAGAGCAAGCTTGAAGATATAGATAGTACTTTTGTAATCCATAGATCATAGTCTAGTCTAGCTTCTTGTATTTTATCATGGTGTAATAAGGAGGTTCAGTAAGCAGTAGCAGCAGCAGTAGCAACGGTGGAAGCCCAGCTTCGTAGTAGTCCTAGCTACCAAAACTTTTCGAACTACACTGACATGATTCCTTTTTAGCCAAGGATATGTAGGCAACCTCAGAAGCAAGGTGCGGTCAAATCTTTCAAAAATGCTTCACGCGGAGTATTCAAACAGGCAAAAATCGCTCGTATCCGCTCACTTATCTTTGCACGAAAACTCTTCGTATTTCCGAACAAAGAGGGGCAGCTGTGAGCACGTGATTTTTGACCTATATATGTATTACTCCAACAAATTCAAAACAAAATAATTTATGTCAGTGTGTGCAATTTTGGGGATTTTCGTGGCATTTTCTGGTAATTGTTTGCATTTGTCTGTGCATTTTCATTTTATTTAATTAATGAAAATTACAAAAATATGTTGCATTTGCATTTAGGATTTAATTTTACATTTTTAGGATTAATTCACAAATTATTTTATAAAAATAGGAAAATCACAAAAAATAGTTTATTTTGCACTTTTAATTTTAATTTTGAATTTTGGTATTTTTTCCTTTAATTTGGTTTTTAATTATTTGTAGTAGCAATTATTAGGGTTAATTAATTTAATGTGGTAGGATAATTTGGTTTAGGATTTAATTTAGGTTTTAATTTCAATTTTGTAAAGAAGAAAAAGAATTTTTTAAAGAAAAATGAATTGGAAAAAGAAGGAAATAATCAAAAAGAAAATCTAGGCTAAAACCCATTTAATTGTCCCCAGCCCAAACGAATCGCCCAAGTACCCGGCCCAAATCCACGCCTCACCCGGTCCAAACCCCCCAGTACCATACGACGTCGTTTTCTGGAGTCCAATCTTAGTCGTTGATCCCATATGATCAGACGGCTGGGAACTGAGCCCTTACTTGATATATATATGTCCTAACGCCCCTACCCCCCCCCCCCCCCATTCATTTTATCGTTCCAACACCCCTATCAGAGAACCCAAGCCTAACCCTAACGGAGCCGCCCCCTTTTCCGCCACCATCCACCGGCGGCGCCACCTCCAACCACTCCCAAAAAAACACCCCATGACCATCAAGAACCCCATATTCCAAATTCCCCCTCTGTTTGCCTCGAATCAACATAGAACGTCTCAAATCTGGTTTTGAAAGAAAACACTAGCGCCGCCCTTGTGCTCTCCGGTGGTGGCGCCGCCTCCTTCGAATCGGCCCGGAGCTCCGCGAATCTCGAATCTGAGGTCAAACCCAAAAGTTCAAAACCACTTTTCGTCAATCCTAGTACATGCATGGTCAGAAGGCACCGTTCTTCGAGTTCTGAAGTTCGGATTCAAACGATCGACCTTAGCTTTGTTAGGTCTTTCGTCTCCGATGGATTTCGAGTCTAAATCGGTAAGCTCTTTTCTTATATTCTCTTCCTTTTTGATTGTCTTATTCTCTTCTTCCTCCCCTTTTCTTTAGCTTAATCTTCTTATACTAGTCTGGCAGAAACTCGACTAATCTCTCGAGTTTAGATTGGTCTTCCGGTCATTGTCCTTCTATTCTTCGTGAAAGTTTATTTTCTGATTTCTTTAGTCTGTTGTATTAATAGCATGGATAACTCTTCGATCTTGTTTTCTGTTTAGCCATCCAAGTTATTTTTAAATTAAGTTACTTCAACTGAGTTAAATCCTTGCTTAGTCATCATTAATTGATCAGTAAGTTAGTAGATTTGCTTTGAGATCATTTCTTGTTATCATGGCTTGCAGATTTTTCTTTTCAAATAGATAAGTGTTCGTCTAGTCTTTGGTTTATCTTTGGTCCATTTGGCAAAGAGCAGCCCGTCCAAATTGGTTTGGGTTCTTGGGGTAAATTCAATTGTGGGTTAATTTGACCCATGTCTCAGTTGGGGTTTAAGGTAAATAACAGGGGTATAGGGGTTAGTTTGGGTAGTCTTAGTAAGAGAATCTATCTGTAACTGTCTGGGAAGCTTCTAGGAAGCTTCTAGGAAGCTGGGGAGGGGACTACTTTGCAAAAAACTAAATTTAAATTAGGGGTATTTAAGCTAAAATGGAAACTAAAAAGGATTGAATGGTAAAAACGTATCTCCTTGAGTCTGCCCTATTTGTTTGCCTATAAAGGCATCTCTTCCTTGTCATTCAAGGCAGAATTAGAAGACCTAAGAGCTGAAATTCAAAAAAAAACAAAAACAACTGAAAATCACTATTGCATTGAAATCCTGATTAGAACTTTGGAGTTTCTTTTACTGCTGAAAGAATACCTGATCCTATCTGAGGTTCAAAATGGTTTGAACATTGGGTAATGAAAGCCTTGCTTTGAGCTGGGGAATTGGTTCCTCTCTTCTGGACTGATTTCGTTGTTGTTTTGTTAAATCTGGGTGAATTCCTGTTGCTGCTACCTACTGATCCTTACCCCTTCTTGTTTTCCCCTTGTTCCCAGGTACTCATTCGACCTCAAATGACATGTTGAAACGGGAATGGGAGTGTTGATGATACCATGTTTTATGGCCATCTATTTCTAATTATTAGGTTCTGTACTCATGTGTGCCTTGTTAATTAACTTGTGGCTATTTACCTCTTCTAGATTTTGGTTTAAGTGTTTGAACAAAATCATTGCATGTTACTGTATTTTGTTAGGTGATTTGAATGGTTGTAATACTCTATTGTAGCCCCTATTTAGTTTCAATGCTGATTAGTAGTAATTCTGATTTTAAGATGTATAAGATTGGGTGTTCTTTGAGCATGAAGTGTGCTATGTTACAATACAGGAAAGTCTCTTACTTGATTTAAGTAAAATCAGCCTGTGTTTGTTTTCTTTTCCAGGTTTATAGTTAGGCAGCTCCAAGTCCATTGGTGACTTTAAATTGTTGATTAGTAATAAATGAAGTCTTTTTGAAACTTTAAATTGTTTTTTTCTTGCTGGAAGTTCGATTTGGTGGTTTTCAATTATGAAACGACCTGCATATGAGCTGTTGATAATCAGGAACTGTAGCTTCATTTCACCATATATGTTAGCATCCAAAATGTGTTTGTATTGGCTTAAGGACGTTGGTATTTTTTCAAACTCTAAAATCTCCATAACAATGTATTTTACTTCAATTCTTAGCATCAGATCTTAAGATTGGGCTACCATCAGTGGCCCAGTTGTGATCGATTTTGCCTTCTGCAATAAGACTATCGGTCTGGGCTTTAGGATTGAGCCCAGTTGGCTCGTGCTGGGCAGCTAGTCGTTGGGCTACAGCTATGCCCAGGCCTTTCAGCAATTTAGCATCAGCTTTGTCTATTGTTAGCTCATTGGCTATTAATGTTTAACTCAAACATTGGCTTAAAATAAATAGAAACTCCCTTATGCCTTTTAATCAATTACTTACGCTCATTAATTAGTTGAGGTGTGCCAAATTAGCCAAACATACATTTTATGGCCCTCGAAAGAGTAGTTCAAATATCCTTAGAAATTAGAATTCGAGGCATGCCATTTAGCAAATTTTCCATGGCCCTCGTAAAGTTAAAAACACGTAGTTGCTTTAGGGCGCGTTAGTTAATAATTTTACTTTCTCAAACTCGGGTGCACATTTCATGTGAACCAAATCAAATCTTAAAACGTTGAATAAGATGTGTTTCGGATTGCGGGTGCATTTCATGTGGCGCAATCCAAAGGCACTTTTTAAACGACGTTCAATCTTCTTTAAAAATCAATTAAAAGTGGTTAAAAGGTTAAATTTGCACATAGGTTCAAAAATGTTCTAAATTCAGATAATTAAGCCAATTATAACAGTTGAGCGATCGTGCTAGCACCACGGAAACCGGGAATGCCTAACACCTTCTCCCGTGTTAACAGAATTCCTTACTCAAATTTCTGGTTCACAGGCTGTAGAACAGAGTCAACTTCCTCGATTCGGGATCCTAAACTGGTGACTTGGGACACCCTAAATTATCCCAAGTGGCGACTCTAATTTTTAATAAACAAATGATCCTGTTTCGATTGTCCTTTAATTGGAAAAACTCCCTTATATTTATGCCCTTTACGGGGTGTAGATAAAAAGCAGATGTGACAGTGTGTTAAAAGTGAAGTACTATTTTAAGTAATTTGAGATAATTCTTAATTATGTGAATAATTAATTAATGATAGGGATAATTATGGTATTAAATTGGATTAAGTGGATAAAATTTCTTGTGTGTGGGTGGTCACATGGCACTAAAGTAGGACAAGGTGGCACAAGAGTGCATGATGAGTCATGGCACATATGTGCCTTGCTTACACGTAAAGGTCTCTTGGAAATTACATTATATTGATCTCTTTATTTGGCAATGCAAGAGGAGTCATTTTCTTGGTCTCTAAGTATGCCATATACTTAGGATTGGACCAGAAGATATGCTAAGCTTGGAGCCTCAAAATATTTCGTTTAAATTTCATAATACAATGGTAGCGTGAATTACAAATTCTACGGGAGCACGGTATAATTTTTCTCAAGACTGTCATGCGGATTTTTCCTACTTCGATCCACCGACGTGTTTCATTGTAATTAAGGTGTGTTAAAGGGATTATCAAGAGAATTCGCTTAGGTATTTTCAGGATATCCCTTATTTCTTTTGGCATGATCTATACAACACAAACGAAATGAGCAAATGTGCAATTTTCATAAATGACTCTATTCATAGAAATGCTAGAGATGCTTATGTTCTGGATTCTCCATGTGTCATATTATTCTATCATCTGTTCATGGGTCTCAAAAAAATACGTAAATTAAAAAAGTTTACTTCATGATATTATCCAAAGACATAATGGTCTTATGACATTCAAAGAGATTTTATTTACGTACTTCTCATGCATTGCATTCATGTACATTGATCCAAGAACAGATGGAGATATATATATATATATATGGAATATGGGAAGAGGTTACGGCGATATATATGCACCACCACCTGATCAGCTGGTATACGTTGATAATTTACCCACAGTGGCCGAGATGATATGATGGGATGCCCTCAGAGACTTGATGATGTTATGAACACATGTACACATTCATGGTATGACATTTGTATGCATATGCATAATATTATAAAAAATGAAATGATTCACATAGTTACGCCATCGTACATGTCGAGTCTTTTACTCCATGTTTCTCTCATATCTATTATTTACTGATTTTCAATCCTTACATATTCGGTACATTAATTGCACTGAAGTCCCTTTTATCTGGGGACACTGCTTTTCATGCCCACAGGTCCCGATAGATAGGTCGAGAGCCCTCCAAGTAGGCTATCAGCTCAGCGAAAGATGTTGGTGCACTCTATTTGCTTCGAAGTTGCTTGTTTAGTTAGTTTGATTTAGATGTGTATTGTTTGGTATGGAAGGACTCTGTCCCAAACTTTGTGAAAATTATGTATTCTTAGAGGCTTGTAGATAGATGTCATGTATGTAAGAGATTGTACAGCCTATGTTCAGTGTACGATTAGGTATTTTGGCCTTATAGCCCGTATGTCTTATGTGTAATTAGGTATCATAAGTTGTATTCTACTTCTCTCACGGAAGCCTTCCAGCTCAGTTATCTATGATGGGAAGGCAATCAAAACATCAGTTGAAGCAACCCTATAAGCACAAGGGCGCGGAAGTAAGCAACTACGGATAATTATAGGCAAGGAAGGACATCAAAAGGTTCGTAATAAGCTCACAGCTTTACGAGGGTCAAGGGTCCTACCTAAGTATTACAATGAAGGTCTAGCTGAGGAAATAAGAAAGAAGGTTTCATTCTAAACATAGTAACTCGAAGAAGAAATGGTCATGTAAAAATAGTCTCACTACAACATTTCATGCACTCCATAAGAAAGTGGCACCTACTGTGGCTAATGAACAGGAAGTAAAATCAAAAGTAATATTCGAGATCATATGAATTGAACGAAAATTCCGGCATGCGTGGGAACTAAGATAAGCTAAGTACACAAGCAACAAGGGAGCAGAAAGACCAGAAAAAGTAATTGCTTACATTCAAAAAAACTGCGAAGGAACGAAAAGAATTATTCGACTAATGATCTAGAGTACGTTATGAACGCACTTAAGAGTTTGGAGTTTTATACATGTAGCATATATGTTGACAATTATACAGGAATAGAAAACTCCGGTATAAGTTAAAAGAAAGAATTGAGCGTAGGACATAGACAAAGGATTGGGTTGTTAGGAGATTGTATCATGAATATTCCATAACACCCATGAAACGCTAAAGTAATAACTAATACTAGGAGCCGCAGATCGGAAGATAGCTTAAGCCTACATAAAGGCTAATCAAAAGGAAGATGAAACTAAAGAATTACATCAACCAAGTAAATAAGGACTCTGATTATTGCACCCATAAAATTATAAAAATTGTGATTGAGAACATTGCAGGATCACTCTTAATATCAGAGGTACAAGTGAGAAAGTACAACAACCATATTCTATAAAGGCTCTATAATAAAGTCAGTTAGAAAAGTATCAGCCTCATAAGAAGTCAGTAGAAGCTCCCGCCAGATTGTGTATGCACGAGAGGTGCACGTGTTATAATAGAGCTTCAAGTTGTAGATGTAAATTATACCTATGTAGAAGGGAGGTCGTGAAAGAGATAGAAGATGCGATGCGAAATTTTAAGGTAAGTAAGATAGAGGTGAACAACGTACGAGATACTCAAGTGCAGAAGGTTGTGAATAGTCCATACATCAGATAGAAGGTAAGAATCATTGGTATTTAGTATCTAGGAATAATAGCGACATTGTCAATGGCATATCTTCCAGCCTATGGTTTCTAAGTACTGAAAGGTCTTGTTAAGAGAGAGTAAAGAAGAGGTAGAGACAATGTGATGTCTCGCTTGATATTCTAAAATAACAAAAGGAAATCAATGGTGCAAGCGATTTGAAGGAAGGTTGCGAGTAGTATAAATGAATATGTGTAGGTCGCAAGTTAAAGTATGGTAAAGCGACAAGGTTCTAGGAAGACAGGAGTAAGGATAAGAAAGGGCGAGTGAGAAGGTAACGAGAATGGATAAGTCCTCAGGATTAAGCCCATGAAAACAAGAGAGTCGATGGTTGCTCTAGGTCATAGAAAGCTCAGTATAACCACTAAGTGGATCAGGAAAATCACTTCGAATATTCCTCGATGTAACATAAGCCCTAGTAGCAATGTTTTACGTTAGATCATGATATCAGTGGTAGATTTTAGATCAACATTGACGTAAATCAACAATGGATGGATAAAAGTTACAAAGTACAAAATGAGATATAGCAATATTCATAAGTTCAACAAAGTACCAACCGAAGAACTTCAGTACACTTATTGTGACGACCCAGCCAGTCGTCTTAAGAATTAACACCCTGATCCCCTATTAACTGCTTTTCCCAAGTGTATTTCTGCTATTTTGATTTGTCGGGATGTTCGGTATTGAGTTTCGGAGAGTTTTGGGACACTTAGTCTCTAAATGAGAGCTTAAGTGTTGGAAAGTTGGCCGTAGTCAGAACAGTATGAAGATGGCCTCGGAATGGAAATCTGATAGTTCCATTAGCTCCGTTGAGTGATTTTAGGATTAGGGGCGTGTTCGGATGGTGTTTTGGAGGTCCGTAGCTAATTTAGGCTAGAAATGTTGAAAGTTGAATTTTTGAAGTTTCTGGTTCGATAGTGAGATTTTGATCCAAGGGTCGGAATGGAATTCTTAAAGTTGGAGTATCTCCGTAGTGTTTAATGTGACATGTGTGTAAAATTTCAGGTCATTCGGATGAGGTTTGATAGACTTTTTGATCGAAAGCGTATTTTTAGAGTTTTTGGAATTCTTAGGCCTGAATCCAATGAAAAATAGGTGTTTGATGTTGTTTTGAGCTTTTAGAAGGTTGGAACAAGTTGGAATGATATTTTAGGATTGGTTGGCAGGGTTGGTTGAGGTCCCGAGGGCCTCAGGTGTGTTTTGGATGCTCAACGGGCCATTTTGGAACTTAGAGAAATTGTAGAAAATTTGCAGCAACCCAGTTCTAGTTTCCTTCTTCGCGTTCGCGAGTGGGGTCTAGCATTCACGAAGAGGAGCTGGGGCTGGGGGAGGTTTAATGCTTCGCATACGCAAAGCTTCTCCCTCGTTCGCGAAGCTGAGGGGTCTTATACCTACGCGTTCGCGATGGTGTTCCCGTGTTCGCGTAGGAGGAGGAAAATGTGCACCGCATTCGCGGCTAAGACATCACGTTTGCGATGAAAAAGGCTGGACCAAGCAAAGTTGTGCTTCGAGAATGCGAGGGTCCTTCCACGTTCACGTAGAAGGAAATACCTAGGCAGAATATAAAACTTCAAAATCGAGGGTTTAGCCAATTTTATCAAAACTTAAGCTTGGGAGCTCGGATTTGAGCGAGATTTGGAGGGATTTTCAGAGATATCGATTGGGCAACAATTCTAAACTCCTTTTTTCTTATAACCCATTAATCTAAATATGAATTCAACATTTAATTTCGGGAATTGTATGAAAATTGGGGAAAAGTTCTTAGACAAAGAATTTGAGTTTTAATTGGGGATTTGACATCAGATTTAAATAATTTTGGTATGGTTAGACTCGTGAGAGTATGAGGATTCTGGAAATGTAAATTTTACCCGATTCTGAAACGTGGTCCCGAGGGGCATTTTGGTAATTTCGCCTAATTTTGGGTATTAGCTTAGAATTTACTTGTAGAATCAGTTACTTGAAGTGTTATTTACATTATATAATTGAATTGAATAGATTTGGCCCATTTGGAGTCGAGTACTCGTGGCAAGAGCGTGGTTTCGGGTTGATTTGAGCTGGTTCGAGGTAAGTGGTTTGCTTAACCTTGTGTAGGGGACCTTTCCCTTAGGATATAATATATTTGATAATTGAAATTCCTTGTACGTGAGGTGACGAGTGTGTACTTGATCTAATTGTTAACAATCCGATTTTTCTTTAAGTATGTTAATTGAGTTCTTTTTTCCTGTTTTATCCTACTTGCAAATTTAGCATGTTGTTAGTCTAGAAAAGCATGTTTAGATGATTTAATTGCCTATTTGCTTAAACTGCCTTAATTGCATTACGTGAAGTATGTTAGGATAGAATTAACTATTTACTTAGTATGATATTTAGCATTAATTGGGTATTCTTGTGTTGCTACTGTGTAGTTTTACTTTGGGACTACGGGACGGCATCCCGGGAGATCCCCTGTATGTATTTATGACCTGAACTGAGGTGTGGGATACAAAAAGATCCTTGGCACGTATATTGAGGATACCAAGAGATCCCTAGAATATATTGAGGATACCAATAGATCCTCGGGATACTAAGAGATCCCTTGTATACATAGAGGATACCAGGAGATCCCCGGTTATCATCCTTGTAATGAGTGGTACTTCATTGTGTTTTGTCTTTATCTCTGTTTTCATTATTGTACTCCTTATTATCCTGTATAGATTCTTACTGTAGATTCTCACTTGTACTGTTTATCTTATCTTGTCATATTCATATTTATTTAATCTCAGTAGGGCCCGGACCTTCCTCGTCACTACCCGACCGAGGTTAAGCTTGGCACTTACTGAGTACCGTTGTGGTGTCCTCATGCCCTTTCTGTGCATGTTTTTCATGTGCAGATCCAGGTACCTCTACTCAGACTTACCATCCTTGAGGTGAGGCAATCTTCCGAAGACTTCGAGGTATATCTGCCACGTCCGCAGACCGAGGAGTCTCTCTCTATTCTCTTATATAGTTACAGCCCTTCTGTCTTTCTGTTGTTTAGACAATTCTGGAGTTAGAGCACTATGTAGTGATCCTTAGCTTATGATTCATGGGTTTCCGGGTCTTGGAAGTACGTATTGGTTTGAGAGTTAAATATTGTGTATACCCAGCGGCACTTTTGAACACTGTTTTATTACTCTTTATTTTGTTTTAATTGTTTTATTTCCGCAATTTGGTTTATCTTTCGCAAATTTAGGCTTACCTAGTCGTAGGGACTAGGTGCCGTTACGATGGTTCACAGAGGGCGAATCGGGGTCATGACAAGTTGGTATTAGAGATCTAGGTTCATAGGATTCATGGATCGTAAGCCGGTTTATTAGAGTCTCGTTGATCGGTACGGAGACGTCTGTACTTATCTACGAGAGGCTATGTAACTGTTAGGAAAATTTCCACTTCATTTGTTTTCCTTGTTGTGCGATATTTTGACATCACAATTCTAAACTTCTATCTTCTATTCTCTCACAGATGGTGAGGACACGTGCTACCTGAGATGATTAGGCACCCACGCCCCCTACTGCAGTCGTCAAAGTCCAGGGCCGAGGTAGAGGCCGAGGACACGCACGTGGTGCAGCCAGAGCACCTACGCGAGCTGCTGCCAAGGTACCACCAGCAATTCCAGCCATAGTCCAAGCACCTAACACGCCTACTGCTACTACTACTCCAGCACTTCAGGAGACTCTGGCGCAGTTCATGAGCATGTACACCACTTTGGCTCAGGTAGGGTTGCTTCCCCTTGCTACAGCCACATCCCAGGCCTAGGGAGGAGCATAGACTCCCGCCACCCGCACTCCTGAGCAGCGAGTGCATGTCGATCAGGTCTTAGAGATTATTCATGTACCGCTTGCAGTGCTAGTTCAGCCTGGGGACAAGGCAGTGGCTTCAGAGGATGAGCAGCGGAGACTTGAGAGGTTCAAGAAATATGATTCTCCGGTCTTTAGTGGATTATCATCGGATCATGCCTTGGGGTTTCTGGAGGAGTGCTACCGTATTCTCCGTACCATAGGTATATCAGGATCGAGCGGGGTTTCCATCACTACTTTCGAGCTTCGGGGAGCTGCTTATTAGTGGTGGCGCACCTATGAGTTAAACAGTCCGGACGAGGCTGCTTCACTGACTTGGACCCAATTTTCAGATCTGTTCCTGAGAGAGTTTGTTCCTCAGAGCCTCAGGGACGCATGGCGCGTAGAGTTTGAGCATTTGCACTATGGTGCTATGACTGTCTCAGAGTATGCTGTCCGTTACACTAGCTTGGCTAGACATGCCCCAGCCTTGATTTCTACTGTTTGCGATAGGGTTCGCCGGTATATTGAGGGGCTTATTTCCAGCATCAGATCTAGCATGGCTCGTGAGTTGGAGATGGATATTTCTTATCAGTAGGTGGTGAGCATTGCAAGGAGGATTGATGGTATGCATGCTAGGGAAAGAGATGAGAGGGAGGCTAAGAGGTCTCAAGAGTCGGGCCATTTCTCTAGTGCCCGTGCCCCAGCTGTAGGTCGTCATGGTAGGGGTTAAGTGAGTCACCCCGTTCATTCAGCTCTTCTAGCAGCCAGTGGTATTCCAGCTCCTCCTAGGCCTCAAGAGCCCTATTATGCACCTCCGGTTTCTAGCGCGCCTCTTGCGCAGTGTACTTTTAGGGGTTAGTCCAGTAGACCTGGCCCAAGCCAGTCACATCGACCACGTCCTCCCAGAGCTTGTTTTGAGTGTGGTGACATACTCCATGTAGTGAGGGATTTCCCTAGACTTGGGAGGAGTGCACCTCTACAGACTTCTCAGCCATAGTGTGCCCCACAGAGTTCTCAGGCTATGGTTACAGCTCCAGTTGGTACCCCACATGCTCAGCCAGCTAGAGGTGGAGTTCGGGGAGGTAAAGGTCGCCCTAGAGGGGGAGGCTAGGCCAGATACTATGCCCTTCCTATCCGTACCGAGGCTATTACCTTTGATTCTGTCATCATAAGTATTATACTGGTTTGTCACAGAGATGCATCGGTTCTATTCGATCCAGGCTCCACTTACTCTTATGTGTCTTCTTATTTTGCTCCGTATTTGGGTGTACCTCAGGATTCTTTGAGTTCCCCCGTTTATGTTTCTACTCTGTGAGAGATTCTCTTGTTGTGGACCGCATTTATCGGTCGTGTTTGGTTGCTCTTAGTGGTTTTGAGACAAGAGTCGATCTATTGTTACTCAGCATGGTTGATTTTGATATTATCTTGGGCATGGACTGCTTGTCGCCCCATTATGCTATTCTTTATTGTCACGCCAAAACCGTGACGCTGGCTATGCCAGGTGTACCGCGTGTTGAGTGGAGGGGTACATTAGATCACGCTCCCAATAGAGTTATTTCTTTTCTTAAAGATTAGCGTATGGTTGAGAAGGGGTGTAATGCGTATTTAGCTTATGTGACAGATGTCAGTATCGATACCCCTTCAGTAATTCAGTCCCAGTAGTACGGGATTTTCCCAATGTGTTTCCAGCTGACCTTTCGGGCATGCCGCCTGATAGAGATATTGATTTTGGCATTGATCCGTTGCCGGGCACTCAGCCCATTTCTATTCCTTTATGTCATATAGCTTCTCCTAAATTGAAGGATCAGTTATAGGAATTGCTTGATAAGGGTTTTATTCGGCCTAGTGTATCACCTTGGGGTGCTCCTGTCTTATTTGTGAAGAAGAAGGATGGTTCTATGCGTATGTGTATTGATTATCTCCAGTTGAACAAGGTTACAGTGAAAAACCATTATCCTTTGCCTCATATTGATGATCTATTTGACCAGCTTCAGGGTGCATGGGTGTTTTCTAAGATTGATTTGTGCTCAAGTTACCATTAGTTGAAGATTCGAGAGCCATATATCCTGAAGACTACTTTCAGGACTCGGTATGGTCATTACGGGTTCCTTGTTATGTCATTTGGGCTGACCAATTCCCCAACAACCTTTATGCATTTGATGCACAATGTGTTCCGGTCATATCTTGACTCGTTCATCATTGTCTTTATTGATGATATTCTGGTGTATTCTCGGAGTCGAGCAGATCATGAGCAGCACCTAAGGACTGTGCTTCAGACTCTAAGAGAGAAGAAGTTATATGCTAAGTTCTCAAAGTGTGAGTTTTGGTTGGATTAAGTGGCATTCTTAGGCCACGTGGTATCGAGTAAGGGTATTCAGGTGGATCCGAAGAAGATAGAGGTCGTGCAGAGTTGGCCCAGACCATCCTCAGCTACCAAGATCCGCAGTTTCCTTGGCTTGGCAGCCTACTACCATCGTTTTGTGGAGGGGTTTTCATCGGTTGCAGCCTCTATGACTAAGTTGACCCAGAAGGGTGCTCCGTTCTAGTGGACGGAGGCGAGCTTTCAGAAGCTCAAGACAGCTTTGACTACAACCCCAATTTTGATACTGCTTACAAGTTCGGGGTCTTATACGTTCTATTATGATTCCTCGAGGATTAGCCTCGGAGCGGTATTGATGCAAGACGGTAGGGTGATTGCCTACGCATCTAGACAATTGAAGATACATGAGAAGAATTGCCCTATTCATGACCTTGAGTTAGCTGCCATTGTTCACGCCTTGAAGATTTGGCGCCATTATTTATATGGGGTTCCCTGTGAGATTTATACTGACCATCGGAGCTTGCAGCACCTGTTCAAGCAAAAGGATCTAAATTTACGCCAAAGGAGATGGTTGGAGTTGCTGAAGGATTATGACATCACTATTTTCTATCACCTAGGCAAGGCCAATGTGGTGGCTGATGCTTTGAATCGCCGGGCAGAGAGTTTGGGGAGTTTTGCTTATTTACCAGCATCGAAGAGGCCTATGACGATGGATGTTCAGGCCTTAGCCAGCCAGTTTGTGAGATTGGATCTTTTGAAGCCCAATCGGGTTCTAGCTTGTGTGGTTTCTCGGTCTTCCTTATTTGATCGTATCAGGGAGCGGATGTATGATGACCCTTATTTGCTTGTCCGCAAGGACAAGGTTCAGTATGGTGATGCTAGACATGTGACTATTGGAGATGATGGGGTATTGAGGATGTAGGGTCGGATTTGTGTACCCAGTGTTGATGGGCTACGAGAGTTGATTCTAGAGGAGGCCCATAGTTCGTGGTATTCCATCCATCCGGGTGCCGCGAAGATGTATCAGGATTTGAGGTAGCACTATTGGTGGAGGTGGATGAAGAAAGATATAGTTGGATTTGTAGCTCGGTGTCTCAACTGTCAGCAGGTGAAGTATGATCACCAGAGACCGGGTAGTTTGCTTTAGCAGATAGAGATTTCGGAGTGGAAGTGGGAGCGGATCACCATGGACTTTATAGTTGGGCTCCCGCGGACTTTGAGGAAGTTTGATGCTATTTAGGTGATTGTGGATTGGCTAACCAAGTCTGCTCATTTCATTTCTGTATGTACTACTTATTTTTCGGAGCGGTTGGTGGAGATTTATATCCGGGAGATTATTCGTCTGCATGGTATTCCAGTGTCCATCATTTCAGATAGAGGTACTCAGTTCACACCACGGTTCTGGAGGGCCGTTCAACATGAGTTGGGTACTCGGGTGTAGTTGAGTACAACATTGCACCCTCAGACGGACTGTCACACCCCAACCTCGGGTATCGCGACCGGCGCTCAATCGAGTGAACCCAACTGAGCAAGCCTTATCAAGCACTACCCATCCAACTCAATATGATTAAGGAAACCATACTTTCATTTATTTAGACAAGGAAAGATAGTACATTCAACATTTTAGTTCATTTAATATCACAACATTAAATCGTAGTTAAGTGTCCAAGATCCCATACAGTTATAGTTTAAAATAAAGCAAGAGTACAAGGTTACAACATGGTTCATTACCTATCCAATACCCGTACATAAACCATACAAACGTCTATGGAGCCTCTAAGGATACAAAAGATAGTGATAACAACGTCGGCAATAAGGCCCCGGCTATACCTCAAAATGGATGTCTATAACAAAAGGTGTACAACATGACCCCTTGAAAAAAGGAAGGGGCTCACCAAGATTTTGAGAAAAGGATGCTCTGCTACACATGATCGGTACTATCCGCTATGGAGCCATCTACATTCATTTAAAAATGTAGCACCCCCAGCAAAAGGGACGTTAGTACCATGGAATAGTACTAGTATGTATAACTAAACACCATCCTATTAGAAAGAACAACCATTCAAGAGTAAAGAGGAAATAGTAAAGGCAACAAAGTTTCAAATAAGCACCATGCCAACAATATAAGGAGGTTCACATGATTTTTACATAGTTCTTGCAATTTTAGATTGGAGCATCCCATACTATTGCATCATTATCCATATTACCACCGCTTCTGTGAGCGGAGTCCGATCACGGCCCGATCGGCTAAGCCGTCTCCCCGAGACGTTACCATTATTTCATTCACACTTTCCAGTTTCAATCATCAATACATTACCACCATATGTATATATATCATAGCGTTCGATCATAGCCCGATCAGCTAAGTCGTCTCCCCGAGATGTTACCATTTTCCATCAATAATCTCGATTCGATCCTTGTTTCACATATATTATTTCATAGGCACTTGGGGACACAACTATCACATCATATAAATCTTTGGCTACACATGTATTAGTTTACCGGCGCTTGGGGCCACAATTTCCACATTTCATAACTCACATTTCACATTGTTCCCATTTCCAACATTTACCTTGCCACTTAAAGTCATAGGCATATAAAAAAGCAATTTAAGTCATAAGCATAGAAGGAAATTCATCAAGTTTGGCATGTTAGTTCCAAAGTAACCTTGGCATGACAGTTAGGCATTTAGCACATAAATCATGTTTTCCACACATCTTCCATTTACAAGAATAGCACATTAAACACATAAAGAAGTACTTACCACATACATTTTCACAACATCAATTCACTTAACATAACAAGCATTGCATCAGTCACGTTTCGAACTTACAACACTTACACGGGCACCATGGAAGCTCAATTTCTAAGAGGAGGGGGTTTTAGCCATACATACCTCAATAAAGTTTTCCCCTATTTCTTATAAAATTTCGGGACTCTTAGCACTTCAATCTATTGTATAAGAATTACAATTGAACCAGAATTAGAGACGAGAGTAGGATTCTAGCTCGTTTGAGCATATTATCAAACACGAAAAGGTGCATTATGATCTTAGGTCCCTTGTGTAAGTTATTTATTCAATGTTATACTCCAATTGTTATCCTTTTAGTTCTCATCTTCCCCATACCCCATTGCCCCTTATGCATGCAAGACTATTAGCCCTCTTACCCAAGAACTCAGTTGTTAATCACCTATTTTTAAATAGAATCCTAAAATTACAGATTATGGAACAGGTTCTTACCTCTTTAGGGTGAAGACCTAGCAACTTTCTTGACAATCTTCAAGATTTTGGGGTAAGAGTTGGGTGGGGATTAGATGAAGGTCACCCTTTCTCTCTCTAGAACTCCTCTTCTCACTCTATTTTCAGTAAAAATGACATAGAGAAGATCGGATGGGGTGTTTTAATGGAATAGGGTCGGGTTTTAAAAATTAGAAAATAGAAGCCCCGAGTCAGATCTGCGATCACAAAGTTGACATGCGGCCCGCAAAATGGACCGCAAAAATGCTCCCCAAAACCTGAACACACTGTCTGGGTATGCGGTAGAAATGCGGTTCGCATACCCATTTTGCGGTCGCATAATGCATCACAAAACTGCCCCTTACAAAATCCCTAGGAAATTATGCGACGACTATGTGGTCCGTATTTCTGTTATGTGATCGCATAATTGACCGCATAGTTTACCTCAAATTTGACCAAAACACTGACTCACTTTGCGACAACTATGCGATCCGCATACTTGATATGCGACCGTATTCCCGACCGCATAATTGCACTTTTATATAAAACATTATTTCTTTACTTTTTTGTGCATAGATCAGTCCAAATCTCGTGGTTCCTAACTTAGCACCACGAGATTCGGGTTTTTGAGCAGAAATCTTCATGGGGCCTTACACGGACGGACAGTCCGAGCGCACTATTTAGATTCTTGAGGATATGCTTTGTGCGTGTGTGATTGAGTTTTGAGGGTCTTGGGATCAGTTCTTGCCATTGGCGGAGTTTGCTTGCAATAACAGCTATCAGTCCAGCGTTCAGATGGCACCGTATAAGGCTTTATATGGTAGGCAGTATAGATCCCCGGTGGGCTGGTTTGAGCCAGGCGAGGCTAGATTATTGGGCACAGACTTAGTTCAGGATACTTTGGAGAAAGTTAAGGTGATTCAGGATAGACTTCGTACAGCCCAGTCCATACGGAAGAGTTACGCGGACCGGAAGGTTCGTGATGTTTCCTATATGGTTGGAGAGCGGGTTCTACTTCGGGTTTCGCCTATGAAGGGCGTTATGAGATTTGGGAAGAAAGGGAAGTTGAGTCCGTGGTTTATTGGCCCTTTTGATATATTGAGGCATGTTGGGGAGGTTTCTTATAAACTTGCCTTACCTCCCAGCTGGGCAGGAGTTCACCTGGTATTTCACGTTTCGATGCTCCAAAGGTATCACGGTGATTCGTCGCACATGTTGGATTTTAGTTCAGTCCATTTTGGACAAGGATCTATCATATGTTGAGGAGCTAGTGGCAATATAGGACAGGCAGGTTAGAAAGCTGAGGTCAAAGAACATTGCGTCAATAAAGGTTCAATGGTGGGGTCAGCCGGTCGAGGAGGCGACCTGGGAGACCGAGCAGGATATGCGCAGCTGTTACCCTCATCTTTTCACTACTTCAGGTATGTCTCTATGCTTGTTCGAGGACGAACGAATGTTTATGTGTAGGAGGATGTGACGAATCCGACCGGTCGTCTTAAAAATTAATGCCTCGATCCCCTATTAACTACTTTCCCCAAGTTTATTTCTGCTATATTGATTTACCAGGATGTTCGGTTTTGAGTTTCGGAGAGTTTTGGGACACTTAGTCCCTAAATGAGAGCTTAAGTGTTGGAAAGTTGGTCGTAGTCGGAACAGTATGGAGACGGCCTCGGAATGGAAATTTGATGGTTCTGTTAGCTCCTTTGGGTGATTTAGAGCTTAGGGGCGTGTTCGGATGGTGTTTTGGAGGTCCGTAGCCAATTTAGGCTTGAAATGCCAAAAGTTGAATTTTTGAAGTTTTCGGTTCGATAGTGAGATTTTGATCCAAGGGTCGGAATGGAATTCCGGAAGTTGAAGTAGCTCCGTAGTGTTTAATGTGATGTGTGTGCAAAATTTCAGGTCATTCGGACAAGGTTTGATAGACCTTTTGATCAAAAGCGTATTTTTAGAGTTTTTGGAATTCTTAGGCCTGAATCCGATGAAAAATAGGTGTTTTGATGTTGTTTTCAGCGTTCCGAAGGTTGGAACAAGTTTGAATGATGTTTTGGATTGGTAGGTAAGGTTGGTTGAGGTCCCGGGGGACCTCAGGTGTGTTTTGGATGCTCAACGGGTCATTTTGGAACTTAGAGAAATTGCAGAAAATTTGTAGCAACCCAGTTCTAGTTTCCTTGTTCGCGTTCGTGAGTGGGGTCTTGCGTTCGCGAAAAGGAGCTGGGACTAGGGGAGGTTTAATGCTTCGCATTCGCGAAGATTCTCCCTCATTCGCGAAGCTGAGGGGTCTTATACCTACGGGTTCACGATGTTGTTCCCGCGTTCCCGTAGGAGGAGGAAAATGTGCACTGCGTTCACGACTAAGGCATCACGTTCGCAATAAAGGAAGGTTGGACCAAGCGAAGTTGTGCTTCACGAACGCGAGGGTCCTTCCACATTCGCGAAGAAGGAAATACCGGGGCAGAATATAAAATTTCAAAATCGAGGGTTTGGCCATTTTTATCAACGCTTAAGCTTGGGAGCTCGGATTTGAGCGAGATTTGGAGGGATTTTCAGAGATATCAATTGGGTAACGATTCTAAACTCCTTTTTGCTTATAACCCATTAATCTAAACATGAATTCATCATTTAATTTTGGGAATTGTATAAAAATTGGGGAAACGTTCTTAGACCAAGAATTTGAGTTTTGATTGTGGATTTGACATCGTATTTGGATAATTTTTGTATGGATAGACTCGTGAGAGTATGAGAATTCTAAAAATGTAAATTTTACCCGATTCCGAGACGTGGGCCCAAGGGGCATTTTGGTCATTTCACCTAATTTCGTGTATTAGCTTAGAATTTAATTGTAAAATCAGTTACTTGAAGTGTTATTTATATTATGCAATTGAATTGAATAGATTTGGGTCATTTGGAGTCGAGTACTCATGGCAAGAGCGTGGTTTCGGGTTGATTTGAGCTGGTTCGAGGTAAGTGGCTTCCCTAACCTTGTATGGGTACCTTCCCCTTAGGATATAATATATTAGATAATTGAAATGCCTTGTGTGTCAGGTGACGAGTGCGTACTTGAGCTAATTGTTAAAAATCCGGCTTTTCTTTAAGTATGTTAATTGAGTTCCTTTTTCCTATTTTATCCTACTTGTGAATTTAGTCTGTTGTTAGTCTAGAAAAGCATGTTTAGTTGACTTAATTGCCTATTTGCTTAAACTGCCTTAATTGCATTATGTGAATCCTATTTGGCTAGAATTAAATGTTTACTTAGTACGAAATTTAGCATTAATTGGGTATTCTTGTGTTACTGCTATGTGTTTTTACTTTAGGACTACGGGACAGCATCCCGGGAGATCCCCTGTATGTATTTATGATCTGAAATGAGGTACGGGATACCAAGAGATCCTTGGCACGTTTATTGAGGATACCAAAAGATCCTCGGGATACCAAGAGATCCCTTGTATACATAAAGGATACCAAGAGATCCTTGGGATACTAAGAGATCCCCGGTTATCATCCTTGTTATGAGTGGTACTTCTTTATGTTTTGTCTTTATCTCTATTTTCATTATTGTACTCCTTATTATCCTATATAGATTCTTACTATAGATTCTCACTTGTACTGCTTATCTTATCATGTCATCTATATATTTATTCAATCTTAGTAGGGCCCTGACCTTCCTCGTCACTACCCGACCGAGGTTAGGCTTGGCCCTTACTGAGTACCGTTGTGGTGTACTCATGCCCTTTTTGCACATATTTTTCATGTGCAGATCCAGGTACCTCTACTCAGACTTACCATCCTTGAGGTGAGACGATCTTCCGAAAACTTCGAGGTATATCTGCCGCGTCCGCAGACCGAGAAGTCTCTCTCTATTCTCTTATGTAGTTACAGCCCTTCTGTATTTCTATTGTTTAGACTATCTAGAGTTAGAGCACTATGTAGTGATCTTTAGCTTGTGATTCATGGGTTTCCGGGTCTTAGAAGTACGTATTGGTTTGAGAGTTAAATACTGTGTATGCTGAGCGGCACTTTTGAACACTATTTTATTACTCTTCATTTTGTTTTAATTGTTTTATTTCCGCAATTTGGTTTATCTTCCGCAAATTTAGGCTTACCTAGTCGTAGGGACTAGGTGCCATCAGGATGGTTCACGGAGGGCGCACCGGGGTCGTGATACCTATGGATGCCCAGAAGGACATCTTATCAAGCTTTGTATATGCTTACAAAGTGATGCCGAGATATTGGATAAAAGCTGGAGGAAAGAGGAGAGAATAGTAACATAGGCACACATACAAGGTAAAAGTCGTACAGGTTGCATGACAGAGGATAGCAAGAGTTATGAGATTGGAAGAATTCCGACTACAGACTATGGTGTGAGAAAGAGGCCTAAAGGGGAAAATGCCCTGGCCTTTGGATTTATTCAAAGAACAGTTGCCTAAATGGCAAGAAAAGTATTAAAGAATTCGCAAGAGCTACGGGTTATGAGAATGATAAGTACATCAGTCAACATTCGAGGATGAATGTTCCAATAGGGGGAATGATGTTACACCCCATGTTTTCGTTCGTAAAAGTATGCCATAAGTAAATTGATGAAAGCACGGAAATGAGATATTACATCCCGCATCTTCGTACGTTAAAGTTTCATCGTAAGTTAATTAACGTAAATTCGGGAATGGTATTATTTTGAGATTATAAGTATTATGCTATTTCAAACAAGTGATGAGTAAATTCGTGAATGTGAGAGGGTAAACAAATCGAAGAAAATAAATTTCGTCGAAGTTTGATATTTTGGAGTAAAATACGGCCCGAGCTAAAATACCCGATATTTATAGACTAGTACCATACAAGGTACCACATGGACATGATAGTAAGGTATATAAGATGTGTTAAAAGTGAGTAGTATTATAAGTAATTTGAGATAATTTTTATTTATGTGGATAATCGGGTAATTATTGATTTTAGTGGGAGATTAACAATTAATTGGTGGTTAATTCTTGGATAAGATCCTCACGTGGCAGCCAAGGCTTTATGAAAGTATGACTCTTAAAACCATAGAATGAGGTGGAATTATGAAAGTGGAGCCCACATCCGTGAATAAGAAATCTATAACTTAAGAGTCTTATGATTCTTAAAGAACCTCATCATGTCATTTGGGGTCATTTAATATGCATCTGTATATGTTATACAAGCAATGCAAGACTTCAACAATACAAATCAAAGTGAGATTTTGCAATTATAACGGAGAACGGTGCAATCTTTCTCAAGAATATCATACAGATTTTTTTCTACTCCGATATTTCCGTCACATGTTTTGTCGATTGTCGTGTGTTAGAGGGATTGTGAAGAGATTCGGTTCAGGTATGTTAATGCTATCCCTTCTTTCTTTTTGGCATGATACAAATGAAACTAGTAAATACACAATTTCCATAAATGACTCTATTCATAGAAATACTAGAGATGCCTATGTTATTGATTCCCCATGTGTCATATTATTTTATTATCTGTTCATGGGTCTCAGAAAATATATAAGTTGATAAAGTTTATTTTATGATATTAATTAAGGCATAATGGTCTTATGACCCTCTGAAAGATTTTATTGATATACTTCTCTTGCATTGCATTCAGTTATACATGTACATTGACCCATGACCAGATGGCATTATACGTACCGAGAGATTTTCTTAACATATTTTCACGTGCATTTCATGCATTTACATATGCACATTAACCCATGACCATATGGTGTTATGTATATGGGATATGGGAAATGTTATGGCATTATATATGCACCACCACCTAATCAGCTGGTATACGTTGATGATTTTGCCATAGTGGCCGAAATGATTGATGGGATGCCCTTAAAGGCTTGATAATGTTATGAGAAAAATGTACCTATGCATGACATGACATTCATACGCATATGTATGACACTATGAGTATTTCATTATTTACAAAGTTATTCAGATTTACATGTCGAGTCTTTTACTCCATGTTTCTCTCTCTCATGTCTATTATTTACTAATTTTTATTCCTTACATACATGGTACATTATTTGTACTGACGTTCCATTTGCCTAGGGATGCTGCGTTACATGCCCGCAGTCCTGATAGATAGGTTGAGAGTCCTCCAAGTAGGCTATCAGCTCAGCGGAAGATGTTGATGTGCTCCATTTGCTCCGGAGTTGCTTATTTTATGAGTATAATTAGTACATGTATTTGTTGGTACAGCGGGGTCAATCCCGACCTTTATGATAAGTATGTACTCTTAGAGGCTTGTAGACAGATGTCATGTGTACGAATATTTGTATGGGCTTGTCGGCCTATATTTAAAGTATATAATGGATCACGTTGGCCTTATAGGCCCGTAAGTCACATAAATCAGGTTGGGTCATTCTATGTCGGGTATTCCCTCATGTTTACTCTGGTTGTATCATAACACGCCTTCTGGCCCACTTATCTATGATGATGTAACATGAAAGATATGTTATGTTGGTACTCGGTTGAGTAAGGTACCTGGTGCCCGTCGCGGCTCATCAGTTTGGGGTGTGATAGTTCTGACTACGAGAAATAGCAAAAGGCCATGGAATCCATGAAGGAAAATAAATTATGCAATTTAGTCGAACCTTCAAAGGATATAAAACCTATAGGTTGTAAATGGGTTTTTAAGGAAATAATTGGAGCAAACAGAAAGGTGAAGACCTACAAAGCTCATCTTGTTTCCAAGGGAAATCGTCAAAAAGAAGAAATCAACTATGATGAGACTTTCTCTCACGTTGCAATACTCAAATCAATTTCAATTTTTCTTGCTATAGAGACATACTATGATTATGAAATATGGAAAATGGATGTGAAAATAGCTTTTCTTAATTGTGAGCTAGAAGAGGATACGTATATAACACAACCAGAAGGTTTCACTTCTCCGTCTGATCATACTAAAATTTGCAATCTACAAAGGTATATTTATGGACTAAAGTAAGCTTCTCGAAGTTAGAATATTTGCTTTAACAAGACAATTGAAAAGTTTAATTTTGTTAGATTTAAATAAGAACCTTGTGTGTACAAAAATGTTAGTGGTAGCACAATTATATTCGTAATATTTTATGTTGATGATATATTGCTCATAGGGAATGATATACCAGTATTGAAAAGTACCAAGATTTGGCTATCTGAATAGTTCTCCATGAAAGACCTGGGAGAAGCAGCTTATATATTGAGAATACAGATATCACAACCCTAAACCCGGACCCGGTCGTGATGGCGCCTCTCGTGAAGACAAGGCCAGCCGACACTTACCCATTTCAGTTTTAAGCAATTAACAATGAGAATTAAGTCTAACACATGATAAATAATCCAACATTTAAGCAGTCAACAATACAAATATGCGGAAGAATAACCCAACACAACTTGATACCGGGGTGGAACTAGTCATGAGCATCTATCAATCCTAACACAAGTATGATAAATAATCCAACATTTAAGCAGTCAGCAATACAAATATGCGGAAGAACAACCCAACACAGCTCGATATCGGGGTGTCACTAGTCATGAGCATCTATCAATCTTAATACAAGTCTGGAAAGTCTATAAGCTATTACAAAATGTCTGATAATGAGGTAGAAATGAGATAAAGGGGGAGAAACACAGGTATGCGGATACCAAGCAGCTATCTCGTAGACTTCGAAGTTTGCCAAGAGCTCTTAACTCGCGCTGGCAGGATCAGCAACGGCTGAATCTACACACGGGGTGCAGGGAGTAAAGTGAGTACTCTAACTCAGTGAGTAAAAATCATAAATAAAGTCTGAAAGCAAGAAATCACATAAGGCACATTACAGGCTATAATGAAGCAGCAAAACTAGTAAAAACAGCAAATCATTAAAGATATGTAAAAGTCATTTTAGTTCAAATTAAACTTCATGAAAAGCATGTTTCAACAACTAACCAGGTAAATGATAGGCAATTAAAGAAGATAAACACATAAAGGTTCGCCCCTCGGGCACAATATCAACAAATCTGCCCCTCGGGCTATATCTCACATCACAATGGGTACCCACACTCACTGGGGGTGTGCAGACTCCTGAAGGGGCCCCTTACCGCCCAAGCACAATATTAAGCCATCTCATGGCATCATCACTAGGCTCTCGGCCTCATATCAACAAGCCACCTCGTGGCGTACGTATCTCAGACCCTCAGCCTCATAATCATAATCAGTGTTTCCTCACAACATAGGCCCTCGGTCTTACTCAGTCAAAAATCCTCACAAGCCATCGGCATTAGTAAAATATGATTCTTGGCCCGATTATCATTTAAAAGATTATTTAAGTGTTAAAACATAGTAAACATGGCTGAGTATGAAAATGGTGAAATATAACATGACTGAGTTCAAGTATAAAGTCAAAACAGTGAGGAAATATCCGTAAAAATCCCCGAAGGATTCAAATAGTTGGCACGAGGGTCTATCAGAAACAGTCTCTCTGCCCTTCCAGGGTAGGGGTAAGGCTGCGTACATACTACCCTACCCAGACCCCACTTGTGGGACCACACTAGATTGTTGTTGTTGTTGTTGAGGCCCAAATATGACATTCAACCCAAATCATGATAATAGCAAATAGATTTCAGCCAAATACGCGGTAAAATAGTCATTCGGGATAGACTAAGTCACAATACCCAACAATGTACGACCCCACGCTCGTCATCAAGCGTGTGTGTTACCTCAATATAGCACAACGATGTGCAATCTGGGGTTTCATACCCTTAGGACATCATTTACAATCATTACTAACCTCAGTCTGATCAAAACTCTAGCCCGCAACGCATTTGCCCCTCGAATCGGCCTCCGCTCATGTCGAATCTATCCAGAATTAGAACCATGACGTCAAAATATACTTAGGGGACGAAGCCCAAGCAAATATAATTAATTTACAACACAAAATCTCGAAATTACCAAAACCCGATCCCCAGGCCCACATCTCGGATTTTGATAAAATTCACATCAATGGATTCCTTATCACTCCCCGAGTTCATTCATACCAAAAGCATTAAAATTCATCCACAAATGACCCCTCAAATCCCAAATTCTTGGTCTCCAACTTCAAGCCCTAGTTATTAAAATTTAGGCATAGATTCCATGATTAATTAGGTAGATTTCACATTAGAATCGAGTTTTAAGTCCATGAATCTTACGTCCAAGTGATTCCCCTTGAATCCCTCTTCAATCCTATTCAAAAAGCTCCAAAAACGATTAACGATGGAAGAAATAAACCCCAAAATTGCAGACAAGATGACAATTTAAACCTTCTGCCCAGGTATGAAATCCTTCTTCGCGAACGCGGTCAAAGTCTTGCATTCGCGAAGCACAGAATAACTTTGACAAGAATTTCCTCTTTCGCGATCGTGACCTTCCCATCGCGAACGCGATGCTTTACTCAGACCACCCTTCACGATCGCGTTACCGCTCTCGCGAACGCGATGAATAAAATACCTCAAACCCAGCAGACCACTTTTCCTCTACGCGAATGGATCCACCTCAAGCGAACACGATGACCACACGCCCAGCCCTTCATGAAGGCGTAGCCTTCCTCGCGAACGCGAAGGTTTAAATCCCAACTTCATCAACTGACCCTTCGTGATCGCGAGGACCCACTCGCGTACGCGAAGGTCTAAATCTTCAGGAACATACAGTAGTTTTTTGCAATCTCAAACATCACAAAATGGTCTGATTGACCACCCGAAACTCACCCGAGGCCCCCGAGACCTCAACCAAATCTACCAAAATATCCCATAACCTCATTTAAACTTGTTCCAACCTTCGGAACGCTCAAAAAAACATCAAAACACCAAATTCGCATCGAATTCAGGCCTAAGAATTCCAAAATCTTCTAAATTACGCTTTTGATCAAAACCCCAACCAAACCACATCTGAATGACTTGAAATTGTGCACACACATCCCAAATGACACAACGGAACTAGTGAAACTCTCAGAATTCCATTCCGACTCCTATATCAAAATCTCACCTACCAACCAAAAATGGCCAAAAATCCAATTTCGCCATTTCAAGCCTAAATCTACTCCGGACCTCCAAAACTCATTCTGATCACGCTCCTAAGTCCAAATCACCTCCCGAAGCTAACCGAACCATCGAAACTCACATCTGATCCCTCTAACACATAAGTCAATATCCGATTGACTTTTCCAACTTAAGCTTTCTCAAAAGAGACTAAGTGTCTCAAACCTTACCAAATCCTTTCCAAACCTGAGCCAAACAACCCAATCACATATTGAACCGATAGACAAAGCAATAAGAAGCAGAAATGGGGGAAACGGAGCGGTAACTCATGAGACGATTGGCCCGGTCGTCATATCCCCCAACTTAAACAAACATTCATCCTCGAACGAGTCAAGAAACATACCTGAAGCCTCAAATAGGTGAGGATATCTGCTCTGCATCTCCTGCTTGGTCTCCCAAGTAGCCTCCTCCACGGGCCGACCTCTCCACTACACCTTCACTAAAGCTATATCCTTTGATCTCAACTTTCGAACCTGACGCTCCAAAATTGTTGTTGGCTCCACATCATAAGTCAAATCACCATCCAACTGAACCGTGCTAAAATCCAGAACATGAGACAGATCCCCAATATACTTCCATAGCATAGAGACATGAAATATCGGATGCAGACTCGACAAGCTGGATAGCAAAGCAAGCTCATAAGCCACCTCCCCAATCCTCCGAAGCACCTCAAAAGGCCTAATGAACCGAGGACTCAATTTCCCTTTCTTCCCAAATCTCATAACACCTTTTATAGGCAAAACCTTCAACATAACCTTCTCGCCAACCATGTAGGACACTTCTCGAACCTTCCTGTCAGCATAACTCTTTTTCCTCGATTGCGCTATACGAAGCCTCTCCTGAATCACCTTCACCTTTTCCAAAGCATCTTGCACCAAGTTTGTCCCTAGTAGCCTAGCCTCACCCGACTTAAACCAACCAACTGGAGATCTACACCTCCTCCCATATAAAGCCTCATATGGAGCCATATGAATACTCTACTGGTAGCTGTAATTATAAGCAGACTCTGCCAGCGGTAGAAACAGATCCCATGACCCTCCGAAATCAATGACACAAGCACGCAACATATCCTCCAATATCTAAATAGTGCGCTCGGACTGCCCGTCTATCTAAGGGTGAAAAACTATGCTCAACTCAACCTGAGTACCCAACTCTCGCTGCACAAACCTCCAAAACTGCTAATTAAACTGAGTGCCCCTATCTGAAATGATGGAAATTGGGACACCATGCAAACGAACAATCTCCTGGATATAGATCTCTGCCAACCGCTCTGAAGAATAGGTAGTACACACAGGAATGAAGTGCGCGGACTTGGTCAGCCGATCCACAATCACTCAAATAGCATCGAACTTCTTCAAAGTTCGTGGAAGTCCAACTACAAAGTCCATAGTGATCCTCTCCCACTTCCACTCTGGAATATCCATCCTCTAAAGTAAGCCACTCGATCTCTGATGCTCATATTTCACCCGCTGACAATTGAGACACCGAGTTACAACTCCCACAATATCCTTCTTCATTATCCTCTACCAATAGTGCTGCCTCAAATCCTGATACATCTTCATAGCACCCGGATGAATGGAATACCACAAGCTATGGGCCTCCTCCAGAATCAACTCCCGAAGCCATCTACATTGGGAACACATATCCGGCCCTACATCCTCAACACCCCATCATCACCAATAGTCACATCTCTGGCATCACCATGCTGAACTTTGTCCTTAGCAAATGTGGATCATCATACTGGTGCTATTTGATGCGATCATATAAGGAAGACCAAGAAACCACACAAGTCAATACCCGATAGGGTTTCGAAATATCCAGCCTCACGAACCGATTATCCAAGGCCTGAACATCAACTGCAAGAGGTCTCTCCCCAACTGGAATATATGCCAAACTCCCCATACTCACCACCTTTCGGCTCAAAGCATCGGCCACCACATTAGCCTTTCCTAGATGGTACAATATAGTAATATCATAATCCTTTAGCAACCCCAACCACCTCCGCTGCCTCAAATTGAGATCCTTCTATTTGAACAAGTGCTGAAGACTGCGATGATTAGTAAACACCTCACAAGATACACCATACAAGTAATGCCTCCAAATCTTCAACGCGTGAACTACGATAGCCAACTCCAAATCATGAATAGGGTAGTTCTTCTCATGGGGCTTCAACTGACGAGAAGCATAAGCAATAACTCTACCCTCCTACATCAATACATAACCAATACCAACTCTCAAAGCATCACAATACACGGTATATGAACCTGAAGCTGATGGAAAAACCAACACTAGAGCTGTGGTCAAGGCTGTCTTGAGCTTCTGAAAGCTCTATTTACACTCATCTGACCACACAAATAAAGCACTCTTCTAAGTCAAGTTGGTCAAGGGTGATGAGACAAACGAAAATCCATGAATAAACCGGTGATAATAGCCTGCCAACCAAAGGCCAATTCTGAACTGCCTCTATCTTCTTTGGATCAACCTGAATACCCTCGCTGGACACCACGTGTCCCAAGAAAGCCACTAAACTAAGCCAAAACTCACACTTGGAGAATTTTGCATAAAGCTTCTCCTCCCTCAATCTCTGCAACACAACTCTCAAATGCTCTGCGTGCTCCTCCTGACTACGTGAATACACCAGAATATCATCAATAAAGACTATGACAAATGAGTCAAGATAAGGCTGGAACACGTTTTTCATCAAATGCATGAACGTTGCTGGGGCATTGGTCAGCCCAAAAGATATCACCAAGAACTCATAATGACCATATCGGGTCCTGAAAGTCGTCTTAAGAATATCCGAGTCCCTGATCTTCAACTGGTGATAACCCAAACGGAGATCAATCTTGGAGAACACTCTCGCTCGCTGAGGTCGAATAAATCATCAATGCGAGGCAAAGGATACTTGTTCTTAACTGTTACCTTATTCAATTGCCTATAATCAATGCACATCCTTATAGTTCCATCCTTCTTCTTCACGAATAGAACCAGCGCACCCCAAGGTGACACACTAAGCCGAATGAACCCCTTTTCAAGGAGTTCCTGAAGCTGCTCCTTTAACTCCTTCAACTCCACTAGTGCCATACGATATGGCAGAATAGAAATGGGTTGAGTGCCCGGCACCAGGTCAATACCAAAATCAATATCCCTGTCCGGTGGCATGCCCGACAGGTCTGCAGGAAACACATCTGGAAAATCCCTCATAACTGGAACAGAATCAATACTAGGAGTCTTAGCACCGATATCCCTCACAAATGCTAGATACGAAAGACAACTTTTCCCAACCATACGTTGGGCCTTCAAGAATGAGATCACTCTACTAGGAACATAATCAGTCACACCTCGCCACTCAATCCGTGGCACACCCGGTATAGCCCATGTGACTATCTTGGCATGATAGTCCAGAATAGCACGACACGGAGATAGCTAATCCATGCTCAAAATGACATCGAAGTCCACCATATACAATAATAAAAGATCCACTCGGGTCTCCAGACCCCCAATAGTCACCACACACGACCGGTACACACGGTTTACAATAACAGTATCACCCACTAGGGTAGATACATGAATAGGTGAAGTAAGAGACTCACGGGGCGTACCTAAATAACGAGCAAAGTATGATGACACATAAGAAAAGGTGGAACCGGGATCTAATAAGATAGAGGCTTCTCTGTGGCAGACTGAAACAATACCTGTAATAACAACATCTGAAGCAATAACATCGGGTCTAGCTGGAAGGGCATAGAAATGGGCTTGACCGCCACCTGATCGACCCCCCTCTGGGGTGACCCCTAGCTGACTGACTTCCACCCCTAGCTGGCTGGGCGGGTGGTGATGAAGTAACTGGCGCTGAAGCCAATGACTTACCCCTCTGCTGAGATGAGCTCGCAAGACGATGAAGGCACTGACTCTACATATGACCTATCTCTCCACACTCATAACAACTCCCAGGCATTGGAGAAGGGGACTGAAGGGAACCCTTCGCACCAGAGTGACTAGCAGATGCACCTGGCATAGAAGAGCGCTTAACTGATGGAGCACGGGATGAACTCTGAGTTGGAAGGGCACTAAGTGATGATTGGCCCTAATGAGAACTATGAGAACCATGACCCGATGACCCCCTACGACAACCTGGGCGAGCTGGCTGAGCATGCCTGAATGGACGGCCTCTGCCATGCTGAAACTGACCTCTCAAAGGAGCACTACTATAACTACCAGATCCTCGAGGCCCCTTGGCCTCCCTCTCCTCTCACTCCTGGCGATAAACAGACTCAATTTCCTGAGCAATATCCACAACCTCCTCGAAAGTAGCACTAGTCACCCTCTCCCTGGTCACGAGAATACGAAGCTGATAAGTGAGGCCATCAACAAACCTCTTAATCCTGTCTCTATCTGTCAGAACCAACCAAATGGCATAACGAGCTAACTCGGAGAACCTCAAGTCATACTGCGACACGGTCATCTCTCCATGACGCAGCCACTCGAACTGCCTGCGTGGCTCCTCTTTGCGAGACTGTGGAACATACTTCTCCAGAAAGAGAACGGAGAATTGCTGCCAGGTAAGGGGTGCTACACCAATAGGCCTACACCTCTCAAAATCCTCCCACCAAGTGAAGGCAGCTCCAGAAAACTGATAAGTAGTGAAAGCGACCCCGCTGGTCTCTAGAATACCTATTGCACGAAGCATCCTCTGACCCTTAGCCAAGAAACCCTGGGCATCCTCACCCTCTGTACCACTGAAAGTCTGAGGCTGAAGTCTACCAAACCTCTCCAACCTACGCTGCTCGTCCTCTAGCATGGTAGGAACTACATAGTCTTGAGCAGCTGCAACCGGCTGGGCTGGATGTGCCCCCGATGTTTGAAGTCACTGCACAACCTGCTCAGGTGTGCGAGCGGCATGACTCTGATTGCCTTCCCCTGCCCGAGAAGTAGCTACGGCTATAGTAGCTGAGACCGTCAGAGCTAGGCCAGTGCAAACTGATAGAATCTGAGCCAAGGCCTCCTGAAGACCCGGAATTACAATAGGCACAACTAGTGCCTGAGCTGGTGCTGCTGGAGCGTCCATAACTAGGACCTAATACTGAAATTGGGTGGCTGGTGGATCTGCAGGTGCTTCCCTAGCTGCTGTGCGGGCCATATCTCTATCCCTACCGCGACCATGACCGCGTCCTCGGCCTCTAGTGGCCACAACTGGTGGTACTAGTGGCCATCCATCCTGACCGGTAGAGCGTGTCCCCACCATCTGTGAGAGAATAGAATAACAGAAGTTTTGTACTCGGATCAACAAATTCGCATGACAAGAATTTCAATATGAAGTTTCTTCTAAAGGTTTTGTAGCCTCTCGAGGATAAATACAGACGTCTCCGTACCGATCCACGAGACTCTACTAAGCCTGTTCATGACTCGTGAGACTTGTGTAACCTAGGCTCTGATACCAACTTGTCACGACCCTAAACCCGGACCCAGTCGTGATGGCACCTCTCGTGAAGACAAGGCTAGCCGACACTTACCCATTTCATTTTTAAGCAGTTAACAATGAGAATTAAGTCTAAGACATGATAAATAATCCAACATTTAAGCAGTCAACAATACAAATATACGGAAGAACAACCCAACACAGTCTGATACCGAGTGTCACTAGTCATGAGCATCTATCAATCCTAACACAAGTCTGGAAAGTCTATAAGCTATTACAAAATGTCTGATAATGAGATAGAAATGAGATAAAGGGGGAGAAACACGGGTCTGCGGACGCCAAGCATCTACCTCATGGACTCCGAAGTCTGTCGGGAGCTCTCAACTCGCACTGGCAAGATCAGCAATGCCTGAATCTGCACATGGGGTGCAGGGAGTAAAGTGAGTACTCTAACTCAGTGAGTAAAAATCATAAATAAATTCTGAAAGCGAGAAATCACGTAAGGAACATTACAGGCTATAATGAAGCAGTAAAACCAGTAAAAATAGTAAATCAGTAAAGATATGTGAAAGTCATTTTAGTTCAAACTAAACTTCATGAAAAGCCTTTTTCAACAATTAAGCAGGTAAATGACAGGCAATTAAGGAAGATAAACACATAAAGGTTTGCCCCTCGGGCACAGTATCAACAAATCCACCCCTCGGGCAATTTCTCAGAACAAATACCAGCCCATCAGGTTATATCTCACATCACAATGGGTACCCGCGCTCACTGGGGGTGTGTAGACTCCTAGAGGGGCCCCTTACAGCCCAAGCACATTATCAAGCCATCTCGTGGCATCATCACTAGGCTCTCAGCCTCATATCAACAAGCCACCTCGTGGCGCATATCTTAGGCCCTCGGCCTCATAATCATTATTAGTGTTTCTTCACAATATAGGCCATCGGCCTTACTTAGTCAAAAATCCTCACAAGCCACTCGGCAGTATTAAAACATGACTCTCAGCCCGATTATCATTTAAAAGATTATTTAAGTGTTAAAACATAGTAAACATGGCTGAGTATGAAAATAGTGAAATATAACATGACTAAGTTCAAGTATAAAGTCAAAACCGTGAGGAAACATCCATAAAAATCCCTGAAGGGTTCAAATAGTTGGCACGAGGCCCAAATATAGCATTCAGCCCAAATCATGATGATAGCAAATAGATTTCCGTCAAATACGCGATAAAATAGTCATTCGGGGCGGACTAAGTCACAATCCCCAACAGTGTACGACCTCACGTTTGTCATCAAGCGTGTGTGTCACCTCAATATATCACAACGATGTGCAATCCTGGGTTTCATACCCTCAGGACATCATTTACAATCATTACTCACCTCAATCCGGTCAAAACTCTAGCCGCGATGCCTTTGCCCCTCGAATCGGCCTCCACTCGCGTCGAATCTATCCAGAATCAGAACCACAACGTCAAAATATGCTAAGGGACGAAGCCCAAGCAAAAATAATCAATTTACAACATAAATCCCGAAATTACCAAAATCCAACCCCCGGGCCCACGTCTCGAATTCCGATAAAATTCACATCAATGGATTCCTTATCACTCCCCGAGTTCATTCATACCAAAAGCATCAAATTCCATCCACAAATGACTCATCAAATCCTAAATTTTAGGTCTCCAACTTCAAGCCCTAGTTCTTCAATTTTATGTTTAGATTCCATGATTAATTAGGTAGAATTCACAATTGAATCGAGTTTTAAGTCCATGAATCCTACCTCCAAGTGATTCCCCTTGAATACCTCCTCAATCCTCTTCAAAAATCTCCAAAAACGATCAACAATGGAAGAAATAAACTCCAAAATCGCGGACAAGAAGACTATTTAAACCTTCTGCCCATGCCTGAAATCCTTCTTTGCGAACGAGGTCAAACACTCGCGCTCGCGAAACACAATATAACTTTGACCAGAATTTCCTCTTTCGCAATCGCAACCTTCCCATCACGAACGTCATGCTTTACTCAGACCACCCTTCGCGATCGTGTTACCCCTCTCACGAACGCGATGAATAAAATACCTCAAACCCAGCTGACCACTTTTCTTCTACGCAAACGCGATCCACCTCACGTGAACGCGATGACCAAATGCCCAGCCCTTTGCGAACGCGTAGCCTTCCTCGAGAACACGAAGGCTTAAATCCCAGCTTCATCAACTGGCCCTTCGCGATCGCGAGGACCCACTCGCGAACACGAAGGTCTAAATCTTCTGCAGCACACAACAGTTTTCTCCAATCTCAAACATCATGAAATGGTCCGATTGACCACCCGAAACTCACCCAAAGCCCCCGAAACCTCAACAAAACATACCAACATATCCCATAACCTCATTCAAACTTTTTCCAACATTCAGAACGCTCAAAACAACATCAAAACACCAAATTCGCATCGGATTCAAGCCTAAGAATTCAAAAATCTTCTAAATTACGCTTTTGATCACAAACCCAACCAAACCACATCCGAATGACCTAAAATTTTGCACACACATCCCAAGTGACACAACGGCACTATTGAAACTCTCGGAATTCTATTCCGGCCACTATATGAAAATCTCACCTACCAACCAAAAATCACCAAAAATCTAATTTTGTCAATTCAAGCCTAAATCTACTCCAGACCTCCAAAACTCATTCTGATCACGCTCCTAAGTCCCAAATAACCTCCCAAAGATACACGAACCATCGGAACTCATATACGAGCCCTCTAACACATAAATCAACATCCGGTTGACTTTTTCAACTTAAGCTTCCTCAAAAAAGATTAAGTGTCTCAAACCTTACCAAATCCTTTCCAAACCCGAGCTAAACAACCCGATCACATAAAGAACCGATAAACAAAGCAATAAGAAGCAGAAATGGGGAAAACAGAGCGGTAACTCATGAGACGACTGGCAGGGTCATCACAAAAGATCTATAGAGATAGATCGAAGAAGCTGCTTGGACTTACCTAGTGTTTGTACATTGATATCATCTTAAAGAGGTATAACATGGATAATTCCATGTCCTGATATAGCTTATCCACTTGGAGTTACTAACCGATATCAGGCAAATCCTAGTGAGGAACATTGGAAGATGGTGAAGACCATTCTTAGGTACTTAAGAAGGACTAAAGACCAATTCCTCATCTATGGAGAATTTGGGTTGCAACTTGAAGGTTATACTGAAGAAAGTTTTTCTTCAAATAGAGATAATATAAATTCTATTTCTTGTTATGTATTCACCTTAAATGGTGGCGTAGTGAGTAGGAAAAGTTCCAAACAAGCTACAATAACTGATTTATTGACTGACGCAGAATATATAGCAATAAGTGAAGCTGCTAAGGATGCTGTATGGATCAAAATTTTCTTAACTGAACCTAGTATGATTCCTTCAATAGAAGAAGGTACAGCTCCATTGTTGGGTACAATATTTGAGCAATTGCCCTAGCAAAGGAACCAAGATGACAGAAAAATCCAAACACGTTCTGCGAAAGTATCACTTGATAAGAGAAATCATTGAACGTGGAGATGTTGAGATTTAAAAGGTTGATGGAAAGGAAAATGTTGCAAACCTATTCGCTAAAGATCTTGGAGCAAAGGAGTTTGACAAGCACAAGTAAAAATTGTGAATGAAGTACAAGAGCAATTGACCCTAGTGCAAGTGGGAGAATGTTAGGGGTATAGTAGATATGCCCTAGATCCAATCTCATATTTGATGATTTGAATATATTTTGTGAATGTTATTTATATAAAAATATATGGCATTTGATATTGTTTTATCATAGTTATTATTAATTGCTTGATTAATTTAATAAGGTCCTTGATTAAATTTTGAAATTTTTCATGGTGATGAAGATCATGATAATGAGAGTAAAGTCTTTTATAATTTAATATAAATTTGATCTTGATCGTAGGATTATTAATTTGGATATTAGTAATCTGGTTAGATCAATATTTATGTGATTATCTTTATGGGCTAAAGATTAGTTGATCTCATTAACCAAATCACATATATAGATGACACATATAGAGATATAATTATTGAACCTACTTGTTGGTTAATTCCTAATGGTTAGAATTACCATAAACTGTCAATAGAATATTCTCTTGAAGAATGTGATGTAAGAATTTTCTTTGACTTGAGATCGTCATAGTAATTGACAAGTTATTTATTGTGCTTTGTTACTAGACACCTGTTGCCTTAGAGCGATAGTTGAAAGAATATTGGGTATGATTAAATGCTTGTAGAATTAGTGGTTGATCAAGATGGAATCTGTCAACCCTTGGTAATAAGTATAAGCTCCATGTTGTCATGAATTATAAACGACCAAATTAAGATCTTGGCCAATGCAATTGAATGAAAGAAGAAAAGAGTTTCTTAGATCATTCAATAGTCGATTATATTTGACATGAATACATAGTTAGTCATCTGCTAGGATTTGACAGTTGAACTATATCCTAGGATAACCCAGAGCTACAAGGGTAGAAGGAATTACTACATTATTCTTTTACTGGTTCTTAGAATAAATTTTATACTTCATGTTATCCGGTCGTTAAGGAGTATTGCTAGACGCCACACTTCATTAGTATATTGATGTGATCAATTTACTACCAGTTTAGTATTGAACCTATGAGGTCGCACACTAACGAGTGTTATGATCTTTGCTAAATGATTAATTAATTTATTGTTTGATGATTAAATTAAAGAATTTAATTCGTCAAATAAATTAAATTATTAGTCCAAACGGAATATTATTATATTCTTTGCTAGCACAAAGGATATAATTAATATTGTTAACAAATTAAAGTTTTTTATTTGGAATAGAAAATTAAATTATATCTCTTAATTGAAATATATGTGTGATAGTAGTATATATTTATAACTAACATTATTTTATATAAAAGATGTTATATAAAATATTAGTTTGCTTATTAAGTAAAGACTACAAAAAAAGGGAAAAACCGACCGATATTGGTCGGTAATTGGCAAAAATCGACCGAAAACCGATTATTTCGTAGCGATCGCTAATTGTAAGGTCGGTAGAGCTAACTGACCGACTTTGGTCCCTATTTTCCAACCAATTTTGGTCGGTCAATTAAATTCAAAAAAAATATTGCCGAAAAAACTTACTGAAGTTGGTCGGTTTTTTCCTACCAAAGTCGGTCGGTATTTTAATTATGTGATTAAAAAAATGCACCATCTGGGAATTGAACAGAGGTCTGTACTGTGGTAGGATACTATTCTACCATTAGACCATTGGTGCATTTTGTTTTAAGACTGCCTTTTATTTCATTTATACTCTTTAATTGTATTTTCGCACAAAAATAAACGAAAGATGTTGGTCGGTTCTACTAAAAAATAAAATTACCGACCGAATTCAGTCGGTTTTTTAATATTAATTTTAGTTTATTTTAAATGAAAAACCGAAAAAGTTTGTCGGTTTCTTGAAAAATAAATTTTGCGGGACTCAAAAATAGTTTCCTGCATTTTTGCACCAAAGAAAACCGACCAAAATTGATCAGTTTCGTTAAAAAAAACTAAAAAATAATATATTTTGAAAAACCAACCGACTTCTATTAGTTTTTTGGCCGGTTTTTTTACCGCGCATTTCTAGTGGTGAAATCCAATTTGAAGTTGTAAAATAGACGTCTGAAACGTGAGCTATTTGCCGTGGAATCTGTTTTCTTTTATGGAAAAATATTAAGTACTGCTTGAGATAGTCCAATTAGGACTAATAGAAAGTCCATAAAGAGTCAATGGTCACGTTACCAATCGAAGTTTCCATATAATATTCCACAAAGTTTATTTTTTAATTAAATATTTATCTAACTAAATCATTACCTCAACCAAATAGGAAAATTATTTATACGTGATGCTATATAAAGGGTGATGGAGAAAAATTTGCAGCATTATGTTTTGTGAAGAAAAAGCACTTTGTGAAAGTGAGAATACAATACAAAGCCAAGAGAGAAAATACAATTATAAGAAAAGTATTTCTTGTTCTTCTAAAGATTTTTGAGAAAAATATCAACACAATATTTTTTTAATTCAATTTGTTCGCAGGTTTCATTGATCAAATAGTTGATAGAAAGGATCGGTATCGGTGTGGATACGCATAGAGTATTCGTACTATCAAATAAATTTTGAAACGACTTAAATCCGATATTTAATATGTAAAAAAAATTTAAACACAAAAATATCTTCCTAAGATTGTTATTGTGTCCCGCAACATGTTACGAATATTTATATGCAATACTACGTATGCTTCGTGGTCGTAGGTTACAGCCCAATCCATTGGTAGTATCACGGTCGTTTTCTTTGTTGAAAAAAGAAAATGAAAGAAATCAAGAAACTTGGCTTGGCTGGTACTACTACTAGAAGGTAAAACTTAGTTTAGGTACATTGGAAACAGAAGGCATGTCTAGTACTATATAGACGGTAAATGCATGTCTACGAAATGGCATTTAATTTATTGGAAGGAAAAGATACTTTGAACCTAATAATAAGGTGCCTACCCGAACATAATAGTAACTCCTTACCAAAAATTGTCTACGACTTGCCAACAACTGCATGCAGGCATTTGCCATATAGTCGTCCTCTGCCTAGTGCCTCTTTCAAAACAAATCAATATCTCCATTAATGCCAAATCTAGCATTTACGATGATTAGTTGGGTGTTTCTGCTGCTGCTACCTATCACCATTGCTGTAGGAAAGCTTCCTCAGGCAGCTCCTATTACTAGCGAGAGGATTTCTGGTATATTTCTGAATTCGTCTCTTTCACTTAAATTTCTGCTGGGGATCGCAGCTTTAATTTATGAAAACATGGGTTTTGGTATTATTAGGAAGTGCTGGCGATGTCCTTGAAGATGACCCAGTAGGAAGATTGAAAGTTTACGTATACGAACTTCCAAGCAAATATAACAAAAAGCTGTTGCAAAAAGACCCGAGATGTCTCACTCATATGTTTGCTGCTGAAATCTTCATGCATCGATTCCTTTTATCAAGTGCCGTTAGAACTCTTAATCCTGAAGAAGCTGATTGGTTTTATACCCCTGTGTACCCTACTTGTGACCTAACACCTAATGGGTTGCCTTTGCCCTTCAAATCTCCGCGGATCATGAGGAGTGCAATACAACTTATCTCTGCAAATTGGCCTTATTGGAATCGAACAGAAGGAGCTGATCACTTTTTTCTTGTTCCTCATGATTTTGGAGCTTGTTTTCATTATCAAGTAAGTCCCAATTGGAATTAGCAAACTTGTGGGCGGATTCCATCTTACCTTTTAATTCTGTCGCAGGAAGAGAAAGCTATTGAACGAGGCATTCTTCCATTGCTACAACGTGCTACCTTAGTCCAAACTTTTGGACAGCGGAACCATGTATGTTTGAATGAGGGCTCAATCACAATACCACCATATGCACCCCCTCAGAAGATGCAGGCTCATTTGATTCCCCCAGACACTCCCAGGTCCATCTTTGTCTATTTTCGTGGTTTGTTTTATGATGTCAACAATGATCCTGAAGGTGGTTATTATGCAAGGTACGTACAAATATTGATCGACTCATAGCTTTAAAAAGTCATTAATACGTAATTCTAAAATCAATTAATTATTATTCACACAGAGGTGCAAGGGCATCAATTTGGGAGAATTTCAAGAACAATCCACTGTTTGACATCTCGACTGACCACCCAACCACATATTACGAGGACATGCAACGAGCCATTTTCTGCTTATGCCCTTTGGGTTGGGCTCCATGGAGTCCTAGATTAGTAGAAAGTGTAGTATTTGGTTGCATACCTGTTATTATAGCCGATGACATTGTTTTGCCTTTTGCTGATGCTATCCCTTGGGAAGATATTGGTGTGTTTGTAGCAGAAAAAGATGTACCTTACTTAGATACTATTCTCACTTCTATACCACCACATGTTGTCCTAAGAAAGCAAAGGTTTCTAGCCAATCCATCAATGAAGAAGGCAATGTTGTTCCCACAACCAGCCCAACCTAGAGATGCATTTCATCAAATCTTAAATGGGCTTGCTCGGAAATTGCCTCATCAAAAGACTACCTATCTGAAGCCAGGAGAAAAGATACTCAACTGGACAGCAGGTCCAACTGGAGACTTGAAACCTTGGTAAGGCAGTTATGAGCATGGCCATATATATTACACTGCCACCGTCCATCTTGTCCATGAAATTAAAGCCTAATGCATCCTTCTTACCCCCGATGGAGTAGCAATCTTTTGTTTATGTAATTAGCGGCTGTATAACTAGAAAACATACACGTTTGAGCATTTAGATGCAATCACTACTAGAATTCCGGAAAAAAGCAACCAAACTTTAGCGATCAAAGTTGGTCTGTCAAGAAAAGCGACCAAATTTGATCGCTAAATTGGCGAAAATAATTTGATATACATTAGTGACCAAGGTTGGTCGCTACTTGGTCGCTAATTTTGTCAAAATATTGACCGGACTGGTCAGACTTGCTTGGTCAAAGGTATACTGAGATTAGCGACCAACGTTGGTCGCTACAGGGGGACCCACTTATATAATTATAATAATTATAATATTATTTTAAAAAAATTATAAAATATAAATAAATATAACTTAAATTAGCGACCAAAGTTGGTCGCTAATTAAGGGGTAAGCAGATAGCGACCAACTTTGGTCGCTAAAATGGGACCCAATTATAAAATTTTAATAATTATATTTTTATTTAAAAAAAATTATAAAATATAAAAAAATATAATTCAAATTTAGCGACCAAAGTTGGTCGCTTACGAAAATAGAGACCAACTTTGGTCGCTAATCTGGGATCGAGTTCTAACGTTTAACAATTATATTATTATTTTAAATATTATATAAAATATAAATAAATTTGATTTAAATTTAGCGACCAACTTTGGTCGCTAATTTAAATTTATGTATATTTAGCGACCAAAGTTGGTCTCTTTTCAGGTCAACAATGGTCAAAATTAAAAATCACTTTTGTATTTACTATCTAAATAATATAAATGTAACCCGCTAACACTTGTAATACAAAATGAATAGACTAAAATATACTCTAACATGCTATATATGCAGTTAAGTAGTACTACGAAGCGTGCGTGTGTGTCTATATATATATATATATATATATAAGAACATGAAACGCTCGGAACACAGGGACAGGTTCTTTTAGGTATTGATACACTTGTAATTTGATTCATCGACTTATAACCTATATATATATTAACAATAAATTAAAATGTCTCGACTTATATCAATTAATATATGTATGTATGTATGTATGTGTATATATAGATATATATATATATATATATATATATATATATATATAAGCTATATACGATATAATATTAGCTAATGCACTAATACTTAGTGCATAGTATAGTATAGTATAGTATAGTATAGTATAGTATAGTATAGTATATATACTAAGTGTATTATATATCAAGGTATATTCGATATATATAGTATAATATAGTATATAGTATATAAGCTATATATATATACATATATTAATTGATACAAGTCGAGACGTTTTAATTTATTGTTAATATATATATAAATATATATAAAAGCTATATTCGATATAATATTAACTAATGCACTAATACTTAGTGCATAGTATAGTATAGTATAGTATAATATATATATATATATATATATATATATATATATATATATATATATATATATATATATATATATATATACACACACACTATATACTCCAATATATACAGGGACGGGTTCTTTTAGGTATTAAAACGTTTCGACTTATATCAATTAATATATATATATATATATATATATATCTATATTCGATATAATATTAGGTATGTATATATAAGAACATGAAGCGCTCGGAATACAGGGACGGGTTCTTTTAGGTATTGATACACTTGTAAATTGATTCATCGACTTATAACCTACTCATATGCATGTATATATATTAACAATAAATGAAAACGTCTCGACTTATATCAATTAATATATGTATATATATATATATATATATATATATATATATATATATATATATATAGCTATATTCGATATAATATTAGCTAATGCACTAATACTTAGTGCATAGTATAGTATAGTATAGTATATATACTAAGTGTATTATATATCAAGGTATATTCGATATATATAGTATATAGTATATAAGCTATATATATAAAATTTATATTCGATATAATATTAACTAATGCACTAATAACACAGGGACGCATGCTATATATGCAGTTAAGCAGTACAACGAAGCGTGCGTGTGTGTCTATATATATATATATATATATAAGAACATGAAGCGCTCGGAACACAGGGACGGGTTCTTTTAGGTATTGATACACTTGTAAATTGATTCATCGACTTATAACCTACTCATATGCATGTATATATATTAACAATAAATGAAAACGTCTCGACTTATATCAATTAATATATGTATATATATATATATAGCTATATATATATATATATATATAGCTATATTCGATATAATATTAGCTAATGCACTAATACTTAGTGCATAGTATAGTATAGTATAGTATATATACTAAGTGTATTATATATCAAGGTATATTCGATATATATAGTATAATATAGTATATATATATATATATATATATATATATATATATATATATAAGAATATGAAGCGCTCGTAACACAGGGACGGGTTCTTTTAGGTATTGATACACTTATAAATTGATTCATTGACTTATAACCTACTCATATGCATATATATATATATATATATATATATATATATATATATATATATATATATATATATATATATATATATATATATATATATATATAAGCTATATTCGATATAATATTAGCTAATGCACTAATACTTAGTGCATAGTATAGTATAGTATATATATACTAAGTGTATTATATATACTAAGTGTACAGTATAGTGTATTATGTGTGTATATATATATATAAGCTATATTCGATATAATATTAGCTAATGCACTAATACTTAGTGCATAGTATCGTATAGTATAGTATATATACTAAGTGTATTATATATCAAGGTATATTCGATATATATAGTATAATATAGTATATAGTGTGTATATATATATATAAGAACATGAAGCGCTCGGAACACAGGGACGAGTTCTTTTAGGTATTGATACACTTGTAAATTGATTCATCGACTTATAACCTACTCATATGCATGTATATATATTAACAATAAATTAAAACGTCTTGACTTATATCAATTAATATATATATATATATATATATATATATATATATATATATAGCTTAAATTGAATTAAAATCCTAAATTTATACTACATATGTACATAATTTTAAATTGAATTAAAAGTAATTTAATTTTTTTTAGAAATAGCGACCAACTTTGGTCGCTATTTTGGTCAAAAAGTCAAACTTATTTTGCTACCAAAATAGCGACCAAAGTTGGTCGCTATTTTTAATTCCAGTGTCAAAATCGGGTTTCCCCTCCCATTCTTTCAAAAAAATTCCCCAAAATCTCTCTTTTCTCTCTCACACTCAAACCCTCCCCCCCCTCCGACTCCCAGCAGCAGCGGCGCCACCGACGACCACCGACGGTAGCAGCTCCACCGCCGGCGACCTCCTTTCCCAAGGTAGGTTTCTTTCTCCTTTCTTTGTTTTTTTTGAAATACAGTGATTTTGTTTAATTTATCCATGTTAGGGTTCAAAGTTATATATTATTTGTTCAACCATGTTAGGGTTCAAAGTTAATTTCTCCATATTAGGGTTTAATTTCTCCATGTTAGGGTTCAAAGTTAGCTCAACCATATTAGGGTTCAAAGTTATATATTATTTGCATTTTTTAGGGTTCTTATTAATACATTTAGTCCAAAATATTTAGTTTTACCTTACTAATTTGGGGAAGAAATTGTTTGAAGAGAAGAAACTCTAAGAGTTGCACCTTTAGGATTATGTATTGGAATTTTAGTTTATAAATTAAAATTTTAGGATATGACTTGAACTTTTGTGGATATGAGTTGAACCTTTAGGATATGAATTGAACCTTTAAGATATGAATTGAAATTTTTGGTTTATGTATTGAAAGTTTAGTTTATAAATTAAAATTTTAGGATATGAATTGAACTTTTGTGGATATGAGTTGCACCTTTAGGATATGAATTGAACCTTTAGGATATTAGTTTATGTATTGGAATTTTAGTTTATAAATTGAAATTTTAGGATATGACTTGAACTTTTGTGAATATGTTGAACTTTTAGGATATGAATTGAACATTTAGGATATGAATTGGACTTTTAGTTTATGTATTGGAATTTTAGTTTATAAATTGAAATTTTAGGATATGACTTGAACTTTTGTGGATATGAGTTGAACCTTTAGGATATGAATTGAACCTTTAGGATATGAATTGGACTTTTAGTTTATATATTGGAATTTTAGTTTATAAATTAAAATTTAGGATATGACTTGAACTTTTGTGGATATGAGTTGAACCTTAAGGATATGAATTGAACCTTTAGGATATTAGTTTATGTATTGGAATTTTAGTTTATAAATTGAAATTTTAGGATATGACTTGAACTTTTGTGGATATGACTTGAATCTTTAGGATATGAATTGAACTTTTAGGATATGAATTGGACTTTTAGTTTAGGTATTGGAATTTTAGTTTATAAATTGAAATTTTAGGATATGACTTGAACTTTTGTGGATATGAGTTGAACCTTTAGGATATGAATTGAACCTTTAGGATATGAATTGGACTTTTAGTTTATATATTGGAATTTTAGTTTATAAATTAAAATTTTAGGATATGACTTGAACTTTTGTGGATATGAGTTGAACCTTTAGGATATGAATTGAACCTTTAGGATATTGGTTTATATATTGGAATTTTAGTTTATAAATTGAAATTTTAGGATATGACTTGAACTTTTGTGGATATGAGTTAAACCTTTAGGATATGAATTGAACATTTAGGATATGAATTGGACTTTTAGTTTATGTATTGAAATTTTAGTTTATAAATTGAAATTTTAGGATATGACTTGAACTTTTATGGATATCAGTTGAACCTTAAGGATATTAATTGAACCTTTAGGATATGAATTCGACTTTTAGTTTATGTATTGGAATTTTAGTTTATAAATTGGAATTTTAGGATATGACATGAACTTTTGTGGATATGAGTTGAACCTTTAGGATATGAATTGAACCTTTAGGATATGAATTGGACTTTTAGTTTATGTATTGGAATTTTAGTTTATAAATTGAAATTTTAGGATATGGCTTGAACTTTTGTGGATATGAGTTGAACCTTTAGGATATGAATTGAACCTTTAGGATATTAGTTTATGTATTGAAATTTTAGTTTATAAATTGAAATTTTAGGATATGACTTGAACTTTTGTGGATATGACTTGAACCTTTAGGATATGAATTGAACTTTTTGGATATGAATTGGACTTTTAGTTTATGTATTAGAATTTTAGTTTATAAATTGAAATTTTAGGATATGACTTGAACTTTTGTGGATATGAGTTGAACCTTTAGGATATGAATTGAACCTTTAGGATATGAATTGGACTTTTAGTTTATATATTGGAATTTTAGTTTATAAATTAAAATTTAGGATATGACTTGAACTTTTGTGGATATGAGTTGAACCTTTAGGATATGAATTGAACCTTTAGGATATTAGTTTATGTATTGGAATTTTAGTTTATAAATTGAAATTTTAGGATATGACTTGAACATTTGTGGATATGAGTTGAACCTTTAGGATATGAATTGAACCTTTAGGATATTAGTTTATGTATTGGAATTTTAGTTTATAAATTGAAATTTTAGGATATGACTTGAACTTTTATGGATATGCGTTGAACCTTTAGGATATGAATTGAAATTTTTGGTTTATGTATTGGAATTTTAGTTTATAAATTGAAATTTTAGGATATGACTTGAACTTTTGTGGATATGAGTTGAACCTTTAGGATATGAATTGAAATTTTTGTGTATGAATTGAACTTTTAGGATATGAATTGAAATTTTTGTGTATGAATTGAACTTTTAGGATATGAATTGAGCCTTTAGGATATGAATTGAACTTTTGTGGATATGAATTGAAATTTAGGATTGCGGGAGGATTTTGTAGAAGGGGTTGATGACTTTATTAGACATGCAATGCAACTTCCACCAAGAATAACTTAGACACAGTACATGGCATAGTGTGCCTTTAATTGTTGTTCTCATTAGCGACAATGATGATGAGAAGGCAATGGCATGTGTTTCAAACAGTGATGGTGTAGGTAGGAATTTAACATTTCCTAAATTGATAAAAGAAAAGGTTATAGAGGAATTCTCTACTTCATTTTCCAAGAGGAAGTAGAGAATTCCTCTATAACCTCTTCTTTTATCTGCTTAGGAAATGTTAAATTCTTACCTACACCATCACTGTTTGAAACACATGCCATTGCCTTCTCATCATCATTGTCGCTAATGAGAACAACAATTGATCAAAGACACACCCTGTCGGGTACTGTATCCAAGTTACTCTCTGTATCTAAGTTCATCCCGAGTAATAGTACCACGAGGATAATCACCAAAGCCACCAGACAACTTTATGATGCCAATGAAGTAAGATGAGTTATTCAATGAGACTCGTATTGTAAAGAAGAAGAAAGAGACTGATCTAGAAAGGTGGGTCGAGGGTCGAGCCTCGACTATACATGTAAGTTTTTTACTTTTCATTAAGTATTTTGATTTACTTTTATATAAATTTTGAAATACTAATTCAATATAATTTTTCTTATAGGTTCGCTTTACAGCTGATGTGGGGGAATACATACGCAGTCAGCCACCTAATGAGTCGGGCGAGGGTATCTAACTTTGGGATGAGGATGCTGATAGAACACTCCTTGAGTACTTTATATACTTTGAACTAGACAATAGAACCAGTTTTCGAATGGGCTTGTAATAAGCGTTAACTTAGTTTTGTTAGCTTAATGTGTTAGTTCTATTGAACTTTATATTTTGTTGTTTTTTATTGTTGTTATTGTTGTTGTTGTTGTTGTTGGCATAAAATGCATGTTTATGATTTTTGGTACGCTGACAGGTGGTGTAGCTGCCAAAACAGGCATTTTCTGGCAAAAATATACCAAGAAAAGAGACCAACTTTGGTCGCTAATTGGTCTCTTTTCCCTTAAAAAAAACAATTTTCTGGGCAATAGCGACCAACCTTGGTCGCTATTTAACCCAGATTTCTCAAAAGCGACCAACTTTGGTCGCTATTCTATTTTAAAAAATAATTTCTGGAAATATAGCGACCAAAGTTGGTCGCTTATAATTTAAAAAAAATTATTTCTTGAAGTTAGCGACCAACTATGGTCGCTTATTTTTAAAAAAATAAAATAAATAAATAAAAAAGCGACCAATCTGGTCTCTATTTTCCAGATTTTAAAATATAATATTTGGATTAGAGACCAAAGTTGGTCGCTTTTTTTTGATTAATAATAAATAAATAAATAACGTATTTTACATTTAGAGACCAACTTTGGTCGCCAAAATTATATTATTAAAATAATAAAGCGACCAAAGTTGGTCGCTATAGTCTTTACCCGGAATATTTGGTCCTTTTACCTTAGAGACCAAAGTTGGTCGCTAATTAGCGACCAACTTTGGTCCCTAAAATAAAGGGACCAACAATATTACGACCAGGCATGTTTGGTCGCTTTTTGGTCGCTTTTAGGCTTATAAGCGACCAACTTTGGTCGCTTTTTATGGTCGTTTTTTACCGGATTTCTAGTAGTGAATGTCATTGATTGCAGCATTCATCAGATCACAGATGATAATAGTGTAGATATCATGCCTCATTTATTCCCATTTTGTTTGTAATCTACTTGATTGAATCCGTTATATATGTAGCGAATTGAAATGTCAAGATCCGAAAACCCACCAAAGGTCGTGATTGCTCCTAACCCACTCGCTAGGCAAGCCAAAAAATGAATAATCATAATTTTAAAGCATATAAATCAGTCTTAACAAACTACTCAATATGACGAGAAACATAATAATCTCAAATCTGGCAATATAGATAAAACTATTTAAGGTATGGTCTAAACACGACCACAGTTGCTAATACTGTCCAAAACTCGGATGTCATAATCATCAAAAACGTCTATCAGGAGTATGAGAAATCATCTAAATACACTGTTAGGGAAGAGGATACCATATGCTGCGAATCGATCAAGTAAAGAAGCTCACCACAAGGTCTCCACAAGTGCTCCTACTGACTCAGATGAATGCCACTTACACTAGCTTCAGAACCTATAGAAAATGCACAAAACCATAGTATGAGTACAAATCACGATACCCAAAAGTATCAAGTCTAGCCTCAAAGAACTAGTGGCGACGGATTAACTCCAATACTCACTAGAAGTCAAATAAGCAGATGAGAGAATAATCCAACGAGAAACTAGGCATGATATCATCAAGAAGTATAAAGACTAAAGATATAGCTCATCAGCCATCGGCATTTAGGCATGCTTTTCAAAAAACATAAATCAAATAAGATATCAGCATCCCAAATCTCGCCTAAAACATGATAACAGTCAACAGTACCTTCGTCAATTCATAGCATGAGTCTAAGCAAATATACATATGCATGCAAAGGATCCCTATCTCAACAACCTAGTGGACAAATCCATGTTCCTGACACATCACGTGTCCAACAAGCACCAAGAGAATCACGGGTACCTCACAAGGCCCAAGGTAACATGGGTAATCACCTGACTCCGGAGGGACGGATCCATAACCCAAGCATTTATAATTTTATTTTTAATGATCATCAATCAATCAATCATTGCGGCGTACAACCCAATCAAATCATAACATTATCAATCAAATAATCAATATCAATATTTGCTCAAGTGCCTGTAGTGCCAAAATTCTTAACTTTCTTTAATAATATACTTTTCCGCTCATGCGCGTGTGTAAAAAAATTATAATAAAAGGCATAAGACATGATAATAAGAATGCAGATAAAAACTCAAATAGCCATCAGGCTAAGGCAAATCATGTAACTCAATTTATCACCACGATTCAATAAGCTATTTATCAATTTCTAGCTTAATCATATTGTTATCATGAGTTAATTAGGCCATAGAAACCATCCAAAACATGAAGAAAATAAGGCAATTATATGATTATGAATTTACAATAAACCTTGACATAGCAAAGTAACTCTCATGTCAAATCAACAAGTCAAAGCCCTAGGCATGCTCCTGAATCATGAATATAAATTATTACATAGTTATTGAATCAATTGCAATATGAATAGAAATTCCACATAATTAAATAAAAGCACAACTTAAGTCAATAATACAAGATATGGTCAAACCTAGTTATGCATATATACTCGTCGCCTCACATATACGTGGTTCCTAAATCATGAATCAAGTAGCAATCATATAACCTATGGGGAAATTTTTTCTTACAAGGATAGACAAGAGACTTACCTCTACCCGACAACCGCAAATCAAGCAAAAGCTGCCTAACCGTCAAATTCAATTCCAATTGACCCAAATCTAGTAAAAAACTCAATAACATAAAAAAAATCCATAGAAAAAAATCACTAAACATAAAGCTTCGATCTCTACACAAATCCTCAAAAAGTCAACCAAGGCTCCCACGGTCAAAACTCGAGTTAGGGATAGATCCCGACTATCTATAGCCCCTCCCCCCTCCCCCTCCCCCCGCTCCCCATGATTCACCATGGTCAGAAATGGTGATGATGGCAAATGTTTTCCCTCGTCCGATGTCGAGCCTAGGCTCTGATACCAACTGTTACGCAACGCCTTCCTGATGATCTTTGGAAGGGCAACGTAAGGCTAAGCAACCGATGTCAGTGCGGTTGCTGTCCGCCAATGAGGTCCTCGCCGCACGCTAGACTAGATTGTCAGTGCCGTGCGGGAAAACCAATGTCGTGGGCAATTGCGGAAGCTTGAGAGAGAATTGGGTTTTGAATGCTGATGATGATTTTATTGATGACTGAAAATGATGATTACAATGATGTGGTGTCGAGGGGGAGAGACACCAGAAAATGCTAATTGAAATGTTTGATTGTTTGGTCCCCCTTAATAATGCTTAAAAAAAATAAAGTGACAAGACTAGTCCTAATAAAGCTGTAGAAGCACACTGAAATGAAAATGATGAAAACTAGTCTATGATTACAATGAAAAGGACTTAGATTATTACAAGGAAAAACTAAGTCCGATGGCAGCATCTTTGTCTTGCAGGTCTGCGCGCGCGTTGCTGTGGGCGCGCGCGACACTTGATGTGCTGGCCTGAGGCTGGGCACTGGTGCTTGGCATCAGGGTCTGATGCCGCGCGCGCAGATGACTTCTAAATGACTCGAAACTAGCCAAAAGTAACTAAAAATATTAAATAATGCCATAGTGCTATGAAACAATAAAAGAAGAAGAATCTTGTAGAGAAATGTAGAGACAAGAGAATTTTTATTGATATGAGATCAATTACAATAGAATAGAACCCCTCTATTTATAAGAGAAAAGTGCTTGGCCACCAAGTAACAAACCCTAGAATCTCTCTAGAATATAGACATTTACCTTAAATAGAATTCTATTTATAACACTCGTCATGAATGTCTATTCAACAGATAATGTGCCTTGTTAAAACCTTAACTCACTACTAGAAACATAGCATTTTCCCACGGAAATTTCCCACGAAAAAATTATCAGTGGCAATTTCCACCGAAATACAATGGAAAATATAAATTTTTTGAATAAATAACATTTCCCATTGACTATTCGTGGGAATGTTTTGGCGGAAAAATGCGCGCCTTTTAATTCCCTCTGATTCAGTTGAAAAATTTATTAAAAAAATAATTATATATAAAATTAAAAAAATTCCCAGAGAAGACGGTGGGAACTTAAACAATAAATAAACTATGTACGAATTTTTTTGAATATTTAATTGTTTTTTATAATTATGAAAAAACTTTCCCACGGTAGTAGTGGGAAACTTTTTATTATTAACGTTTTACAGTTTTTCTCTCAAGTCTTTTAGTGTTTTCCCCCTCTGTCTCTCTCACTGCACGCAGAGACGAGTTCCCATTCCCAGGTAAGTCTCTCTCTCTCACACACACATACTCACCCGATCTCCTTTTTTCGTTTTGATTTCCCCCAAAAGACTTCGAATTTTAGGGATTTTATATTGTTTCAAACCCTAGGATTAAAAAGTTAATGTTGTCCTCTTAATTTTATACTGCTACAAACCTCGATATATACTTTACTGAACTTTAATCGTTATAACATAAGACATCAACCCACCTAGAAAGGGGCTTACAGTCTTCAGGATCCAGCACTGCTGTGTTACGCCAGTCAGGGCAAGGTTTTCGACCATCATTCAGAGTGATATACTTCATATCTCCTATCTACAAATAGGTGAGTAAGTTCTCAGTTAACATGTTATAACTTGAGTAGTTGTTGATATATTTAGCTTGACATCTAATATTGTTGAAAAAGTATGTTGTCCTGTAAGTCTTTTCTTTTTTATTTATGAAATAGATCTATGTTGTTAGAATATGCGGGGTTTTGAGATTTGTGTCTTGTGTGTGTGAATTAAGTGATGGGTGATTTGACATTGTGGATTAAGTTCATTGTTTGTGAAAAGGCTGATTTTTAAATGTAAATTGTGAATTTTTGTTTGGTTTTCTTTAGTTGGATCAGATGTACTCTCAGTAAGATGGGGTAGCTTGGTAGATTTTTGTTTTATAATGTGTAAATTTGTCTTGCTGGTAGTAATTTAAGGTGAAAGGTGCTATGGAGCAAAGGTCAGTGATTTCTGTAGAGTAAATAGATGTATAGATTAATGATTTTGTGCAAAGTTGAGGGTAAAAGTGCTTTCATGGAGTAAAAGCTCAGATTTTTGTCTAATAATGCTGTAGAAAGCAAATCTATGGCGGAATTAGGAAGAAGAAAGATTTTTTTGGAAATTTAGAAAGCAAATCTATGTCTGATCTGCTCCAATAAACCAAAGGAATACATATCTTAATTGAATCATATCCTTTTGCGTATAGCTTTTATTAGTAATGTGGAAAATTCTCAAGAATATAAGCAGTTGACAGTGATCAATTGGATTTGTTTGCTTCCTTCATGTGTCAGACTATTTGAGGTACTACAACTAGTTTTCCCTCTTGCTATGGCTAATTTTTTGATTCATATTTGAAGTGCTATAGGCTTCTAATAATTGCTTCAACGTATGATATTATTAACGTCTTCGGATAACTCTAGTTTGTATCTAATTTCCTAATCAAATAGATTTCAGACTCTTCATTTTGATGTAATCAAGAAGTATCAAAAGAACTTAGTTGCATCCTGCAAAACTTTAGGAGTGTCAATATTCCCTCAAATGTGGCTTTTGTCTCTTCTGTTTACTGATTAGCTGTTTGTGAGCTTACTTCGCTTTCATCTAGTTGTATTGCTGATTCTTGCTTTCCACTTTCGTTTAAGTCTTTTTCAGAAATGTGAAGGGTCTCCTCTCAAGTCTCAAGATATAACTCTTTTTTTTGTTTAACCATCCGATATTCATAACTCACTAGCCCAATTAATCTGAATCAGTACAACGTAGATCCCATTAAAAGGAGAAGCGCTCCCTAAGTTATTCACTACATATTTAAGCATCTTTTCAGTAAATTTATTTGCTGCATTAGATTTGTGAAACTAAAAACTGAGTTATTATGGTTCTAACATGAGATTGTTGGTAATATTGTTTTAAACTGCCTAACATATGCATAAAGAGCGAATCTAATGGCAGAGATAGGAAGAAAAATAACGAAGATGATTAAGATCTTTCCAGAATCCATGTAAGATTAATGAGCTTTATTTTAAACTAGCTTATTTGTTGGTAGCTTATTAATGAGCTTTTCAAAATGCAAAGAGCTCTAAAAACTGTGAAAGTCTCGTTAGTTTTAAGTCTGAGGCTGTGGTGAATGCTGAGAGTTGTAGGGAGTTTTAAGCTAGTTTAATAATACTGCTCATTAGTACTGCTCTTTCTTCTAATAGTACTGCTCTTTCTTAAGCCTTCTTTAGAGGCAAAGGATAAAGTTAGTTTGCTTATGAGTCCCCTAAAATGAAGCATTTGTTCTTCTGAATTTCCAGTTCATTAGCTATAATCGCCATTATACTCGGGGATGTGTTTGTTCTTGTTGTTGTATGTTTATTGCTCTACTATTTTTTCTGCACTCGAAAAATGTCATCTCAGAAACATGGGTCACAGATTCTTTAGGATTATGTTTGTTGAAAAGAATATTGATTGGTTTGGGATGGTAAAAGTTTGGCAATTAGTAGCATAAATCACATGGGGTTTAAGTCTGGCATTTTGTCTTTAGTTGCTTTTTGGTCTGCAACTCTTAATCAAGACTAGCCTCTGTTGCATAATAGGAATTGAGACGGGATGTATGATTGTCAATACTAGACAGTAGTTTTGGCCTTTTGGGCGGGGGGGGGGGGGGGTGTGACCATTTCTTTTTAAGCTACTAGCTACTAGTTTTCCGGTACTTGTAATAGTTACATCTCCAGTACTTTTTAAACAACTAGGTACTACATTAGTTGGTCATTTTCTTGCCTTTTTCCTGGTTTGTAAACCATAAGTTGAATTGATCGCACATTATGTGCCAAGAGTGCATTCAAATGAAGTTCTGAAAGGAAATACATGAAAAAGAAAATTGTACATAGAGGTGGAAATAAGATGTATTTTACTACCCCTCCAATTTGCTGTTTGTTTACTTGATACTGATTGTATCCTTGTTGACACTCTTTTTTCTTCTAAAAGTAAGAAACTCATACTTTCAGGTTTGACCTTTTTCTGTTCATTTTGAGTTAAGCAATATATCTACTAATGAACTAAATTCTTGGACAGAAGTACATCCTCTACTAATTTATCTAAATTCAAGCTTGATGAACCCTCTACTCCAGTAGCCTCTTCTGCCAATTTTTTCCATTCACTCACCTCCTTCTTCACCTACTCAAATTTTTTTTAAAGAATCTAATTTACACAAAATGGTCTCTTACCATCTGTATATAATGTATTTTTCTCTCTTCTTTGGGCTAAAGCAAAAGAAGCAAAATTCCACCTTTTTAGGCAATGGATACCCTACTGTCCTTATTTAGCCCTACAACTTTTGCTTGTCTTTTTGACCTCACAAGTTTCGCACATAGTTCCATTCTGCAAATCTTGCATATGTTTGATAGGTAGATAGTGAAATAAACTCTTGTTTGTTTCTGCTTCAAATGCTACAAAATCAACTTCTTGTTGAATTGTACCTATCACTCATGTAACAATATCATCTAAATTCAAATACTATCTCTTTTGGTTAATTGTAGTTCTTCCATCGCTCTTGTGTCGGTTTGGTGCTGCTTCGTTGCTATTATGTGTTTTCCTTATCTCTCTCTTTTTTATTATGATCATGACGATATACCTATGATGGCAAAACCTTGTAGATAGATTAACTTCTGCATTCATAGATGAAGAAGCTAAAGAGAGAAAAATGAAGAACAATTCTAGAACTAGATAAAAACCAAAACCAAATGTAGTTCATTCTTGAGCTGTTCGAAAATGTGGAAAAGCCTAAAGACTTTTTCATATAATTCAAAACCTAATATTTCTATGTTCCTTCATTTGTATCTTCTTATTGAGATTTTGTATGTAAAAAATTTTGTTTGGGGAAATATACTGGAATTCATCTTATTGTTTCCCCGTTACAAATACCGAAGAACTAGTAGCTAGTAGCTTATGGGTATTGATTTTTACAAAAGAGATGGTGTAGTAATTTTTTCCCATTAGAACTACTGATACATTGTCTACACATTATCTTTCCGTGTGTTTCACTTTAAAATTTGAGAAATAAAGATACTTGCATAAATTTTCTTTAAAATTTTACTTGTATAATAATTGTAATTTTTTTACAGGATAATTTCAAACGAATCTTGGAGGAGTTCATTCAAAGCCAGTCGATTGATGATCAAGGTAGGCCAATCCAACCAACCCAAGAGGAGATCATGGACATGTGGATTAAGGTAACTGGTGGCGTGCATAAGGGGGAGAGTTTACGACCTTGGATCAAGAGTTTAGTCTCGGCCGTCGTACTTCTGGATTGTCTGGTTCTTATTCTTCATCATATTTCTCGGTTGATCTAGATGAGTTTGAGTAATTGAATAGGAAGGTAGCGAAGATTACGGAGTTGTATCTTTAAGAAAGGGCTGCAAGGGAAGAAGAGGCAAAGCGAGGGGAGGAAGAAGATAGGCTAAGAGAGGAATAAATGAGGTGAAAGGACGATGCATTAAGACTTGTCACTAGTGATGTTAAAAGTCTCAAGTCTTAGATAAACTCCCTCTTAGCATCTGGTGCATTTCTTGTGCCCCGTTCTCCAGCATCTAACGATAACTAAGAAGTAGTTTCTTTAATTAGCTTGTCTTGGATGGTACTTGGATGTTGAATATTGAATGTTGGATTTTTGAGTTTTTGTTCTACTTTTGGATTAGTTGGATTAATTATGAAATGGATTGATTAGTTGTTGTTAATGAAATGAATTGGATTGCATGTTGAATTTGGTATTTGAATGCTTAATTGTATTTAGTCTTGTATTATTGGTTGTACTTTTTGTTTAGCAAGTGGTGTAGTTCTAAAAACAGATTTGGCCATGAAGATATTTTTCAGATTTTCCACCGACTCTGTGGGAATTTTGTACATTTTCCCCAAAATTTCAACATTTTCCACTGATTTTCGTGGGAATGTTCATATGTGTTATGAATCTTTCCCACTACCTCCATGGGTAAAATAAAAAAAAATATCTAAATTATTTTTAATACTTCCCACGGATTCGGTGGAAAACTTAAGAAAATTAAATTATTTTATTTTCTTACTTTTCCCACGACGTTTGTGAGAAGTTACACTTGGTGACCCCACCAAATCCTCAGTGAGAAACTTGCTGGGAATTACCCACGAATGTCGTGGGAAACTATTTTCCCACTAGTCATTTTCCCACCAAGGGTCTCCCCTGGGAATACCGTGGGAATATTGAAATTTCACAAAGATTTCCCACCGATTCTTCCATGGAAAAAGTCTGTATTTCTAGTAGTGGAAAAAAATAAAACCCAGTCGGCAAAAACTTGTAGAGAAGGAAAAAGAGTACACATATCTAACAATACACCTTTTGGTTGTCTCGTTAAAAACCTTGCAAGGAAAACCCATTGGGACAAAACCTTTTAAGGGTAAAATAGTAAAACGTGTATTAACTCCCCCTGATGAGAGCATCAATTGACATCCTTGAGCCTTCACATTCCAATCTTGTGCACCATCTTCAAGAGATCGTTGGTAGAGATTTGATAAATAAATCATCCATATTAACTTGAATGAATATTTTGCATATTGAAATCATCATTCGTGATATAATGTCTTCATAAATATTGTGGAATGGCTCTTCAATATCTCCATAGAGGCATTCTCGCTAACACATTATCATGCTTATATTTATAGCAAGATACATTTGTGCATAAATTGCACTTAGGATATGGTACTTCAGGACCAAGAATTGTATATGCTTCAAGCGATTTAAATCCTTCAAGGATTGTCATATAAGTATAGTCAAATAACCCATATAAATAGACTTTAGATGCATATCAATTATTATGTCATGCCTAGACATATAAGATAGATAAAGGTGATTGCACACACCATTGACTTTATACTTTCAAGCGTTTGAACTACATGTCCAAAACTATATGTCTTTCATATGAAACCAATTCTACTTGAATTGTGTCTCTTCCATTTGGGAAATATTTTTGTGTCTATATTCGATAGACTTAAGATCCTCATCTATACTTAGCGCTATGATAGATGTCGTTGACGAACATTTTATATCGGTTCCAACATTCTTTCATAAGGACATGACATAGAGATCTCTTCATTCATATTTTCAGGTACCTGAATCTCTTCTGAGATTTTATGAAGTGTGATGTCATGTGATCTTCTAGATCACTTGCCTCCTTATTATGATCATTTTGATCATTTGCTCATCTTCTTTATCAAGAAGTTTTATTTGAAACTGATTTGTCTATACGCTTTAAGCGTACCATAGATTTTGTCCTTCTAGGACTTAATATGAGCATTTGCAATGAGAATATAATTACTTGCTTTAGGTCAGCAAATGCATCTGGCATGCTTGCAATATATTGCAAATGAATTATCTTTTATGAACTTCAAGTTCATATTATCTTATTCGAGGATCTAAATGTACAAATGATAATTCATTCCAAGTAACTTTTTCTTCAATTGTTTATCTTATTTCCCCCTCATGTTATAGAAACTAACTTGTTTCCTCAACTTTGAGAACCCATCTTTGTGTGTTATGACGTTAATCAAATGTACACCGCACATCATTAATAATAAGATGGAATTATTTGGTTCTTGACCCTGAACCACTTATGAGGGGAGAATATAATATACGTTCATATATAACCTATACCAAATTGATATAGATAACTTTGTTCTCATCAACAACAATTTAGCTATTAAGTGGAGGCACTCAATAAATTATTTTGCCAAATCAGCTGTGATGTAAACCAACTTATCAAGATAAACTTTCTTGAATAGAAAATCTAGAAATTATGCTCTAAATTAAATTATTGTGCAAGTTACCTCGCAAACCAGGTTGCAGGTTAATAATAATCACACATGTAACCATCTCATAAATGCATCTTATGTGGTATACATGGAAGGTGAATGAGCCCATATTCACCTTTGATATTTTCAGTATTCATGGGATTCAATCCCAATTTTAGTTGGACAATTAATCAATGAGAACAAGCAATATAAGAGAATTTGTAAAGAACTTTCTAGTTCTTTAATATTTGCCCATGTAAATTCTCTATTATTTTTGCACATCATACTTAAATTAACATGGCTAAATCAATTATGCCAATTGAATAAATTATCAATATTGATAAACTTCATATTTACACATGACGTGTGAAATTATCAATAAACTCCAAGTTTATTATGATATGAGTGTTTATATCAATAAACATCCACTTTATTGTGGTATTCTTTTATTTGTGTAGTACAAATTGGAGAATAGAGCGGATAGCTTTTCACATACATATTACCCTACTACAAGTTGTAGTAATAGAAGATATTAAATCTTTGCTTTATGTATAGTCTCAATATAACCAACTGTTTTCGCGAATTTTAGAAACTAAATAAGTTTCTTTGAGGCTTACAACAACAACAACTACCCAGTAAAATCCCACATAGTGGGGTCTGGGGAGGGTAATGTATACGCAGACCTTACCCCTGCCCCGATAGGGGCCGAGAGGCTATTTTCGATAGACCCTCGGCTCAGAAAGATGAAAATAAAGTAAAAAAAACAAGAAGAGATAATTCATTAGTAACTCCAATAGAAACCGTAATAGTAACATACACATAAAAACCGAAAGATGAATGACATGCAATAACAGTAACCATAATCAAAGGCCCGGGGCTAAGACAAACAACAAGAATGGTGTGGGTCCAACATAAACTGCAAGCCATCTAAGACCAACCCTAATCCAACCCCGCCTCACCCCCGGAATGAAGTAAGGAAAGCTTTACTACCTATATCCTACAACCCTAATGCTTGACCTCCAAGCCTTCCTATCAAGGGCCATGTTCTCGGAAATGTGCAGCCGTGCCATGTCCTGCCTGATCACCTCTCCCCAATACTTCTTAGGTCTCCCTCTACCTCTTCTCGTACCCACCATGGCCAACTGCTCACACCTCCTCACCGGTGCATCGAGGCTTCTCCTCTGCACGTGCCCAAACCATCTAAGCCCCACTTCCCGCATCTTGTCATCCACAGGGGCAACGCCCACCTTCTTCCGAATATCTTCATTCCTAATCTTGTCTATCCTAGTGTGCCCGCACATCCACCTCAGCATCCACATCTCTGCTACTTTTATCCTCTGGATATGGGAGTTCTTAACCGAGCAACACTCTGCCCCATACAACATGGTCGGTCTAACTACAACTCTATAATATTTACCTTTGAGTATCGGTGGCATTTTTTCTTGTCACACAAGACTCCAGATGCAAGCCTCCATTTCATCCAGCCCGCCTCTATACGGTGAGTGACGTCCTCGTCGATCTCTCAGTCTCCCCTGAATCATCGACCCAAGGTACTTGAAGCTATCTCTCTTGGGGATGACCTGTGGCCCAAGCCTCACGTCCCCGCCTACATCCCTCGACTCAGCGCTAAACTTGCATTCTAGGTACTCTGTCTTAGACCTGCTCAATTTGAAACCCTTAGACTCTCGAGTCTGTCTCCAAACCTCCAATATCTCGTTAATACCGGCCCTCGTCTCGTCAATTAGAACTATGTCGTCAGCAAATAACATACACCATAGCGCCTCCCCTTGAATATGGTGTGTCAAAGCATCCATCACCAAGGCAAATAAGAACGGGCTAAGCGCTGAGCTTTGGTGTAATCCCATAATAACCGGGAAATGCTCCGAGTCGCCTCCCACCATCCTAACCTTAGTCTTAGCTCCATCATACATGTCCTTGATCGCTCGTATGTAGGCTACCGGCACGCCCTTCGTCTCAAGACATATCCAGAGCACCTCCCTAGGCACCTTATCATACGCTTTCTCCAAGTCAATAAACACCATATGCAGATCCTTCTTCTTATCCCTGTACTTTTCCACCAACCTCCTAATAAGGAGGATAGCTTCCGTAGTGGAGCAGCCCGACATGAACCCAAACTGATTATCGGATATAGACGTCGTCTTCCTCACCCTCACCTCCACCACCCTCTCCCAGACTTTCATCGTATGGATAAGTAACTTGATACACCTATAATTGTTATAACACTGGATATCACCTTTGTTCTTGTAAAACGGTACCACTATACTCGACCTCCATTCCTCCGGCATCCTCTTCGTCCTAAAAATTACACTGAACAACCCAGTCAGCCATTCCAATCCTGCTCTACCCACACACTTCCAAAACTCAACCGGAATTTCATCTGGCCGGGTCGCTCTACCCCTACTCATCTTACGCAACACCCCCACGACCTCCTCCACCTTAATGCGCCTGCAATACCTAAAATCTCGGGGACTCTTCGAATGCCCCAAGTCCCCTAGCGCTATATCCTGGTCCCCCTACTCATTCAGAAGACCGTAAAAGTACGTCTGCCATCTCTGCTTAATCTGGGACCATAAAAGTAATTTTGAGACTTAAGATAACATAAAAAATTGACATGATAATCAATTGTGTTCCTCCAAAATAGTAATAATTGGCTCTTCCAGAGCTCTCAATTAATTTGGTAATACCATATATTCATCAACATCTATATGGTGAATAAACTATTAAGGAGAAAGTTATACTATTATGGTCATGATCAAAATTATATGCAAGATCTATTTCTTGCATTACCGTTGTCTTTTAATAATCACATTGCCAAAATATTTGGCATAATCACAATAGGTACGTGATCAATGACCATTCATGCAATAAAAAATGATATTATTTTCTTATTTCATCTCAAACCTCCTTCTAGAAGTGAGTGTGGTATATTCACTACCACTAGCATGTTCATATTCTTTCAAGAATGAATATGTATTAATAAATCAGATGTTGTCATATTCACATCATGAATGAACCATATCATCTATATGTGCTTTACGAAATCTCATATCAAATTGATGACAAATATCACAAAGTGAATGATTATTTTAAAAATCCTTATTATTCTCATTATCACAATGATGACGATTATAATTTTGTCTATTACCACGTCCACATCCATTAATACCTTAATGGTAATAATTTTATCTTCTTTCAGACTTATCACATATTGCTACCACATTCTCTTAAGGGAATGAGAATGAAACAAATTTAATGGGACGGGTTTCCACTTCTTGTGCTCACGATCATACATGACTTTGATCATGGCAAGACATAGAAATTTTACCACTTCGAGTGTTTATAGTTTCTTACAAACTCTATTAGAGTTATAATCAAAATTTATTTTTTTCTTGTATTTAAAATCAAATTATAGGATTCAAGAATTTAAAAGAGACAAATAAAAATAAAATACTGACCTTGAATCCAGAATTTAATCATGAAGGAAGTTTATAGAACAATGGACAATTATTATGCTCAATTCCAAAGCTTCTACTCAATTGGTCAGAGTCTCGTACTGATAACGTATTATGAAACGATAAAAGAAGAAGAGTATTGCAGAGAAAAGTAGAGAGAAGAGAATTCTTACTGATATGGGATCAATTACAATATAATAGAACCCCTCTATTTATAGGGGAGAAGTGACATAACCACCAAGTAACAAACCCTAGAATCTCTCAAGAATATAGACATTTACCCTAAATAGAATTCTATATATAACAAAGTTAAACCCAAATGATAAAGGTCCAATTTAATCAAATACTCAATGTCAATCAAAAAGTCAACCCTGGCTTGCACCTTGGAACCTGACAAACTCACAAATTCCGATAACCCATTCAATTACGGGTCCAACCATACTAATTTCACTCAAATTCGACTCTGAATCGATGTTCAAATATCAAATATTCACTTTAGAAAAGTTTTGACTTAAACCCCCAATTTCGTTTTTGGATTCATCAAATTAAATACCAAAATCGAACATGAAATCATGTAAAATAATCAAATCCAAGTCAAAAATACATATCTCAATCTATGGTGAAAATTCTTTCCAAGATCGCTCAAATACGAGCTCTATAACTCAAAATGTGATAAAATAACCAAAGCCTTCGAAATAAAGTACTTATAACCATCACGACCCGAAATTTCTACCATCGGGAGTCGTGATGGAGCCTACTCGTAGAAGCTAGGCAAGCCATGAACTTTGAAACCATTAACTCTTTTGTTTTAATTCATTTTTAACCAATTAAATTAACAATGAATAAGCATTTAAATGACAGCGGAAAATAAAATTTAGCGGAAGGCTTAAATAAATATGAAACCAAAATATCTAGAAACCAATACATGTCTCTACCCAGAACCTGGTGTCACAACATCTATGAACTACTAAGAGTGCTACATACAATAGTTTGAAAGAAAGATAATACTGTTTGTCTCGAATACATGAGATAACAGTATACAAAATAGGATAGAGGAGACGTCGGGCCTACGGACGCCTGCAAGGCTACCTCGGTGGACTGAAGGCTGGCTCCCGATCTACTGTTGTGCACCAAATGCTGCTCCGGTATCTGCACATAAGTGCAGAGTGTAGCATCAGCACAACTGACCCCATGTGCTGGTAAGTGTCTGGCCTAACCCGAGTGAGACAGTGACGAGGCTAGAACCAGACTCCAGATAAACCTGTGCAGTTATATAATATATGGCGAAAAAATAAACATGAAATAACAGTTTAAAAGGGAGGGGGTACATGCTTCGGGGAAATGTATCAACCTAACAAAAATCGAACGGATATATGAAAGAACAATACAATATCTACAACAATGTAATAATATCACTGTTGCGGCATGCAACCCGATCCCTTATCATTTAACACTGTTGCGGCATGCAACCCGATCCAATATAATATTTGTTGCGGCGTGCAACCCGATCCATATATAATAATGTTGCGGCGTGCAACCCGATCCAATATAATATTTGTTGCATCGTGTATATATATATATATATATATATTAATAAAATGTTGCGGCGCACAACCCGTTCCAAATATACAACTTTCAATGATCATAACAACAGTCCCGGCAAGGGATCAAAATAAACTATGCTATTCCAGCAAGGGAACTTAACAGTACCAGTATATACGTCCCGGAAAGGGAGAATCAGCTATAACCAATCTCAACTCAACTCCTAATCATCTCCATTATCACCATTTCTAAATCATAAGTAACTTCCATGAAATCAACTAAGTCTTTCCTCAATGCCACAAATTTACTCACTATTGCAACCACAGTATCATTCAAGAATACAATAAGTATCAATTTAAGACTCACGATCATGCTAGACACCAATGTATAGATACTCGTCACCATGCTTATACGTCGTACTCAACAAGAAGCAAATAGCAAATAGAACTCAACTCCTAATCCCTCAAGCTAAGGTTAGAACGAACACTTACCTCTAACTTCCACGGCCAACTCAATCCTCAATTACCTCTTTTCCTCTCGAATTTGGCTCCAAATCAATTGTATCTATACATAAATGACTTCATAACATCAATAAATGCTAAACAATTCGAATTCAATGCCTAATTATAGCTTTCCAATCATTCTTCCCAAAAATCTACAATCGCCCCCGGGCCCGTTTGGTCAAAACACGAGGTTCAGACCAAAATCAAATCACCCATTCATCCACGATCCCAAATATATAATTATTTCCAGAATTCGAAGCCAAAACGAGGTCTAAATCACAATTAATTAAAAAGCTCTAACTCTACCCAAATCCCTAATTTTCTACCCTTAATCACATGTTTTATGCCTAGAAATCCAATAGATGTTGATGAAAATGGAAGAAAATAAGTTAAAGATTATGTACCCAAGAGATTATGGTGAAGGATTGCTTCAAAAATCGCCTAAGAGCTTTGGAGAAGAAGATGTTTTGTGAAATTTTAAGAAATCCCAAAAGTGTTCTGTTTTTTTGGCTTTTAAAAATCGCTGGGCGATTTTACTCTACGCGATCGCGATAGACCCCTCGCGTTTGCGATGGGTCAGGCTGGTTAGACCTTCGCGTTCGCGTTAACGGGCTTGCGTTCGCTAAGCTTTAGCTTCTCGAGCTCTCGCGTTCGCGTCCAACTGGTCGGTAACTACCCCTCCCCCTGACTAGGCCTATTTGGCCTTCGTGTTGCAAGGGCCGCGTTCGCGAATATATAGCCCCCCAATGCCTCGCGTTCACGACCTGGGCTACGCGTTTGCGTCGAAGGAAATTCCTTCATCAATACATTACACATCGCATTCGCGTGGGTACTCCCGCGAACGCGAAGAAGGATGCATCAGAAATCTAACAGCTGAAAACCTGCAACATTTTCTAAGTCCGAAACCTTCCGAAACACATCCGAAACACACCCGAGCCCTCGGTGCTCCTAACCTAACATAGGTACTAACTCAACAATTTCATACGAACTTATCCGTGCGATCAAATCGCCAAAATAACCTCAAAAACAATGAATCAAACCTAAAAATCAAGAATTTTCTCAAACTTCTTCAAGTACAAATTTAGCAATTCAAGTCCGAATCACGTCAAACGACGTCCGTTTTTAACCAAATTTTACAGGAAGGACTTAAACCATATATAAGACTTGTACCGGCGCTGGAACCAAAATACGGGCCCGCTACCATCGCTTTCTAATCAGATTTCATTTCAAATTTCCTTAAACATTTTCAGAAATTAATTTTACTTAAAAATTCATTTCTCGGGCCTGGGACCTCGGAATTCGATTCCGAGAATACGCCCAAGTCCCATATTTTCCTACGGACCCTCCGGGACCGTCAAATCATGGGTCCGGGTCCATTTATCCAAAATATTGACCAAAGTCAAATTTACTCATTTTAACATCAAATTTTATCATTTTCACAGAATTTCAGATTTAAGCTTTCCAGCTACGCGCTCGGACTGCACACGCATATCGAGGTGACTCTAAATAAGGTTTTCAAGGCTTCAGAGACACAAAATTTAATTAAAAGCAAGTGATGACCCTTTGGGTCGACACATTCTCCACCTCTAAAACAGTCGTTCGTCCTCGAAAGGACAGAAGAAGGAAGTACCTGAGTCGAGGAAAATATGTGGATAACGGCTTCGCATATCGGTCTCAGACTCCCAAGTCGATGCCTTAGGAAGCTGACCTCTCCACTGAACACGAACAGAAGGAAAACTCTTCGACCTCAATTGATGAACCTGCCGGTCTAGAATAGCCACCGGCTCCTCCTCATAAGACAGGTCCTTGTCCAACTGTACAGTGCTGAAATCTAATAGGTGGGATAGATCGCTGTGATACTTACGAAGCATGGACACATGAAACACTGGATGCACGGCTAGTAAGCCCGGGGGCAATGCAAGTCTATAAGCCACCTCTCCCACTTGATCAAGAATCTCAAAAGGACCAATAAACCTAGGGCTAAGCTTGCCCTTCTTCTTAAATCTCATCATGCCCTTCATAGGCGACACTCGGAGCAACACCCGCTCACCAACCATAAAAGCCACATCTCGAACCTTGCGGTCTACATAACTCTTTTGCCTGGACTGACCTATATGAAGCCTATCCTGAATGATCCTAACCTTGTCCAAGGCCTCCTGAACCAGATCCGTACCCAACAACCGAGCCTCCCCCGGCTCAAATCATCCAACCGGAGACCGACACCACCTAAAATATAAAGCCTCATAAGGAGCCATCTGGATACTCGACTGGTAGCTGTTGTTGTAGGCAAACTCTGCTAAAGGCAAGAACTGATCCCACGAACCTCCAAAGTCGATGACACAGGGTCGGAGCATATCCTCCAAAATCTGAATAGTCCGCTCGGACTGCTCGTCCGTCTGCGGATGAAATGCTGTACTCAACTCAACCTGGGTGCCTAACTCTCGCTGAACTGCTCTCCAAAAACGCGAGGTAAACTACGTACCTCGGTCCGAAATGATAGATACAAGCACACCATGAAGACGAACAATCTCCCGGATATAGATCTAAGCTAACCTCTCGGATGAATAGGAGACTGCCATAGGAATGAAATGCGCTGACTTGGTCAGCCTATCAACAATGACCCAAACTGCGTCAAACTTCCTCCGAGTCTGTGGGAGTCCAACAACAAAATCCATAGTGATTCGCTCCCACTTCCACTCGGGAAGCTCAATCCTCTAAAACAATCCACCAGGCCTCTGATGCTCATATTAACCTGCTGACAATTCAAACACCGAGCCACATATGCAATAATGTCCTTCTTCATTCTACGCCACCAATAATGCAGCCGCAAATCCTGATACATCTTCGTGGCGCCCGGATGAATAGAGTATCTGGAGATATGGGCCTCCTCTAAAATCAAATCTCGAAGCCCATCTACATTAGGCACATAAACTCGACCCTGCAAACTCAAAACTCCATCATCATTTAAGGTAACCTGCTTGGCACCTCCACACTGCACCGTGTCTCTAAGGACACATAAATGGGGATCATCAAACTGCCGATCACGAATATGCTACAATAATGAAGAACGAGCAACTGTGCAAGCTAGCATATGACTGGGCTCAGAGACATCCAACCTCACGAACTGATTGGCCAAAGCCTGAACATCCAAAGCAAGCGGTCTCTCACCGACCAGAATATAAGCAAGACTGCCCACACAGGCTGACTTCCTACTCAAGGCATCAACCACCACATTGGCCTTTCCCGGGAGATATAAGATAGTGATATCATAATCTTTCAACACTCCAACCACCTCCTCCGCCTCAAATTCAACTCCTTTTTCTTGAACAAATACTGAAGACTCTTGTGATCCATGAACACCTCACATGCCACGCCATACAGATAATGCCTCCAAATCTTTAATGCGTGAACTATGCCTGCCAACTCTAAATCATGAACTGGATAGTTCTTCTCATGAATATTCAACTTCTGTGAAGCATATGCAATGACCATCCATCCTGCATCAACACTGCACCAAGCCCAACACGAGAAGCATCACAATAAACTGTATAAGGCCCTGAACCTGTGGGCAAAACCAACACCGGTGCCGTAGTCAAAGCTGTCTTGAGCTTTTGAAAGATCGCCTCACACTCGTCTGACCATTTGAACTGGGCAACCTTCTGGGTCAACCTGGTCATCGGGGCTGCGATAGATGAGAACCCCTCCACGAACTGACGATAGTAGCCTGCCAATCCCAAGAAATTCTGAATCTCTATAGCTGATGCTGGTCTGGGCCAGTTCTTGACTGCCTCAATCTTCTTCGGATCCACCTGAATACCTGGTGCTGATACAACATGACCCAGGAATGCAACTGAACTCAACCAGAACTCACACTTCGAGAACTTAGCATATAACTGACTCTCCCTCAAGGTCTGAAGAACCACTCTAAGAAGCTGCTCGTGCTCCTACCGACTGCGGGAATATATCAAAATATCATCAATGAAGACTATCACGAATGAGTCCAAATAAGGGCTGAACACTCAGTTCATCAAATCCATAAAAGCTGCTGGGGCATTTGTCAATCCAAATGACATAACCAAGAACTCATAATGCCCGTACCGAGTGCGAAAAGTTTTCTTAGGGACATCGGATGCCCTAATACTCAACTGATGGTAGCCAGATCTCAAATCAATCTTTGAAAATACCTTGGCACCCTGAAGCTGATCGAACAAATCATCAATCCTCGATAGTGGATACTTATTCTTGATTGTGACCTTGTTCAACTGCCGGTAATCAATGCACATTCTCATCGAACCATCCTTTTTCTTTACAAACAACACCTGCGCACCCCACGGCGAAACACTAGGTCTAATGAAACCCTTCTCAAGCAAGTCTTGCAATTGCTCCTTCAACTCTTTCAACTTTGACGTGGCCATGCGATATGGCAGGATAGAAATGGGCTGAGTGCCCGGAGCCAAATAAATGCAGAAGTCAATATCCCTATCGAGTGGCATCCCCGGCAGGTCTGAAGGGAAAACCTCAGGAAACTCACGAACAACGGGCATAGAATCAATAGAGGGAACCTTAGCACTAGAATCGCGAACATACGCCAAATATGCCAAACACCCCTTCTCGACCATATGTCGAGCCTTCACATACGAGATAACACTGTGGGTAGAATGACCAGGAGTCCCTCTCCACTCAAAATGGGGCATACCCGGTAAAGCTAAGGTCATAGTCTTGGCATGTTAATCCAAGATAGCGTGGTAAGGTGATAACCAGTCCATCCCCAATATAACATCGAAGTCGACCATGTCTAAAAGCAACAAATCTACATGAGTCTCGAGACCCCCAATCACCACAATACAAGAATGATGGACTCGATCAACCACAATAGAATTACCCACCAGTGTAGACACATAAATAGGAATACTGAACGAATCACTAGGAATGACCGATACGGTGCAAAATAAGATGACACATATGAGTATGTAGACCCTGGATCAAATAACACTGAAGCATCTCTATCACGAACCAGAACAGTACCTTGGTCACCGCATCTAAAGCCTCAGCCTCGGGCCTGGCTGGAAGAGCATAACATTGAGGCTGGGCCCCACCACCCTAGACTACCTCTCTGGGACGGCCTGTAGCTGGCTGGACTCCACCTCTAGCGGCCTGAGCTCCACCTCTAAATCCTCTACCTCCACCTCTAGCACCTTTACCCCTGCCCCTAGCTGGATGGGCGATCTATGGAGCATCTGGTGCCTGAATCATAGCACGAGAACCCTGCTGCTTCGACTGAGTACCCACCAACCTCGAACAAGCCCTCCGGATATGACCATACTCACCACACTCAAAATATCCACCTGAATGCTGCGGCTGAGGAAATTGAGACTGACCCTGGCGACCTGAATAACCACCCCGAAAACTCTAGAGTGATGGTGCACTGATAGGTGCTGGTGGTGTACTGTGGGGCTGCTGATCAGAATACTACATGCGAGAACCACGGCCACCTGAAGCATCGTGAGAAACCTAGAGAGCTGACTGAAAGGTCTTAGGAGAATGGCCTCTACCATATGAATCTCTGCCTCCAGACGAGGTACCACTGAATCTGCCTGAATGACGAGGTCTCTTATCTGACCCATGACCACCTCCCTGCGACAGAACCATCTCAACTCTACGGGCCACATTGGCTGCCTCATGAAAAGTGATCTCACTCCCGGCCTCCTTGGCCATCTAAAGACGAATCGGCTGAATAAGACCGTCAATAAACCTCCCCAGTCTCTCTCTCTCGGTAGGAAGTATGATAAGAGCATGGCGAGCTAAGTCGATGAACCTGGTCTCATACTGGGTAACCGTCATGGAACCCTGCTAGAGGTGCTCAAACTGCCTCCGATAAGCCTCTCGCTGAGTAATGGGGAGGAACTTCTCCAGAAATAGCTGTGTGAACTGCTCCCAAGTCAAGGCTTGTGATCCAGCTGGTCTAGCTAAGCAATAATCCCTCCACCAAGTCTTGGGGGATCCAGACAAGCGACATGTAGCAAAATCAACCCCATTGGTCTAAAAAATACCCATGTTCCTGAGAACCTCGTGGCAGCTATCTAGATAATCCTGGGGATCCTCAGTAGATGCACCACTGAAAGTAGAAGTGAACAGCTTGGTAAACCTATCCAGCCTCCACAAAGCATCGACAAACATAGCTGCTCCATCACTGGTTTGAGCTACCACACTTGACTGAACTGCTCCAACTGGCTGAATTGCTGGAGTGTGAATCTGAGGAGCTACCTGCTCCGGAGTGCAAGTAGCAGGAGTCTGGGCCCCTCCTCCAGCCTGAGAGACAGCTGGTGCTACAGGAAGCAAGCCCACTCGGGTGACACTCTCCATGAGACCCACTAATCGAATCAGAGCATCCTGAAGAACTGAGGTAGCAATAAACCCCTCCGGGACCTGAGCTGGGCCCACAAGAACTGCTGGGGCCGAAACCTCCTCATCAAAATTAGCCTGAGGCACCGTCACTGGTGCTGCTGCTCGGGGCTGAGCTCTGCCTCTACCTAGGATTCTAGCACGGCCTCGCCCTCGCCCTCTGCCCCTAGTGGGAGCTGCTGTTGGGGGCTCGGGCTGCTGAGCGGTAGATGAAGAAGCACGTGTTCTCGCCATCTGCATATGAACAGAATAGAAATTCAATTAGCATTGAGAAACAAATCCGCACGACAAGAAAGAACAAATGTGAAGTTTTTCCTAACTCTGTAGCCTCTGGGGGATAAATACTGACGTCTCCTTACCGATCCCTCAGACTCTACTGAGCTTTTCTGTGAGTTGTGAGACCTATGTAACCTAGAGCTCTAATACCAACTTATCACGGCCCGAAATTCCCACCCTCGGGAGTCATGATGGCGCCTACTCGTAGAAGCTAGGCAAGCCATGAACTTTGAAACCATTTACTCTTTCGTTTTAATTCATTTTTAACCAATTAAATTAAAAATGAACAATCATTAAAATGACAGTGAAAAATAAAATTTAGCAGAAGTCTTAAATAAATATGAAACCAAAATACCTAGAAACCAATACATGTCTCTACCCAGAACCTGGTGTCACAACATCTATGAACTACTAAGAGTGCTACATACAATAGTTTGAAAGAAAGATAATACTGTTTGTCTCGAATACATGAGATAACAGTATACAAAATAGGATAGAGGAGACGTCGGGCCTACAGACGCCTACAAGGCTACCTCGGTGGACTGAAGGCTGGCTCCCGATCTACTACTACGCACCAAATTCTGCTCTGGTATCTGCACATAAGTGCAGAGTGTAGCATCAACACAATCGACCCCATGTGCTGGTAAGTGTCTGGCCTAATCCCAGTGAGGTAGTGACGAGGCTAGAACCAAACTCCAGATAAACATGTGCAGTTATATAATATATGGCGGAAAAATAAACAGGAAATAACAATTTAAAAGGGAGGGGGTACATGCTTCGGGGAAATGTATCAACCTAACAGAAACCGAACAGATATATGAAAGAACAGTACAATATCTACAACAATGTAATAATACTATTGTTGAGGCACGCAACCCGATCCCTTTTCATTTAACACTGTTGCAGCGTGCAACCCGATCCATATATAAATATAGCTGTTGCGGTGTGCAACACAATACAATAAAATATCAGTTGCGACGTGCAACCCGATCCAATATAATATCTGTTATGGCGCGCAACCCGATCCATATATATATATATATATATATATATTGCTGCAGCGTGCTGTGGCGCGCAACCCTATCCAAATATACAGCTTACAATGATCATAACAATAGTCCCGGCTAGGGATAAAAAACTATGTTATTTCGGCAAAGGAACTCAACAGTACCAGTATATATGTCCCGGCAAGGGAGAATCAGCTATAACCAATCTCAACTCAACTCCTAATCATCTCCATTATCACTATTTCTAAATCATAAGTAACTTCCACGAAATCAACTGTCTTTCCTCAATGCCACAGATTTACTCACTATTGCAACCATAGTATCATTAAAGAATAAAACAAGTATCAATTTAAGACTCACGGTCATGCTAGACACCAACGTATAGATACTTGTTACCATGCCTATACATTGTACTCAACAAGAAACAAATAGCAAATAGGACTCAACTCCTAATCCCTCAAGCTAAGGTTAGACCGAACACTTACCTCAAACTTCCACGACCAACTCAATCCTCAATTACCGCTTTTCCTCTCGAATTTGGCTCCAAATCAATTGTATCTATACATAAATGACTTCATAACATCAATAAATGCTAAACAATTCGAATCTAATGCCTAATTATAGCTTTCCAATCATTCTTCCCCAAAACCCAAAAATCGCCCCCGGGCCCACTGGGTCAAAACACGAGGTTTGGACCAAAATCAAATCACCCATTCATCCACGAGCCCAAATATATAATTATTTCCAGAATTCGACCCCAAAACGAGGTCTAAATCACAATTAATTAAAAAGCCCTAACTCTACCCAAATCCGTAATTTTCTACCCTTAATCACATGTTCTAGGCCAATAAATCCAATAGATGTTGATGAAAATGGAAGAAAATAAGTTAAAGATTACGTACCCAAGAGATTATGGTGAAGGATTGCTTCAAAAATCGCCTAAGAGCTTTGGAGAAGAAGAGGTTTTGTGAAATTTTAAGAAATCCCAAAAGTGTTTTTTTTTTTGACTTTTACAAAATCGCTGGGCGATTTTACTCTACGCGATCGCAAAAGACCCCTCGCGTTCGCGATGGGTCAGGATGGTTAGGCCTTCGCATTCACGTTAACGGGCTCGCGTTCGCGAAGCTTTAGCTTCTCGAACTCTCGCGTTCGCGTCCAACTGGTTGCGTTCGCGTAATGTAACTACCCCTCCCCCTGCCAAGGCCCATTTAGCCTTCGCGTTCATGTGGCCAGGACCGCGTTCGCGAAGGTATAGCCCCCCCACTGCCTCACGTGTGCGACCTGGGCTACGCGTTCGCATAGAAGGAAATTCCTTCAGCAATATATTACACATCGCGTTCGCGTGGGTACTCCTGCGAACGCGAAGAAGGATGCATCAGAAATCCAACAGCTGAAAAACTGCAACATTTTCTAAGTCCGAAACCTTCCGAAACACATCCGAAACACACCCGAGGCCTCGGGGCTCCTAACCAAACATAGGTACTAACTCAACAACATCATACGAATTTATCCGTGAGATCAAATCGCCAAAATAACCTCAACAACAATGAATCAAACCTAAAAATCAAGTATTTTTCTCAAACTTCTTCAAGTATCAAATTTAGCAATTCAAGTCCGATTCACGTCAAATGACGTCCGTTTTTAACCAAATTTTACAGGAAGGACTTAAACCATATATAAGACATGTACCGAGCGCCGGAACAAAATATGGGCCCGATACCACTGCTTTCTAATCAGATTTCATTTCAAATTTCCTTAAACATTTTCAGAAAATAATTTTACTTAAAAATTCATTTCTCGGGCTTGGGACATCGGAATTCGATTCCACCCATACGCCCAAGTCCCATATTTTCCTACAGACCCTCCGGGACCGTCAAATCACGGGTCTGGGTCCGTTTACCCAAAATGTTGACCAAAATCAAATTTACTCATTTTAACATCAAATTTTATCATTTTCATGGAATTTCAGATTTAAGCTTTCCGGCTACGCAACCGGACTGCGCACGTATATCGAGGTGACTCTAAATGAAGTTTTCAAGGCCTCGGAGACACAGAATTTAATTAAAAGCAAGTGATGAAGGGTCATCACAATAACACTGCTCCAAGTAAACACTTCGCGAATGCGGTATACCCCTCACGTTTGCGAAGAACAATGTTGACTCAACCCCAAAACCTTCTATGCAAATGCGACTCAGTACACGCGAATGCAATGACCAGCTCAGCCACATACAAAGCCATCCATCCTCACTTACTCTACGCGAACGTGATACCACCATTGCGAACGTGATGCTAACATGATACGGGCAAAAACTAGCAATCTAAACAGGAGGAAAACAGTCCAAATTTAATTTAAACAACACCCGAGCCCCTGGGGACATCATTCGAACAAACCAACAAGTCCAAAAATATAACATGGACCTACTCGATGCCTCAAATCACACAAAACAATATCAAAACTACGAATCACACCGCAATTCAAGTTTAATGAGCTATTTCACATTTCCAAATTCTAAACTTACGCCGAACACGTCTAAACAACTCAGAATAACCTCAAATTTTGCACACAAGTTCAAAATGACATAACGAACCTACTCCAACTCCCATAGCAACAATACGAACCCGATAACATCAAAGTCAACTCACAGTCAAACCTATGAAATATCCAAACCTTCAAATTGCCAAATAGCGCCAAAACCTTCTAGAAACATCTAAATGCAAATCCAGACATACAATCAAGTCCAAAATCACCATACAGACCTATTGGATCCATCAAAACTCCAATCCGGGGTCGAATACATAAAAGTCAGACTTGGTCAGCTCTTCCAACTTAAAGCTCCCAAGTTAAGAATCATTATTCCAAATTAATCCCGAAACATTCTAAAGTCATAATATATTATATGAAGCTACACGCGACCTCCAACCACCGAACAGAGATGCAAAGGCTCAAAACGATCGATCACGTTGTTATAGTCTCCCCCACTTAAACATACGTTCGTTCTCGAATGTGACAATGGTCATTACAAATCCATCAAATCATTGTATACACACACCATACATATTACCATGGGTGATCCCATTTCACCTAATCCACCTAAGCCCGACAACAAAACCTAACTAAAAATTGTTTCTTCAACCTAGTCAATAAACCTTAAAACCCAATCTCTAAAATCAAAAATTCATTATAAGGCCCGATTATTGCATATATACATCGTATAAGTTTGAATAGGCTGTATCAAGAAATAACAATATACCAGATATAATCACATGATATTTCGCATAATCTCAGATACTCATAGCAATAACTTCCGATCACAATAGCTTCTTCATCAGATACCGATACCGGTAACAAACCCCATATAAAAAACCTTTTTCTAAACCTTCGTATACTGCCATTGATGAAAGAAACACGCATAAAATTATACCACCTATTAGATCAATAAGTCGTGGAGCTCTCTCGCCCGATAAGAATCATAGCCAAAATCTGAGTTGACTAATGACATTACTCTTCCAAACATACATTAATCAAATCTGATAGCACTCATTCCAGGTCCAATAAGATCATCTCAATCAGAAAAATTTCCTCGACCAATATGCCGCACCAGTACCACCTCGAGCCACATACTGTGCAACTCATGCATCAATAAACCCAACTCAAATGTAACCAAAGATGGAAGAAGAACCAAATGAGAGAACCGTCTTGCAATCTCAACAGACATCACCACAAGTAGGGCTATTCAAAATTGAACTGTTATTGTGAACCAAACCGACGTGTTGAAATTTTATAATTAATAGCTTAACGATTTGAGGGTAGATTACTCAATTTTCTTATTGGATAAATCGTTAACCCGTTAAAAATTTTATATTTATACTTTTAACCCTATGTATTTAAAGTAATATTTGAAACCCTAAGAATTAAAATCTAAACACCTGATTTATCATATCTCAATAGCAACCGATAAGCACCCCTTATTCTCTATCTACAAGTTCTACTTGTTTTGTTGGTTTTTCTGCTGATTCTTGTTAGTCGTCAACCATGACAATTGTCATGGATCAGTTATCGTTATTTAACATATGGAGGAGGACATGAACATTTCGTAGTAAAATTTATCGACACACTTCTCACTTCTCAGGTTTCCGCGATCTTTCTTTGCCCTATTTATGTGTGTTTGTTTAATTTCTTTTACGTAAATTACCTTTACCTTAGTATGTGTTGTGTCTTTTTTTGCGTGATACAATATTGAGAATATATGTAAGACTAAGTAAAATGCTACACGATCATTCACATTTCATTATTTATATGTAGATCAATTATTTGTAACCTTGAAAAAGAATTACGGATTTTCTGTTTATCCAATTTTAAGTCTCTGATTTTGCTTTTGATGACTTTGAATCTGAATTATATCCCATCGATAGCTATTTATGATCTCCATAACAAATATCCTTAATTTTATCACCTAGACAACAACAACTTCATTTGAAGTCTATGTGGTTTATCCGATAAACCGGTCGATTATTGCTAATTGGATACTAATCCGCCTGATGTCTTATTGGATGGCTAGCAGATTACTATATGTATAAACTGATAATAGATAAGCCGAACTGTTAAACATAAATAACCGTCCGATCTGCCTGATAATCACCCCTAACCGCAAAGCACAAATCTATGAACCTTTCACACAAAAGAGAAACAAAATACACGAAATAAGAACAAGCATCACATTCTAACATTCTTTGCTATGATGAGTGACCCAATTCGAACACCGGTCCACATGAATTACCTATTGCCCAAATCTCATACTCACCCAACACATGTATAACAACAGCAAGCACATGAAGTGCATGACCATAACAATGAAGAAATGGATAGCACTCTAACCCAAAAACAGAAAGACTATAACCAAGGCGCAATCAACCATACAATACCCCAAGAACTATCTCACTCAAATTTCGCCAAAAGACCCCAAAAGAACTACCTCATATGTGTAAATAGCCTATTGTATCACAACCTATTGTAGCATGGGAGGGTAACACATGGAACATGTCAAACATAAATAAGAACAACTCCAATTGAATGACACACCTATCAACAATAGACGTGTAGAGTAAACAAATTCGACCCAATGTAGAATACATATTTTCATTAGTCCTGCCAGCAAATTCTAAATCAACTCCGGCCATCCACAATATGACGACCCGACCAGTTGTCTCATGAGTTACCGCTCCGTTTTCCCTATTTCTGCTTCTTATTTCTTTGTCTAATGGTTCTATATGTGATCGGGTTGATTGGTTTGAGTTCGGAAAGGATTTGTTAAGGTTTGATATACTTAGTCTCTTTTGAGGAAGCTTAAGCTGGAAAAGTCAACCGGATGTTGACTTATGTGTTGAGGGCTTGGATGTGAGTTCCAATGGTTCGGTTAGCTCCGGGAGGTGATTTGGGAGTTAGGAGTGTGATCAGAATGAGTTTTGGAGGTCTGAAGTAGATTTAGGCTTGAATTGGCGAAATTAGATTTTTGGCGATTTCCAGTTGATAGGTGAGATTTTGACATAGGGGTTGGAATTGAATCCCGAGAGTTGCAGTAGTTCCGTTGTGTCATTTGGGATGTGTGTGAAAAATTTCAGGTTATTCGGATGTGGTTTGGTTGGGTTTTTGATCAAAAGTGGAATTCGGGAGATTTTTGAAACTTAGGCTTGAATCCGTTGTGTTTTGGTTGATTCAATGTTGTTTGAGGTGTTTTGAAGATTGGTACAAGTTTGAATGAGGTTTTGGGATATGTTGGTGTTTTTAGTTGAGGTCCCAGGGGCCTTGGGGTGATTTCGGATAGTCATCGGAGAGTTTGGGAAATTTGAGAAGTTGCAAATTTTTCTGTTATGGTATTTATGCAACTGCGGATTGGGGGACCGCAGGTGCGATGCCGCAGATACGAGAAGGGAGATCGCAGTAGCGAAAAATGCCTGGGAAGGCAGGAACCACAGATGCAGTCGCGAAGGCACAGGTGAAGAATTTCTATCGTAGATGCAATTTTGGCTGAGTTAAGTGAAAGCCGCAGAAGCGGCTCATTAATCGCAAATGCGGTACCGCAGAAGCAGAATCTGGGCCGCAGGTGCGGAATCCCTGGGTCAGAAGGTATATATTGTTTTATTCACGATTGTCACGACCCCGGTTCGCCCTCAGTGAACCATCGTGACGGCACCTAGTCTCTACGACTAGGTAAGCCTAATTTGCAGAAGAAAAACAAAAATTTGCCGAAGTAAACAATTTAAAATAGAAATAAAGTAGTAACAATGGTTAAATGTGTCGCTCGGGATACACCATGTATATAAATCTCAAGACCAATATACAAATCAAAGACCCGGAAACCCACGAATCACAAGCTAAGAAAAAGAAAAACTACATAGCTCTAACTCTAGAATTTGTCTAATAAAACAGAAAGTACAGAAGGGCTAAATACTAAAAGGCAGGAATAGAAAGGGACTCCTCGGTCTACGGACGAGGCAGATGTACCTCGAAGTCTCTAAGTAGTCGCCTCCCTCAAGGATGGTAGACTTGAGTAGAAGTACCTGGATCTGCACATGAAAAACATGCGCAAAAAGGCATGAGTACACCACAGCAGTACTCAGTAAGTGCCAAGCCTAACCTCGGTTGGGTAGTGACGAGGAAGGTCAAGGCCCTACTGAGGTTAAATACAATATAAGGGTTAACAGTGTGGAATAAAACAGTATAAATAAGTGCAAAAGTAAGAAATAACAAAGAACTGACAGAACAACAACAACTAGAATAGAGACAAAACAAACCACGAAAAGAAATACAGCTCATCACAGAGACAACAACTGGGGCACATTCCAAGATACCGTCCTATAGTCCCAATTACAACTGTCCAGTAGATCTCCCGGGATACCATCCCATAGTCCATCATATATATGTCTGAAGGATCTCCTGGGATCCTGTCCCATAGTCCAATTATCAATGCGCAGGAATCTACCGGAATCCCGATCTGTAGTCCCAAATGTAAATACCCAGTACTGGGGGAATCTACCGGGTGCATTCCCGTAGTTCCATATAATTGTACAGGGGGATCTATCAGGAATCTAACCCGCAGTCCCAAAGTAAATGTGCAGGGGGATATATCGGGAATCTAACCTACAGTCCCAAAGTAAACAGACAAGGGGGAGCTACCGGAATCCCACATCCGTAGTCCCAATGTAAATACACAGCGGCAACAAGAAAATATTCAGTGAAGGGAATCTCATATTAAGGCAATAGATAATTCTAGCCTAGCATGCTGCACAGAGTTCATGTAAACAGATTGAACAATTAAAGCAATTAAATCACTTAGACATGCTTTTCGAAGCTTACAACAGGCTTAACAGTGCAAGTAATAAAAGCAGGAAAACAAACATGCTAATGAATACTTTAAAAAAAGCGGGTTTCCGACAATTTGCACAAGTACACACTCGTCACCTCATAGACTAGGCAATTCAGTTACCAAATATACCAATCCTAAGGGGAAGGTCTCCCACACAAGGTTAGACAAGCTACTTACCTCAAACCGGCTCAAAATCAACCTAACACCACGTCTTTGCCATGAGTACTCGACCCTAAATGGACCAAATCTATTCAATTCAATTGCATAATGTAAATAATACTTCAAGTAACTGATTCTACAATTAAATTCTAAGCTAATACGTGAAATTATGTAAAATGACCAAAACGCCCCTCGGGCCCACATCTCGGAATCAGGTAAAATTCACAGTTTCAGAATCCTCATACCCTCACGAGTGTAACCATACAAAAATTATCCAATTCCGATACCATTTGGTCTTTTAAATCATCATTTTACATTTTAGAAAGATTTCACAAGTTTTCTTCCCAAATTCCATCCCAAAATTCCTTGTAGGTCAAAAATATGAGCTTCTGAAGTCGGACCAGTAAAATTTTCTAAACGTGGACCGCACTGCATTTTGTGTGACCATACAGCCCCCACTGCGGATGCACTGGACTTTGTGCGGACCGCATTGGTGGGTTCCGAGGCCTGCAACTCATCTGGACCTGCAACAGCTATGATTTTCGGCCTAAAACATCCCGGAACCTATCTGGAACTCACCCGAGTCCCCGAGACTTCAAACCAATTGTACCAACACATCCCATGACATCATTCAAACTTGTTCAAAACTTCGGAACGCTCACAACAACATCAAATCACCAATTTAACATGTTATTCAAGCTTAAGAACTCCAAGAACTCTTAACTTTTGCTTTCAATCAAAAAGTCTATCAAATCTCGTCCGAATGACCTGAAATTTTGCAAGCACGTCGCATTCAGCACTACGCAGCTACTCAAATTTTTGGAATTCCATTCCGACCCTTAGATCAAAATGTCACTATCGGACCGAAAACTTCAAAAATTCGACTCTCGCCATTTCAAGCTTAAATTAGCTACGGACCTCCAAAAGACAATCCGATCACGCCCCTATGCCCGAAATCACCCAACGGAGCTAACAGAATTGTAGGATTTCCATTCCGAGGCCGTCTTCACACTGTTTTGACTATGGTCAACTTCCAAACACTTAAGCTCTCATTTTGGGACTAATTGTCCCAAAACTCTCCGAAACTCAAAACCGAACATCCCGGCAAATCAAAATAGCAGAAATACACTAGGAAAAGCAATTAATAGGGTATCGGGGCATTAATTCTTAAGACGACTGGCCGGGTCGTCACATCCTCCAACACTTAAACATTCGTTCGCGCTCGAACAAGCATAGAGACATGCCTGAAGTAGTGAAAAGATGAGGGTAATGGCTACGTATATCCTGCTCGGTCTCCCAGGATGCCTCATCGACCGGCTGGCCCCGCTATTGAACCTTCACCGATGCAATGTTCTTTGACCTCAGTTTTCTGACTGCCTGTCCAATATTACCACTGTCTCCTCAGCATAAGATAGATCCTTGTCCAACTAGACTGAACTAAAATCCAACACGTGCGACAGATCGCCGTGATACCTCCGGAGCATCGAAATATGAAATACCAGATAAACTCCTGCCACGCTGGGAGGTAAGGCAAGCTCATAAGTAACCTCCACAACATGCCTCAATATCTCAAAAGGGACAATAAACCTCAGACTTAATTTCCCTTTCTTCCCGAATCTCATAACGCCCTTCATAGGCGAAACCCGAAGCAGAACCCGCTCTCCAACCATATAGGAAATATCACGAACCTTTTGGTCCGCGTAACACTTCTGTCTAGAGTGGGCTGTGCGGAGTCTATCCTGAATCACCTTAACCTTTTCCAAAGCATCCTGAACTAAGTCTGTGCCCAATAATCTGGCCTCACCCAGCTCAAACCAACCCACCGAGGATCTACACCGTCTCCCATATAAAGCCTCATACGGTGCCATCTGAATGCTGGACTGATGGCTGTTATTATAAGAAAACTCCACTAATGGCAAGAACTGATCCCAAGACCCTCCAAACTCAATCACACACACACGGAGCATATCCTCAAGAATCTGAATAGTGCGCTCGAACTATCCGTCTGTCTGAGGGTGAAATACTGTACTTAAATCTACCCGAGAACCTAACTCATCCTGAACGGCTCTCCAGAACCGTAATGTGAACTAGGTACCTCTATCTGAAATGATGGAAATTGGAATACCCTGCAGACGAATGATCTCCCGGATATAGATCTCCGCCAGCTATTCCGAGGAATAAGTAGTACATACAGGAATAAAATGAGCAGACTTGGTCAGCCGATTCACAATCACCCAAATAGTATCAAACTTCCTCAACATCCGTGGGAGCCTAACTACAAAGTCCATGGTGATCCGCTCCCACTTCCACTCCAGAATCTCTATCTGCTAAAGCAACCCACCTGGTCTCTGGTGCTCATACTTCACCTGCTGATAGTTGAGACACCGAGCTACGAATCCAACTATATCTTTCTTCATCTGCATCCACCAATAGTGCTATCTCAAATCTTGATACATCTTCATGACACCCGGATGAATGGAATACCGCGAGCTATGGGACCCCTCTAGAATCAACTCTCGAAGCCCATCAACATTGGGTACACAAATTCGACCCTGCATCCTCAATACCCCTCATCACCAATAGTCACATCCCTAGCATTATCGTGATGAACCTTGTCCTTGAGGACAAGCAAATGAGGGTCATCATACTGCCGCTCCCTGATATGATCAAATAAGTAAGACCGAGAAACCACGCAATCTAGAACCCGACTGGGCTCCGAAAGATCCAATCTCACAAACTGGCTGGCTAAGGCCTGAATATCCATCGCCATAGGCCACTCTGATGCTAGTAAATAAGCCAAACTCCCTAAACTCTCTGCCTGGCGACTCAAAGCATCGACCACCACATTGGCCTTGCCCGAGTGATACAAAATAGTGATATCATAGTCCTTTAGCAACTCTAACCACCTCCTCTGGCGCAAATTTAGATCCTTTTGCTTGAACAAGTGCTGCAAGCTCTGATGGTCAGTATAAATCTCACAGGGAACCCCGTATAAATAATGGCGCCAAATCTTCAGGGCGTGAACAATGGCAGCTAACGCAAGGTCATGAACAGGGTAGTTCTCCTCATGTATCATCAACTGTCTGTACGCGTAGTCAATCACCCTACTATCCTGTATTAACACCGCTCTGAGGCCAACCCTCGATGCATCACAATAGACCGTATAAGACCCTGAACCTGTAGGCAGTATCAAAATTGGGGTTGTGGTCAAAGCTGTCTTGATCTTCTGAAAGCTCGCCTCACACTCCTCCATCCACTGAAACGGAGCACCCTTCTAGGTCTATCTGGTCATAGGGGTTGCAATCGATGGAAACTCCTCCATAAAGCAACAATAGTAGTCCGCCAAGCCAAGGAAACTACGGATCTCTGTAGCTGAGGATGGTCTAGGCCAACTCTGCACGGCCTCTATCTTCTTCGGTTCCACCTGAATACCCTAACTCGATACCACGTGGCCTAAGAATGCCACTGAATCCAACAAAAAGTCACATTTCGAGAATTTAGCGTATAACTTCTTCTCTCTCAAAGTCTGAAGCACAGTCCTCAGGTACTGCTCATGATCTTCCCGACTCCGGGAATACACCAGAATAGCATCAATAAAGACAATGACGAACGAGTCAAGTTACGACCAAAACACAATATGCATCAAAGCATAAAGGCTGTTGGGGCATAGGTAAGCCCAAATGACATAACAAGGGATTCGTAATGGCCATATCAAGTCCTAAAAGCAGTCTTCGGGATATCTTGCTCCCGAATGTTCAACTAATGGTAACCTGAGCGCAAATCAATCTTAGAAAACACTCGTGCGTCCTGAAGCTGGTCAAACAGATCATCAATACAAGGCAAAGGATAACAGTTCTTCACTGTAACCTTGTTCAACTGGCGATAATCAATACATATACGCATAGAACCATCTTTTTTTTTCTTCACAAACAAGACAAGAGCACCCCAAGGTGAAACACTGGGCCGAATAAAACCCTCATCAAGCAATTCGTGTAATTGATCCTTCAACTCAGGAGGAGCCATACAATACGGAGAAATAGAAATGGGCTGAGTGCCCGACAACAAATCAATGCCAAAATCAATATCTCTATCAGGCGGCATGCTTGGAAGATCAGCTGGAAACACATCGGGAAAATCCCGTACTACTGGGACTGAATAAACTGAAAGGGTATCGATACTGACATCTCTCACATAAGATAAATATGCGTCACAACCCTTCTCAACCATACACTGAGCCTTAAGGAAAGAAATAACTCTACTGGGAGTATGATCTAAAGTACCCCTCCACTCAACACGCGATACACCTGGCATAGCCAACGTCACGGTTTTGGCGTGAATATCAAGAATAGCATAATGGGGCGACAACCAGTCCAGCCTAAAATAATGTCAAAGTCTATCATGCTGAGCGACAGTAAATCGTCTCTGGTCTCAAAACCACTAAGAGCAACCAAACACGACCGATAAACACTGTCCACAACAAGAGAATCTCCCACAGTAGTAGAAACATAAACACGTGAACTCAAAGAATCCCGTGATACACCCAAATGTGGAGCAAAATAAGAAGATACATAAGAGTAAGTAGAGCCTGGATCGAATATAACCGATTCATCCCAATAACAAACCAATATAATACTTGTGATGACAGAATCGGAGGCTACAGCCTCGGTACGGGCAGGAAGGGCATAATATCTGGCCTGGCCTTCTCCTCTAGCTAGCTGAGTAGGTGGGGTAACAACTGGTGATGTGATCATAGCCTGAGAATTCTACGGAGACTGTTGTGACTGAGAAGTCTGTGGAGGTGCACTCCTCCCAAGTCTAGGGCAATACCTTACCACATGGCGTATGTAACCACACTCAAAGTAGCCTTGCGACTGACATGGCAATGGGAACTGTGCGGTATGGGTACTCCAAGAACCCTGAACACCTGAAACACTATGTAGAATCTGAGATGCAAACTAAGCTGGCTGACCCACAAAACCTCTACCATATTGTACCCTTCCTCCAAAATAAGGACTAATGGGTCTCCCAGTCTATGAGGTGTACTAACTCCCCTACAATCTCCCTCCTAACCTCATCTGCCCTCTCTCTCCTGGACCCACCTGTCCTCTACTAGGACTACAGGCTATGTCACTATGACACTTGGAACTTGACCAATGGGAACTCGCTGCTCTAGAGCGGGGGCGGCGGGAGTCTGGGTCCCTCCCCCGATCTGTGAAGTAGTTGGTACAACCTGCGTTAACCCCGCCTAAACTAATGTACCAAACATGCTCAGGAACTGTGCTAATGTCTCCTGAAGTACTAGAGTAGTAGTAGCAGTAGGCGTATCTAATGAGTGGGCTCTGACTGGAACTGCTGGTGAATCTTCGATGGTAGCTCGCGCGGGTGCTCTGGCTTCACCACGTGCTCATCCTTGGCCACTACCCTGGCCCCGACCTCTGACGGCTCTCATAGGGGACACGAGTATCTGACCATCTCTGATAGCACGTGTCCTCACCATCTGTGAGAGAATAGAAGAAAGAAGTTTAGAATTGTGATGTCAAAATATCACACGATAAGGAAATCAAATGAAGTGAAATTTTACTAACAGTTGCATAGCCTCTCGTAGATAAGTACAGACGTCTCTGTACCGATCAGCGAGACTCTAATAAACCGGCTTGTGATCCATGACTCCTATGAATCTAGAGCTCTGATACCAACTTGTCACGACCCCAATTTGCCCTCCGTGAACCATCATGACGACACCTAGTCTCTACGACTAGGTAAGCCTAATTTGCAGAAGAAAAACCAAAATTTGTGGAAGTAAACCATTTAAAACAGAAATAAAGCAGTAACAGTGGTTAATGTGCTGCTCGACATACACCATGTATATAAATCTCAAGACAAATATCCAAATTCAAGACCCGGAAACCCATGAATCACAAGCTAAGAAAAAGAACTACTATATAGCTCTAATTCCAGAATTTGTCTAATAAGAACAGAAAGTACAGAAGGGCTAAATACTAAAAGGCAGGAATAGAAAGGGACTCCTCGGTCTGCGGACGCGGCAAATGTACCTCGAAGTCTCTAAGTAGTCGACTCCCTCAAGGATGGTAGACCTGAGTAGAAGTACCTGGATCTGCACATGAAAAACATGCGCAGAAGAGGCATGAGTACACTACAACGGTACTCAATAAGTGCCAAGCCTAACCTCAGTTGGGTAGTGACGAGGAAGGTCAAGGCCCTACTGAGGTTAAATACAATATAAGGGTTAACAGTGTGGAGTAAAACAATATAAATAAGTGCAAAAGTAAGAAATAACAAAAAACTGACAGAACAACAACAACTAGAACAGAGACAAAACAAACCACGAAAAGAAATACATCTCCACACAGAGACAACAACTGGGGTACATTCCAGGATACCGTCCTGTAGTCCCAGTTACAACTGTCTAGTGGATCTCCCAGGATACCATCCCGTAGACCATCATATGAATGTCCGAAGGATCTTCCGGGATCCCGTCCTGTAGTACAACTATCAATGTGCGGGGATCTATCGGAAACCCGATTCGTACTCCGAAATGTAAATACCCAGTACTGGGGAAATTTACCGGGTGCATTCCCGAAGTTCCATATAACTGTGTAGGGGGATCTATCAGGAATCTAACCCGCAGTCCCAAAGTAAATGTGCAGGGGGATCTATTGGGAATCTAACCCACAGACCCTAAGTAAATGCGAAAGGGGATCTATCGGGAATCTAAGCCGCAGTCACAAAGTAAATAGAAAAGGGGGAGCTACCGGAATCCCACATCCGTAGTCCTAATGTAAATACACAGCGGCAACAAGAAAATATTCAGTGAAGGGAATCTCATATCAAGGCAACAAATAATTCTAGCCTAGCATGCTGCACAAAGTTCAGGTAAACATATTGAACAATTAAAGCAATTAAATCACTTATACATGCTTTTCGAAGCTAACAACAGGCTTAATAGTGCAAGTAGTAAAAGCAGGAAAAGAAACATGCTAATGAAAACTTTAAGAAAATCGGGTTTCCAAATATTTGCACAAGTACGCGCTCGTCACCTCACGCACACGGCAATTCAGTTACCAAATATACAAATCCTAAGGGGAAGGTCCCTCGCACAAGGTTAGACAAGTCATTTACCTCGAACTGGCTCAAAATCAACCCAACACCACATCTTTGCCACGAGTACTCGACTCCAAATGGCCCAAATCTATTCAATTAAATTGCATAATGTAAATAACACTTCAAGTAACTGATTCTACAATTAAATTCAAAGTTAATACGTGAAATTATGTAAAATGACCAAAACACCCCTCAGGCCCACGTCTCGGAATCGTGTAAAATTCACATTTTCGGAATCCTCATACCTTCACGAGTCTAACCATACCAAAATTATCAAATTCTGATACCATTTGGTCCTTCAAATCATTATTTTACATTTTAGATTTCACAAGTTTTCTTCCCAAATTCCATCCCAAAATTTCTTGTAGATCAAAAGATATGAGATTCCGAAGTAGGACCAGTGAAATTTTCCTCACTGCGGATCGGACTGCATTTTGTGTGGCCGCACAGCCCCCACCGCGGACGCACTGGACTTTGTGCTGACCGCACTGGTGGGTTCCAAGGCCTGCAACTATTTTGGACCTGCAACAGCTATGATTTTCGGCCTAAAACATCCTGGAACTCACCCGAGTCCCCGGGACTTCAAACCAATTATACCAACACATCCCATGACATCGTTCAAACTTGTTCAAAACTTCAGAACGCTCACAACAATATCAAATCACCAATTTAACATGGGATTCAAGCCTAAGAACTCCAAAAACTCTTAACTTATGCTTTCGATCAAAAAGTCTATCAAATCTCGTCCGAATGACCTAAAATTTTGCAAGCACGTCACATTCAACACTATGAAGCTACTCAAATTTTCAGAATTCCATTCCGACACTTAGATCAAAATCTCACAATCGGACCGGAAACTTCAAAAATTCGACTCTTGCCATTTCAAGCCTAAATTAGCTACGGACCTCCAAAACACAATCCGATCACGCCCCAAAGCCCGAAATCACCCAACGGAGCTAACGGAATTGTCGGATTTCCATTCCAAGGCCGTCTTCACACTGTTCCGTCTACGGTTAACTTTCCAACACTTGATCTCTCATTCTAGGACTAAGTGTCCTAAAACTCCCCGAAACTCTAAACCAAACATCCAAACAAATCAAAATAGCAGAAATAAACTCGGGAAAGCAATTGATAGGGGATCGGGGCAGTAATTCTTAAGACAACCGGTCGGGTCGTCACATCCTCCTACACTTAAACATTCGTTCGTCCTCGAACGAGCATAGAGACATACCTGAAGTAGTAATAAAAATGAGGGTAACGACTACGCATATCCTACTCGGTCTCCTAGGTCGCCTCCTCGACCGGTTGGGCCCGCCATTGAACCTTCACCGATGCAATGTTCGTTGACCTTAGTTTTCTGATCTTCCTGACCAATATTGTCACGACTCCTCAACATAAGATAGATCCTTGTCCAATTGGACTGAACTGAAATCCAACACGTGCGACAGATCATCGTGATACCTCCAGAGCATCGAAACATGAAAAACCGGATAAACTCCTGCCAAGCTGGGAGGTAAGGCAAGCTCATAAGCAACCTCCCCAACATGCCTCATCACTAATAGTCACATCCCTAACATTACCGTGACGAACCTTGTCCTTGAGGACAAGCAAATGAGGGTGATCATACTACCGCTCCCTGATACGATCAAATAAGGAAGACCAAGAAACCATGCAAGCTAGAACCCGACTGGGCTCCGAAAGATCCAATCTCACAAACTGGCTGGCTATGGCCTGAACATCCATCGCCATAGGCCTCTCTGATGCTAGTAATTAAGCTAAACTACCCAAACTCTCTGCCTGGCGACTCAAAGCATCGGCCACCATATTAGCCTTTCCCGGGTGATACAAAATACTGATATCATAGTCCTTTAGCAACTCTAACCACCTCCTCTGGCGCAAATTTAGATCCTTTTGCTTGAACAAGTGCTGCAAGCTCCGATGGTCAGTATATAAATAATGGCGCCAAATCTTCAGGGCGTGAACAATGGCAGCTAACTCAAGGTCGTGAACAGGGTAGTTCTTCTCATGTATCTTCAACTATCTGGACGCGTAGGCAATTACCCTACCGTCCTGCATCAACACTGCTCCAAGGACAAACCTCGAGGCATCCCAATAGACCTTATAAGACCCCGAACCTATAGGCAGTATCAAAATTGGGGTTGTGGTCAAAGATGTCTTGAGCTTCTAAAAGCTCACCTCACACTCCTCCGTCCACGGAAACGGAGCACCCTTCTGGGTCAATCTAGTCATAGGGGATACAATCGATGAAAACCCCTCCACAAAGTGATGGTAATAGCCCGCCAAGCCAAGGAAACTGTGAATCTCTGTAGCTGAGGATGGTCTAGGCCAACTCTGCACGGCCTCTATCTTCTTCGGATCCACCTGAATACCCTCACTCGATACCACGTGGCCTAAGAATGCCACTAAATCCAACCAAAAGTCACATTTCGAGAATTTAGCATATAACTTCTTCTTTCTCAAAGTCTGAAGCACATTCCTCACGTGCCGCTCATGATCTTCCTGATTCCGGGAATACACCAGAATATCATTAATAAAGATAATGACGAACGAGTCAAGATGCGGCAGGAACACACTGTGCATCAAATGCATAAAGCCTGCTGGGGAATATGTTAGCTGAAATGACATAACAAGGGACTCGTAATGACCATACCGAGTCCTGAAAGTAGTCTTTAGGATATCTGGCTCCCGAATCTTCAAATGATTGTAACTTGAGCGCAAATCAATCTTAGAAAACACTCGTGCGTCCTGAAGCTGGTCAAACATATCATCAATATGAGGCAAAGGATAACATTTATTCACTGTAACCTTGTTCAACTTTGGATAATCAATACACATACGCATAGAACCATCTTTTTTTCTTCACAAACAAGGTAGGAGCACCCCAAGGTGAAACACTGGGCCGAATAAAACCCTTATCAAGCAATTCCTGTAACTGATCCTTCAACTCCTTCAACTCAAAAGGATCCATACGATACGGAGGAAGAGAAATGGGCTGAGTGCCTGGCAACAAATCAATGCCAAAATCAATATCTCTATAAGGCGGCATGCCTGAAAGATTAGCTGGAAACACATCAGGAAAATCCCGTACTACTGGTACTGAATCAACTGAAGGGGTATCGATACTGAAATCTCTCACATAAGCTAAATACACGTCACACCCCTTCTCAACCATACGTTGAGCCTTAAGGAAAGAAATAACTCTACTGGGAGTGTGATCTAATGTACTGCTACACTCAAGACGCGGTACACCTGGCATAACCAACGTCACGGTTTTGGCGTGACAATCAAGAATAGCATAATGGGGCGACAACCAGTCCATGCCCAAGATAATGTCAAAGTTTACCATGTTGAGCAACAATAAATCGTCTCTGGACTCAAAACCACTAAGATCAACCAAACACGACCGATAAACGCGGTCCACAACAAGAGAATCTCCCACAGGAGTAGAAACATAAACACGGGAACTCAAAGAATCCCGAGATACACCCAAATGCGGAGCAAAATAAGAAGACACATAAGAGTAAGTAGAGCCTGGATCGAATAGAATCGATGTATCGCTGTGACAAACTAATATAATACCTGTGATGATATAATCGGAGGCTACAACCTTAGTACGGGCAGGAAGGGCATAATATCTGGCCTGGCCTTCTCCTCTAGCTGGCTGAGTAGGTGGGGTAACAACTGGTGATGTGATCATAGCCTGAGAACTCTACGGAGCGTGCTGTGGCTGAGAAGTCTGTGAAGGTGCACTCCTCCCAAGTCTAGGGCAATACCTCACCACATGGCATATGTCACCAAACTAAAAGCAGCCTCGCAGCTGACGTGGTAGTGGGAACTGTGAGGTATGAGTACTCCAAGACCCCTGAACACCTGAAACACTATGTAGAATCTGAGATGCAAACTGAGCTGGCTGACCCACAAAACCTCTACCATGTCATACTCTTCCTCCAAAATAAGGACCAATGGGTCTCTCCAGTCTACGAGGTCTCCTCACTTCCCTATACTCTTTCTTCTGACCTTGTCTGTCCTCTCTCTCTTGGACCCACCTGTCTTCTACTCGGCGATAGGTCATCACCGCCCGCTGAACTGGGACCACAGGCTATGTCGCTATGACACTTGGAACTTGACCAATGGGAACTCGCTGCTCTGGAGAGGGGGCGGCGGGAGTCTGGGTCCCTCCCCCGATCTGTGAATTAGTTGGTACAACCTGCATTAACCCTGCCTGAACTAATGTACCAAATATGCTCAGGAACTGTGCTAATGTCTCTTGAAGTGCTAGAGTAGTAGTAGCAGTAGGCGTATCCGATGCGTGGGCTCTGACTGGAACTGCTGGTGACTCTTCAGTGGCAGCTCGCGCGGGTGCTCTGGCTATACCACGTGCGTGTCCTTGGCCTCTACCCTGGCCCCGACCTCCAACGGCTCTCACAGTGGACGCGAGTGTCTGACCATCTCTGTTAGCACGTGTCCTCATCATCTGTGAGAGAATAGAAGATAGAAGTTTAGGATTGTGATGTCAAAAATCTCGCACGACAGGGGAAATCAAATGAATTGGAATTTTTCTAATGGTCACATAGCCTCTCGTAGATAAGTACAGACGTCTCTGTACCGATCAGCAAGACTCTAATAAATCGGCTTGTGATCCATGACTCCTATGAATCTAGAGCTCTGATACCAACTTGTCACGACCCCGGTTAGCCCTCCGTGAACCATCGTGACAGCACCTAGTCTCTACAACTAGGTAAGCCTAATTTGCAGAAGAAAAACCAAAATTTGTGGAAGTAAACAATTTAAAACAGAAATAAAGCAGTAACAATAGTTAAATGTGCTGCTCGACATATACCATGCATATAAATCTCAAGACCAATATCCAAATCCAAGACCCGGAAACCCACGAATCACAAGCTAAGAAAAAGAACTACTACATAGCTCTAACTCCAAAATTTGGCTAATAAGAACAGAAAGTACAGAAGGGCTAAATACTAAAAAGTAGGAATAGAAAGGGACTCCTCAGTCTGCGGACGCGGCAGATGTACCTCGAAGTCTATAAGTAGTCGACTCCCTCAAGGATGGTAGACCTGAGTAGAAGTACCTGGATCTGCACATGAAAAATATATGCAGAAGAGGCATGAGTACACCACAGCGGTACTCAGTAAGTGTCAAGTCTAACCTCGGTTGGGTAGTGACGAGGAAGGTCAAGTCCCTACTGAGGTTAAATACAATATAAGGGTTAACAGTGTGGAATAAAATAGTATAAATAAGTGCAAAAGTAAGAAATAACAAAGAACTAACAGAACAACAACAACTAGAACAAAGACAAAACAAACCACGAAAAGAAATACAGCTCCACACAGAGACAACAATCGGGGCACATTCCAGGATACCGCCCTGTAGTCCCAGTTACAACTGTCCAGTAGATCTCCCGGGATACCGTCCCGCAGTCCATCATATATATGTCCAACGGATCTCCCGGAATCCTGATCCATAGTCCCAAATGTAAATACGCAGTACTGGGGGAATCTACTAGGTGCATTCCCGTAGTTCCATATAACTGTGCAGGGGGATCTATCGGGAATCTAATCCGCAGTCCAAAAGTACCCTCAATCCCAAAGTAAATGCACAGGGGGATCTATCGGGAATCTAAGCCGCAGTCCCAAAGTAAACAGAAAAGGGGGAGCTACCGGAATCCCACATCCGTAGTCCTAATGTAAATACACAGCGGCAACAAGAAAATATTCAGTGAAGGGAATCTCATATTAAGGCAACAGATAATTCTAGCCTAGCATGCTGCACATAGTTCAGGTGAACAGATTGAACAATTAAAGCAATTAAATCACTTAGACATGTTTTTCGAAGCTAACAACAGGCTTAATAGTGCAAGTAGTAAAAGCAGGAAAAGACACATGCTAATGAATACATTAAGAAAATCGGGTTTCCAACAATTTGAACAAGTACGCGCTCGTCACCTCACGACCAAGGCAATTCAGTTACCAAATATACCAATCCTAAGGGGAAGGTCCCTCGCACAAGGTTAAACAAGCCACTTACCTCAAACTGGCTTAAAATCAACCCAAGACCACATCTTTGCCACGAGTACTCGACTTCAAATGGCCCAAATCTATTCAATTCAATTGCATAATATAAATAACACTTCAATCAACTGAATCTACAATTAAATTCAAAGCTAATACGCAAAATTATGTAAAATGACCAAAACACCCCTCGGGCCCACGTCTCGGAATCGGGTAAAATTCACATTTTCAGAATCCTCATCCCTTCACGAGTGTAACCATAACAAAATTATCCAATTCCGATACCATTTGGTCCTTTAAATCATCATTTTATATTTTTGAAAGATTTCACAAGTTTTCTTCCCAAATTCCATCCCAAAATGTCTTGTAGATCAAAAGATATGAGCTTCCGAAGCAGGACCAGTGAAATTTTCCTCACCGCGGACCGCACTGCATTTTGTGCGGCTGCACAGCGCCCACCGCGGACGCACTGGACTTTGTGCTGACCGCACTGGTGGGTTCCAAGGACTTCAACTCTTTTGGACCTGCAACAGCTATGATTTTCAGCCTAAAACATCCCGGAACCTACCCGGAACTAACCCGATTCCCCGGAACTTCAAACCAATTATACCAACACATCCCATGACATCGTTCAAACTTGTTCAAAACTTCGGAACGCTCACAACAATATCAAATCACCAATTTAACATGGGATTCAAGCCTAAGAACTCCAAGAACTCTTAACTTATGCTTTCGATCTAAAAGTCTATCAAATCTTGTCCGAATGACCGGAAATTTTGCAAGCACGTCATATTCAACACTACGGAGCTACTCAAATTTTTGGAATTCCATTCCAACACTTAGATCAAAATCTCACTATCGGACCGGAAACTTCAAAAATTCGAATCTCGCCATTTCAAGCCTAAATTAGCTACGGACTTCCAAAACACAATCCGATCACGCCCCTAAGCCTGAAATCACCCAACGAAGCTAACAGAATGGTCGGATTTCCATTCTGAGGCCATCTTCATACTGTTCCATCTACGGTCAACTTCCCAATACTTAAGCTCTTATTCTGGGACTAAGTGTCCCAAACTCCCCAAAACTCAAAACCGAACATCCCGGCAAGTAAAATTAGCAGAAATAAATTCGGGAAAGCAATTAATAGGGGATCGGGGCGTTAATGCTTAAGACGACTGGTCGGGTTGTCACATCCTCCTACACTTAAACATTCGTTCGTCCTCGAATGAGCATATAGACATACCTGAAGTAGTTAAAAGATGAGGGTAACGGCTGGGCATATCCTTCTTGGTCTCCTAGGTCGCCTCCTCGACCAGCTAGCCCTACCATTGAACCTTCACCAAGGCAATGTACTTTGACCTCAGTTTTCTGACCTGCCTGTCCAATATTGCCACTTGCTCCTCAACATAAGATAGATCCTTGTCCAACTGGACTGAACTGAAATCCAACATGTGCGACGGATCGTCGTGATACCTCCAGAGCATCGAAACATGAAAAACCGGATAAACTCCTGCCAAGCTGGGAGGTAAGGCAAGCTCATAAGCAACCTCCCCAACACGCCTCATCACCAATAGTCACATCCCTAGCATCAGCGTGCTGAACCTTGTCCTTGAGGACAAGCAAATAAGGGTCATCATACTGTCTCTCCCTGATACGATCAAATAAGGAAGACCAAGAAACCACGCAAGCTAGAACCCGACTGGGCTCCGAAAGATACTATCTCACAAACTAGCTGGCTAAGGCTTGAACATCCATCGCCATAGGCCTCTCTGATGCTAGTAAATAAGCCAAACTCCCCAAACTCTCTGCCTGGTGACTCAAAGCATCGACCACCATATTGGCCTTGCCTGGGTGATACAAAATAGTGATATCATAGTCCTTTAGCAACTCTAACCACCTCCTCTGGCACAAATTTAGATCCTTTTGCTTGAACAAGTGCTGCAAGCTCCGATGGTCAGTATAAATCTCACAGGGAAGCCCATATAAATAATGGCGCAATATCTTCAGGGCGTGAACAATGGCAGCTAACGCAAGGTCATGAACAAAGTAGTTATCCTCATGTATCTTCAACTGTCTAGACGCGTAGGTAATCACCCTACTGTCCTGCATCAACACCGCTCTGAGGCCAACCCTCGAGGCATCACAATAGACCTTATAAGACCCCAAACCTGTAGGCAGTATCAAAATTGGAGTTGTGGTCAAAGATGTCTTGAGCTTCTAAAAGCTCGCCTCACACTCCTCCGTCCACAACACGGAGCACCCTTCTGGGTTAATCTGGTCATAGGGGCTGCAATCGATGAACCCCCCCCACAAAGTGACGGTAATAGCCCGCCAAGCGAAGGAAACTGTGGATCTCCGTAGCTGAGGATGGTCTGAGCCAACTCTGCATGGCCTCTATCTTCTTTGGATCCACCTGAATACCCTTACTCGATACCACGTGGCCTAAGAATGCCACTGAATCCAACAAAAAGTCACATTTCAAGAATTTAGCATATAACTTTTTCTCTCTCAAAGTCTGAAGCACAGTCCTCAGTTGCTGCTCATGATCTTCTAGACTCCGGGAATACACCAGAATATCATTAATAAAGACAATGACGAACGAGTCAAGATACGACCGGAACACACTGTGCATCAAATGCATAAAGGCTGCTGGGGAATATGTTAGCCGAAATGACATAACAAGGGACTCGTAATGACCATACCGAGTCCTGAAAGCAGTCTTCGGGATATCTGGCTCCCGAATCTTCAAATGATTGTAACTTGAGCGCAAATCAATCTTAGAAAACACTCGTGCATCTTGAAGCTGGTCAAACATATCATCAATATGAGGCAAAGGATAACATTTATTCACTGTAACCTTGTTCAACTTGGGATAATCAATACACATACGCATAGAACCATATTTTTTTCTTCACAAACAAGACAGGAACACCCCAAGGTGAAACACTGGGCCGAATAAAACCCTTATCAAGCAATTCCTGTAACTGATCCTTCAACTCAGGAGGAGCGATACGATACGGAGGAATAGAAATAGGCTGAGTTCCCGGCAACAAATCAATGCCAAAATCAATATCTCTATTAGGCGGCATGCTTGGAAGATCAGCTAGAAACACATCAGGAAAATCCCGTACTACTAGTACTGAATCAACTGAAGGGGTATCGATACCGACATATCTCACATAAGCTAAATACGCATCATACCCCTTTTCAACAATACGCTAAGCCTTAAGAAAAGAAATAAATCTACTGGGAGTGTGATCTAAAGTACCCCTCTACTCAACATGCGGTACACCTGGCATAGCCAACGTCACGGTTTTGGCGTGACAATCAAGAATAGCATAATGGGGCGACAACCAGTCCAAAAATAGGGAAACTCAAAGAATCCTGAGATACACCCAAATGCGGAGCAAAATAAGAAGACACATAAGAGTAAGTAGAGCTTGGATCGAATAGAACCAATGCATCTCAGTGACAAACCAATATAATACCTGTGATGACAGAATCGGAGGCTACAACATTGGTACGGGTAAGAAGGGCATGATATCTGGCCTGGCCTTCCCCTCTAGCTGGCTGAGTAGATGGGGTAGCAACTGGTGTTGTGATCATAGCCTAAGAACTCCGCGGTGCACGCTGTGGCTGAGAAGCCTGTGGAGGTGCACTCCTCCCAAGTCTAGGGCAATACCTCATAACATGGCGTATGTCACCACACTCAAAGCAGCCTCGAGGCTGACGTGGTAGTGGGAACTGTGCAGTATGGGTACTCCAAGACCCCTGAACACCTGAAACACTATGTAGAATCTGAGATGCAAACTGAGCAGGCTGACCCACAAAACCTCTATCATGTCGTACTCTTCCTCTAAAATATGGACTAGTGGGTCTCCTAAGTCTATGTGGTCAACTCACTCCCCTACACTCTCCCTCCTGACCTCATCTGCCCTCTCTCTCATGGACCCACCTGTCCTCTACTCGGTGAGGAGTCCTCACCGCCTGCTGAACTGGGACCACAGGTTGTGTCGCTATGACACCTGGAACCTGACTAATGGGAACTAGATGCTCTGGAGTGAGGGCGGCGGGAGTCTGGGTCCCTCCCCCGATCTGTGAATTAGTTGATACAACCTGCATTAACCCTGCCTGAAATAATGTACCAAACATGCTTAGGAACTGTGCTAATGTCTCCTGAAGTGCTGGAGTAGTATTAGCAGTAGGCATATCCGATGCCTGGACTCTGATTGGAACTGATGGTGACTTTTCGATGGCAGCTCGCGCGGGTGCTCTAGCTGTATCACGTGCACGTCCTTGGCCTCTACCCTGGCCACAACCTATGACTGCTCTCATAAAGGACGCGGGTGTTTGACCATCTCTGGTAACACGTGTCCTCACCATCTTTGAGAGAATTGAAGAGAGAAGTTTAGGATTGTGATGTCAAAAATCTCGCACGACAGGGGAAATCAAATGAAGTAGAATTTTCCTAACGGTTACATAGCCTCTCGTAGATAAGTACAAATGTCTCCGTACCGATCAGCAAGACTATAATAAACCGGCTTGTGATCCATGACTCCTATGAACCTAGAACTCCGATACCAACTTGTCACTACAGTGGTTAAATGTGCCACTCGGGATACACCATGCATATAAATCTCAAGACCAATATCAAAATACAAGACCCGGAAACCCACAAATCACAAACTAAGAAAAAGAAATACTACATAGCTCTAACTCCAGAATTTGTCTAAAAAGAACAGAAAGTACAGAAATGCTAAATACTAAAAGGCAGGAATAGAAAGGGACTCCTCGATCTGCGGACGCGACAGATGTGACTCGAAGTCGCTAAGTAGTCGCCTCCCTCAAGGATGGTAGACCTGAGTAGAAGTACCTGGATCTGCACATGAAAAACATGCGCAGAAGAGGCATGAGTACACCACAGTGGTACTCAGTAAGTGCCAAGCCTAACCTCGGTTGGGTAGTGACGAGGAAGGTCAGGGCCCTACTGAGGTTAAATACAATATAAGGGTTAACAATATGGAATGAAATAGTATAAATAAGTGCAACAGTAAGAAATAACATAGAACTGACAGAACAACAACAACAAGAATAGAGACAAAACAAACCACTAAAAGAAATACAACTGAACATAGAGACAACAATTGGGGCACATTCCAAGAAACTGTCCTGTAGTCCCAATTATAGTTGTTTAGTGGATCTCCCAGGATACCGTCCCGTAGTCCATCATATATGTGTCCGAAGGATCTCCCGGGATCCCTTCTCGTAGTTCAACTATCAATACGTGGGGATCTACCGGAATCCCGATCCGTAGTCCCAAATGTAAATACCCAGTATTGGGAGAATCTACTGGGTGCATTCCCGTAGTTCCATATAACTGTGCAGGGGGATCAATCGGGAATCTAACTCGCAGTCCCAAAGTAAATGTGCAGGGGGATCTATCGGGAATCTGACCCGCAGTCCCAAAGTAAATGCGCAGGGGGGATCTATCGAGAATCTAATCGGCATTCCCAAAGTAAACAGAAAAGGGAAAGCTACCGGAATCCCACATCTGTAGTCCCAATGTAAATACACAGTGGCAGCCAGAAAATATTCAGTAAAGTGAATCTCATATTAAGGCAATAGATAATTTTAGACTAGCATGCAGCACAAAGTTTAGGTAAACAAATTGAACAATTAAAGCAATTAAATTACTTAGACATGCTTTCTGAAGCTAACAACAGGCGTAATAGTGCAAGTAGTAAAAGCAGGAAAAGAAACATGCTAATGAATACTTTAAGAAAACCGGGTTTCCAACAATTTGCACAAGTACACGCTCGTTACCTCACACACAAGGAAATTTAGTTACCAAATATACCAATCCTAAGGGGAAGGTCCCCCACACAAGGTTAGACAAGTCACTTACCTCGAACCGGCTCAAAATCAACCCAATACCACGTCTTTGCCATGAGTACTCGACTCCAAATGACCCGAATCTATTCAATTCAATTACATACTGTAACTAACACTTCAAGTAACTGATTCTACAATTAAATTCGAAGCTAATACGCAAAATTATGTAAAATGAACAAAATGCCCCTCGGGCCCACGTCTCGGAATCGGGTGAAATTCACATTTTCAGAATCCTCATCCCTTCACGAGTGTAACCATAACAAAATTATCCAATTCCGATACCATTTGGTCCTTTAAATCATCATTTTATATTTTTGAAAGATTTCACAAGTTTTCTTCCCAAATTCCATCCCAAAATGTCTTGTAGATCAAAAGATATGAGCTTCCGAAGTAGGACCAGTGAAATTTTCCTCATTGCGGACTGCACTTCATTTTGTGTGGCCGCACAGCCCCCACCGCGGAGGCATTGGACTTTGTGCGGACCGCACTAGTGGGTTCTGAGGCCTGCAACTCTTTTGGACCTGCAATAGCAATGATTTTCGGCGTAAAACATCCCGGAACTCACCTGAGTCCCGGGACTTCAAACTAATTGTACTAACACATCCCATGACATCGTTCAAACTTATTCAAAACTTTGGAATGCTCACAACAACATTAAATCACCAATTTAACATGGGATTCAAGCCTAAGAACTCCAAGAACGCTTGACTTATACTTTCGATCAAAAAGTCTTATCAAATCTCGTTCGAATGACCTTAAATTTTGAGAGCACGTCACATTCAACACTACGGAGCTACTCAAATTTTTGGAATTCCATTCTGACCCTTAGATCAAAATCTCACTATCGGACCGGAATCTTCAAAAATTCGACTCTCGCCATTTCAAGCCTAAATTAACTACGGACCTCCAAAACACAATCCGATCATGTCTGTAAGCTCGAAATCACCCAACGGAGCTAACAGAACCATCAGATTTCCATTCCGAGGCTATCTTCACACTATTCCAACTACGGTCAACTTCTCAACACTTAAGCTCTCATTCAGGGACTAGGTGTCCCAAAACTCCCCAAAACTCAAAACTAAACATTCTGGTAAATCAAAATAGTAGAAATAAACTTAGGAAAGCAATTAATTGGGGATCATGGCATTAATTCTTAAGACGACCGGCCGGGTCGTCACAGCAAAATTTTACTAAGTTTTCCATTTTTGAAGACGGGAAAGAGGTTAAGGCAGTGGATTTCAGGAGAAATCAAGGGATATCAGTTGGGTAAGTTCCCTAAGCTTCATTATTTGGGTTTATGATCATTTTTCCCTTGTTTAATCAAGGTATTAGTGGAGATTAAGGAATAAAAATTGGGGATTAGGGCATGAGATTAAGAGACTTTAAAATGAGAATTTGAGGGGCCATTTAGACTTCGATTTCAGTGTTCTTGGTATGTATGGACTCTTGGGAGGATAAGGATTCCATTGATGTAATTTTTATCGAGTTTTGAGACGTGGGCCCACGGTCGGGTTTGGCTAATTTCGGTATTTTTTGGTATTATTTGATTGTTTTTGCTTGGGCTTTGTTCCCTTAGCATATTTTGACGTCGTGATTCTGATTTTGGATAGATTAGACGCGAGTGGAGGCCAAATCGAGGGGAAAAGGCATTGCGGAGTAGTATTTTCACCAGTTTGAGGTAAGTAACCATTATAAATATGGAACTGAGGGTACAAAACCCCGGTATTTGACTTGTTTTGATAAATGCAGTACTGCTAGGTAACGAGCGTGTGGGCGTGCACCGGTAGGGATTGTGACTTGGTCCGTCCCGTAGCGACTATTGAGCCACGTATTTGATTCGAAACCTTATGATATTTTGTACATTAGTCATTTATACTGTACTATGGGATGTATGCCATGTTTGGGGCCTTGTGCCGGCCTGTTGAGACCCTTAGGGGCATTTTCACTATTTTTCCTCACTCTACTTGTTGAAAGCATATCCTCAGTCATGTTTTACCTATTTAAATATTTAAAACTGGTTTTATCACTCTACTTCTAAATGTGAGGACTGTTTGGACTGAGTTCCCTAATTTCTACTGTTGTGCCCGAGAAGCTGTGGGGTTAATGGCTGAGAGAGGTTGAGAACCAAATGGTGAGGATATTATATGTATATATTATGGATTGGGCTACACGCCGCGGCGATACATATATGGATCGGGTTGCACGCCACATATATATATATATATATATATATATATATATATATATATATATATATATATATATATATATATATATATATATATATATATATATATATATATGGATCAGGCTGCGCGCTACAGCGATATGATGCTTGGGCTGTAGGAGCCCCTTTCGGAGTCTGTACACCCCCATTGAGCATAGTTGACTATAAACTAAGGATCGGGCTGCACGCCGCAGCGGTTTCTATGATTCTATTATTATGAGATATTAATGAGCCTGAGTGTTGAGAGTGAGTACTGAGTGACTGAGAGGCTGCCCGAGAGGCCATATATTAAGTGACATTTTTCCCGATGGGCCGAGTTATGATATTTTTCACTGATTTCACTCTTCTTTTAAAATAAGCCTCTGTTCTAAGAAATTGCTAAGTATATGATTTCAAGTATTTAAAACTGAAATTGATGATTTTTTGACGAAATTGGTTTTAAATTATGAAATTTGATCTGTTGTCCTGTTGTCTATTCATTCATATGATTTTTAACTGCTCGTCACTACTTTCAGATCTTATTTACTTTAGTTACTTACTGAGTTGGCGTACTCACGTTACTCCCTACACCTTGTGTGTAGATCTAGGTGCCTTAGCAGTAGAGTGAGGGTCCTCAGCTGATCCAGAGTTTGCCGGAGATTGCAAAGTAGTTGAATGGCATCTACAACCCTATTTTCTCCCTCTTATCTTGTTCTTTTTCCGTATTTTCTTGATTTATAATGTATTCGACGATCAATTATGTATTAGAGGCTCAGGCAATCTTAGTTATTATGGCCGCAGCTACTTCTCAGACCAGGAGAGACACCTAAACTCCCGATGCTTGCACACCTAAGTAGGTTGTGCAGGGACTCCAGACCCTTGGGGCACCTCCAACCTAGCCAGTTGCACCAGCTCAAGAGTTTGTGGTACCAGTTATGCCGGATGACGAGCAGCGTCAACTAGAGAGGTTTGGTAGACTCTAGCCTCCGACTTTCAACAATGCAGAGGGTGAGGATGCCTAGGGGTTCTTGGATAAGGCCAGAGAATACTTCGTACAATGGGGATTCTAGAGACCAGTGGTGTAGCATTCACTACCTTTTAGTTTTATGGGGTTGCCTTCACTTGGTGGGAGGCGTATGAGAGGTGTAGGCCTATTGGTGCAGCACCCCTTACCTGGCAGGAGTTCTCTATTCTCTTTCTGGAGAAGTATGTGCCACAGTCTTACCGAGAGGAGCTGCGCAGGCAGTTTGAGTAGTTGCGTCAGTGAGAGATGACTGTGACGCAGTATGAGATGCGGTTCTCCGAGTTAGACCATCATGCGGTTTGGTTGTTTCCCACAGAAAGAGAGAGGATCAGGAGGTTTGTTGATGGCCTCACTTATCAGCTTCGGATTCTCATGACTAGGGAGAGGGTGACAAATGCTACTTTCGAGGAGGTTGTTGACATCGCCCGTGAGATTGAGTCGGTCCGCAGCCAGGAGCGAGAGGAGAGGGAGGCCAAAAGGCCTCGGGGATCTGGTAGCTTCAGTATTGCTCCTTCGAGGGGCCAGTTCCAACAGGGCAAAGGCCGTCCATTCAGGAAGGCTCACTTAGCTCGCCAGGTTATCATAGGGCATCATCGGTTCATGGTTCTCACAGTTCTCATCAGGGCCACTCATCACTAAGTGATCTTCCAGCCCAGAGTTCGTCCCGTGCTCCATTAGTGCAGGGTTCTTCCATGCCAGGTCCTTTTACTGGTCATTCCGGTGCTAGGGGTTCCCTTCAGTCCCCATCTCCAGCACTAGGGAGTTGTATGAGTGTGGAGAGTTTGGGCATATAAGGAGGCAGTGTCCTCATCTCATGATGGTCCGTCTCAGCAGAGGGGTCAGCCCTCGACTTCTGCTCCAGTTAATTCACCACCCACCCAGCCAACTAGGGGTAAAGGCCAGGCAGCTAGGGGTCGCCCTAGAGGGGGAGGTCGATCAGGTGGTTGTCAGGCTCATTTCTATGCCCTCCCAGGTAGACCATTCTGCTTTAGATGCCGTGATTTCAGGTATTGTTTTAGTCTGCCACAGAGATGCCTCTGTATTATTTTATCCCGTTTCCACCTTTTCTTATGTGTCATCATACTTTACCCGTTATCTGGATATGCCCCGTGAGTCTCTTGTTTCACCCATTCATGTATCTACTCTGGTAGGCGATACTGTTGTTGTAGACCATGTATACCGATCGTGTGTGGTGACTATTGGGGGTCTGGAGACCTGAGTGAATCTTTTATTATTGTGTATGGTAGATTTTGATATCATTTTGGGCATGGATTGGCTATATCCGTATCGTGCTATTCTAGACTATCATGCAAAGACAATCACATTGGCTATACCAGATGTGCTACAGATTGAGTGGCGAGGTTTCATTGATTATGTTCCCAGTAGAGTGATCTCATTCTTGAAGGCTCAGCATATGGTTAGGAAGGCATGTCTTTCGTATCTAGCCTTTGTGAGGGATGTCGGAGCCGAAACTCTCAGTATTGATTCTGTTCCTGTTGTGAGGGATTTTCCCGATGTGTTTCCTACAGACCTACTGGGCATGCCACCGGACATGGATATTGATTTTGGTATTTACCTGGTTCCGGGCACTCAACCCATTTCTATTCCACCATATCATATGGAACCAATGGAGTTGAAAGAGTTAAAGGAGCAGCTTTAGGAACTCCTCAATACGGGGTTCATTCGACCTAGTGTGTCACCCTGGGGTGCGCCGGTTCTATTTGTGAAGAAGAAGGATGGCACTATGAGGATGTGCATCGATTATAGGCAATTGAACAAGGTAACAATTAAGAACAAGTATCTCTTGCCTCGCATTGATGATTTGTTTGACCAGCTTTTGGGAGTGAGAGTGTTCTCCAAGATTGATATTTGTTCGGGTTATCACCAGTTGAAGATCATGGACTCGGATATTCTTAAGACAGCTTTCAGGACTCGATATGGTCATTACGAGTTCTTGGTGATGTCTTTTGAGTTGACCAATGCCCCAGCAACGTTCATGCATTTGATGAACAATGTGTTCTGGCCTTATCTTGATTCGTTTGTCATAGTCTTCATTAACAATATTCTGGGGTATTCGCGTAGTTAGGAGGAGCACGAGGAGAATTTGAGAGTCGTGTTGCAGAGATTGAGGGAGGAGAAGCTTTATGCAAAATTCTCCAAGTGTGAGTTTTGGCTCAGTTCGGTGGCTTTCTTGGGGCATGTGGTGTCCAGCAAGGGTATTCAGGTTGATCCGAAGAAGATAAAGGTGGTTTAGAGTTGGCCCACATCGTCCTCAACTACAGAGATTCACAACTTTCTTGGTTTGGCAGGCTATTATCACCGGTTTGTTCAGGGATTCTCATCTATCACATCAACCTTGACCAAGTTGACTCATAATGGTGCTTTATTTGTATGGTCGGACGAGTGTGAGGAGAGCTTTCAAAAGCTCAAGACAGTTTTGACCACAGCTCTAGTGTTAGTTTTTCCATCAGCTTCAGGTTCATATACCGTGTTTTGTGATGCTTCGAGTGTGGGTATTGGTTCTGTTTTTATGCAGGAGGGTAGAGTTATTGCTTATGCTTCTCGTCAGTTGAAGCCCCATAAGAAGAACTACCCCGTTCATGATTTTGAGTTGGCTTCCATAGTTAACGCGTTGAAGATTTGGAGGCATTACTTGTATGGTGTGTCTTGTGAGGTGTTTACTGATCATTGTAGCCTCCAGTACTTTTTCAAATAGAAGGATCCCAATTTGAGGCAGCGGAGGTGGTTGGAGTTTCTGAAAGATTATGATATCACTATATTGTATCATCTGGGGAAGGCCAATGTGGTGGCCGATGCTTTGAGTAGAAAGGCAGTGAGTATGGGGAGTTTTGCATATATTCCAGTTGGGGAGAGACCTCTTGTAGTTGATGTTCAGGCCTTGGCCAATCAGTTCATGAGGTTAGATGTTTCGGAACCTAGTCTGGTATTGGCTTGCATGGTTTCTCAGTCTTCCTTATATGATCGCATCAGAGAGCATCGGTATGATGATCCGCATTTGCTTGTCCTTAAGGACAGAGTTCAGCATGATGATGCTAGATATGTGACCATTAGTGATGGTGGGGTGTTGAGGATGCAGGGCCGGATTTGTCTGCCCAATGTAGATGGGCTTTGGGAGTTGACTTTGGAAGAGGCCCATAGATTGCGATATTCCATTCATCCGGGTGCTGCGAAGATGTATCAGGATTTTAGGCAGCATTATTGGTGGAGAAGAATGAAGAAAGACATTGTGGGATTTGTAGCTCGGTGTCTCAATTTTCAGCAGGTGAAATATGAGCATCATAGATCGGGTGGCTTGCTTCAGCAGATGGATATTCCTGAGTGAGAGTGGGAGAGGGTCACTATGGACTTTGTAGTTAGACTTCCACGGACTTTGAGGAAGTTCGATGCTATTTGGGTGATTGTGAATCGGCTGACAAAGTCCGCGCACTTCATTCCTGTGTGTACTACCTATTCTTCAGAGCGGTTGGCAGAGATCTATATCAAAGAGATTGTTCGTCTACACGGTGTCCTAGTTTCCATTATTTAAGATAGGGGCACTCAGTTTACTTCGCAGTTTTGGAGGTCTGTGCAGCTACAGTTGGGTAATTAGGTTGAGTTGAGCATAGCTTTTTACCCTCAGACGGACGGGCAGTCCGAGCGCACTATTCAGATATTGGAGGACATGTTGCGTGCTTGTGTCATTGATTTTAGAGGGTAATGGGATCAGTTTCTACCACTTGCAGAGTTTGCTTATAACAACAGCTACCAATTGAGTATTCAGATGGCTCCGTATGAGGCTTTGTATGGGAGGCGGTGTAGATCTCCAGTTGGTTGGTTCGAGCCCGGTGAGGCTAGGCTATTGGGGACAGACCTAGTGCAGGATGCTTTAGAAAAGGTGAAGGTGATTCAAGAGTGGCTTCGTACAGCGCAGTCGAGGCAAAAGAGCTATGCTGATAGGAAGGTTCGGGATATGTCCTACATGGTTGGCGAGAAGGTTCTGTTGAAGGTTTCACCCATGAAGGGTTTTATGAAATTTGGGAAGAAAGGTAAATTGAGTTCGCTGTTCATTGGGCCTTTTGAGGTGCTTCGGAGGATTGGGGAGGTGGCTTTTGAGCTTGCTTTGCCACCCAGCTTGTCGAGTGTGCATTCATATTTCATATTTCTATGCTCCGGAAGTATATTGGGGATCCGTATTATGTTCTGGATTTCAGCACGGTTTAATTGGATGATGATTTGACTTATGATGTGGAGCCAGTAGCTATTTTGGGTCGTCAACTTCAAAAGTTGAGGTCAAAGGTTATAGCTTCAGTGAAAGTGCAGTGGAGAGGTTGGCCCATGGAGGAGGCTACCTGGGAGACCGAGTGGGAGATGCAGAGCAGATATCCTCACATGTTTGAGGCTTCAGGTATGTTTTCTTGACTCGTTCGATGACGAACATCTGTTTAAGTTGGGGAGGATGTGATGACCCGGCCAGTCGTCTCATGAGTTACCGCTCCGTTTTCCTCATTCTGCTTCTTATTACTTTGTCTAATGGTTCTATATGTTATCGGGTTTATTGGTTTGAGTTTGGAAAGGATTTGGTAAGGTTTGAGACACATAGTCTCTTTTTAGGAAGCTTAAGTTGGAAAAGTCAACCGGATGTTGACTTATGTGTTGAGGGCTCATATGTGAGTTTCGATGGTTCGGTTAGCTCCGGGAGGTGATTTGTGAATTAGGAGTGTGATCAGAATGAGTTTTAGAGGTCCGGAGTAGATTTAGGCTTGAATTGGTGAAATTGGATTTTTGGCGATTTCCGGTTGGTATGTGAGATTTTGATATAGGGGTCGGAATGGAATCCCGAGAGTTGCAGTAGTTCTGTTGTGTCATTTGGGATGTGTGTGCAAAATTTTAGGTCATTCAGACGTGGTTTGGTTGGGTTTTTGATCAAAAGCGGAATTTAGAAGATTTTTGAAACATAGGCTTGAATCTGATGTGTTTTGGTTGATTCGATGTTTTTTAAGGTGTTTTGAAGATTGGTACAAGTTTGAATGAGGTTTTGGAATATGTTGGTGTTTTTGGTTGAGGTCTTGGGGGCCTCAGGGTGATCTCGGATGGTCGTCGGAGAGTTTGGAAAATTTGAGAAGTAGCAGATTTTTGTGTTATGGTATTTCCGCACATGTGGATTGGGGGACCGCAGGTGCGATGCCATAGATGCGAGAAGGGAGATCGCAGAAAGAGAAAATGCCTGGGAAGGCAGGAACTGCAGATGCGGTTGTGGTTCCGCACCTGCGAAGGCGCAGGTGCGGAATTTCCATCGCAGATGCAATTTTGGCTGAGTTAAGTGAAAGCCGCAGAAGTGGCTTATTGACCACAAATGCGGTACTGCAGAAGCCGAATCTGAGCCGCAGGTGCAGAATCCCTGGGACAGAAGGTATATATTGTTTTCTTCGCAAAATTTTGCTAAGTTTTCCATTTTTGAAGACGGGAAAGAGGCTAAGGCAGTGGATTTCAAGAGAAATTAAGGGATATCAGTTTATTTTTTTAGTCAATCTGCTACGCAAGCGCCTAGGGCTAGTTTTATTTATAACAAAGTAAAAGACAAAATACAATGTCATGATATCCTACGAAATGAAAGGAATAAAATTTGAATTTAACAAATAGCCTATTATCAAAATTGAGTGTTGCACTCAACATTGATATCACATTAATGCTATTAAACTTTGTAAAATACAAGTCTGCATCCAAGATAACATTCCATTTTTGTTCGACAGCATTTTTGTCTTCCAGGATTTCATATGTAATAAATGTGCATGTGAAAGGCTTTTACAACACACAATGCAACGTGCCTTCAATTAAAAATTGCCGGTTGTTTGTAGCAATTCCAGCTTTTGTCGACACCTATTTTCTCTTTTGTTTTCAACACGCATGTTGTAATTTGTTTCCACTCATTTGACCAGATCTTATCGAGTTCTCTTCATCCTCCATCATTAAACAAATATAAACCTGAGCTCCTCTAAAATCCCTAGCATGCTGGTGCTAATTCCAAGCGATTTGGCCCATGCTCCCCTTTTCAGTAGACTCACATGCTCTCCATAACACTCGAGTTACTTTCAGTAGTAACTCTTGGCGTGCAATTCCATTTGAAAACTGCCGAGCATCCCTGTTCGAATTTACAATGTCTTCCAAAAAACTCATGCCCCAGCTGATTTGGATAAAACTGTCAGCATCCGTTCGTGTATCAATATTCCTCAATAGTCTCTCCCGCATGTTGATCGCATAACATTGGACAACAGAAAAAGCATGCATCAAGATCCTCCAGATGCGTGCATCTGCTGCCGTGCGTGATCTGTAGAAAACATGCAATGTCGGTCCAGAGACTCTTCTGTCCCCATTGCTGCGATCCTTTTGATTCCTCGCAGTCTTGATTGAGCTGACCAGACCAATTATATAATCCATAGAGACAGCTTTGTGCTGTAGAATCCAGAAGCACGTGAGCTCTACATACAGCTGAAACATAAGAATTATATCCCATAGTACCATCATCCGAAAGTATTGCATGCTTTTATGTATCCCAGATAACTTTCCATGTGTATTACACCTTTCCATTTGATTCCTTTGCTCGACAACATGTGTTGTCTGTCATGCCTTCCACAGTAAACCATGTGTGCACATGAAAAGTTTTGTATGAATCAGTAAATGCCACAATGCACAGTTAGTTTTATTAAAAAATACTCGTTCCTTTGCATTATCGAAAAAGTGAGCTTCCAGTTCTTGTCTGAAAGCATATGTATCTTGTGTTTCCAACTCGCATGATGAATTGATTTCTTTCAGTCCTTTGCTCAGATCCGTTGCATGCTGGTGCACACTCCAAACCATTTGGCTTCTGATAATATGCATAACTTCACGTGCTCAGCTTATTTCCCATGCTATTGCATTACTTCCCTTTGATGTGAGTTGTTTCCATGTATAAAACATTGTAAAAGTGCGAAAGCCCATCTTTAATGTCCTCCTAGTGGATTGATGCAATCCATTAATACTACCACTTGAGATTCTACTATAAGATTAGGCTTTAGCTTTGATGAAATATCTGCAAAAAAGTGAATAAAGTTAGCCAAAAAATTGCTATCCAAACTCTCCTCCAGAATGATTCGAGTGTGATAACAAAATGAATCCTCTTTTCCTCCTAATTCATTGCAACTTTCACTCTTATGTAAGGACATTGCATCTTATCTTCGTTAATAATCCTCCTTCCTTTTGAGTCCAGATCCCAGAAACCATGGCATTCAGTATTTCCTTCATCGAGAGCGTAATTGGCAAGATGGTCTGCTAATGTATTCCCTTCTCTGAAAATATGTATGACCTTGATGGTACTTTGTTCCTTCAATCTTAAAATCTCCTCTACATGTTCAGTAATATACCATGGAGGCTTACATGATTCCTCTATAATGTTCTTTAATAGCATAGAATCTGTCTGCAGCTATATCCGGCAATAATTAAGATTTTTGCACATCTTCAATGCCTCCACAATAGCTACCGCTTCTGATTCATTGTTGGTTCCTTCAGAAATCTCCCTTCCTTCTGCATATATCAAATCACCTGCCTCATCCCTTATGCAGAAACCAATTGAACTCCTCCCTGGGTTCCCTCTACATGCTCCATCCGTATTCACTTTGATCCATCCTCTTGAAGGAAATTCCCATAACACTTTATCATATTTCAGTCGAGGTGTGTATTGCTCCATCATTGTCAGTAAGTCCAGCCACTTGTGAGGCACATGTAGTCCTGGCTTTTTCAGTTGGACCAGCGATTGCAAAGTAGATGACACCTGGTAAATAAATCTGCTCACTGACACTGCTTCTCCATATTTCAAACTGTTTCTTCTCTTCCAAAGTTCCCATACAATGCATGCAGGTAAAGCTTGTAACACTGGCTTCAATCTAGGTACTACTGGTGCTGTCCAACACTTTGTAATTGCTTGATGTAATGACAACCCATCTAATGCAATTTCTGCTCTCCTCAGGAAGTAACTCCAAACACTTCTAGCTGCATTTGATGTGAAGAACAAATGTACTAATGACTCCTCCTTAGGATCAACACAGTACCAACATTTAGATGGCATGGAGTATCCTATTTTACGCAAGAAATCATCAAGTGATAGTTTGGCTTTCCACACCTTCAATAGGAAGAAGGATATCTTGAAAGGTAAACCTTTTACCCATATCATCTTGTAAGCTAATTTTGGGTTGGCTCTTCTTCGCAGGTAATCCCATGCAGATTTTACTGTAAAATGTCCCCTTGTTTCAAGCATCCAGAAAGGAGTATCTAACTGTGAACTTTCAGTTGGTAGTCTAATATTCTGCATAATGAGATTTGCCAAATCTTCAGGTAGGCTCTCAAACATTTTATCCACATTCCACATACCATTTTCAACCAGATCGTTGACATTATGAATATCCTGATCGATACCAAACTCTGCAGGCACCTGAAAATATAAGGCTCCCATCTCAGTCCAATTATCGAACCAGAAATGAGCTGATCCCATTCTTAGTTTCCAGTAGATTTGATGCTCAATCAAATCCCTACATTCTAGCATTTTTCTCCACATGCGGGATCCACGTTTCCAAGGTACAATTACTGCATTTAGTTTCTTGCAGTACTTTTGACTAATAAATGCACTCCACAAAGTGGGCTTAGTCCTGAAATTCCACCACAATTTGCAGAACAGTGCCTTCAATACGTCATGCAGGGACCTGAAGCCTATGCCTCCCTCGTCAAAAGGCATACAAAGGTTAGTCCAAGACACCCAATGTCTAGTGCTGCCTCCGACATTGCTGCTCCAGAACAACTTGGCAAAAATGCTATGTAATTTGTTGATCACATAATTTGGAGGATTGACTGATGACAACATATGAATTAGGATACTCTGCAGGACATTTGCGATTAAAACAGCTCTGCCTCCTACAGACAGGAGTTTGCCTTTCCATGACTGAAGTTTGTCCGTAACCTTGGTGATTAATCCCTGGTAATAGTCTCCCCTTCTTCTTGCATAAAAAATAGGACAGCCAAGATAGGTCATAGGGAAACATTGTCTTCGTATACCTGTAATCCTTTCCACCTTGTTAATCACCTCATTATCCGTTAAATGATGCAGGTATGTGGCTGATTTGGTTTTGTTCACCAGTTGACCCTCCATGACAAGTCTCAACGAAGTTTCATCAGATGAGCAGAAAATGATTGTATCATCGGCGTATGATAGAAGATTTATTTTTGGGCTCCATTTTGGCATTCCAAATCCACCGAAATACAGGTTAGTGTGTAGTGAATTCAATCCCCGAGAAAGTGCTTCTGCTGCTAGAATAAATAGAGTTGGTGACAAAGGGTCACCCTGTTTAACTCCCCTCGATGATTTGAAGAAACCATTAGGCTGACCATTTATAAGCACAGAGTACCAATTGTTGCCAATCAAATCAAAGATCAAGCCAATAAAAGCTTCAAGAAATCCCATTTTCTTTAGTATTTTGGTCAGGAATAGCCATGATAGCCTGTCGTAAGCTTTTTTCATATCAAGCTTAATCACAACGTTTGGACCTGCTTTTGTTCTCAACCTGATATCCGTAATGATTTCTTGAGTTAACAGTACGTTCTTAACTATGCTCCTGCCCTTCACAAAACCTGCCTGTTCCTCTGAGATTATGTTTGGTAATAATTCAACCAACCTCTCATGAATAACCCTAGAGAAAATCTTGTTAACAAAGTTACTAAGACTGATTGGTCTCATGTCTGCAAAGGTCATAACTTCTTTTTTCTTTGGTAATAAAACCAGGTTTGTATGCGTAACACTCTTTGGCAGCGGTTGACCGCAAAAGAAAGCCTTGACCATTTGGACAACATCTTCTTCAATAATTTCCCAGCATGTTTGGTAAAAGGCTCCAATGAAACCATCCGATCCACCAGCTGAGTCCCCATTCAACCCCATAATCACTTCTTCATTGGAAGGCAAGGCCATCAATCTTTCATGATGATCACTATCTACCATTGAAGGTACATGATTTAGAATATCGAAATCATTTGGGACTGCACTCTCAGTAAATTGATCCTTGTAGAACTTTATTGCTTCTTCTGCTATTAAGTGATCTTCTTCAATCCAGTTACCAATGCTATTCTGGATCCTTGATAATTTCAGTCTCTTCCTTCTCCCATTAACTTGAGCATGGAAGAATTTAGTGTTTCTATCGCCATCTTTGAACCATAATATTCCAGCTTTTTGTATCCAGAATTCTTCTTCTTCTAATGCAAGATATTTAATCATTTCAGCTTGGACCTGTTGTAATCTTTGTCTATTCATCTGTGTAGGATTGACTTCAAATTGTCTTTCATGAACCAATACCACCTCCTCAAGGCTTGCAATCTTCTGGAATATATACCCATATGTAGCTCTGCTCCAGGTAGATAGTGCTTGTTTAAGCTTCTTTAACTTGTAGTTAAAAATGCAGAAAGGGTTAGCACTAAAATCAGCATTCCAATTCTCCTTTACTAAATCTTTGAAGGTTTCATGCTTTGTCCAGAAGTTAAGAAATCTAAAAACATTTTGGGTTTATGATCATTTTTTCCTTGTTTAATCAAGGTATTAGTGGAAACTAAGGAAGAAAAATTGGGGATTAGGGCTTGAGATTAAGAGACTTTAAAATGAGAATTTGAGGGGTCATTTGGACTCTGATTTCAGTGTTCTTGGTATGTATGGACTCGTGGGAGGATAAGGATTCTGTTGATGTGATTTTTATTGAGTTTCGAGACGTGGGCCCGGGGTTGGGTTTGGCCAATTTTGGAATTTTTGGTATTATTTGATTGTTTTCGTTTGGGCTTCGTTCCCTTAGCATATTTTGACGCCGTGAGTCTGATTTTGGATAGATTCGAGGCTAGTGGAGGCCGACTCGAGGGGCAAAGGCATTGCGGAGTAGTATTTTCACCGGTTTGAGGTAAGTAACCATTGTAAATCTGGAACTGAGTGTACAAAACCCCGGTATTTGACTTGTTTTGATAAATGCGGTGACACACATGCTAGGTGACGAATGTATGGGCGTGTACCGGTAGGTATTGTGACTTGGTCCGTCCCGTAGTGACTATTGAGCCACGTATTTGATTTGAAACCTTATGATTTTTCGTACTTTAGTCATTTATATTGTACTATTGGTTGTATGCCATGTTTGGGGCCTTGTGCCAACCTGTTGAGATCCTTAGGGGCTTTTTCGCTATTTTTCCTCACTCTACTTGTTGAAAGCATATCTTCAGTCATGTTTTACCTGTTTAAGTGTTTAAAACTGGTTTTATCACTCTACTTCTAAATGTGAGGACTGTTGGGACTGAGTTCCCTAATTTCGACTATTGTGCCTGAGAGGCTGTAAGGTTAATGACTGAGAGAGGTTGAGAACCGAATGGTGAGGACATTTATATATGTATGAGTTATGGATTGGGCTGCACGCCACAACAATATATATATATTGGATCGGCCTGTGCGCCGCCGCGATATGACGCTTGGGCTGTAGGAGCCCCTCCGTTTGGGCTGTAGGAGCCCCTCCGGAGTCTGTACACCCTAGTGAGCATAGTCGACTATAAACTAAGGATCGGGCTGCACGCCGCAGCGGTTTCTATGATTCTATTATTATGAGATATTAATGAGCCTGGGTACTAAGAGTAAGTATTGAGTGACTGAGAGGCTGCCCCAGAGGCCATATATTGAGTGACACTTTGCCCGAGGGGCCTAGTTATGATATTTTTCACTGATTTCACTCTTCTTTTAAAATAAGCCTCTGTTGTAAGAAATTGCTAAGTATATGATTTCAAGTATTTAAAATTGAAATTGATGATTTTTTTTGATGAAATTGGTTTTAATTTGTGGAATTTGATCTTTTGTCCTATTGCCTATTCATTTATATGATTTTTAACTGCTGGTCACTGCTTTTATATCTTATTTACTTTAGTTATTTACTGAGTTGGTATACTCACGTTACTCCCTGCACATTGTGTGCAGATCCAGGTGCCCGAGCGGCAGAGTGAGGGTCCTCAGCTGATCCAGAGTTTGCCAGAGATTGCAAGGTAGCCGCATGGTGTCTGCAGCCGTGTTTTCTCCCTCCTATCTTGTTCTTTTTCAACATTTTCTAGATTTATGATGTATTAAACGGTCAGTTATGTATTATAGGCTCTAGACTCGTAACACCAGATATTTGGGGCTGTGTAGTTTTATGTTTTATTGACTTCCGCATATATTTTGTTGATTTAAACACTTATTATGGAAATTTGGTATTTAAACCCGTGTTAGAAAATGTGTTATTAATAGAAAATGGGTTGTGATAAATGGTTGGGTTGGCTTGCGTAGTAATGTGATAGGTGCCATCACGATCGGTATTTGGGGTCGTGACACACAAATAGGTAAATAACCTTCCAATAGTAACCAGTAACCTAATCATAACACATACAATCCACCATCAACCTCTTAACATACCTTCACTATCTGCAACTAAGGAACACTATGCCTTTAAGAACCCTACTAGTCTTCAAATACCTAGAATACAAGAATCTCCATGTCCGATCTCAACTTGACTACTTAATTGACTGACACATCCCTCATACACAATAATCTCAAGAGATATAATTCCATAGTTCTTTCGTGCCACATAGCAAAATCTAAACACCAGCAATCGATTATTTAGGCGATTACTGTAATACCTGTCAAGCACCCGCAAGTGAAAACATAATATGCCTTCTGAAATATGCACCCTTATCATAACCACCACCTCGGACATGCAAACCTTAATCCCACACGTCATGCTGCATCCATCATGCCATCATATGAAAACACGAAAACCTCATGAATAACTATGAATCTCAAGTAGTATAGACACCTCATCAACTAGAAACTTCCCACTTGAACCCCATCTAAGAGAAGATCATAACACACAATATACCCCTCATACTATTAGAAGACATCTGTCTCAAGCCATGGTCGACACCATCAAGAACTCTTCGAAACCCGTTTGCACACAACCAAGCCATTAGAACTGAATCGCTCCAACCCAACCAAATCTCATAGACTGCCAAGCCCAAGAGTATTGCCATAACACACTTACAAAATTTCGCCACACCAAATGAACCAATCACTTCTATTATTATGTTAACCCGAACCATTACCGAGCTGACCTATTTATTCGAGTCTCTCTCGACTTGCCTTCAAATTAACACTTCTCCTTAATAGTACAATAAAATCCTCTATACCAAGCTTAGCACGAAGATCCTAACATAAAACCACATCATCCTATGTCTTATAATTCACTATATTCTCTCTTAAGTACCCAATAGTACCGCGACCGAGATGCCCACTCTAGAGAGACCCTCTATGAATTTGAAGTTGTTTCCTTAACCTCTCTGATACTGAAATGTAGAATAACTAATGATACAAAAATACTGCAAGTTTTGACACCATCCAATGCATATCTCAAATCTTAGCAATACACAAATTCGGGAAAATCCTCAAATACCACATACGAATCTTGAACTCACTAGAACCTTTTCGAGAGTCATCCACTCTTCTCAAATCTCCAGTCCACCACAAAAACAAGACGAACAACTTGTTCTCCATTAACACACAAAAATTTAAGAAGTAACCCCTCTTCTTAGCAACCGAGTGAATACCTTCTCCTAGCATAGTACATCAACCATGAATAAAAACTCCTAATCATTCCTAGATTTCCCTATAGCCATAAAGTATAGTACATCATGTATCTAGAAATTTTCTCATTCGAGTCATCCTCAATACCAACCTCTTAAAGTCACCACCGATCCACAATTATGCCTTAGATTGTAATTAATGTCACACCCCAACCTTGGGAGGTGTGACCGGACACGACGCCTGAAGGCATGTGCGGACCGACTTCCATACTCACATCTTTTTTCATGAATTTGGATGGATTAGGCCCCCAAATGCAATATCTAGAATTTGATAAAAGCTTCATAAACGACTTGTGAAAGAATCATTAATATTACACACAACTTAATAATTTCTTCCAACAAAGGCATAACTAACCCTTACATACATCCGAACAATGTCCTGCAATCCTTCAAGAGTGCCAAAATTTAGTAAATGACTCAGTCAGGAAAGAGCCCCATCGTACAAAAATAACTGAAACATACACTTCAGTACCTATTGACTTTGGAAAACTACCTCGAAGGAGTGGAGTGCGAAAAAAAATAGCTGGAACAAATACCCTATTGGGGAGGGATGTCACTGGGCCTATCTGTACCTATGGACAGTGCCCAAAGAAAAAGGCGTACTATGTATGTAATTTATGAAAAGGTGTACTGAGTATGTAAGATATATAAATTATGTAAACCAAATGCATATCATAAAAGGTAGAAATACAAACCTGAATATGGTAGAAAAGCCACCGGGGGCGTTCACTGCTATAACCATGAATCATGAATGTATGCAAGCTTTTTTTAAACCAAGCCACTCTTTGGGGCCAAACATTCGGCCACTCTTTGGGGCATATCATCACATTTCACTCCATACCCGGCCTCCTAGAGGACTCGGCCTCAGGAGTTCTCGACTATAACTGGTCTCAGCAAAACTCGGCACAACCGGCCTCGATAGGACTCAGTAACCTCACATCAGACATCACTCCATACCCGGCCTCAAAGTGGACTCAGTCATACCTGACTTCAAAAGATCTCGATAGTACCCAGCCTCAACAGGACTCAACGTAGTCGGCCTCTAGAGGACTCGATAACCTCACTTTGCACATTATTGCACTTGGCCACTATTGATACCTAATTTTTCCTCATATTTTTAATATACATATATGCTTTCAAAATAGTGCATATGCATCATCACTTTATTTATAAACACATGCAAGCATTTTTTATAATTTTTTATAATTTTAAAATGTTTTTAAATCAATTTATTCCTACATTTTATTATATAAATACTCATTAATTGCATCTCAAATTATTTTTAAGATGATTTTATCATCTAATTTTGTCATCTCAAATTAATTGCATCTAATTTACACCGAGATTAGGTTTTAAATATTTTTAACATATGTATCATAAATACATTTGAATTTTAAAAGCTAAAATTGCACATTTTGCAATAATAGGCCATATATACTTATAATTACTTTATTTATGCAAAAAATAACTTTTTATATATTTTTAAAGTGTTGAATAGTTGTTATTAACCATTTTAATGGAAAAATGATATTTTTGTTATTTATTTATTATTTTTTATGAACTATTTGTTTAATAAATTAGGTATTTAAAATTTGGCCCCAATTGTTAATTGAATTTTCGGACCTAAGCTACCCAAACCAATCCAATTACCCTAGCCCAATCACTTAGCCTAGTTTGCCTAACCCAATACCCGTTTTACCCGACCCAAACCCCCCTTAGAGATCAACGGCCCCCATTCAATACTCCCCTTTTAATTTAACTCCCCCCACCCAAAACCCTAATCATTCCTACCAAACGCGGCCCTTAAACTCCCTCCTCTCCTCCCCTCTGAAACCCTAGGCGTCGTCACCTTAATACCTCCCTAATCCTTCTTCGATTCTAGCCGGATATGGAATTCCTTGAAGATTTTATCACGCCCCAACCTCGGGAGGCACGACCGATGCTCAATCGAGTGATCCCAACTGAGCAAGCCTTATCAAATACTACGTTCCCAACTCAATATGAATAAGGGAACCATGCTTCCGTTTATGTAAACAAGGGAAGATAGTACATCCCACATTACTAGTTCATTTTAAATTACCACATTAAACCGTAAATGAGTTCCGAGACTCCATACATTTATACTTTAGAGAAATGGTAGTTAGAATTACAAAATAGTTAGTACACCCATCCAACACCCGCACATGATCCACATATATGTCTATGGAGCCTCTAAAGATACAAAAGATAAATGTGACAATGCCGGCAACCAGGTCCCCGGCTATACCTCAAAAGTGAAGGTCCACAATAAAAAGATATGCAAAATAGCCCCTTGAAAGAGGAAGGGGCTCACCAAGTTCTTAGGAAGAAGGATGCTCCGCTACACACGATCAGCACTATCCGCAATTGAGCCACCTACATTCATTTAAAAATGTAGCGCCCCCGGCAAAAGGAACGTTAGTACTACGGAATAGTACTAGTATGTATAACTAAACTTCATCTAATTAGAAAAAACTATACAAGAATAGGAATTCACAAGTACACAACTATGACTCAAACTTCTAACGATCGCCACATTATAATCAAAAGAATTGTACAACTTCCACATTGTTTTTCCATAGCTTTTAGTTTGGGGCATTCCATACTATTCATAATTTGTTTTCAATACCACCGCTATCTTGAGCAGAGTCCGATCTCGACCCGATCGGCTAGGTTGCCTCATTCGATACATACACTCCAATCACAATCTTATTTTCCCTTTTTCCGGAATTTATTCACAATACCACCGCTATCTTGAGCGGAGTCCGATCTCGGCCCGATCGGCTAGACCGCCTTACCAAGGCATTCTTCCCTTCTCAATAATCATTTCATTTTACATATATCATTTCATAGGCACGTGGGGCCACAACTTATCACGTCATTCTTGGCACTAGGCCGCATTTTACATTATTCCCAATTCCAATATTAGCCTTGCCATTTAGGACAGAAGGTGCACACAAGAGCAACTTAAATTGTAAGCATGGATATGACTTCACATAGATAGCACTATATATTCAACCACAATCTCGATTTAGGGTCTAAACATTTCAATACATAATTCATACCTTTGCCCTTTTCAAGTTGCCAAGATAGCACGTTGATCATGTTGAGCCACATTTTTCACACATAAGGCTACAACACCAATTCATGTAAAATAACAAGCAATGAAACAATTCAACTTTAATCTTACCATGTTCATACAGTCACCGATGAAGCTCAATTTCTAAAAGACGGGGTTTAGCCATACATACCTCAATATAGCTTTCCTTAATCCTTACAAAGTTCCGGAACTCTTAGCACTTCGATCTCTTGGGATGAAGTTTTAGATCCCTCACTTGATTATCTACAATGATTTAACAAAGATTCATGGAGTAATTTTGATGAGAAGCATTTTCCCTCTCTTAGACCCCTCTCTCTCACTCTAGAAGTATTAGGAAAATAGGCTCAAAATAAGCTATTACAACGAATATAACGATATGGGTCGGGTTTTTAAAAATTAGAAAATAGGAGCCTCGAGTCGGATCTGCGATCGCAAAGCTGACATGCAGCTCGCATAATGGACCGCGAAAATGCTCCCCAAAACCTGAACACACTGTCTGGGTATGCGACAGAAATGCGGTCCGCATACCCGTTCTGCTGTCGCAAAATTCACCGCAGAACTGCCCCTTACAAAATCCTAAGGGAATTATGCGATGACTATGCGGTCCGCATTTTGATTATGCAATCGCATAATTGACCACACATTTGACCTCAAATTTGACCAACACACTGACTCACTTTGCGGTGACTATGCGGTCCGCATTTCTGATATGCGATCGCATTCTTGACTGCATAATCGCATTCTATTGGAAAATATTATTTCTTGACTTCTTAATGCAGTGATCAACTCAAAGGGTCCGAACCGCGGCTCGCAAGCTCGCCGTGAAGAGGTTTTATGAATTTCTAACACCTGACCCTAACTTGGCACTACAAGACTCGGGTTTGAGTGGAAATTTTCATGGGGCCTCGCAGATTTTCTTACCTTATTGGTCTTATCTCGCTACTGGCTACTTCTTTATGGTATAATCTAGTGGCTTCCCTAACATGACAAGCCGATTTCCCCATTTCCGGACCAAATCTGGTTCGAACTTTTTCCTTTTTTCATCTATGTTCATTCTTCATCTCCTTCGGGTACAAATCTCTGAGATTTTCTATATTCTTTATTTACCCTAAAGTTAGGGTTTAGATCTTTCTAAAGATCTATTTAAATTTTTTCTTATTTTTTGTTAAGAATCTCCTTTATGTTTCCGCATGTCTATCTATGAATATTTTTGTGAGTTTCGTTAAAAGCTTTCTGACTAATCTCTTTTGCCCTAAAATTAGGGCTCAGATCTTTTAAGATCCGTTCTGGTTCTATTTTTGGTTTAATATCTTCTTTAATGTTCTGTATACCTGTTTATGTGCATTCTATTGTGATTTTCTTGAATTTCCTAACCAATTTTATTCGCCCAAAATTAGGGCTCAGATTTGTTATGGTTCCTTAATTTTGAGTATTTTCTCTTTAATGTTTTCGTGTATTCATGTGTATCTGTGTTATTCTTTTAGTTATTTTTGACTAATTTACTTACCCTAAAAAATTAGGATTTCGATTCTTTATTTCCCTGTTGATTCTTTCTATCTATTTATGACTCTATTACCTAAGAATCTTTGATTCCCAGACCTGTTTTGATTACTGTGACTATGCGTTTATGTACTGTTCTTCTTGGCTTGCCTTAAATAGTGTTTTGAGTTTTCTTTCCTTAGTTAGTTGATTTATTATTTCTATGTTTGTGTACCCTAGCCTAAGGCTATTTAAACCCCTTCCCTCTTTCCCCTTAGAACAAGACTAAGAACTCGAACTACTTTCACTACTAAACTTTATACTCTATACTACTACATTTTGTTTTGATTCTAGCCGGCTGAAAGCCAAGGCCAGAAATCTGCACTGTCACTTGCGGCTATTGATGTGCATTGCCTAATTACTTAACCTTTTCCTGTTGCATCTGAATTAGTAAGTCACTTAAACCTCTCTATCATTTAATTGCTCAATATGCTACCGTACTAGATTCATTGCTCTATGTGTGTTAGTCTTGTCTTAACTTAGCGATGAAACCTGTTTGATTATGTGCACTAAATGATGTCCTTAAATGTGTGTAATAGCATTCCCTGAAACTAGTCTATCATGTACCCCTTAATCTATTCTGTTAGTATATTATTCTGTTCTCACTATGCTATTAGTTTTTTCCAATCACCAGCATGCCATTTTCTTAATCTGAATTCTTTACGGTCCTTGTGAAGTATGTTTTGATCTATTGTTAAAGTTTCAAACTTGTTAGTTTCAAAACTTATTAGTTTCAAAGTGTTTGTCTCTATTCTGTGTGTGACTCTATACCTAAGTATGATTCCTAATCCTGTCCTACACTCTTTTGAACCCTAACCCTTGCTAATCTGAGTGTTGTCCTTGGCCTTCTTGGTGTGAGCACTACTCAAGATTCCTATGACACCCTCCTGAACTCTGACACACCAAAATTTGGTCTCTAATATTCCCTTAAATTGGTTCTGATTTTTAACTCTAGGGTGAGCACTGCCCAGGATTCATGAAGCCCTTGGAAACTCTGACACACTAGAGGGCTGGCTTGGTAAGCTTGTGCTTTCAAACAGAAGTGAGTCAATTACTTTGTGGTTCTATGAAAATTAGCTTTTGGAGATGTTGTGGATTGAAGGGCCTGGCCCATCCAGATGTTGTTTTAGGCCTGCTGAAGGCTTCCTATAGTTTGCTACTCTGTAATTCATTCAATTAATTCTATTATGTAATAATTTTTTGTAATAACAATTGGGGGTAATAATGAAATTGGGACATGGGTTTATTTGATATTATGTGAGTAGATAACATGCCTTTAAGTTTTCTGCTACTATTATGTTAGATAACATGCATATAGGTTTTGTTTTATGCCCAGGAATTATGTGATAAAATTTGTCTAAATGTTAAGTCTGCCATCACATGGTTAGAGAACCTGCCTATGGGAATTTTATTTTAGCTCAAACAAATTCTGTTAATATCTTGTTTACTTTACTTCACATGATTAGAAACCATGCCTATAGGAAATACAATAATCTAGTTTAAATTACAACATACTCACATATGTTTGTTGGAAATCTTGTCTATAGGCCTAAACCATTTTCACAATCACTTAGTTGATACGCATGTCTTTAGGAATTAATAAATAGACACAATCACTAAAAGTAGAACGCACGTTCATATGGATAACTGCATTTGTGTCCAATACTAAAACTGGAATTCTGCATACCACTAGAAAGCATGCCTATAGGAGTAATTAATCATTTTGAAGCACTTCTATTGTCAATTGTCGAGTAAGTCACATAGATAACCTGCCTATAGGGTCAAACCCTTTAAATTGAAATCAATAGGCAATTATAGGATCGCTTAGGAATTACTGTCAGCATGTTTACATTACATAATTACCTAGAGATACTTTGCATAAATTGTAAGCATGTTTAAAATCCAGAGTCATGTAGAAATCATGTCTATAAGATCTATATCCTTAGCTGATTAAACTATCAAATACGCCAACATGTTTTGCGTGCATTTGTTGCCCTATGTGTGGAGGCTAAATTGAGCCTTTATCTGCTTTTGAACAAAAAGTCCAATATGTTTTGTATGTTTCTTAGTTTTACAATTTTGACCACCCTAGGTAGAGTCTAGAACCATCCAAAAATAGAGGTCCCAATGCGTCTAGGACAATAGGTAAGGGACGGGTAGTGCACGCATAAGACACAAGTTAGAATTGATTAGAGCGCTTTAGGTAAAAACTCAAAGATAGTAATCGGGTAGCGGGAGATGATAGTCTGTGCTCGCTGAAGAATATGAGTAATACCTCCGGCTCGGGGAAGTTACGAAGTATTATTTATGTTGTACGGGGTTATCCTATAGGCTAAAAAACTTAGGACCCCCCAATCATTATTAAATAATTCCTTCTCTTTTCTCTATTAGACTTATTCGCATAAGTTATGTCGGCCAGGACCCACCGTTGTGGACCTCGAGGGATACCTAACACCTTCCCCTCGAGGTAATTTGAGCCCTTACCCGATCTCTTGTGATGCAAACTAGTATAATCTGAATTATTTGCAATAAGTGCCCTAACGCACCTTAATCCGTTAGGTGGAGATTAACCCAATAACCAACCCCTTTCCCTTCTCAAAAGGAGTTGTCAAATGTGGAAACCCGATTTTGCGAGAAAAAGGGGGTGTGGCAGCCATACAGCCATACAAGGGCTCGGTGATATGTCATATCATATCTCATCATAACCAACTAATCCGTGGTTACATAATAGGTGTTGCACCCTGCAGATTATAGCATGACTCCTTAAAGTAAAATAGATACATATGTATATAAGTGCAATGCAAAGTCAATTTCAAGGAAATACAAATAATAAACTCAGAAAGAATCATGTTTTTCTGAACTAAAGGTACTATTTGGAAAAACCTCAAACTTAAAAAATGCCACCAGTAAGGAAAATGTACAAAAATAGAAACTACACCATTGAGGAGACCTTAAAATAATCTAATATCATGACACAGAAATCCTTGAAGGAGAGAAAGATATTCATACCAAGTCATGTCAAGAAAAAAATGTTGACATACCTTATTGACGAACTAGCTATAGTTCTATGGTGATTAACTCTACCTCTAACAAGTTTCCAGAATCAATACGGCAAGATGATAGATGTTACAAGGATGCTTAAAGGTCCGCCACGCTAAATCTTACTAGATTCACCTCCAATATAGCCTTAGACTATTTGGGGAATTCTAAAGAGGATTTGAGAGCATTTTGGGTGAATTGATGTTGGTGATATTTTCTAGAGTGAGAGAAAGAGGGTTACACTACCTTTTTATATCACAACAAATTTAGGAAATTTCACTATTGCCATATGCAAAACCGGTCGCCCTGCCCTGGTCAGCACCCGATGTGATAGATAGTAGAAACAACACCATTGAGGAGACTTTAAAACAACCCAATATTATGACCTAGAAATCCTTGAAGGAGTGAAAGATGTCCAAGTCATGCTAAGAAAGAAAATTGTCCTACATACCTTGTTGAAGAACTAGCTACACTTTTATGGTGATTAACTCTACCTATAACAAGTCTCCAGAATAAATACGGCAAGGTGATAGATGTTACAATGATGCTTAAATCTCCCTCACGCTAAATCTTACTGGATTGATCTCTAATTTAGCCTTAGACTATTTGGGCAATTCTAAAGGGGATTTGAGAGCATTTTGGGTGAATTGATGTTGGTGATATTTTCTAGAGTGAGAGAAAGAGGGTTACACTACCTTTTTATATCACAATAAATTTAAGAAATTTCACCGCTACCATATGCAAAACGGGTCGCCCTGCCCCGGTCAGCACCCGATGTGACAAATGGTAGAAACAACACCATTGAGGAGACTTTAAAACAGCCCAATATCATGACCTAGAAATCCTTGAAGGAGAGAAAAATGTCCTAGTCATGCCAAGAAAGAAAATTGTGCTACATACCTTGTTAAAGAACTAGCTACATTTCTTTGGTGATTAAATCTACCTCTAACAAGTCTCCAGAATCAATACGACAAGATGGTAGATGTTACAATGATGCTTAAAGCTCCCTTACGCTAAATCTTACAAGATTCACTTCTAATTTAGCCTTAGACTATTTGGGTAATTCTAATGGGATTTGAGAGCATTTTGGGTTAACTGATGCTGGTGATATTTTCTAGAGTGAGAGAAAGAGAGGTGCTCTACCTTTTTATATCACAAAAAATTTAGGAAATTTCACTGCTACCATATGCAAAACGGATCGCCCTGCCCCGGTCAGCACCCGATGGACAAATGTCGTTAGCCTAATGAATTGTGTAATCCTTTTCCTCCCTCCTACATGTCGCCGGCCAGTTGGCTGCACTAGAATCCAAACTTACCACTCTTTAATTTTTCATGTGTGGGGAGTAAAATCATCCCTCCGTCGGAACATTCGTCCTCAAATGTTGAATTGTAGTCAATTCTTTCAAACATTTTTAGTTATTTCGGGTTGTGTCCACCATGCAAGTGTCATTGTTTATTCCGTTGCATAGAACTAATGGGGTGCCGAGCTTTCATGTCTTCTTGAGCTTCCCAGGTATTTCTTCTACATCATTGTTAAAAACTACTTTTACTGAAGCTATCTCTTTGGTTCCAGCTTATGCACTTGATGATCTAGGATAGCCACCGGAACTTTTTCGTAGGATAGTTCCTCTGTAACTTGAATATCTTTAATAAGGGTGATACCGGATGGATCACCCAAGCTCATACGAAGCATAAATACATGGAATACTCGATGCAATGCTTCCAATTCCGGGAGCAGCTCGAGCTTTTAAGCCACTTGACCAATCTTCTTAATAATTCGGCATGGTCCAATGTACCGGGGCTGAGTTTGCCTTTCTTACCAAATCTTATCACGCCTTTTAGAGGAGACACCTTTAGGAAAATCGAGTTTCCCACAGCAAACTCTAAATCTCATTGTCGGTTATCTGAGTAAGATTTTTTCCTGCTTTTAGCGATCTATAAATGACCTCGAATTTTTTTCACCTTTTTAACAACTTGTTGTATTAACTCAATACCAAATTACCTTGAAACTTTGAACCATTCAATAGGAGATCTGCACTCTTATCTGTATAAGGCCTCATACAGTGCCATCCACTAACTTCAAACTCACAGAGATTACACCTCGCCCCTCGATCAGGGAATCAAAAGCCATTGAGACACATCTGATACTGAGCGCCCGTTGGTGCATACGATCACGCGGAAGTAATTTCAAAAGTTTCTTTTCAAGCTGAATCAAGGACGCACGATAAGAATTCAAGATTGTGAAGTTTTCCTAAAGGTTCGGCAGCCTCTCGAGGATAAGTACAAACGTCTCCGTGCCGATCCGCGAGACTTTACTAAACTGGCTCATGACTCGCGAGACCAAGTAACCTAGGCTCTGATACAAACTTGTCACGACCCAAATCCCGGTCATGATGGCGCCCAGCACACTACTAGGCAAGCCTGACCATTATTCAACACTTAACCCAATTTATCAAAAATAGCGGAAAGAAATATCAATTAAGCAAGATTAAAGTACTGAAGATTTTAACAAAATACATAATATAATCTCACTAGGACCCGGTGTCACGAATCTGAGCCTCTAGAATACAGAATATCATCCTAATACACGGTATATCCAAATGCCGTGCAGCTACCTCGATACTCCTAGAGGCTGGATCTGCTGATCAACTGGATCTACTGAGCCTGAGACTGCCCTGGATCTGCACACAAGGTGTAGGGAGTAAAGTGAGTACTCCAACCCAGTGAGTAATAAAAGTAACTACAGTCCGAAGATAAGAAAATCTAGTAAATACACAAAGTAAGCTACAATCCGAATATACAGCAACATATGGAACTGAGCAGCTAAACACCAGTATAAATACAAATACATGAATGCAATGCAATGCATATGATGGTACATTCCAGTACCCCCTGCGACGTGCAGCCCGAGCCATCCATATTTATTTATTGTCGACGGCACTCACTGGGGGTGTGTACAGGCTCCGGAGGGGCTCCTACAGCCCAAGCGCAATATCTTGGTCAGTCATTGTTACTTGACCGGTCAGCCATTGTTACCTGACCAATTTATATCATACAGTGCCATTGTTACCACTGTTCAAGTATATCACACAGTGTCATTGTTACCACTGTTTCAAGTATATCACACAGTGTCATTGTTACCACTGTTTCAAGTATATCACCCAGTGTCATTGTTACCACTGTTTCAAGTCACTTTATAATCAGTCCAGAAAAAAATATAATAAGCCCCTTGGGCATTTACAAAACAGATGTTCCCAGCCCGGAATACATTTAAAAATATCATTTAAGTTTTCAACACTTAGAATTATGGCTGATTTTGCAAAACAGCATTTAAAACCTTGGACTGAAATTAAATGATATGCAAATCATGTTAAGCAGTAATATCAATCCTCAAAGGATTTTACAAATCGGCACAAGGCCCAAACATGGCATCAAGCCCTGTAATATCAATGAAGTATGTGTATCAATCACCAGTATAGTATAAACATCACACGGGATGGACCAAGTCACAATCCCCAATAGCATCCGACCCCGCACTTGCCATGAAGTGCGTGTCACACCTCAATATAGCGTTACGATGTGAAAGTCCGGGGTTTCAAACCCTCATAACAACATTTACATCTATTACTCACCTCAAGATGGCCAAAAGTCTACTCCGCGATGCTCTTTCCTTTTGAATCGACCTCCTCGCGCGTCGAATCTTGCCAAAACCATAAGGAATATATTACAATAGGCTAAGGGAATATAATCTATTCGAAAAGACTCGAAAAATATCGAAAATCACGAAATTTTCAAAACCCGAGCCCCGGGCCTGCCTCTCGAAAAATTAAGAAAGTCACATTACCGGATTCCTCGTCTCTCCACGAGTTCGTACATATAAAATTTACCAAAATCGGAGTTCATTTAACCCCTCAAATCACCAAATCTTATTTTCAAATCCCTAGGCATAAATCCTCAATTTTTCTACAATTTTCATGCTCAAATCCATACATAATTGATGTACTTAACTCAAAATAGGTGGGGATAACTTACCTTCACATTGATGATGAAAATACCATCTTGAAGCTCCCCAAAAATCGTCCATACTTTGAAGAAATGAAGAAAAGTGAGCTAAATTCGTGTATAAAAGAATCTGCCTGTGCTTCGTCGAGTTGTACCTTCCACTTGTGCTATACAAGTTGTACATCCTATTAAAATTATTCCTTGTCGGACACCTTCTGTTTAAACACCCATAACGCCTTGTATAAATATCCAAATGACAAACGGTTTGAAGATTTAGAAACTAAACTCAAAGATCTTTAGTTTGATAGGTTGTACACCATATAACTCTTTATATATCCAGAGATATGAGCTTCTAAAGTGCATCGTAAATTCTGCCGAAATTGCTCCAGCAGCCCTTTTTGATCCATCGTAACTTTCAGAGATGAAATTAAAATCATGAATGGTTTAACTTTCCGAAAACTAGAATGTATGAGCTATAACTTTCGTGTTTTGTACTTTTTCTGATTTCTTATAGATTACAAGCTATGAGCTTCCAAACTGGACTACTCGCACCTAAAATTTTCTGGGCACAACAGAATTTTCTGCAATTTTTCCTAAGTCAAAAATCACTCCGAGACACCTCCGAAACACTCCCGAGCCCTCGGGGCTCCAAACTAAATATGAACACTGACTCTAAAACATCACACGAACTTGCTCGAGCGATCAACTCGTCAAAATAACATCAAAATCAATGATTTGAGCCTTAAATCCAAGAATTCTTTCAAATTTCATAAACTTTCAAATTTTCCAATTTAAGGCCGAAACCTGTCAAACAACGTCCGTTTGTAACCAAATTTTACAGGAAGTTCTTAACCAACATATATGACCTGTACCGGGCGTCGGAACCAAAATACGATCCCGATACCATTACTTTCTGATCAAATTTCATTTTCATTTTCCTTAAACATTTTCAGAAAATAATTTCACGAAAAAATTCATTTCTCGGGCCTTGGACCTCGGAATTCGATTCCGGAAACACGTTCAACTCCCATATTTTTCTATGGACCTTTCGAGACCAAAAATTCACGGGTCCGGGTCCGTTTACCAAAAATGTTGACCAAAGTCAACTTTAACAATATTAAATATCAAAATTTTTCAAATTTTTCCCATAATTCATATATTTCAACACAAAGATATTCCGGACACACTCCTAAGCCCCAAATAACCTAACGAAGCTATCCAAACCATAAAATTCACATTTTGAATCCGATATCAAAATTTCCACTTCCGGCCAAATTTTCTCAAAAACCTTTAATTTTCCATCTTTAGCCGAACGACTCCAAAATGACCTACGGACCTCCGAATTCACTTCCGATCGCACTCCCAAATCCAGAATCACCATACGGAGCTACTCCCAGTCTCAGAATTACAAACGGACATCAATTACACTGAAATGCATTTTAAACCAAACTGATGCAATTTCTTCTAAAATGCTACCTTCTACAATAGGTGCCAAAACGCTCCCGGGTTATTCAAAACCCGATCCGGGCATACGTACAAGTCCGAAATCATCATACGAACCTGCTGGAACCTTCGGATCCCAATTCCGAGGTCGTTTACTCAAAATTCTAATCCTAGTTTATTTCTTCAATTTTAAGCTTTCAAAATGAGAATTTCCATTTAGATTTGACTCCAAACTTCCTGAATTTTAATTTTGACCATACACACAAGTCAATATACCTGAGATGAAGCCGCTCATGGCCTCAAACTGCTGAATGACGCGCCGGAGCTCAAAACGACCGATCGGGTCGTTACAATTCCTTCTCTAAAACATGCTTTTATTAGTATCTCTGTTCCTCCTAAATGTCCGTATTTTATTGGATTTTTTGCTTTTATATCTTGTATTTCTTTATTTAATAATTTTTTATTTAATATTGGTATTCTGGCTTTACCTTTAATGTATTTACAGTCTATTATATGTTCCCTTTGGCTTACTACGTAGTATTCTTCTTTTTGTCTTTTAAACCAATTCTTTATTGTTGGTACTTCTAGTATTTTGTCTATGCTTAGGTCCAATTCTTTTCCTTTTATTTGTTCAAATATAGTGGTGTCAAATGTTATTTTTTGTTCTGAAGATTGTTCATTTTGATGTTCTTCTTGTTGTATGATTTGTATATCTTTTTCAGTCATAATTTTCTTCGTCTGATCCTTCTATTATGTTATTATTTATATCCTTTTCATTTTCTGATAATTCATTTTCTGAAAATTCATATATACTGTCTTCACTTCCTAATTCATAATCTATATATTCCATTTGTGTATATTTATCATTGTCTATTATTATTTCGGAAATTTATTTTTTCTTTGGATTTTTTGGTAATTTACAATCTTTAGCTAAGTGTCCTAGTTTTTCACAATTGTAACAAGTGCATTCTGTTAGTTTTTTCTTTTTTCTATATAGTTTTTTATGTTTGTAATTTTTTACATAATATCTTCTTCTTGGTTTCTTATACTTATATTTGGATTTATATCTTCTTGTTTTCTTACCTTCTTTTTTGTAATATGTATATGTGCATCCGAATTGAGGTGCTATTCTATTTTTGCAACATGCTAAATTTTTTACTAATATTTTATCCATTTTGATATTTTCTTTATATTTTTCACATAATTCTATAAACCAGTTTTGTAAAAATTTTATTCGAGCTCCTAGGGTATCTGCTAATTCTTCTTCATTCCAATTTTTTATTATTTTTGAGTTGAAAGGTTCTGGTAATTTGGTAAAATATAATTTTCTTATTTCTTTACTTTTATCCGGACTATATGTTCCTCTATAATAATAGTCTCTAAATGCACAAGTATATTCGTCTATATAACACATATTACATATTGCTAATTTTGTCATTAAATTTCTATTTGTAGTTTTTTCTTTATTTTGTTCTTCTATTTCTGTTGTCATACTACTAAATTCATTTCTTATCGCTATTTCATATTTATACAATATTTCTGTAGCCGTTGTTGCAACTGTACCATCATGTTTCTTATTACTTCTCAACGTATCTAAGCTTTCATTTGTTAAATTTTGTAACCATAGTTTTACTGTTCCTATGAGTGTTCTTTCTATATAACCTGGTGTTTCAGCTACTGCTATTTTATTATCTATTAATTGTTTTGAGATATATCCTATCCATAATTGGATTGTTTTATTTATATCTGCTACACAATCTAGATCTAAAAAATTACATTGTTCAGTTATCTGTCTTGGTGTCCATTTCCTATTTAGTCTCTTATCCCATAATGTTTTGTTCCTATCATGTGAATCATAACTTATTCTGTAATAGCTCGGGTTTAGATGTTTTGGATTTTTTATTCCTGATGTGCTTGGTTTATCCTCGGTCATATCTCCTGTATTTATTTCTGGATTTGTTTCTGTTCTTTCTATAATTTCTGTATATGTCTCACTTGTTTCTGAATAGTCTTCTCCTAGATCCTTATCATCATCACTTTGATCATTTATTTCGTTTATGCTTATTTTTGGTGGATTATCTTGTACCTCTTCTAACTGTAATTTAAATTTTTCTATTTCATTTGTCAGTCTTAACTCTTGTTCTTCTTCTTTGCGTTTTTCTTTTTCTTTTTGTCTACTTGCATATAGCTGTTTTAGTATTTCTAATTCTGTTATTTTAGTGTTCTTTACTTCCTCTATCTGTTGTATTTTTTCTTTAGCTTGTTGTTGTATTTCCTTAATTTCTCGTTTTCTCTTGAGTAGTAGCTCCAAATGGCATATTCCATTTGTGTATATTTATCATTGTCTATTATTATTTGGTATTGGATAATTATATGTTTTTGTTTTTGCATTTAAATTTCTATAATCTACAACCATTCGACTTTTTCCTCGTTTTTGTTCACTATGTTTATTTACTATAAATGCTGGGCTAGTGTGTTTGCAAGGTTAATTCCGCTAGTCGCAAAATATTATGAAAAAACCTTTAGTTTATAATACTTTTGCAAGGTTAATTCCGCTAGGTCATGTCTAACTAAACTTTTGTATTCCTTATAATCTCTTGAATATCATAATTGTTTATCATGTTATAGTACTGTTATAAAGAACATCTTGAGAAAGCTTGCCATGTCTAATAATGCTGAGAGTAGTTAAGCCCAGACTATGCCATCCTAAGGTCGAAACCGGTAGGCAAGGAAGTCGTTTAGGGGAGTAGACAAAGTTGAGCCGCTGTTAGGGAAAATGATTGAAGCAAGAAAAGCATGGTAGTGGCCAGAAAAGATTGTTCAGAATAACTTATTAAAGGATGATAAACCCTATGATAAACAAAGAGGTTAGAGAGAATATGTTTAGTAAACACATGATAAGAATAAATAAAAATAAATGTAATGAGCAACCACACATATCTACTAGATGACAATGATGATTACAAAATACTCATATTATATACTTTTAACCAACTTAATAACGATATTAGAAGAAAAATTTACGATATTTTGGTTACTTTTGAAATAATAAACATAATGGAACAAGGATATACAAAACTAATTCTATCAGAGAAAATAGACAAATTATATTTATATGAACTAGATTTATATTCAGATTAATGATCAGCTAAGAATATCTGCAGTACTGGTTACGAACTTTAGAAAATTAAATTTATTAGAAAAATTATTAAGAGAAAATGTAGAAGAATACCAAGAAAATGGTATCAAGGTTAATTCCGCTAGCCACAAAATATTATGAAAAAACCTTTAGTTTATAATACTTATAATAAACTAAGGGTCCTCCCTATCAAGAAAATGGTATAATCAAAAGAACATTAATATAATGCCAAAAATATATATACTTGCCAAGATAATAGTAGAAGGATATTATAATAGATATTATACACCTATGATGGATACTGCTATTTTATTATCTATTAATTGTTTTGAGATATATCCTATCCATAATTGGATTATTTTATTTATATCTGCTACACAATCTAGATCTAAAAAATTACATTGTTCAGTTATCTGTCTTGGTGTCCATTTCCTATTTAGTCTCTTATCCCATAATGTTTTGTTCCTATCATGTGAATCATAACTTATTCTGTAATAGCTCGGGTTTAGATGTTTTGGATTTTTTATTCCTGATGTGCTTGGTTTATCCTCGTTCATATCTCATGTATTTATTTCTGGATTTGTTTTTGTTCTTTCTATAATTTCTGTATATATCTCACTTGTTTCTGAATAGTCTTCTCCTTGATCCTTATCATCATCACTTTGATCATTTATTTCGTTTATGCTTATTTTTGGTGGATTATCTTGTACCTCTTCTAACTGTAATTTAAATTTTTCTATTTTATTTGTCAGTCTTAACTCTTGATCTTCTTCTTTGCATTTTTCTTTTTCTTTTTGTCTACTTGCATATAGCTGTTTTAGTATTTCTAATTCTTTTTCTAATTCTGTTATTTTAGTGTTCTTTACTTCCTCTATCTGTTGTATTTTTTCTTTAGCTTGCTGTTGTATTTCCTTAATTTCTCGTTTTCTATCTATTTCTTCGTTTTCCTTTGTTATTCTAATCATTGCAGTTAAACTATCTTCTAGTTTTACCGTTTCCTTTTCTAACATTAAGTTTAGGTTATTTCCTATTTTCTTGTATCTTCTTCCTAAGTTAGAAAATATTATTATTATTTTTAATCCTTCGAATTTTCATATGTTTTTTCTTCTAGTGCGAATTTTTCTTTATTCATCTTTTATTTTTAAGATAGTAAATATATTTGTATTCTATTTTGGATATAGTATCTATTAATTTAGATAGCCTAGCATTGGTTATTTTAGTAATACTTAAATATTCATATTCTGGGTATAGTTTCTTTAGTTTCTTTCTTACTTTCCATCTTCTTCTATGTCTATTTCTATATAACTATAATCATTGTTGTCTATAACTGATACTATTCTTTCGAACAGATTTTCTATTTTAATTCTATTTATTTTATTTTTAGCTGCTATTTTATGTTTTGTTGTTAAGACATATAGATTTTTACATCTTGCTGTGAATATCTTACTTCATGGCGCTAGTTCTATTCCCGACATTTTCCATTATAGAACTAATGATTTATCTATATTTTTATCATCTATTGCAACCGAATAGTTTGCACTTACTATGAATTTAAATTTTTGGTATATTAAGTTACCCTTTACTGCACTTATTATACTTTTTTCTATAGGTTGTACAATTCTATCGTCTGCTAAGTATATTTCTATAGGGGTATCTATTCCTTCTCTAAAACATGCTTTTATTAGTATCTCTGTCCCTCCTAAATGTACGTATTTTATTGGGGTTTTTGCTTTTATATCTTGTATTTCTTTATTTAATAATTTTTTATTTAATATTGGTATTCTGGCTTTACCTTTAATGTATTTACAGTCTATTATATGTTCCTTTTGGCTTACTACGTAGTATTCTTCTGTGACGACCCAGCCGGTTGTCTTTGTAATTTATGCCCCGTCTCCCCATTAACTGCTTCCCCTAAGTTTATTTCTGCTATTCTATTTTGCCGGGACGTTCGGTGTTGGGATTCGGAGTGTTTTGGGACACTTAGTCCCTAAATAAGAGCTTAAGTGTTGAAAAAAATGGTCCGTAATCGAAACAGTATGAAGATGGCCTCGGAATGGAAATCCAATGGTTCCGTTAGCTTCGTTAGGTTATTTCGGGGTTGGGAGCGTGTTCGGAATATATTTTGGAAGTCCGTAGCTCATTTAGGCTAGAAATGCCGAAAGCTAGTATTTTGACAAATTCCGGTTGATAGGTTAAATTTTGATCCAAGGGTCGGAACGGAATTCCGGAAGTTGCTGTAGCTTCGTTAGATGATTTAGGATATGTGTGCAAAATTTCAAGTCATTCGGACATGTTTTGGTCGGGTTTTTGATCGAATGTGTGTTTTGATATTTCTAAAAGAACTTAGGCTTGAAGTTGATGTAATTCGATGATTTTAGTGTTAGTCGAGGTGTTTTGATGATTGGAACAAGTTTGCATAATATTTTAGGATGCGTTGGTGCTTTTGGTTGAGGTCCGGGGGGTCTCGGGTGTGTTTCGGGTGAGTTTTGAGCAAGTACGGACACCCCGGAACTTAGAAAAATGGAGGTGGCAGCAGTGGAGACGCGGACCGCGCTCCTTTTCGCGCTGGGCGCGCGGCCGCGCCCGGGAAGATCTGCAGGCTGCTGGTTCTATTTCGGAAGCTCACATCTTTTGATCAACACGGAATTTTGAGGTGATTCAAAAACGAAAGTTGTAGAGCTTTGAATCTAGTTTTCAGAAACATATTATAATAGGCATTTGGACATTTGTAGAGAAAGTTACGGCCTAAATAGTGAAGCCTGTCACTACAGTCAAATTGTTGTGCAGCCGCGACCATTTTTGTGCGGTCAGCACTCCCTGGGCACGGACCGCGGTCATTTTTGTGCGGTCAGCACTGTCGGAATCCGAGGGGTACTCTATAAATACGAGGTTTTGGGTTTTATTTGATATTTTGACCTATAGAGCTCGGATTTTGGCGATTTTTCGAAGGTTTTTCAAGCAATTGGTCGGGGTAAGTGATTCTAACTCATATTTGGTTAGAATTTATGAATATACCATTGAATTCATCATTTAATTAGTGATTTGAGATAGAATTTGGGAAGAAAATTGTGGAATCTTTCAAAAATATAAAATGAAGATTTGAAGGACCAAATGGTGTCGGAATTGGATAAATTTGGTATGGTTAGACTCGTGAGAGTACGAGGTCTCTGGAAATGTAATTTTTATTCGATTTCGAGACGTTGTCCTGAGGGACATTTTGGTCATTTTACCTATTTTCACGCCTTAGCTTTGATTTTAATAGTGGAACTAGTTACTTGCAATGTTATTTACAATATGTAATTAGTTTGAATAGATTTGGGCCACTCGGAGTCGGATACTCGTGGAAAGAGCATTGTTTCTTAGCGATTTTTGTACCGGTTCGAGGTAAGTGGATTGTCTAACCTTGTGTGGGGGACCTTTCCCCTTAGGATGTGCTATATTTGATAATTGAAATGCCATGTACGTGAGGTGACGAGTGCATACTTGAGCTAATTGTTGAAAATTCGGTTTTTCCTTAAGTATTTCAATTGAGTTCTTTCCTTGTTTTATGCTACTTGTGAATTTAGTATGTTGCTAGTCTAGAAAGACATGTTTAGTTGACTTAATTGTCTATTTGCTTAAATTGCCTGAATTGCATTACGTGAAGCATGTTGGGCTAGAAGTAAATATTTACTAGGTACGAAATTAGCGTTTAATTTAATATTCTTGTGTTGCTGCTTTGTGTTTTACTTTGGGACTACGGGTTAGATTCCCGGGAGATTCCCCCTACACATTTACTTTGGGACTACGGGTTAGAGTCCCGGGAGATCCCCGACACATATATTGAGGATACCAAGAGATCCTCGGGATACCAAGAGATCCCTGGTTGATATTGAGGATACCAAGAGATCCTCGGGATACCAAGAGATCCCTGGTTGATATTGAGGATACCAAGAGATCCTCGGGATACCAAGAGATCCCTAGTACATATTGAGGATACCAAGAGATCCTCGGGATACCAAGAGATCCCTGGCTTATATTGAGGATACCAAGAGATCCTCGGGATACCAAGAGATCCCTAGTACATAACGAGGATACTAAGAGATCCTCAGGATACTTAGAGATCCCCGATTAATTTCCTTATGGTTTGCTTTCATCATTGTTTCCATTATTGTACTCTTATTATCCTGCATAGATTCTTACTGTCGGTTCTCAATTGCACTGCTTATCTTATCCTGACATCTTTATTTTTTATATAACCTCAGTAGGGCCCCGACCTTCCTCGTCACTACCCAAACGAGGTTAGGCTTGGCACTTACTGAGTACCGCTGTGGTGTACTCATGCTACTCTTCTGCACACTTTTGTTGTACAGATCTAGGTACATCTGAGCAGGCATACCGCCAGTAGCAGTCAGGGAGCATTATTGGAGACTTGAGGTATACATCTGCTACGTCCGCAGATCCGCAAAGTCTCCTTCTCATTCCATCCCTAGTTGTTAGCTGTTATTTCGATTCCTATCTCTGTATTAGACAAATTCTGGTGACTAGAGCAGTGTTAGACTTCTTGTAACCTGTGTTGCCCGTGGGATTCCGGGTTTTGGGATGTTACTTTCAGAAGTTGTGTATTCAGTGTATGTGTCAAGCAGCATCGTTATACACTTCCTTTTCTATTTAGTGTTTGTTTACTGTTTTTACTTCGAACTGTTAAATTCCGCAATGTGTTAGGCTTACCTAGTCGCGAAGAAAGTTGGTTATATTGATGTATATCAAATAAAAGTTGGTATTAGAGCTCTAGGTTCATAGGAGTCACGGGACACAGGCCGGTTTATTAGAGTCTCGCTGATCGGTACGGAGACGTCTGTACTTATCTACGAGAGGCTATGTAACCGTTAGGAAAATTCCACTTCATTTCATTTCTTATCGTGCGTCATTTATTCAGTTTGGAGCTTATATCATATGTTCTTTTTGCATTCACTCGTGTATTGAAATTGCGCACTCGGTATCAATTTTGCGCCGATGGTTCGTGATGCTACAGAAGAATTATAAGGGAGCCAAGAATTTGCTCAACCGTTGTTACCGCGTGTCATCCATATCGATAATGTAGAAGTATTGAGAGATCATTCAATTGTGCACATGGGGGTGCAATAGGTTCTGACATCTGGTTGATAAGTACGGTCTTAAGAAGGTTTACTTAATTGCCTAATCGTCGCAGTAATGGTAGAGTCACGAGGTGGACGTAAATCTGAAGATAGTTGGTGGTAATAGGGACTATGTGGTACGTATGAGATGTCTATCTAGCAAAGGGTACAACTAGCAACCGAGATGCTGGAGGAAGTGAGTTTAACTGTCCTAAGAAGGACATATGCCAAACGAATGGCTTGGGGTGTCTCATGATGGTGACATACGAGCGATAAAGGTTAGTATTGTGGAGTATCAAGATGTATCTTATGGCCTTGCACCAAGTGAAGAGAGTTCACTATCAACGATCAAATTGTGGGTCATGTGTCATATCAGATTTGGCATGAGGTGTATTTATGTGGTATCCAAAAGTTCTCTGAAACTTGTATATGAGTAGGAGCTGAGATTTGTATGGGATGATGTGGGGACTTTCGATGTTCCTATGTCCATAATGATTCTACATTCAGTATCAGCAGGGAAATGAAAACAATTTTAGAATACTCGTAGTGCTCCAGTTAATCAGGGCACTCTCATGGGACAATTATCTTTTAAATGCATCACTAGCATGGGGTCCTTAAATGGTTATTCTAGTTATCCGGCACAGACTCAGTATGAGCAGCCGAACTGCAGATGGGTTGTTATGAATGTAGTGATACTAGAAACATCATGAGAAATTATCCCAAACTTGGGAGAAACCTATTTCATCAGACGACCCAAATCCCGGTCATGATGACGCCCAACACACTACTAGGCAAGCCCGACCATTATGCAACACTTAACCCAATTTATCAAAAATAGCGAAAAGAAATATCAATTAAGCAAGATTAAAGTACTGAAGAATTTAACAAAATACACAATATAATCTCACTAGGACCCGGTGCCACGAATTTGAGCCTCTAGAATACAGAATATCATCCTAATACATGGTATATCCAAAGTCTGATAATGCGGAAATAAAGAGATAGGATAAGAGGGAGAAGATCAATGGCTGCGAACGCCGTGCAGCTACCTCGATACTCCCAGAAGCTGGAACTGCTGATCAACTGGATCTACTAAGCCTGAGATTGCCTTGGATCTGCACACAAGGTGCAAGGAGTAAAGTAAGTACTCCGACCCATTGAGTAATAAAAGTAACTGCAGTCCGAAGATAAGAAAATCCAGTAAATACACAAAGTAAGCTAAAATCCAAATATACAGCAACATATGGAATTGAGCAGCTAAACAACAGTATAAATAGAAATCCATGAATGCAATGCAATGCATATGATGGTACATTTCAGTACCCACTGCGGCGTGCAGCCCGAGCCATCCATATTTATTTATCGTCGACGGCGCTCACTGGGGGTGTGTACAGACTCCGGAGGGGCTCCTACAGCCCAAGCACAATATCTTGGTCAGTCATTGTTACCTGACCGGTCAGCCATTGTTACCTGACCAATTTATATCATACAGTGCCATTGTTGCCACTGTTCAAGTATATCATCCAGTGTCATTGTTACCACTATTTCAAGTATATCACACAGTGTCATTGTTACCACTGTTTCAAGTATATCACACAGTGTCATTGTTACCATTGTTTCAAGTATATCACACGGTGTCATTGTTACCACTATTTCAAGTATATCAAACAGTGTCATTGTTACCACTATTTCAAGTATATCACACAGTGTCATTGTTACCACTGTTTCAAGTCTCTTTATAATCAGTCCAGAAAATAATATAATAAGCCCCTTGGGCATTTACAAAACAGAAGTTCCCAGCCCGGAATACATTTAAAATATCATTTAAGTTTTCAACACTTAGAATTATGGCTGAGTTTGCAAAACAGCATTTAAAACCTTGGACTGAAATTAAATGATATGCAAATCATGCTAAGCAGTAATATCAATCCTCGAAGGATTTTACAAATCGGCACAAGGCCCCAAACATGGCATCAAGCCCCGTAATATCAATGAAGTATGTGTATCAATCACCAGTATAGTATAAACATCACACGGGATGGACCAAGTCACAATCCCCAATAGTATCCGACCCCGCACTCGCCATGGAGTGCGTGTCACGCCTCAATATAGCGTTACGATGTGAAAGTCCGGGGTTTCAAATCCTCAAAACAGCATTTACATCTATTACTCACCTCTAACCGGCCGTAGACTAGTCCGCAATGCCCTTTCCTCTTGAATCGACCTCTTCGCGCGTCGAATCTAGTCAAAACCACAACGAATACGTCACAGTAGGCTAAGGGAATATAACCCAATCGAAAAGACTCGAAAAATGTCGAAAATCCCGAAATTAGCAAAACCCGAGCCCCGGGCCCACTTCTTGAAAAATTACGAAAGTCATATCACCGGATTCCTCGTCTCGCCACGAGTCCGTAAATATAAAATTTACCAAAATCGGAGTTCATTTGACCCCTCAAATCACCAAATCTTATTTTCAAATCCCTAGGCCTAAATCCTCAATTTTTCTACAATTTTCATGCTCAAATCCATACATAATTGATGTACTTGACTCAAAATAGGTGGAGATAACTTACCTTCACATTGATGATGAAAATCCCCCCTTGAAGCTCCCCAAAAATCGTCCACACTTTGAAGAAATGAAGAAAAGTGAGCTAAATCCGTGTATAAAAGAATCTGCCTGTGCTTCGTCGAGTTGTACCTTGCACTTGTGCTATACAAGTTGTACATCCTATTAAAATTGTTCCTTGTCGGACACCTTCTGTTTAAACACTCATAACGTCTTGTATAAATATCCAAATAACAAACGGTTTGATGATTTAGAAACTAGACTCAAAGATCTTTAATTTGATAGGTTGTACACCATATAACGCTTTATATATCCCGAGATATGAGCTTCTAAAGTGCATCGTAAATTCTGACAAAATTGCTCCAGCAGCCCTTTTCGATCCATCGTAACTTTCTGATATGATATCCAAATCGTGAATGGTTTAACTTTCCGAAAACTAGAATGTATGGGCTACAACTTTTGTGTTTTGCACTCTTTCTGATTTCTTATAGATTACAAGATATGAACTTCCAAACTGGACTACTCGCAGCAAAATTTCTGCAATTTTTCCTAAGTCCTAAATCACTCCGAGACACCTCCGAAACACTCCCGAGCCCTCGGGGCTCCAAACCAAATATGAACACTGACTCTAAAAGATCACACAAACTTACTCGAGCGATCAAATCGCCAAAATAACATCAAAATCAATGATTTGAGCCTTAAATCCAAGAATTCTTTCAAATTTCATAAACTTTCAAATTTTCCAATTTAAGGCCGAAACCCGTCAAACAACATCCGTTTGTAACCAAACTTTACAGCAAACGCTTAACCAACATATATGACCTGTACCGGGCGTCAGAACCAAAATACGAGCCCGATACCATTACTTTCTTATCAAATTTCATTTTCATTTTCCTTAAACATTTTCAGAAAACAATTTCAAGAAAAAATTCATTTCTCGGGTCTGGGACCTCGGAATTCGATTCCAGAAATACGTTCAACTCCCATATTTTTCTATGGACCTTTCAAGACCGAAAAATCACGGGTCCGGGTCCGTTTACCAAAAATGTTGACCAAAGTCAACTTTAACAATATTAAATATCAAAATTCTTCAAATTTTTCAGATAATTCATATATTTCAACACAAAAATATTCCGGACACACTCCTAAGTCCCAAATAACCTAACGAAGCTATCCAAACCATAAAATTCTCATTTCGAATCCGATATCAAAATTTCCACTTCCGGCCAAATTTTCTCAAAAACCTTCAATTTTCCCTCTTTAGCCGAACGGCTCCAAAATGACCTACGGACCTCCGAATTCACTTCCGATCGGGCTCCCAAATCCATAATCACCATACGTAGCTACTCCCAGTATCGGAATCCCAAACGGACATCAATAACACTGAAATGCATTTTAAACCAAACTGATGCAATTTCTTCTAAAATGCTATCTTCCACAATAGGCGCCAAAACGCTCCCGGGTTATCCAAAACCCGATCCGGGCATACGCCCAAGTCCAAAATCATCATACGAACCTGCCGGAACCTTCGGATCCCAATTCCGAGGTCGTTTACGCAAAATTCCAATCCTAGTTCATTTCTTCAATTTTAAGCTTTCAAAATGAGAATTTCCATTTAGATTTGACTCCAAACTTCCTGAATTTTAATTCTGACCATACACACAAGTCAATATACCTAAGATGAAGCCGCTCATGGCCTCAAACTTCTGAATGACGCGCCGGAGCTCAAAACGACCGATCGGGTCGTTACAATCTCCCCCACTTAAACATACGTTCGTCCTCGAACGTGCTGAGAACTACACTGAAGTAGTCTGAAATAACTTGTTTAACATATCATGCCCCTTACCATGCTACCACTACTCCGTTGAGCGCATTAGCTCGATAATTCTGTAGATATACTTATTTATTCAAGAAAATAAGCCATTAGGCCCAATTCCAACATCCTGAATTTCCCTCCTAAGCCTGTTTCCATCATACGACCACCATATCAATCTCCACACGCTGTACCCAAACATGACTGCATAACTTTGCTGAATTCACACTTTGCATCACTTTACTCATAGAACCACAATAACATTCTTTAAACATAATAGTCGAAATTCCACGAATCTGATGCTCCCATTGCATCTCATGATCTACACAGGTCTTGCTCTAGTTTTTTTTTTCAACACCGATACGACTGAAGAGATGTGCCAAAATTCACAACCAACTGCTGAATCAACAATTCATTGGATCTACACTCCTGACAAGTTCCATTACCTTGTCCCAAACCAAAGAATGATCTTTGCTCTATAATATACTTCATATAATCAGTTTGCACTGACCCCAAATCGAGTAACCTCGTCTCACCCAGTACGAACTGATCAGGAAATAAGCTACCTCAGACATAATCAAAAATCCCACAAGACGCCACAATGTGCCAGTATGCTATCAATTCGAACGCGATACAAAAGGAAGGCGAACTCTAGAAGGAACTACTCAACTCGCACACTAACATAAACTTCCTCAGAAAACAGGGAAACAGAACACACAAAAGCAAATAAGGGCACTGAACTGAACATCGCATTGTTGCGGCGTGCAACCCGATCCAAACAACATACCCATGGCGGTGTGCCACCCGATCCACATATAGAACTCACATAAGGAGATATATGTTGAGCTGAAAAGCTCATCACATCAAAACACCGGATATCGGTCATAAACACACTAAGGTGCATAATACCATTCCCAAGGAAACATATAGCTCTATAGGCTACAAACTCAAGCACAACTGAGGTGCGATACATGATCTAAGTCTCAAGAGCCATCCTGCTCATATAATATCACCGCTGAGCGGAACCTCAACACAAAAGGAATTTACCAAGCCGTCTCACAACTCATACGGCGCAATATATCTTTACATAAATTAGCTGACCACGAAATAAGACTGTGACTATCCTTTCATAAAGAGCGCATTGCTGAAATAAACACAACTGGCCTGACGTAAGGCTCACTTCCACATTTAAATCTATCCACCGACCTCAAGTCGATCCTTATCGTGCCAAGCTAGGCCAATAATCTTTCACAAGTCCATAACCCAATAAACAGAGTGCCCTCCAGGCATAAATTCTCAAATAGATGATATTACCAAAATCTTCATACTTGGTTTAAATTTCTAATTAATCAAGTGACTACATGTCACACTTATACAATATTCCTATGGGACAAGCTCCCACCATCTTCCAAAATAATTAACGGGTCTGCACATCCAAACCACCGGCTGCACTAACACTGAAAAGCGATCAAGAATCCCTAACCAGGATGCAAAGCCTTTCTCACAGAACACCGACCTCAGGTGATACTGACGTCAATACCCATCTTACTCGAAACACTGAAACTCATATACTACTCATCGGAGATCGTGACATTACAGTCATTGACCAAACTGCAACCTTGGTCCTTACTTCAAATTCCATACCACTCACTGCACCTCACGTGACAATATAAGATAGACGCGATTTCCATCACAACTCTTGAACCGCCGATAGGCTAATACTTTATCACATAAGACCTTCCATTTAACTCACTTCAGGAGAACTATAGCAACATACAGGCGAATTCTCATAACCGTCGAATATGCCAATCTCTAAGTAGTGGTCCAAGCCGCCATAACCCTTTCCGGGATCCGCCTACTCATAACAGGCCCTAACAGAAAAATGATTCAGAATAACATCAATCACTACGGCCGACAAGCCTCACACACACCGCCACAAATCACATGCATAACTCGATCACGCTGAATGAACCGATCACTGACACCAATATGCCAACTCAACTATGGCAAATCAATCTACTTCCTTCCAGTTTATCCTTGATTGCCTTAGAAATAATAATATCTCCCTTCAACACCTAACTTATTCCAACGCACTCACCCCGAGTGACCTTAAATCATGAGACCATGCTGTCTCAAAAACCATGACCATTTCATGTCTCTCAATGCTACACCGCAAGTCAAAACATCATAGAACATTCTGTGTCTTTCTTCATAAGTTGCTTCAAAAGCTTGACTCTTAACTGTACTTATAGACTCAGAATCATCAGGCACCACACTTTGCCTCTTGAATTCACTAGGACCGCTATTGAGAGCCACCCAGCTCTGACTTGGACCCGAATGCAACCAACTCTACTGAATTTTATAACATATGAATACCATCTCGATAAAGCACCCAACAGAATCACTTTCCTCGAAGCATGCACCTATACGAGGCATAAATCATGAATCTTCCCTCAAGTCTAAATATGATCCAATAAGGTTAACCATAGGATGCATCCAACAATTCACTTACTCAAATTACCACTCATGGTCCTTTTCCGTAGCTACAATAACCCACCAATACGCCAATAACCAGAATTCACGCAGGTAATAAACCGTGCAATCATCTAATCAACAGCAAGCTCCCCAACTTGGCTCGAAGCCATAGATAACAACACATATATCAATTGCTGTCGTAATATCATGGTGAGATTAAACTCACTCCATCATAAGCCCGTGGAAACACGAATCATCTGGAATTTTAACTCTTCTGCAATTCTTGCATTTACTCACACAACAGTTAAGCCCACTCTCTAGGCGACCAATTTTTTTTACTAAGTCCTAAATTTTTCAAAAATTTCGGCAGAGCCTCCTTTGAAATTAGTCCGATCCACCTGCCAGAGAATCACCAAAACCATCCTAACAACACATCCACAACTTGACAAAGCATCACAATGCATATCAATTACATAAATCTAAATTGATACATGGACATGTGTTGCACCTATTTGAATCATAACACATAGAAAATACCCTTCAACCCTCCATTATTGGGCTATTAAACCAAGTAGGAACATATTCTTTCTTTAATATTTTCAACCTTCAAGGTGGTCTCCTTGACTCAACGATTTCGTCATAATACATTTACGGAAGCGATCTCAGCTCCCAGACTTATCTAACTAGGAGACACGAAAAATATTCTTCACGCGCCCATAACTCGGGCTACTCAACAGATCACAATAAGAAACGAATCACTTAACAGTTCATCTACTATCCAGTAGGCTTCTTCGCCACTACCAAGTCGTACAAATACACCTCGCAACACTAACATACTCATCACGTGGATATCCAACCGCCATTCCGGCTAACAAGGACAATAATGAACATATGAGTTCAAAACACTTGCTCACAAAATCAGCACCTCGGTGCTCAAGCCATTGGCAAAGATTTGGCCTCAAGTCCTCCAAACTGGTCTAACTTCAAACTCACAGAGATTACACCTAGCCCCTCGATCGGGGAATCAAAGTCATCGACACACATCTGATACTGAGCGCCCGTTGGTGCATACAATCACGCGGAAGGAATTTCAAAAGTTTCTTTTCAAGCTGAATCAAGGACGCACGATAAGAATTCAAGAATGTGAAGTTTTCCTAAAGGTTCGGCAGCCTCTGAAGATAAGTACAGACGTCTCCATACCGATCCGCGAGACTCTACTAAACCGGCTCATGACTCACGAGACCAAGTAACCTAGGCTCTGATACCAACTTGTCACGACCCAAATCCCGGTCGTGATGGCGCCCAGCACACTACTAGGCAAGCCCGACCATTATTCAACACTTAACCCAATTTATCAAAATAGCAAAAAAATATCAATTAAGCAAGATTAAAGTACTGAAGAATTTAACAAAATACACAATATAATCTCACTAGGACCCGAGGTCACGAATTTGAGCCTCTAGAATACAGAATATCATCCTAATACATGGTATATCCAAAGTCTGATAATGCGGAAATAAAGAGATAGGATAGGAGGGAGAAGATCAATGGCTGCGAACGCCGTGCAGCTACCTCGATACTCCCAGAAGCTGGATCTGCTGATCAACTGGATCTACTGACCCTGAGACTGCCTTGGATCTGCACACAAGGTGTAGGGATTAAAGTGAGTACTCCGACCCAGTGAGTAATAAAAGTAACTACAGTCCGAAGATAACTCGGGCTACTCAACAGATCACAATAAGAAACGAATCACTTAACAGTTCATCTACTATCCAGTAGGCTTCTTTGTCACTACCAAGTCGTACAAATACACCTCGCAACACTAACATACTCATCACGTGGATATCCAACCGCCATTCCGGCTAACAAGGACAATATTGAACATATGAGTTCAAAACACTTGCTCACAAAATCAGCACCTCGGTGCTCAAGCCATTGGCAAAGATTTGGCCTCAAGTCCTCCAGAATGGTCTAACTTCAAACTCACAGAGATTACACCTAGCCCCTCGATCGGGGAATCAAAGCCATCGAGACACATCTGATACTGAGCGCCCGTTGGTGCATACAATCACGCAGAAGGAATTTCAAAAGTTTCTTTTCAAGCTGAATCAAGGACGCACGATAAGAATTCAAGAATGTGAAGTTTTCCTAAGGTTCGGCAGCCTCTGAGGATAAGTACAGACGTCTCCGTACCGATCCGCGAGACTCTACTAAACCGGCTCATGACTCACGAGACCAAGTAACCTAGGCTCTGATACCAACTTGTCACGACCCAAATCCCGGTAGTGATGGCGCCCAACACACTACTAGGCAAGCCCGACCATTATTCAACACTTAACCCAATTTATCAAAAATAGCGAAAAAAATATCAATTAAGCAAGATTAAAGTACTGAAAAATTTAACAAAATACACAATATAATCTCACTAGGATCCGAGATCACGAATTTGAGCCTCTAGAATACAGAATATCATCCGAATACATGGTATATCCAAAGTCTGATAATGCGGAAATAAAGAGATAGGATAGGAGGGAGAAAATCAATGGCTGCGAACGCCGTGCAGCTATCTCGATAATCCCAGAAGCTGGATCTGCTGATCAACTGGATCTACTGAGCCTGAGACTGCCTTGGATCTGCACACAAAGTGTAGGGAGTAAAGTGAGTACTCCGACCCAGTGAGTAATAAAAGTAACTACAGTCTGAAGATAAGAAAATCCAGTAAATACACAAAGTAAGCTAAAGTCCAAATATACAGCAACATATGGAATTGAGCAGCTAAACAACAGTATAAATAGAAATCCATGAATACAATGCAATGCATATGATGATACATTTCAGTACCCACTGCGGCGTGCAGCCCGAGCCATCCATATTTATTTATCGTCGACGACGCTCACTGGGGGTGTGTACAGACTCCGGAGGGGCTCCTACAGCCCAAGCGCAATATCTTGGTCAGTCATTGTTACCTGACCGGTCAGCCATTGTTACCTGACCAATTTATATCATACAGTGCCATTGTTGCCACTGTTCAAGTATATCATCCAGTGTCATTGTTACCACTATTTCAAGTATATCACACAGTGTCATTGTTACCACTGTTTCAAGTATATCACACAGTGTCATTGTTACCATTGTTTCAAGTATATCACACAGTGTCATTGTTACCACTATTTCAAGTATATCACACAGTGTCATTGTTACCACTGTTTCAAGTCACTTTATAATCAGTCCAGAAAATAATATAATAAGCTGCTTGGGCATTTACAAAACAAAAGTTCTCAGCCCGGAATACATTTAAAAATATCATTTAAGTTTTCAACACTTAGAATTATGGCTAAGTTTGCAAAACAACATTTAAAACCTTGGATTGAAATTAAATGATATGCAAATCATGCTAGGCAGTAATATCAATCCTCAAAGGATTTTACAAATCGGCACAAGGCCCCAAACATGGCATCAAGCCCCGTAATATCAATGAAGTATGTGTATCAATCACCAGTAAAGTATAAACATCACACGGGATGGACCAAGTCACAATCACCAATAGTATCAGACCCCGCACTCGCCATGGAGTGCGTGTCACGCCTCAATATAGCGTTACGATGTGAAAGTCCGAGGTTTCAAACCCTCAGAACAACATTTACATCTATTACTCACCTCTAACCGGCCGTAGACTAGTCCGCAATGCCCTTTCCTCTTGAATCGACCTCTTCGCGCGTCGAATCTAGTCAAAACCAAAACGAATACGTCACAATAGGCTAAGGGAATATAACCCAAACGAAAAGACTCGAAAAATGTCGAAAATCCCGAAATTAGCAAAACCCGAGCCCTGGGCCCACTTCTCGAAAAATTACGAAAGTCACATCACCGGATTCCTCGTCTCACCACGAGTCCGTACATATAAAATTTAACAAAATTGGAGTTCATTTGACCTCTCAAATCAACAAATCTTATTTTCAAATCCCTAGGCCTAAATCCTCAATTTTTCTACAATTTTCATGCTCAAATCCATACATAATTGATGTACTTAACTCAAAATAGGTGGGGATAACTTACCTTCACATTGATGATGAAAATCCCCCCCTTGAAGCTCCCCAAAAATTGTCCATACTTTGAAGAAATGAAGAAAAGTGAGTTAAATCCGTGTATAAAAGAATCTGCCTGTGCTTCGTCGAGTTGTACCTTGCACTTGTGCTATACAAGTTGTACATCCTATTAAAATTGTTCCTTATCGGACACCTTCTGTTTAAACACTCATAACGTCTTGTATAAATATTCAAATGACAAACGGTTTGAAGATTTAGAAACTAGACTCAAATATCTTTAATTTGATAGGTTGTACACCACATAACTCTTTATATATCCCGAGATATGAGCTTCTAAAGTGCATCGTAAATTCTGCCAAAATTGCTCCAGAAGCCCTTTTCGATCCATCGTAACTTTCTAAGATGATATCCAAATCGCAAAGGTTTTAACTTTCCGAAAACTAGAATGTATGGGCTACAACTTTTGTGTTTTGCACTTTTTCTTATTTCTTATAGATTACAAGATATGAGCTTCCAAACTGGACTACTCGTAGCAGAATTTCTGCAATTTTCTGCAATTTTTCTTAAGTCCGAAATCACTCCGAGACACCTCCGAAACACTCCCGAGCCCTCGGGGCTCCAAACCAAATATGAACACTGACTCTAAAACATCACACAAACTTGCTCGAGCGATCAAATCGCTAAAATAACATCAAAATCAATGATTTGAGCCTTAAATCCAAGAATTCTTTCAAATTTCATAAACTTTCAAATTTTCCAATTTAAGGCCGAAACCCGTCAAACAATGTCCGTTTGTAACCAAACTTTACAGGAAGCGCTTAACCAACATATATGACCTGTACCGGGCATCGAAACCAAAATACGAGCCCGATACCATTACTTTCTGATCAAATTTCATTTTCATTTTCCTTAAACATTTTCAGAAAATAATTTCACGAAAAAATTCATTTCTCGGGCCTGGGACCTCGGAATTCGATTCCAGAAACACGTTCAACTCCCATATTTTTCTATGGACCTTTCAAGACCGAAAAATCACGGGTCTGGGTCCGTTTACCAAAAATGTTGACCAAAGTCAACTTTAACAATATTAAATATCAAAATTCTTCAAATTTTTCACATAATTCATATATTTCAACACAAAAATATTCCGGACACACTCCTAAGTCCCAAATAACCTAACGAAGCTATCCAAACCATAAAATTCGCATTTCGAATCCGATATCAAAATTTCCACTTCCGGCCAAATTTTCTCAAAAACCTTCAATTTTCCCTCTTTAGCCGAACGACTCCAAAATGACCTACGGACCTCTGAATTCACTTCCGATCGCGCTCCCAAATCCAGAATTACCATACGGAGCTACTCCCAGTCTCAGAATCCCAAACAAACATTAATAACACTGAAATGCATTTTAAACCAAACTGATGCAATTTCTTCTAAAATGCTATCTTCCACAATAGGCGCCAAAACGCTCCCGGGTTATCCAAAACCCGATCCGGGCATACTCCCACGTCCAAAATCATCATACAAACTTGCTGGAACCTTCGGATCCCAATTCCGAGGTCGTTTACTCAAAATTCCAATCCTAGTTCATTTCTTCAATTTTAAGCTTTCAAAATGAGAATTTCCATTTAGATTTGACTCCAAACTTCCTGAATTTTAATTTTGACCATACACACAAGTCAATATACCTAAGATGAAGCTGCTCATGGCCTCAAACTGCTGAATGACGCACCGGAGCTCTAAACGATCGGTCGGGTCATTACAATCTCCCCCACTTAAACATACGTTCGTCCTCGAACGTGCTGAGAACTACACTGAAGTAGTCTGAAATAACTTGTTTAACATATCATGCACCTTCCCATGCTACCACTACTCCGTTGAGCACATTAGTTCGATAATTCTGTAGATATACTTATTTATTCAAGCAAATAAGCCATTAGGCCCAATTCCAACATCCTGAATTTCCCTCCTAAGCCTGTTTCCATCATACGACCACCATATCAATCTCCACACGCTGTACCCAAACATGACTGTATAACTTTGCTAAATTCACACTTTGCATCACATTACTCATAGAACCACAATAACATTCTTTAAACATAATAGTCGGAATTCCATGAATCTGATGCTCCCATTGCATCTCATGATCTACACAGGTCTTGCTCTAGTTTATTTTATTATTATTATTATTATTATTTTTTTTTTTTACACCGATACGACTGAAGAGATGTGTCGAAATTCACAACCAACTGCTGAATCAACAATTCATTGGATCTACACTCCTGACAAGTTCCATTACCTTGTCCCAAACCAAAGAATGATCTTTGCTCTATAATATACTTCATATAATCAGTTTGCACTGACCCCAAATCTAGTAACCTCGTCTCACCCAGTACGAACTGATCAGGCAATAAGCTACCTCCGACATAATCAAAAATCCCACAAGACGCCAAATGTGCCAGTATGCTATCAATTCGAACGCGATACAAAAGGAAGGCGAACTCTAGAAGGAACTACTCAACTCGCACACTAACATAGACTTCCTCAGAAAACAGGGAAACAGAACACACAAAAGCAAATAAGGGCACTGAACTGAACATCGCATTGTTGCGGCGTGCAACCCGATCCAAACAACATACCCATGGCGGTGTGCCACCCGATCCACATATAGAACTCATATAAAGAGATATATGTTGAGATGAAAAGCTCATCACATCAAAACACCGGATATCGGTCATAAACACACTAAGGTGCATAATACCATTCCCAAGGAAACATATATCTCTATAGGCTACAAACTCAAGCACAACTGAGGTGCGATACATGATCTAAGTCTCAAGAGCCATCCTGCTCATATAATGTCACCGTTGAGCGGAACCTCAATACAAAAGGAATTTACCAAGCCGTCTCACAACTCATACGGTGCAATATATCTTTACATAAATTAGCTGACCACGAAATAAGACAGTGACTATCCTTTCATAAAGAGCGCATTGCTGAAATAAACACAACTGGCCTGACATAAGGCTCACTTCCACATTTAAATCTATCCACCGACCTCAAGTCGATCCTGATCGTGCCAAGCTAGGCCAATAATCTTTCAAAAGTCCATAACCCAATAAACAGAGTGCCCTTCAAGCATAAATTATCAAATGGATGATAATACCAAAATCCTCACACTTGGTTTAAATTTCTAATTAATCAAGTGACTACATGTCACACTTATACAATATTCCTGTGGGACAAGCTCCCACCATCTTTCGAAATAATTAATGGGTCTGCACATCCAAACCACCGGCTGCACTAACGCTGAAAAGCGATCAAGAATCCCTAACCAGGATGCAAAGCCTTTCTCACAGAACACCGACCTCAGGTGATACTGACGTCAATACCCATCTTACTCGAAACACTGAAACTCATATACTGCTCATCCAAGATCGTGACATTACAGTCATTGACCAAACTGCAACCTTGGTCCTTACTTCAAATTCCATACCACTCACTGCACCTCACGTGCCAATATACGATAGACGCGATTTCCATCACAACTCTTGAACCGCCGATAGGCTAATACTTCATCACATAAGACCTTCCATTTAACTTACTTCAGGAGAACTATAGCAACATACATGCGAATTCTTATAACCGTCGAATATGCCAATCTCTAAGTAGTGGTCCAAGCCGCCATAACCCTTTCCAGGATCCGCCTACTCATAACAGGCCCTAACAGAAGAATGATTCAGAATAACATCAATCACTACGGCCGACAAGCCTCACACACACCGCCACAAATCACATGCATAACTCGATCACGCTGAATGAACTGATCACTGACACCAATATGCCAACTCAACTATGGCAAATCAGTCTACTTCCTTCCAGTTTATCCTTGATTGCCTTAGAAATAATAATATCTCCCTTCAACACCTAACTTATTCCAACGCACTCACCCCGGGTGACCTTAAATCATGAGACCATGTTGTCTCAAAAACCATGACCATTTCATGTCTCTCAATGCTACACCGCAAGTCAAAACATCATAGAACATTCTGTGTCTTTCTTCATAAGCTGCTTCAAAAGCCTGACTCTTAACTGTACTTATAGACTCAGAATCATCAGCCACCACACTTTGCCTCTTGAATTCACTAGGACCGCTATTGAGAGCCACCCTGCTCTGACTTGGCCCCGAATGCAACCAACTCTACTGAATTTTATAACATATGAATACCATCTCGATAAAGCACCCAACGGAATCACTTTCCTCGAAGCCTGCACCTATACGAGGCATAAATCATGAATCTTCCCTTAAGTCTAAATATGAGCCAATAAGGTTAACCATAGGATGCATCCAACAATTCACTTACTCAAATTACCACTCATGGTCCTTTTCCGTAGCTCCAATAACCTACCAATACGCCAATAACCAGAATTCACGCAGGTAATAAACCGTGCAATCATCTAATTAACAGCAAGCTCCCCAACTTGGCTCGAAGCCATAGATAACAACACATATATCAATTGTTGTCGTAATATCATGGTGAGATTAAACTCACTCCATCATAAGCCCGTGGAAACACGAATCATCTGGAATTTTAACTCTTATGCAATTCTTGTATTTACTCACACAACAGTTAAGCCCACTCTCTAGGAGACCAATTTTTTTTTTTATACTAAGTCCTAAATTTTTCAAAAATTTCGGTAGAGCCTCCTTTGTAATTGGTCTTATCCACCTGCCAGAGAATCACCAAAATCATCCTAACAACACATCCACAACTTGACAAAGCATCACAATGCATATCAATTACATAAATCTAAATTGATACATGGACATGCGTTGCACCTATTTGAATCATAACACATAGAAAATACCCTTCAACCCTCCATTATTGGGCTATTCAACCAAGTAGGAACATATTCTTTCTTTATTATTTTCAACCTTCAAGGTGGTCTCCTTGACTCAACGATTTCGTCATAATACATTTACAGAAGCGATTTCAGCTCCCAGACTTATCTAACTAGGAGACATGAAAAAATATTCTTCACGCGCCCATAACTCGAGCTACTCAACAGATCACAATAAGAAACGAATCACTTAACAGTTCATCTACTATCCAGTAGGCTTCTTCGCCACTACCAAGTCGTACAAATACACCTCGCAACACTAACATACTCATCACGTGGATATCCAACCGCCATTCCGGCTAACAAGGACAATAATGAACATATGAGTTCAAAACACTTGCTCACAAAATCAGCACCTCGGTGCTCAAGCCATTGGCAAAGATTTGGCCTCAAGTCCTCCAGACTGGTCTAACTTCAAACTCACAGAGATTACACCTCGCCCCTCGATCGGGGAATCAAAGCCATCGAGACACATCTGATACTGAGCGCCCGTTGGTGCATACGATCACGCGGAAGGAATTTCAAAAGTTTCTTTTCAAGCTGAATCAAGGACGCACGATAAGAATTCAAGAATGTGAAATTTTCCTAAAGGTTCGGCAGCCTCTGAGGATAAGTACAGACGTCTCCGTACCGATCCGCGAGACTCTACTAAACCGGCTCATGACTCGCGAGACCAAGTAACCTAGGCTCTGATACCAACTTGTCACGACCCAAATCCCGGTCGTGATGGCGCCCAGCACACTACTAGGCAAGCCCGACCATTATTCAACACTTAACCCAATTTATCAAAAATAGCGAAAAGAAATATCAATTAAGCAAGATTAAAGTACTGAAGAATTTAACAAAATACACAATATAATCTCACTAGGACCCGGTGTCACGAATTTGAGCCTCTAGAATACAGAATATCATCCTAATACATGGTATATCCAAAGTCTGATAATGCGGAAATAAAGAGATAGGATAGGAGGGAGAAGCTACCTCGATACTCCCAGAAGTTGGATCTGCTGATCAACTGGATCTACTGAGCCTGAGATTGCCTTGGATCTGCACACAAGGTGCAGGGAGTAAAGTGAGTACTCCGACCCAGTGAGTAATAAAAGTAACTGCAGTCCGAAGATAAGAAAATCCAGTAAATACACAAAGTAAGCTAAAATCCAAATATACAGCAACATATGGAATTGAGCAGCTAAACAACAGTATAAATAGAAATCCATGAATGCAATGCAATGCATATGATGGTACATTTCAGTACCCACTACGGCGTGCAGCCCGAGCCATCCATATTATTTATCGTCGACGGCGCTCACTGGGGGTGTGTACAGACTCCGGAGGGGCTCCTACAGCCCAAGCGCAATATCTTGGTCAGTCATTGTTACCTGACCGGTCAGCCATTGTTACCTGACCAATTTATATCATACAGTGCCATTGTTACCACTATTCAAGTATATCATCCAGTGTCATTGTTACCACTATTTCAAGTATATCACACAGTGTCATTGTTACCACTGTTTCAAGTATATCACACAGTGTCACTGTTACCATTGTTTCAAGTATATCACATAGTGTCATTATTACCACTATTTCAAGTATATCACACAGTGTCATTGTTACCACTGTTTCAAGTTACTTTATAATCAATCCAGAAAATAATATAATAAGCCTCTTGGGCATTTACAAAACAGAAGTTCCCGGCCCGGAATACATTTAAAAATATCATTTAAGTTTTCAACACTTAGAATTATGGCTAAGTTTGCAAAACAACATTTAAAACCTTGGACTGAAATTAAATGATATGCAAATCATGCTAAGTAGTAATATCAATCCTCGAAGGATTTTACAAATCGGCACAAGGCCTCAAACATGGCATCAACCCCCATAATACCAATGAAGTATGTGTATCAATCACCAGTATAGTATAAACATCACACGGGATGGACCAAGTCACAATCCCCAATAGTATCCGACCCCGCACTCGCCATGGAGTGTGTGTCACGCCTCAATATAGCGTTACGATGTGAAAGTCCGGGGTTTCAAACCCTCAGAACAGCATTTACATCTATTACTCACCTCTAACCGGCCGTAGACTAGTCCGCAATGCCCTTTCCTCTTGAATCGATCTCTTCGCGCGTCGAATCTAGTCAACACCACATCTAATACATCACAATAGGCTAAGGGAATATAACCCAATCGAAAAGACTCGAAAAATGTCGAAAATTCCGAAATTAGCAAAACCCGAGCCCCGAGCCCACTTCTCGAAAAATTACGAAGGTCACATCACCGGATTCGTCGTCTCGCCACGAGTCCGTACATATAAAATTTACCAAAATCGGAGTTCATTTGACCCCTCAAATTACCAAATCTTATTTTCAAATCCCTAGGCCTAAATCCTCAAATTTTCTACAATTTTCATGCTCAAATCCATACATAATTTATGTACTTAACTCAAAATAGGTGGACATAACTTACCTTCACATTGATGATGAAAATCCCCCCTTGAAGCTCCCCAAAAATCGTCCATACTTTGAAGAAATGAAGAAAAGTGAGCTAAATCCGTGTATAAAAGAATCTGCCTGTGCTTCGTCGAGTTGTACCTTGCACTTGTGCTATACAAGTTGTACATCATATTAAAATTGTTCCTTGTCGGACACCTTTTGTTTAAACACCAATAACGTCTTGTATAAGTATCCAAATGACAAACGGTTTGAAGATTTAGAAACTCGACTCAAAGATCTTTAATTTGATAGGTTGTACACCACATAAATCTTTATATATCCCGAGATATGAGCTTCTAAAGTGCATCGTAAATTCTGCCGAAATTGCTCCAGAAGCCCTTTTCGATCCATCGTAACTTTCTGAGATGATATCCAAATTGCGAATGGTTTAACTTTCCGAAAACTAGAATGTATGGGCTACAACTTTTGTGTTTTGTACTTTTTCTGTTTTCTTATATATTACAAGATATGAGCTTCCAAACTGGACTACTCGCAGCAGAATTTCGGCAATTTTCTGCAATTTTTCCTAATTCCGAAATCACTCCGAGACACCTCCGAAACACTCCCGAGCCCTCGGGGCTCCAAACCAAATATGAACACTGATTCTAAAGCATCACAAAAACTTGCTCGAGCGATCAAATCGCCAAAATAACATCAAAATCAATGATTTGAGCCTTAAATCCAAGAATTCTTTCAAATTTCATAAACTTTCAAATTTTCCAATTTAAGGCCGAAACCCGTCAAACAACGTCCGTTTGTAACCAAACTTTACAGGAAGCGCTTAACCAACATATATGACCTGTACCGGGCGTCGGAACCAAAAGACGAGCCCGATACCATTAGTTTCTGATCAAATTTCATTTTCATTTTCCTTAAATATTTTCAGAAAACAATTTCACGAAAAAATTCATTTCTCGGGCCTGGGACCTCGGAATTCAATTCCAGAAACACGTTCAACTCCCATATTTTTCTATGGACCTTTCAAGACTGAAAAATTACGGGTCCGGGTCCGTTTACCAAAAATGTTGACCAAAGTCAACTTTAACAATATTAAATATCAAAATTCTTCAAATTTTTCACATAATTCATATATTTCAACACAAAAATATTCCGGACACACTCCTAAGTCCCAAATAACCTAACGAATCTATCCAAGTCATAAAATTCGCATTTCGAATCCGATATCAAAATTTCCACTTCCGGCCAAATTTTCTCAAAAACCTTCAATTTTCCCTCTTTAGCCGAACGACTCCAAAATGACCTACGGACCTCCGAATTCACTTCCAATCGCGCTTCCAAATCCAGAATCACCATACGGAGCTATTCCCAGTCTCGGAATCCCAAACGGACATCAATAACACTTAAATGCATTTTAAACCAAACTGATGCAATTTCTTCTAAAATGCTATCTTCCACAATAGGCGCCAAAACACTCCCGGGTTATCCAAAACCCGATCCGGCATATGCCCAAGTCCTAAATCATTATACGAACCTGCTGGAACCTTCGGATCCCACTTCCGAGGTCGTTTTCTAAAATGCTATCTTCCACAATAGGCGCCAAAACGCTCCCGGGTTATCCAAATTCCTGCTGGAACATTCGGATCCCAATTCCGAGGTCGTTTACTCAAAATTCCAATCCTAGTTCATTTCTTCAATTTTAAGCTTTCAAAATGAGAATTTCCATTTAGATTTGACTCCAAACTTCCTGAATTTTAATTCTGACCATACACACAAGTCAATATACCTGAGATGAAGCAGCTCATAGCCTCAAACTGCTGAATGACGCGCCGGAGCTCAAAACGACCGGTCGGGTCATTACAATTTCATCAGAACACACAGTCAACACACTCCATTATAGTTACTAATCTACATACGCTACAAGATAGAGATGGAGAACGAACGGGCAGATAGCGCCTAAGAGGTGGATGCCCTACCCATTGATATAATTGCTATAGTGTGGCTGAGGCCACTATACCAGATGGTGTCATTACAAGTACAATTCTGATTGTTACAAAAATGATATTTTTTTTTCTTCCTTAACTTGATTTGATTTTAAAAATTTAGGCGAGTCCTCTTAATATGCTCCACTCATAAGTGAGCTTCGTAATCCTGAAATCTACTTATGTGAATACTCACGTTGGGCTATTATATGGAGATAGTTATCCCTATCATTGTATGTTGTGATTTTCTTTGACGGAAATTATTGAAAAGAAGAAAGAAAGGAAATGAAAAAAAAAATTCAGTTGGCACAATGGGCAAATACTTGTGATTCAGAGTTGAGGGTGATATCCTCAAATAATTATATAATGTGAAATATTTTAAACCGAACTACAAGCTGCGGTGGATGTTATATAAGGACAAGGTCCTGGTAGTGAAAGGTTTATGTGTTTAAAATTCTCCTTTTATGAAATTAAAATTTTTGGTACTATATTTTAAATGGGAGTCATGCCTATTGGTATTATTTGACAATTCTTGTATATTTTCTGTTCATATTCAACCATTTTTTTTTGTGTTGTAAACGTTGAGCTCTAGCCTATGAGATGAGCGTCCATGTGGCGTTACATGTGACTCGTTAATTTGGGTTAGTAATTATGAGGTCTCAATGCCTCGTTGTAAGTAAAGTGGAGGTCTGAAATAAGATGATTGTTAACATAAGGTTAATTGGCAATGTTGTGATTTATGAACAACTATTATGGCCAGAGACATGGTTATTAGCATACAGATGATGTGTTTCATGTCCAGATATCAGCATGATAATGCGATGCTTATAATGATGAGATTAGTGTTATTGATATATACATTGTGGTGTTTCATTGGGTTGTGGATGTGTTGTTAGTAGTTGTTTTGGTGTTACTCTGGCAGGTGGATAGACCCAAATATAGGGGAGGCTCTGCCGAAATTTCAAAAAAACAAAAATAAATAAATTTTAGAAGTTAGAAAAATTGAGACTTTAAGATGTGCGAAGAAAGAGATAAGCTACGTCGTGTATTTGAGGATGAATGACCCTAAGTGGGGGAGAATGTAACAACCCGGAGGAATAATTTCGAAGTATTTAAGCATTATTAAAAGTTTAAGTGTGTTGAAATAAGACTAACGCAGTGTGATGATGTGGAATTCGTATCCTACAACGAATGGCAGATTTTGAAGTTTGGGTCCTGTCCTAAGGTTATGGACAAAGGATGAGGTGAAACCTTCAGTTAAGTTGAAGGATCAGTTACAGGAATTGCTTGATAAAGGTTTTATTCAGCCTAGTGTATCGCCTTGGGGTGCTCCTGTTTTGTTGGTAAAGAAAAAAAAGGGGTGCTTCTATGCGTATGGGTATTGATTATCGACAGTTAAACAAAGCTACAGTGAAGAACCGTTATCCTTTGCCTCGTATTGATGATTTATTTGACCAGATTCAGGGCGCACAGATGTTTTCTAAGATTGACATGCGCTCAGGTTTCCATCAGTTGAAGATTCGGGAATCCAGATATCCCGAAGACTGCTTTCAGGACTCGGTATGGCCATTACGAGTTCCTTGTTATGTCATTTAGACTGACCAATGCCCCAGCAGCCTTTATGCAATTGATGCACAGTGTGTTCCGGCCATATCTTGACTCGTTCGTCATTGTCTTTATTGATGATATTCTGGTGTATTCCCGGAGTTAGGAAGATCATGAGCAACACCTGGAAACTGTGCTTTAGACTTTGAGAGAGAAGAAGTTATATGCTAAGTTCTCGAAATGTGAGTTCTGGTTGTATTCCGTGGCATTCTTAGGCCACGTGGTATCGAGTGAGGGTATTCGGGTGGATCTAAAGAAAGTAGAAGCAGTGCAGAGAGACTTATGGCAATGGATGTTCAGGCCTTAGTCAGCCAGTTTGTGAGATTGGACCTTTCGAAGCCCAGTGGAGTCCTAGCTTGTGTGGTTTCTCGGTTTTCCTTGTTTGACCGTATTAGGGAGCGGATCACCATGGACTTTGTAGTTGGGCTCCCACAGACTTTGAGAAGGTTTGGTGCTATTTGGGTGATTGTGATTCGGCTGACCAAGTCCGCTCACTTTATTCCTGTGTGTACTACTTATTCCTCAGAGCGGTTGGCGGAGATCTATATCCGGGAGATTGTTCGTCTGCATGGTATCCCGGTTTCCATCATTTCAGATAGAGGTACTCAGTTCACATCACGGTTCTGGAGGGCCATTCATCATGAGTTAGGTACTCGGGTAGAGTTGAGTACAATATTTCACCCTCAGACGGACGGACAGTCCGAGCGCACTATTCAGATTCTTGAGGATATGCTCCGCGTGTGTGTGATTGAGTTTGGAGGATATTGGGATAAGTTCTTTCCATTGGCGGAGTTTACTTACAACAACAACTATGAGTCCAGTATGCAGATGGCACCGTATGAGGCTTTATATGGGAGACGGTGTAGATCTCCGGTGGGTTGGTTTGAGCCGGGCGAGGCTAGATTATTAGGCACGGACTTAGTTCAGGGTGCCTTGGAAAAGGTTAAGGTGATTCAAGATAGACTCCGTACAGCCCAGTCCAGACAGAAGAGTTACGTGGACAGGAAAGTTCGTGATGTTTCCTATATGGTTGGTGAGCGGGTTCTGCTTTGGGTTTCGCCTCTGAAGGGCGTTATGAGATTTGGGAAGAAAGGAAAGTTGAGTCCTAGGTTTATTGGCCCTTTAGAGATATTTAGGCGAGTTGGGGGGGTTGCTTATGAGCTTGCCTTACCTCCCAGCTTGGCATGAGTACATCCAGTATTTCATGTATCGATGCTCCGGAGGTATCACGGTGACCCGTCGCACGTGTTGGATTTCAGTTCAGTCCGACTGGACAAGGATCTATCCTATGTTGAGGAGCCAGTGGCAATATTAGACAGGCAAGTCCGAAAGCTCACATCAAAGGATATAACTTCAGTAAAGGTTTAGTGGCGGGGTCAGCCGGCCAAGGAGGCGACTTGGGAGACCGAGCTGGATATGCGCAGTCGATACCCTCATCTTTTTGCTACTTCAGGTATGTTCTTTATGCTCGTTCGAGGACGAACGAATGTTTAAGTGTAAGAGGATGTGACGACCCAGCCGGTCGTCTTTGTAATTTATGCCCCGTCTCCCCATTAACTGCTTCCCCTAAGTTCATTTCTGCTATTCTATTTTGTCGGGACGTTCGGTGTTGGGATTCGGAGTGTTTTGGGACACTTAGTCCCTAAATAAGAGCTTAAGTGTTGAAAAAATGGTCCGTAATCAGAACAGTGTGAAGATGGCCTCGGAATGAAAATCTGATGGTTCTGTTAGCTCCGTTAGGTTATTTCGGGGTTGGGAGCATGTTCGGAATATATTTTGGAAGTCCGTAGCTCATTTAGGTTAGAAATGCCGAAAGTTAGTATTTTGACAAATTCCGGTTGATAGGTTAAATTTTGATCCAAGGGTCGGAACGGAATTCCGGCAGTTGTTGTAGCTTTGTTAGATGATTTAGGATATGCGTGCAAAATTTCAAGTCATTCGGACATGTTTTGGTCGGCTTTTTGATCGAATGTATGTTTTGAAGTTTCTAAAAGAACTTAGGCTTGAAGTTGATGTAATTCGATGATTTTAGTGTTAGTCGAGGTGTTTTGATGATTGGAACAAGTTTGCATAATGTTTTAGGATGCGTTGGTGCTTTTGGTTGAGGTCCGGGGGGCGTCGGGTGTGTTTCGGGTGAGTTTTGAGCAAGTACGGACACCTCGGAACTTAGAAAAATGGAGGTGGCAGCAGTGGAGACGCGAACCGCGCTCCTTTTCGCGCTGGGCGCGCGGCCGCGCCCGGGAAGATCTGCAGGCTGCTGGTTCTATTTCGGAAGCTCATATCTTTTGATCAACACGGAATTTTGAGGTGATTCAAAAACGAAAGTTGTAGAGCTTTGAATCTAGTTTTCAGAAACATATTATAATAGGCATTTGGACATTTGTAGAGAAAGTTACGGCCTAAATAGTGAAGCTTGTCACCGCAGTCAAATTGTTGCGCGGCCGCGACCATTTTTGTGCGGTCAGCACTCCTTGGGCGCGGACCGCGGTCATTTTTGTGCGGTCAGCACTCTCGGAATCCGAGGGGTACTCTATAAATACGAGGTTTTGAGTTTTATTTGATATTTTGACCTATAGAGCTCGGATTTTGGCGATTTTTCGAAGGTTTTTCACGAAATTGGTCGGGGTAAGTGATTCTAACTCAGATTTGGTTAGAATATATGAATATACCATTGAATTCATCATTTAATTAGTGATTTGAGATAGAATTTGGGAAGAAAATTGTGGAATATTTCAAAAATATAAAATGAAGATTTGAAGGACCAAATGGTGTCGGAATTGGATAAATTTGGTATGGTTAGACTCGTGAGAGTACGAGGTCTCTGGAAATGTAAATTTTATTCGATTTCAAGACGTTGGACTGAGGGCCATTTTTGTCATTTTACCTTTTTTCGCGCCTTAGCTTTGATTTTAATAGTGGAACTAGTTACTTGCGATGTTATTTACAATATGTAATTGGTTTGAATAGATTTGGGCCACTCGGAGTCGGATACTCGTGGCAAGGGCATTGTTTCTTAGCGATTTTTGTACCGGTTCGAGGTAAGTGGCTTGTCTAACCTTGTGTGGGGGATCTTTCCCCTTAGGATGTGCTATATTTGATAATTGAAATGCCCTGTACGTTAGGTGACGAGCGCGTACTTGAGCTAATTGTTGAAAATCCGGTTTTTCCTTAAGTATTTCAATTGAGTTCTTTCCTTATTTTATGCTACTTGTGAATTTAGCATGTTGCTAGTCTAGAAAGGCATGTTTAGTTGACTTAATTGCCTATTTGTTTAAATTGCCTGAATTGCATTACGTGAAGCATGTTGGGCTAGAAGTAAATGTTTACTTGGTACGAAATTAGCGTTTAATTTAATATTCTTGTGTTGCTGCTCTGTGTTTTACTTTGGGACTACGGGTTAGATTCCCGGGAGATTCCCCCTGCACATTTACTTTGGGACTACGGGTTAGAGTCCTGGGAGATCCCCGACACATATATTGAGGATACCAAGAGATCCCTGGTTGATATTGAGGATACCAAGAGTGTCACGACCCAAAATCCCAACCCGGTCGTGATGGCGCCTCTCATGAGGACAAGGCCAGCCAATCAACAAAACAGTACATCTCTTTATAATTACATAGCAGGAATAAGTCTAAATCATGGGCAATATAATCTTAAATGCAAAATTAACGTGATAGAACAAAGAAAACCATCACAACTCAGCCCGAAATCGGGGTGTCACAAGTCATGAGCTACTACAGAGTTTACTAATATTTTACAAAGTCTGGACTTATCATAAATAACAAAGATAAGGGAGAAAACGGGGCTGCGGACGTCAACATCTACCTCGTTACTCCTAGTCACCGCCTGGTCTGGAAAGAATCAGCGCTCAGGAGCGAATTCAGCTCTGCCTGTATCTGCACACATGGTGCAGGGAGTAATGTGAGTACTCCGACCCAGTGAGTAATAAAAGTAACTACAGTCCGAAGATAAGAAAACCTAGTAAATACACAAAGTAAGCTAAAATCCAAATATACAGCAACATATGGAACTGAACAGCTAAACAACAGTATAGATACAAATACATGAATACAATGCAATGCATATGATGGTACAATCCAGTACCCACTGCGGCGTGCAGCCCGAGCCATCCATATTTATTTATCATCGACGACGCTCACTAGGGGTGTGTACAGACTCCGGAGGGGCTCCTACAGCCCAAGCGCAATATCTTGGTCAGTCATTGTTACCTGACCGGTCAGCCATTGTTACCTGACCAATTTATATCATACAGTGCCATTGTTACCACTGTTCAAGTATATCATCCAGTGTCATTGTTACCACTATTTCAAGTATATCACACAGTGTCATTGTTACCACTGTTTCAAGTATATCACACAGTGTCATTATTACCACTGTTTCAAGTATATCACACAATGTCATTGTTACCACTGTTTCAAGTCACTTTATAATCAGTCCAGAAAATAATATAATAAGCCCCTTGGGCATTTACAAAACAGAAGTTCCCAGCCCGGAATACATTTAAAATGTCATTTGAGTTTTCAACACTTAGAATTATGGCTGAGTTTGCAAAACAACATTTAAAACCTTGGACTGAAATTAAATGATATGCAAATCATGCTAAGCAGTAATATCAATCCTCGAAGGATTTTACAAATCGGCACAAGGCCCCAAACATGGCATCAAGCCCCGTAATATCAATGAAGTATATGTATCAATCACCAGTATAGTATAAACATCCCACGGGATGGACCAAGTCACAATCCCCAATAGTATCCGACCCCGCACTCGCCATGGAGTGCGTGTCACGCCTCAATATAGCGTTACAATGTAAAAGTCCGGGGTTTCAAACCCTTAGAACAGCATTTACATCTATTACTCACCTCTAGCTCGCTATGCCCTTGCCTCTCTAATTGGCCTCCTCGTGTGACGAATCTGCCAAAAATCACACAAACCTCATTGAAGTTCGATTTCTAAAAGACGGGGTTTTAACCATACATATCTGAAATTCGCCCCTTAATGATACTATAATGATCCCATACAGTTATGTAACTTCAATCTACAATATAACACTCAATATGGCCAATATTAGTACTAGATCCCATAAATTATGCCATTTAGGCATATTATCAAACATCTTGTAGGTATAAATATTTACACCTCTTAACTATAGCATTGGTTCCTCCAACTATCACAATTAACCAACAATTCATGACACTATTATTCTTTAACAATTTATACTCCTAACATCACATGTGTGATCAACCATTCACACCCAAACCAACAAAAATTCCATCAAATAAACACCTTTAAATCCCTACCATGTTCATGTATTTAAATAGGGAATTTATGGCTTCCAACCACCATACACTAAGTTGTAATACTTGACTCATACTCATATTTCCATAATATATCCATATATGTGAGTCTAAGGTGTAGGATTTACCTTTTGGAAGAAATCTTGCAAAACCCTTTTTTGAGTTCTTGAAGGAATTTCTTGAAATTTAAGAATTTTTAAGATCAATCCATGTTAATATAAGTGTTTTGGAGTAGTAATCAACTCAAAATACTCCAAAAATTTTACCTTAGGATCATAGGGATGAAGTTTGGGACGAAACCCCCTTGAGAGAGCAAGCCTTAACCCCAAAAATGAGTTGGGAACTCTCTAGGCCGGTCTTGGGGTACTTAAAAACCTTCAGTCGCATAGTTCGCACGTTGTTCGCGCGTTTGTTCGCGCGTTTTGCTGAGTATTCTGCCTCAGACGCGCGAAGTGCGCAACTTCGCGCGATACTTCGCGCGCTCTGACACCTGACCAGTGAAATGGTCATAACTTCCTATATACACTTCCAAATGACGAACGGTTTGTTGCATTGGAAACTAGACTCAAAGAGTTTTAATATGATAGGTTGTAACTCACACAACTCCTTATATAACTAGAGATATTATCGTTCAAAGTGAGGCCTTGTGCGCACTTATTTACAACTTTCGTCTATTATGAAATTTCCAACTTGAAAAGTTCCCGTTAGCCATCCGAAATCATCACGAGGTCCTCGGGACCTCAACCAAAAATACCAATACATCTTATAATATTATTCAAACTTGTTCCAATTATCAAAACACCTCGACTAATAACAAATTATCGAATTACACTGAATTCAAGTCTAAGTTCCTTTAAAACTTCCAAAACGCGCTTTCGATCAAAACTCGACCAAAATATGTCCGAATGACTTGAAATTTTGCACATATATCCAAAATGGCATAACGAAGCTACAGAAATTCTCGGAATCCCATTTCGACCGTTGGATCAAAATTTCACCTATCAACCGGAAATCGCCAAAATACTAACTTCGCCAAAATGAGCTAATTTCTTCACCGGACCTCCTAAATTAATTCCGATTGCGCTTCTAGGCCTTAAATCATCCCCCGAAACTAACCGAATCATCAGAATTCAATTCCGAGCCCTCTAACTCACAAGTCAACGTCCGGTTGACTTTTCCAAACTAATTCTTCCTTAAAGAGACTAATTGTCCCATTTCATACCAAACTCGATCCGAATTGACTCAAATTCACCAAGTACACATATTGAAACATGAATAAGCATTTAACGGGGAATACGGGACGTAAATATAGGAAACGACGGTTCGGGTCGTTACATTCTCCCCAACTAAAACAAACGCTCGTCCTCGAGCGAGTTAAGAAACATACCTGGAGTTTCAAATAGGTGTGGGTATCTGCTCCGCATCTCTTGCTCGGTCTCCCAAGTAGCCTCCTCCACGGGCCGATCTCTCCACTGTACTTTCACTGATGCTATATCTTTCGACCTCAATTTTCGAACCTGTCGACCCAAAATAGCCCTTGGCTCCACATCATAAGTTAAATCTTCCCCTAGTTGTACTGTACTGAAATCCAATATATGAGATGGGTCCCCAACATACTTTCGGAGCATAGAAACATGGAATACCGGGTGAACACCCGACAAACTAGGTGGCAAGGCAAGCATATAGGCCACCTCTCCAACCTTCCTAAGTATTTCAAAAGGTCCAATAAATCGCGGACTTAGCTTTCCTTTCTTTCCAAATCTCATAACACCCTTCATGGGTGAAACCTTCAGCAAAACCTTCTCACCCGCCATGAATGACACATCCCGGACCTTCCGGTCCGCATAACTCTTCTGACGCGACTGAGCTGTGCTAAGTCTTTCCTGAATCACCTTCACCTTTTCTAAGGCATCCTGGACCAAATCCGTCCCCAACAACCTAGCCTCGCCGGGCTCGAACCAACCAACTGGAGATCTACACCGCCTCCCATATAAAGCCTCATATGGTGCCATCTGAATACTAGACTGATAGCTGTTATTGTAGGCAAACTCTGTAAGTGGTAAAAATTCAACCCAAGAACCTCCAAAATCAATCACACAAGCACGCAACATATCCTCTAATATCTGAATAGTACACTCGGACTGTCCGTCCGTCTGAGGATGAAATGCTGAACTCAGCTCCACCTGAGTACCCAACTCGTGATGAAAAGTCCTCCAAAACTGAGAAGTGAACTGAGTACCTCTATCCGAAACGATGGAAACTGGAACACCATGCAACCGCACAATCTCCTGAATAAAGATTCTCGCCAGCCGCTCCGAGGAGTATGTAGTACATACTGGAATGAAATGCGCTGACTTAGTCAGTCGATCCACAACGACCCAAATCGAATCGAACTTCTTCAACGTTCGAGGAAGACTAGTCACGAAGTCCATAGTAACTCTCTCCCATTTCCACCAGGAATAACCATCTGCTGTAGCAAACCGCCCGGTCTCTGATGCTCATATTTCACCTGCTGACAGCTGAGACACCGAGCCACATATCCCACAATGTCTTTCTTCATTCTCCTCCACCAGTAGTGGTGTCTCAAGTCCTGATACATCTTCGCGGCACCCGAATGGATGGAATACCGCGAACTGTGGGCCTCCTCAAGAATCAAATCTCTAAGCCCATCAATATCAGGCACACAAATACGGCCCTGCATCCTCAATACACCATCATCACCTATAGCCACATCTCTGGCGTCACGTCGCTGAACCCGATCTCTTAGGTCAAGCAAATGTGGATCATCATACTGGTGCTCTCTGATGCGATCATATAAGGAAGATCGAGAAATCACACTTGCCAACACTCGGCTAGGCTCAGAAATATCTAGCCGCACCATCTGATTGGCCAAAGCCTGAACATCAACTGCAAGAGGTCTCTCCCCAACTGGAATGTAAGCCAAACTCCCCATACTAATTGCCTTTCGGCTCAAAGCATCGGCCACTACATTGGCCTTACCCGGATGATACAGAATAGTAATATCATAGTCTTTAAGCAACTCATGCCATCTCCGCTACCTCAAATTAAGATCTTTTTGCATAAATAAATGCTGAAGACTGCGATGATCAGTGAATACCTCACAAGATACGCCGTACAAATAGTGCCTCTAAATCTTCAAGGCATGAACTATAGCAGCCAACTCTAAATCATGAACATGATAATTCTTCTCATGGGGCTTCAACTGACGAGAAGCATAAGCGATAACTCTACCCTCCTGCATTAACACACAACCAATCCCAACTCTGGAAGCATCGCAATATACCATGTATGAACCTGCAGCTGATGGTAACACCAACACTGGAGCTGTGGTCAAAAGTGACTTGAGCTTCTGAAAGCTCTCCTCGCACTCATCTGACCATACAAATGGAGCACCTTTCTGAGTCAACTTGGTCAAGGGCGATGCGATGGATGAAAATCCCTAAACAAACCGGCGATAATAGCCTGCCAGCCCAAGAAAACTCCGGATCTCTGTGGCTGAGGACGGTCTAGACCAACTCTGCACTGCTTCTATCTTCCTTGGATCAACCTGAATACCCTCGGTGGACACTATGTGTCCCAAGAATGCCACAGAACTTAGCCAAAACTCACACTTGGAGAATTTAGCATAAAGTTTCTCCTCCCTCAATCTCTGCAACACTACACGCAAATGTCGGGCATGCTCCTCCTGGTTACGCGAGTATACCAGAATATCATCAATGAATACAATGACAAAAGAATCCAGATACGGCCGAAATACACTATTCATTAGATGCATGAACGCTGCTGGGGCATTGGTCAGCCCAAAAGACATGACTAGAAACTCATAGTGGCCATATCTAGTCCTGAAGGCAGTCTTAGGAATATCTGAATCCCTGATCTTCAACTGGTGATAACCCGAACGAAGGTCGATCTTAGAAAACACCCTCGCTCCCTGAAGCTGATCAAATAAGTCATCAATGCGAGGCAAAGGATACTTGTTTTTCACTGTTACCTTGTTCAACTGCCTATAATCAATGCACATTCTCATTGTGCCATCTTTTTTTTTACAAATAACACAGGTGCACCCCACGGGGACACACTAGGCCGAATAAACCCCTTTTCTAGGAGTTCCTGAAGCTGCTCTTTCAATTCTTTTAGCTTCGCTGGTGTCATGCGGTATGGCGAAATAGAAATGGGCTTAGTGCCTGACACCAGGTCAATACCAAAATCAATATCCCGGTCCGGCGGCATGCCCGGCAGGTCTGCAGGAAATACATCAGGAAAGTCCCTCACAACTGGGACAAAATCAATACTGGAAGTCTCAGCTCTCACATCACGCACGAAGGCCAAATATGATAAACAGCCTTTCCCAACCATACGTTGGGCTTTCAAGAAAGAAATTACTCTACTAGGAACATAATCAGTCATACCACGCCACTCGATCCTCGGAACACCCGGAATAGCCAAAGTAACTTTCTTAGCATGACAGTCTAGAATAGCATGACACGGAGATAGCCAGTCCATGCCCAGAATAATATCAAAATCTACCATTCTTAACAGCAATAGATCAACTCGGGTCTCCAGACCCCTAATAGTCACAATACACGACCGATACACACGATCCACAATAACAGTATCGCCCACCGGGGTAGACACATGAACAGGTAAAGCAAGAGACTCCCGCGGTATACTCAAATGACGAGCAAAATATGAAGACACATAAGAATAGGTGGATCCAGGATCAAATAAGACAGAGGCATCTGTGTGGCAGACTGAGATAATACATGTGATAACAGCATCTGACACAAGAGCATCTGTCCTGTCTGGGATAGCATAAAACCGAGCCTGACCACCGCCCGATCGACCCCCCCCCCCTGGGGCGACCTCTAGCTGCCTGACCGTCACACCTAGTTGACCGAGTGGGTGCTGAAGTAAATGGTGCAGAAGATGATGACTGACCCCTCTGCTGAGACTGACTGCCACGAAGCTGAGGACAATGCCTCTTCATGTGACCAAACTCTCCACACTCGTAACAACTACCCGACGCTGGATAAGGGAACTGATGGGAACCCCTCGCACCAAAGTGACTAGCTGATGCACTCGGCGTCGAAGAACCCTGGACTGAAGGAGCATGTGATGAACTCTGTGCTGGAAGGGCACCCAAAGAAGACTGACCCTGCTGAAATCCCTGATGACCATGGCCTGAAGATGCCCCTCGATACTCAGAACGAGCCGACTGATGAGGCCTATAAGAACTACCCCTGCTCTGCTGAAACTGGCTCCTAGACGGAGCACCACTAAAACTATCTGATCCACGAGGCCTCTTGGCCTCCCGCTCCTCTCTCTCCTGACGACGATCTGCCTCAATATCTCGGGCAATATCGACTGCATCCTCAAAAGTATGGCTCAGAATCCTCTCTCGAGCCATCAGGATACGAATGGGATAAATGATCCCATCCACGAACCTCCTAATCCTTTCCCGATCAGTCGGGACCATCCATGGAGCATAACGAGCTAACTCTGAAAACCTCACCTCATACTGAGATACGGTCATATCTCCCTGACGAAGATACTCAAACTGCCTGCGCCGCTCCTCTCTCTGAGATCGCGATACCCACTTCTCCAGAAAGAGAGTGGAGAACTCCTGCCATGACAAGGGCGCTGAACCTACCGGCCTACGCCGCTCATATGCCTCCCACCAAGTGAAGGCTGCACCTGAGAACTGAAAAGTAGTAAAGGATACACCGCTAGTCTCCAAGATCCCTGCTGTCCGCAGCATGCGTCTACACTTGTCAAGAAAACCTTGGGCATCCTCGCCCTGAGCACCACTGAAAGGAGGAGGTGCAAGTCTGCTGAATCTCTCAAGACGACGCTGCTCATCGTCTGGCATAGCTGGGACCACAATGTTCTGAACTGGTGCAACTGGCTGAGCTGGAACAGCTTCCGGTGTCTGCAATCCCTGCACAACCTACTCAGCTGTGCGATTAACAGGAGTCTGGGTACCTTCCCTGGCCTGTGAAGTAGCTGCAGCTGTAGTGGCTGAGACCGCCTGAGCTAGGCCAGTGCAAACTGTCAAAATCTGAGCCAAGGTCTCCTGAAGACCCGGAATCACAATAGGCATAGCTGGTGCCTGAACTGGTACAGCTGCTGGAGCCTGATCTGGAACTGGGGTAGCTGGTGGATTAACAGGTGCTGCCCGCACTACTCTACCTCTGCCATGCTCACGACCGCGTCCACGGCCTCTGGTGGCATCAGTGGGTGGCACTGGTGGTCGTCCACCTCGTCCAGTAGCACGAGCCCTCGCAATCTGCGAGAGAATAGAATGATAGAAATTTTTAGTGTTCGGATCAACAAAGTTGCACGACAAGAATTTCAAGAATATGAAGTTTTCCTAAAGGTTTTGCAGCCTCTCGAGGATAAATACAGACGTCTCCGTACCGATCCGCGAGACTCTACTAAACTGGCTCATGACTCGCGAGACCAATTAACCTAGGCTCTGATACCAACTTGTCACGACCCAAAATCCCTACCCGGTCGTGATGGCGCCTCTCATGAGGACAAGGCCAGCCAATCAACAAAACAGTACATCTCTTTATAATTACTTAGCAGGAATAAGTCTAAATCATGGGCAATATAATCTTAAATGCGAAATTAACGTGATAGAACAAATAAAACCATCACAACTCATCCCGAAATCAGGGTGTCACAAGTCATGAGCTACTACAGAGTTTATTAATATTTTACAAAGTCTGGACTTATCATAAATAACAAAGATAAGGGAGAAAACGGGGCTGCGGACGTCAACAACTACCTCGTTACTCCTAGTCACTGCCTGGTCTGGAAAGAATCAGTGCTCAGGAGCGAATTAAGCTCTGCCTGTATCTGCACACATGGTGCAGGGAGTAATGTGTGTACTCCGACCCAGTGAGTAATAAAAGTAACTACAGTCCGAAGATAAGAAAACCTAGTAAATACACAAAGTAAGCTAAAATCCAAATATACAGCAACAAATGGAACTGAACAGCTAAACAACAGTATAGATACAAATACATGAATACAATGCAATGCATATGATGGTACATTCCAGTACCCACTGCGGCGTGCAGCCCGAGCCATCCATATTTATTTATCGTCGACGGCGCTCACTGGGGGTGTGTACAGACTCCGAAGGGGCTCCTACAGCCCAAGCGCAATATCTTGGTCAGTCATTGTTACCTGACCCGTCAGCCATTGTTACCTGACCAATTTATATCATACAGTGCCATTGTTACCACTGTTCAAGTATATCATCCAGTGTCATTGTTACCACTATTTCAAGTATATCACACAGTGTCATTGTTACCACTGTTTCAAGTATATCACACAGTGTCATTGTTACCACTGTTTCAAGTATATCACACAATGTCATTGTTACCACTGTTTCAAGTCACTTTATAATCAGTCCAGAAAATAATATAATAAGCCCCTTGGGCATTTACAAAACAGAAGTTCCCAGCCCGGAATACATTTAAAATGTCATTTGAGTTTTCAACACTTAGTATTATGGCTGAGTTTGCAAAACAGCATTTAAAACCTTGGACTGAAATTAAATGATATGCAAATCATGCTAAGCAGTAATATCAATCCTCGAAGGATTTTACAAATCGGCACAAGGCCCCAAACATGGCATCAAGCCCCGTAATATCAATGAAGTATATGTATCAATCGCCAGTATAGTATAAACATCACACGGGATGGACCAAGTCACAATCCCCAATAGTATCCGACCCCGCACTCGCCATGGAGTGCGTGTCATGCCTCAATATAGCGTTACGATGTAAAAGTCTGGGGTTTCAAACCCTCAGAACAGCATTTACATCTATTACTCACCTCTAGCTCGCTATGCCCTTGCCTCTCTAATTGGCCTCCTCGTGTGATGAATCTGCCAAAAATCAACCAAACCTCGTTGAAGTTCGATTTCTAAAAGACGGGGTTTTAACCATACATATCTGAAATTCGCCCCTTAATGATACTATAATGATCCCATACAGTTATGTAACTTCAATCTACAATATAACACTCAATATGGCCAATATTAGTACTAGATCCCATAAATTATGTCATTTAGGCATATTATCAAACATCTTGTAGGTATAAATATTTACACCTCTTAACTATAGCATTGGTTCCTCCAACTATCACAATTAACCAACAATTCATGACACTATTATTCTTTAACAATTTATACTCCTAACATCACATGTGTGATCAACCATTCACACCCAAACCAACAAAAATTCCATCAAATAAACACCTCTAAATCCCTACCATGTTCATGTATTTAAATAGGGAATTTATGGCTTCCAACCACCATACACTAAGTTGTAATACTTGACTCATACTCATATTTCCATAATATATCCATATATGTGAGTCTAAGGTGTAGGATTTACCTTTTGGAAGAAATCTTGCAAAACCCTTTTTTGAGTTCTTGAAGGAATTTCTTGAAATCTAAGAATTTTTAAGATCAATCCATGTTAATATAAGTGTTTGGGAGTAGTAATCAACTCAAAATACTCCAAAAATCTTACCTTAGGATCATAGGGATGAAGTTTGGGACGAAACCCCCTTGAGAGAGCAAGCCTTAACCCCAAAAATGAGTTGGGAACTCTCTAGGCCGGTCTTGGGGTACTTAAAAACCTTCAGTCGCATAGTTCGCGCGTTGTTCGCGCGTTTGTTCGCGCGTTTTGCTGAGTATTCTGCCTCAGACGCGCGAAGTGCGCGACTTCGCGCGCTCTGACACCTGACAAGTGAAATGGTCATAACTTCCTGTATACACTTCCAAATGACGAACGGTTTATTGAATTGGAAACTAGACTCAAAGAGCTTTAATTTGATAGGTTGTAACTCACACAACTCCTTATATAACGAGAGATATTATCGTTCAAAGTGAGGCCTTGTGCGCACTTATTTACAACTTTCGTCTATTATGAAATTTCCAACTTGAAAAGTTCCCGTTAGCCATCCGAAATCATCCCGAGGTCCTCGGGACCTCAACCAAAAATACCAATACATCTTATAATATTATTCAAACTTGTTCCAATTATCAAAACACCTCGACTAATAACAAATTATCGAATTACACCGAATTCAAGTCTAAGTTCCTTTAAAACTTCCAAAACGCGCTTTCGATCAAAACTCGACCAAAATATGTCCGAATGACTTGAAATTTTGCACACATATCCAAAATGGCATAACGAAGCTACAGAAATTCTCGGAATCCCATTTCGACCGTTGGATCAAAATTTCACCTATCAACCGGAAATCGCCAAAATACTAACTTCGCCAAAATGAGCTAATTTCTTCACCGGACCTCCAAAATTAATTCCGATTGCGCTTCTAGGCCTTAAATCATCCCCCGAATCATCGGAATTAAATTCCGAGCCCTCTAACTCACAAGTCAACGTCCGGTTGACTTTTCCAAACTAATTCTTCCTTAAAGAGACTAATTGTCCCATTTCATACCAAACTCGATCCGAATTGACTCAAATTCACCAAGTACACATATTGAAACATGAATAAGCATTTAACGGGGAATACGGGACATAAATATAGGAAACGACGGTTCGGGTCGTTACAAAGAGATCCTCGGGATACCAAGAGATCCCTAGTACATATTGAGGATACCAAGAGATCCTCGGGATACCAAGAGATCCCTGGTTGATATTGAGGATACCAAGAGATCCTCGGGATACCAAGAGATCCCTAGTACATATTGAGGATACCAAGAGATCCTCGGGATACCAAGAGATCTCTGGCTTATATTGAGGATACCAAGAGATCCTCGGGATACCAAGAGATCCCTAGTACATGACGAGGATACTAAGAGATCCTCGGGATACTTAGAGATCCCCGGTTAATTTCCTTATGGTTTGCTTTCATCATTGTTTCCGTTATCGTACTCTTATTATCCTGCATAGATTCTTATTGTAGGTTCTCAATTGCACTGCTTATCTTATCCTGATATCTTTATTTTTTATATAACCTCAGTAGGGCCCCGACCTTCCTCGTCACTACCCAACCGAGGTTAGGCTTGGCACTTACTGAGTACCGCTGTGGTGTACTCATGCTACTCTTCTGCACACTTTTGTTGTGCAGATCCAGGTACATCTGAGTAGGCATACCACCAGTAGCTGTCAGGGAGCATTATTGGACATTTGAGGTATACATCTGCTACGTCCGCAGATCCGCAAAGTCTCCTTCTCGTTCCATCCCTAGTAGTTAGCTGTTATTTCGATTCCTCTCTTTGTATTAGACAAATTCTGGTGACTAGAGCAGTGTTAGACTTCTTGTAACCTGTGTTGCCCGTGGGATTCCGGGTTTTGGGATGTTACTTTCAGGAGTTGTGTATTCAGTGTATGGGCCAAGCGGCATCGTTATACACTTCCTTTTCTATTTAGTGTTTGTTTACTGTTTTTACTTCGAACTGTTAAATTCCGCAATGTGTTAGGCTTACCTAGTCGAGAAGACTGGGTGCCGTCATGACAGGCTCACAATTGGTGAACCAAGGTCATGACATTTTCTTTTTGTCTTTTAAACCAATTCTTTATTGTTGGTACTTCTAGTATTTTGTCTATGCTTAGGTCCAATTCTTTTCCTTTTATTTGTTCAAATATAGTGGTGTCAAATATTATTTTTTGTTCTAAAGATTGTTCATTTTGGTGTTCTTCTTTTTGTATGATTTGTATATCTTTTTCAGTCATAATTTTCTTCGTCTGATCCTTCTATTATGTTATTATTTATATCCTTTTCATTTTATGGTAATTCATTTTCTGAAAATTCATATATACTGTCTTCACTTCCTAATTCATAATCTATATATTTCATTTGTGTATATTTATCATTGTCTATTATTATTTCGGAAATTTGTTTTTTCTTTGGATTTTTTGGTAATTTACAATCTTTAGCTAAGTGTCCTAGTTTTGCACAATTGTAACAAGTGCATTATGTTAGTTTTTTCTTTTTTTTATATAGTTTTTTATGTAATTCTTTTTTGTAAAATGTATATGTGCATCCGAATTGAGGTGGTATTCTATTTTTGCAGCATGCCAAATTTTTTACTAATATTTTATCCATTTTGATATTTTCTTTATATTTTTCATATAATTCTATAAACCAGTTTTGTAAAAATTTTATTCGAGCTCCTAGGGTATCTGCTAATTTTACTTCATTCCAATTTTTTATTATTTTTGAACTGAAAGGTTCTGGTAATTTGGTAAAATATAATTTTCTTATTTCTTTACTTTCATCCGGACTATATGTTCCTCTATAATAATAGTCTCTAAATGCACAAGTATATTCGTCTATATAACACATATTACATATTGCTAATTTTGTCATTAAATTTCTATTTGTAGTTTTTTCTTTATTTTGTTCTTTTATTTCTGTTGTCATACTACTAAATTCATTTCTTATCGGTATTTCATATTTATACAATATTTCTATAGCCGTTGTTGCAACTGTACCATCATGTTTCTTATTACTTCTCAATGTATCTAAGCTTTCATTTGTTAAATTTTGTAACCATAGTTTTACTGTTCCTATGAGTGTTCTTTCTATATAACCTGGTGTTTCAGCTACTGCTATTTTATTATCTATTAATTGTTTTGAGATATATCCTATCCATAATTGGATTGTTTTATTTATATCTGCTACACAATCTAGATCTAAAAAATTACATTGTTCAGTTATCTGTCTTGGTGTCCATTTCCTATTTAGTCTCTTATCCCATAATGTTTTGTTCCTATCATGTGAATCATAACTTATTCTGTAATAGCTCGGGTTTAGATGTTTTGGATTTTTTATTCCTGATGTGCTTGGTTTATCCTCGGTCATATCTCCTGTATTTATTTCTGGATTTGTTTCTGTTCTTTCTATAATTTCTGTATATGTCTCACTTGTTTCTGAATAGTCTTCTCCTAGATCCTTATCATCATCACTTTGATCATTTATTTCGTTTATGCTTATTTTTGGTGGATTATCTTGTACCTCTTCTAACTGTAATTTAAATTTTCCTATTTCATTTGTCAGTCTTAACTCTTGTTCTTCTTCTTTGAATTTTTCTTTTTCTTTTTGTCTACTTGCATATAGCTGTTTTAGTATTTCTAATTCTTTTTCTAATTCTGTTATTTTAGTGTTCTTTACTTCCTCTATCTGTTGTATTTTTTCTTTAGCTTGCTGTTGTATTTCCTTAATTTCTCATTTTCTATCTATTTCTTCGTTTTCCTTTGTTATTCTAATCATTGCAGTTAAACTATCTTCTAGTTTTACCGTTTCTTTTTCTAACATTAAGTTTAGGTTATTTCCTATTTTCTTGTATCTTCTTCCTAAGTTTGAAAATATTATTATTATTTTTAATCCTTCTGGATTTTCATATGTTTTTTCTTCTAGTGCGAATTCTTCTTTATTCATCTTTTATTTTTAAGATAGTAAATGTATTTGTATTCTATTTTGGATATAGTTTCTATTAATTTAGATAGCCTAGCATTGGTTATTTTAGTAATACTTAAATATTCATATTCTGGGTATAGTTTCTTTAGTTTATTTCTTACTTTCCTTAATTTTTTATTTATTTTAATGTGCCTAATTTCTGTAATTGACTCATTGTTTATGGGTATTTGTTGCGGTTTTGTACTATTAGTTTTAGTGTTATCGTCCATGGTTTTACTTATTGGAGCAGATGTGTCACGACCCGGATTCCCCACCATCGGGAGTCGTGATGGCACCTACTGTCGGAACTAGGCAAGCCAACCTTAACATACCTTTTCAACTAATTTTCAACAAGATAATAATAAAAACAATAAATTCAAGCGGAAGCCTTAATTTAATATTAAATGAACGAAAATGCGGAAAAATTAACATCATCCTCTACCCAAGATTTAGTGTCACAATACTCACGGACTACTATAAGATACTACAAATAAGAGTTTGAAAGAAAATACATAAGGAGTCTGCTTCGATACAATGAAAACAAACAGAAATAAAATAGATGAGACTTAGGGCCCACGCATGCCAGCGAACTACCTAGGAGTCTCTGGACTGAAGGCACGCTCCCAATCTACTACTATTGCGGTCCGTAAGCTACTCCCGAATCTGTGCACAAAAAGGGCACAGAAGTGTAGCATCAGCACAACCGACCCCATGTGCTGGTAAGTGCCTGGCCTAACCCCGGCGAGGTAGTGACGAGGCTAGACCGGACCTACCTCAAATAACCTGTACAGATATATGTGCAACAACGGAAAGATATACAGAATTTAAACAGATAATAGGGAGGGGACATGCTGTGGGGTGTAACAATTTAGATATAAGACTAACGAACAGAGAGATGGAAACCGAATAATTAGCATCTATGAAAGAGAGCAAGTGAATCAACAACTACACGGCACCAACCTTCGTGCTTTTACTCTCAATTCTCACCAAAACTGTCAAATATAGTGCACGACATCACCCTTCGTGCTTTTCCTCACATAACTCTCACTTCAAGGCACAGAATGACCCTTCGTGCTCAAATAATTAGAGACATGGCACGGAAAGACCCTTCGTGCATAATTATCAAAACATGGCACGGAAAGACCCTTCGTGCATAATCGCTCTTCCTCACCCAATCATCAGTCACAACCAATCGGGGAAAGGGTATATACAACAAGATTAAACGTCCCGGCATGGGAGAACAAATCAACAATAGGTCCCGGCAAGGGAAAAATACCACACTTCCTTCTTTAACTCATCTGCTTCTCAACTATCACTTCATAATTATATTAGCAAGTAATTAGCTCAACTGTTTCACATCTTTCAAATTTAAAAGCAACTAACGGTCATGCTAGACTCCGGTGCATAGATAACCGTCACCATGCCTATACACCGTACTCCACAGTTAACACGTAGCAAATAACATCCAAATCCTAATCCCTCAAGCCAAAGTTAGAACAAACACTTACCTCGAATGCTCCAAACTCAACTCACGCTTCTAGTATAGTTTTACCTCTTGATTCCACTACCAATCCGCTCGAATCTAGTCATAAGTTACTTAATCACATTAATAATTACTAAATGAATCATCCCCAATGCATGAAAATAGATTTTTCAAGGTTTTTCCCAAAAAGGTCAAAAATACCCCCGGACCCACGTGGTCGAAACTCGAGGTTCGGACCAAAACCCGGTTACCCATTCCCCCATGAATCCAAATATATGATTTGTTTTTAAATCTGACCCCAAATTGAGATCCAACTTCTCAATTTGTAGAAAACCTAGGTTCTACCCAAAACACCCAATTTTCCCCATGAAAATCTTTGATTTGAAGTTGAAATTATGTTAAAAGATGTTAAGGGTTAAAGAAATTAAGTTAGAAATCACTTACCAATCATTTTGGAGAAGAAAAGTTGTTTGGAAAATCGCCTCTTAGGTTTTGGGTTTTTGAAAAGTGAAAAATGACTGAGATTTCCGAACTTGTATACCTTTCTGAGGACCTGGCGCGGACAACACAAAAATGTGTTGCGGCCGCGCCGAGTGGGAGAAAAATTGGGGCTTCTCTGAACCCTTCCAGCGCGGACCACACTGTTTTGGTGCGCGACCGCGCTGGTTGTCCTGCAACCCTAGCCCTCAGACTCAGCCACGCGGACCGCACAAAAATGCATCGCGGCCGCGCGGAAATGACCGCAGCCGCGCTGGTGTCTGCAACACATGAACCTGCATTTTCTTAAGTCCAAGACCTCCCGGGCCCCATTCAAAACTCACCCGAGCCCTCTGGGCTCCAAACCAAACATGCACACAACCTTAAAAACATCTTACGGACTTACTCGTGCGATCAAATTGCCAAAATAACATCATATACATAGGATCAAGCCTCAAACACATGATTTTATTTCTTCAACTTTCATAACTCAAATTCTCCATTTTTAGTCCGAAACACGTCATATGACGTCTGTTTTTAGCCAAACTTTACAGATAGTGATTAACACATATTTAAGACTTGTACCGGGCGTCTAAACCAAAATACGAGCCCGATACCTATATTTTCTAACTCCTTTTCATTTCAAATTTTCATATCAAATTTCAGAAAAACAATTTCTTTCAAAAATTCATTTCTCGGGCTTGGGACCTCAGAATTTGATTCCGGGCACACGCCCAAGTCCCATACACAGATCCGGGTCTGTTTACCCAAAATGTTGACCGAAGTCAACATTATGCATATTAATACCAAAATTCATCAACTATTTCACATAATTCACATATTCTAACATAAAAACTTTCCAGCTACGCGCCCGAACTGCGCACGCCAATTGAGGCAACTAAAAGTGAGGTTTTCAAGGCCTCGAAAGCGCGGAACAAGGAAGAACTACGGTGATGACCCTTCGGGTCGTCACAAGATGTTTAATATTTATCTTACTTTTGTTGGCTCTGATACCATTTTCTTGATAGGGAGGACCCTTAGTTTATTATAAGTATTATAAACTAAAGGTTTTTTCATAATATTTTGCGCCTAGCGGAATTAACCTTGATACCATTTTCTTGATAGGGAGGACCCTTAGTTTATTATAAGTATTATAAACTAAAGGTTTTTTCATAATATTTTGCGGCTAGCGGAATTAACCTTGAAATTTCTTTTATATTTTCTCCCGTGTATTCTAAGTATTGGATATCTTGGGTTTTTTGATATTCTTCTACATTTTCTCTTAATAATTTTTCTAATAAATTTATATTTTCTAAAGTTCGTAACCAGTACTGCAGATATTCGTAGCTGATCATTAATCTGAATATAAATCTAGTTCATATAAATATAATTCGTCTATTTTCTCTGATAGAATTAGTTCTGTATATCCTTGTTCCATTATGTTTATTATTTCAAAAGTAACCAAAATATCGTAAATTTTTCTTCTAATATCGTTATTAAGTTGGTTAAAAGTATATAATATGAGTATTTTGTAATCATCATTGTCATCTAGTAGATATGTGTGGTTGCTCATTACATCTATTTTTATTTATTCTTATCATGTGTTTACTAAACATATTCCCTCAACCTCTTTGTTTATCATAGGGTTTATCATCCTTTAATAAGTTATTCTGAACAATCTTTTCTGGCCACTACCATGCTTTTCTTGCTTCAATCATTTTTCCTAACAGCGCCTCAACTCTGTCTACTCCCGTAAACGGCTTCCTTGCCTACTGGTTTCGACCTTAGGATGGCATAGTTTGGGCTTAACTACTCTCAGCATTATTAGACATGGCAAGCTTTCTCAAGATGTTCTTTATAACAGTACTATAAAATGATAAACAGTTATGATATTCAAGAGATTATAAGGAATACAAAAGTTTAGTTAGACATGACTATGAATAAACATACCTGATCTTGTAGCTCGTTTGAATGTTCCATAGTTGTTATTATGAAAGACTTAAATTAAAAATTTTGTAAGAGAGAAGGTGAGGGTCCTCCTCCTTCTTCTCGGATACAGACTATATATAGAAAACTCAAATGACTCTTACTTTTTACAAACGACCCTTCATGAATGACCTTTACTGTTCATGAATATGACTCGTACTATTTACTTTACGACTTTTACATACTCAAATGACTCTTACTATTTACAAACGACTCTTCATGAACGACCTTTACTGTTTATGCATATGACTCGTACTATTTACTTTACGACTTTTTACATTATCTGTTTGCCATAGCTGTCTTCTTCCTTTGTTTTTATGCTGGTATCTTTATTCCAATTGTACTTCTGGTACATAATTATCTTCTCCATTGCACTTTGAACATATATGATCTGGGTACTTGTGGCCTACTAATTTGTAGTATCTTGTTAGTAATTCGTTGGAAATAAATCCTTTCTTTAGTGCTCTTGTAGTTGGTTGCATCTCTGGTTTTAATAATGATAAAATCTATTTTTGGACTTCATCCATATCTCCTTGTCGTAGTTCCCTTGAATTTGCATATATCATTAGTTGATCTCTTAAGTAGTAGCTCCAAATGGCATTTTCCTGTAGATAATTGTTGGCTAATTCTTGGATAATAGTTGCTATTCCAATTATTCTTTTGTTGGCGTAAAAACTCGGTATCTCGATTTTTGGTATCTCTGGTTGTTGTTCTATCTCTTCTGGTATTATCATATCTCGTGTCAATCCTATTTTTACAACCTGTATAAGAGGTTTTATTTCATCGTATAGTATCTCAGCTGGTGATGTATAGAATTTTATAAAAAATAGGTTTCCTTTTGTAATTCTTTTATATGTAATGAATGCTTTATATATCTCTGGTATTCCACTTATCTCTTCTCCATCATAGGTATATATTGTGCTAAGTAATCCGTAATTGTAACATGTTTTTACTATATTGGATCTGGTCTTTGGTTGGGCAATAAGTCTATTATATCCTTGGAGTTTTTGGGTTATATAGTCTTGTGTTGGATTTGTTGTAGTAGTTGCTCTGGGGTTAAGGTTTAGAAATGTTTGGATTTTGTATATGTTTTCAATATAGGTCTGGGTAATATGGTTGTATATTTTCTTATTTTGGTGTAGACTGTTTGCATAGGTTGAGGTTTGTGGTGTTGTAGTCATTGTTTCTTTTGGTATTTTTGGAGTAATTGGTTTATCAAATATGTTATTCAAATTGGCATTGGTATATGGTTTCTTATTAACTTGTTTACTCGTACCTGCAGCTGTATGTAAACAAACATTGTTATGGGTTTTACGGAGTTTCCCAACGTTTCCCTCTAACTCTGGAAATTTTGAGTCTTTCGATCGACTTAGCTCCGCATCTTTATAGTCATGCTGCTGACTTGGCTTGCTTTCCTCTTGCTGTTGTAATCTTTTACCCATACTATCCATCTGTAATGATAGAGTAGTAAGGATTGCAAATAAATCTTTTGTTTCTTGTCTGTCATCAGTTTGGATACCTTTTTCTTGATAGGTAGTCTGCAATAACATTTTTATCAGTCTTTATTACCTCAATTGTAAATGTAAAATTTTGTATATTTAATACAAGCCTTCTTATTTCCTTCGTTGTTACTGAATCTTGTACTTTTCGTGTTATCCACCATTTTACCTGTGTATTATCTGTTCTTACAATAAATTTGTTATAAACGATATTTGGCTCAAATGCTAACAAACATTTATATAATTCAAATAGTTCTTTTCTATTTATCTTCCATTTTAATTGTGGTTCCGTGTATGATCCTGAATAATATCTACAATGGTGTTCAATTTTTTCATTATCATATTTATATTTGAGAACTCCTCCATAGTTGTGATCACTAGAATCAGTTTCTACTATGTATGTAAACTGCCTTTTTCATCCGGAAAATATAGTTTTGGTAATTTTTGACACATAATTTTGATCTTTTTTATATGTATTTTATCTTTTTCGTCAAAATGGTATTCTACATCTTTCTTTAATTTTTTCTGTAATGGTTATAAATTTTCTGCTAATTTAGGAATATATTCTCTTACTTGGTTAACTAATCCTAAAAATGATTGTAACTTCTTTTTTGTATCAAGTGTTTCGTTTAAGTTAATTATTTTTTGTACTATATGAGTTTGCATTTTTATTCCATTTTTATCTATATGTATACCCAAGAATTCTATTTGATTTTTCATTACTTCTGCTTTCTTTTTACTTAAACTAATTCATGATATTTCTACAATGTGTATGAATTTTTCTAGTAGTTTTATATGTTCATTCTCTGTTCTAGAATATAATAGTATATCATCTATATATATTATGCAGTTTTCTAATTGGTTGAAGTAGTTATCCATAAAATGTTGGTATTTACCTGGTGCATTTTTATATCCAAAGGGTAATACATTCCATTTGTAAAATCCTTGTGGTACCGTAAATGCTGTCAACTTTTTAGATTCATCTTCTAGTTTTAAATGGTAAAATTCTGATTTACAGTCAAATTTACTAAAATAGTTATATCCTTTCTGATTTTTAGTATTTTACTTGGTATTGGATAATTATATGTTTTTGTTTTTGCATTTAAATTTCTATAATCTACAACCATTCGACTTTTTCCTCGTTTTTGTTCACTATGTTTATTTACTATAAATGTTGGGCTAGTGTGTTTGCTATTACTTTCTTGTATGTACTTATTGTCTAATAATTCCTGTATATGTATTTTAAATTCTGTTAGGTCATTAAAATTGTATTTTAAAGGTTTTTGTGTTATTATACTATTTTCATCTATTAGTTCAATTTTTATTTTCGTTTTATATTTTTCCCATCCTTGTAGGGGATTATCATTATATAGTAGTTCTGATTTATCTTGGAGTTGTTTTATCTTGTCTATTGAGAAAATGATTATCTCTATATTATGGTTGCTTAGTGTTATATTTTCTAATTTCTGGGTGATCTTCTCACTTCCTTTAATCCAGGGTAATATTTTTTTCAATTTATTATTTACTCTTTTTGCTCCTATTCTTTGTTTACATGGGGTAGTAAACCACCAATGTGTTTTTGTTATAGTATGTGAGAATAACTTATCTAAAAATGGTATTCCTAGTAATATATCTTTATTTGCAAATTCATAACTACATATTTCTCCTATGGTTAATATTTTATCCCATATTTGTATTTTTAGATTCCTTGCTTTGTGTGTTATCATACTTCTCTCATTGTTAAAACCTGTTACTACTAGGGGTTTTTTAGCTTTTCCCATTTATTTTCTGGTAGACAATTATGTTTACACTTGTTAGCTTCTGCTCCTGTATCCATCATAGGTGTATAATATCTATTATAATATCCTTCTACTATTATCTTGGCAAGTATATATATTTTTGGCATTATATTAAGGTTCTTTTAATTATTATCTTTTTGTTTTCATAACTTATTGTTAATTGCCTATCTTCTAAGTTATATGGTTTGATTTTTTCTAACCATTTTATTCCTAGTGTAATATTTTTATCTCCTTGATATATTTTAAAATTTATTAATAATGGTATTCCTCCAATAATTAATTCTTTTTCAGTCGTTTCTTCACTTTTTCTTAATGCTTTTGGTAATTCTGAACATTGTTGTTCTTTTGTTACTATTTCTTTTTCTTGTATTAATTCTCTTATAACATAATTTTCTTCTTGTCCTGTATTTATTAATATTAAATATTTTCTTTGGTCCATTATTCCTATTATATAATAATGATGTGAGTTTATTTCTTCTATTTTTTGTTCTATAAATTTTTGTGGAGTTGTGTAATCTATTCTTCTTGATGTACTCATTTTTGATGATGTTTCTGGTATTTCATCACTTGTTCGTTTTGACGTGCTTAATCTTTCTTTTACTATTTCTAAATCTTCTTCTATGTCTATTTCTTTATAACTATAATCATTGTTGTCTATAACTGATACTATTCTTTCGAACAGATTTTCTATTTTAATTCTATTTATTTTATTTTTAGCTGCTATCTTATGTTTTGTTGTTAAGACATATAGATTTTTACATCTTGCTGTGAATATCTTACTTCCTGGTGCTAGTTCTATTCCCGACATTTTCCAGTATAGAACTAATGATTTATCTATATTTTTATCATCTATTGCAACCGAATAGTTTGCACTTACTATGAATTTAAATTTTTGGTATATTAAGTTACCCTTTACTGCACTTATTATATTTTTTTCTATAGGTTGTACAATTCTATCGTCTACTAAGTATATTTCTATAGGGGTATCTATTCCTTCTCTAAACATGCTTTTATTAGTATCTCCGTTCCTCCTAAATGTACGTATTTTATTGGGTTTTTTGCTTTTATATCTTGTATTTCTTTATTTAATAATTTTTTATTTAATATTGGTATTCTGGCTTTACCTTTAATGTATTTACAGTCTATTATATGTTCCCTTTGGCTTACTACGTAGTATTCTTCTTTTTGTCTTTTAAACCAATTCTTTATTGTTGGTACTTCTAGTATTTTGTCTATGCTTAAGTCCAATTCTTTTCCTTTTATTTGTTCAAATATAGTGGTGTCAAATATTATTTTTTGTTCTGAAGATTGTTCACTTTGGTGTTCTTATTGTTGTATGATTTGTATATCTTTTTCAGTCATAATTTTCTTCGTCTAATCCTTCTATTATCTTATTATTTATATCCTTTTCATTTTCTGATAATTCATTTTCTGAAAATTCATATATACTGTCTTAACTTCCTAATTCATAATCTATATATTCCATTTGTGTATATTTATCATTGTCTATTATTATTTCGGAAATTTGTTTTTTCTTTGGATTTTTTTGTAATTTGTAATCTTTAGCTAAGTGTCCTAGTTTTCCACAATTGTAACAAGTGCATTCTGTTAGTTTTTTCTTTTTTCTATATAGTTTTTTATGTTTGTAATCTTTTACATAATATCTTCTTCTTGGTTTCTTATACTTATATTTGGATTTATATTTTCTTGTTTTCTTACCTTCTTTTTTGTAATATGTATCTGTGCATCCGAATTGAGGTGCTATTCAATTTTTGCAGTATGCCAAATTTTTTACTAATATTTTATCCATTTTGATATTTTCTTTATATTTTTCACATAATTCTATAAACCAGTTTTGTAAAAATTTTATTCGAGCTCCTAGGGTATCTGCTAACTCTGCTTCATTCCAATTTTTCATTATTTTTTAGCTGAAAGGTTCTGATAATTTGGTAAAATATAATTTTCTTATTTCTTTACTTTCATCCTGACTATATGTTCCTCTATAATAATAGTCTCTAAATGCACAAGTATATATAACACATATTACATATTGCTAATTTTGTCATTAAATTTCTATTTATAGTTTTTTCTTTTATTTTGTTCTTCTATTTCTGTTGTCATACTACTAAATTCATTTCTTATCGCTATTTCATATTTATACAATATTTCTGTAGCCGTTGTTGCAACTGTACCATCATGTTTGTTATTACTTCTCAATGTATCTAAGCTTTCATTTGTTAAATTTTGTAACCATAGTTTTACTGATCCTATGAGTGTTCTTTCTATATAACCTAGTGTTTCAGCTATTGCTATTTTATTATCTATTAATTGTTTTGAGATATATCATATCCATAATTGGATTGTTTTATTTATATCTGCTACACAATCTAGATCTAAAAAATTACATTGTTCAGTTATCTGTCTTGGTGTCCATTTCATATTTAGTCTCTTATCCCATAATATTTTGTTCCTATCATGTGAATCATAACTTATTCTGTAATAGCTCGGGTTTAGATGTTTGGATTTTTTATTCCTGATGTGCTTGGTTTATCCTCGGTCATATCTCCTGTATTTATTTCTGGATTTGTTTCTGTTCTTTCTATAATTTCTGTATATGTCTCACTTGTTTCTGAATAGTCTTCTCCTAGATCCTTATCATCATCACTTTGATCATTTATATCGTTTATGCTTATTTTTGGTGGATTATCTTGTACCTCTTCTAACTGTAATTTAATTTCATTTGTCAGTCTTAACTCTTGTTCTTCTTCTTTGCGTTTTTCTTTTTCTTTTTGTCTACTTGCATATAGCTATTTTAGTATTTCTAATTATTTTTCTAATTCTGTTATTTTAGTGTTCTTTACTTCCCCTATCTGTTATATTTTTTCTTTAGCCTGCTGTTGAATTTGCATATATCATTAGTTGATCTCTTGAGTAGTAGCTCCAAATGGCATTTTCCTGTAGAAGTAAGAAAGAAACTAAAGAAACTATTCCCAGAATATAAATATTTAAGTATTACTAAAATAATCAATGCTAGGCTATCTAAATTAATAGATACTATATCCAAAATAGAATACAAATATATTTACTATCTTAAAAATAAAAGATGAATAAAGAAGAATTCGCACTAGAAGAAAAAACATATGAAAATCCGGAAGGATTAAAAATAATAATAACTTTTCATTTTCTGATAATTCATTTTCTGAAAATTCATATATAATGTCTTCACTTCCTAATTCATAATCTATATATTACATTTGTGTATATTTATCATTGTCTATTATTATTTGGTATTGGATAATTATATGTTTTTGTTTTTGCATTTAAATTTCTATAATCTACAACCATTCGACTTTTTCCTCGTTTTTGTTCACTATGTTTATTTACTATAAATGCTGGGCTAGTGTGTTTGCAAGGTTAATTCCGCTAGCCGCAAAATATTATGAAAAAACCTTTAGTTTATAATACTTTTGCAAGGTTAATTCCGCTAGGTCATGTCTAATTAAACTTTTGTATTCCTTATAATCTCTTGAATATCATAACTGTTTATCATGTTATAGTACTGTTATAAAGAACATCTTGAGAAAGCTTGCCATGTCTAATAATGCTGAGAGTAGTTAAGCCCAGACTATGCCATCCTAAGGTCGAAACCGGTAGGCAAGGAAGCCGTTTAGGGGAGTAGACAGAGTTGAGGCGCTGTTAGGGAAAATGATTGAAGCAAGAAAAGCATGGTAGTGGCCAGAAAAAATTGTTCAGAATAACTTATTAAAGGATGATAAACCCTATGATAAACAAAGAGGTTAGAGGGAATATGTTTAGTAAACACATGATAAGAATAAATAAAAATAGATGTAATGAGCATCCACACATATCTACTAGATGACAATGATGATTACAAAATACTCATATTATATACTTTTAACCAACTTAATAACGATATTAGAAGAAAAATTTACGATATTTTGGTTACTTTTGAAATAATAAACATAATGGAACAAGGATAATCTACAACACATTCTCCTTTTAAATCATTCTTCCTCAACCATTCACATTATATGAAACTTATCAAATAAACAAGGAGCTTGTGTCACATTATTCGAATGAAAAGCAATCAAGACTCACGGTCATGCTAGACTCCGGTGCATAGATAACCGTCACCATGCCTATACACCGTACTCCACATTAGCAAGTAGCAAATATCATCCTAATCCTATTCCCTCAAGCCAAAGTTAGAACAAACACTAATCTCGAATGCTCCAAACTCAACTCACGCTTCTAGTATAGCTTTAACTCTTGATTCCACCACCAATCCGCTCGAATCTAGTCATAAGTTACTTAATCACATTAATAATTACTAAATGAATCATCCCCAATGCTTGAAAATAGATTTTTCAAGGTTTTTCCCAAAAAGGTCAAAAATACCCCCGAACCCACGTGGTCGAAACTCGAGGTTCGGACCAAAACCCGGTTACCCATTCCCCCATGAATCCAAATATATGATTTGTTTTTAAATCGGACCCCAAATTGAGGTCCAACTTCTCAATTTGTAGAAAACCTAGGTTCTACCCAAAACACCCAATTTCACCCCTGAAAATCTTTGATTTGAAGTTGAAATTATGTTAAAAGATGTTAAGGAATAAAGAAATTAAGTTATAAATCACTTACCAATCGTTTTGGAGAAGAAAAGTTGTTTGGAAAATCGCCTATTAGGTTTTGGGTTTTTGAAAAGTGAAAAATGACTGAGATTTTCCGAACTTGTATACCATTCTGAGGACCTGGCGCGGACCGCACAAAAATGTGTTGCGGCCGCGCCGAGTGGGAGAAAAATTGGGGCTTCTCTGAACCCTTCCAGCGCGGACCACACTGTTTTGGTGCACGGCCGCGCTGGTTGTCCTGCAACCCTAGCCCTCAGACTCAGCCACGCGGACCGCACAAAAATGCATCGCGGCCGCGCGGAAATGACCGCAGCCGCGCTGGTGTCTGCAACACATGAACCTGCATTTTCTTAAGTCCAAGACCTCCCGGGCCCCATTCAAAACTCACCCAAGCCCTCGGAGCTCCAAACCAAACATGTACACAACCTTAAAAATATCTTACGGAGTTACTCGTGCGATTAAATCGCCAAAATAACATCATATACATAGGATCTAGCCTCAAACACATGATTTTCTTTTTTCAACTTTCATAACTCAAATTCTCCATTTTAGTCCGAAACACGTCATATGACGTCCGTTTTTAGCCAAACTTTACAGATAGTGCTTAACACATATTTAAGACTTGTACCGGGCGTCGGAACCAAAATACAAGCCCGATACCTATATTTTCTAACTCCTTTTCATTTCAAATTTTCATATCAAATTTCAGAATAATAATTTCTTTCAAAAATTCATTTCTCGGGCTTGGGACCTCAAAATTTGATTCCGGGCACACACCCAAGTCCCATATTTTTCTACGGACGCTCCGGGACCGTCGAATCACAAGTCCGGGTCCGTTTACCCAAAATGTTGACCGAAGTCAACATTATGCATATTAATACCAAAATTCATCAAATGTTTCACAAAATTCACATATTCTAACAAAAAAAAACTTTCCGGCTACGCGCCCGAACTGCGCATGCAAATCGAGGCGACTAAAAGCGATGTTTTCAAGGCCTCGGGAGCATGGAACAAGGAAGAATTACGGTGATGACCCCTTGGGTCGTCACATTATCCACCTCTAAAACAACTGTTCGTCCTCGAACGGACAAAAGAAAGAAGTACTTGAGTCGGGAAATAAATGAGGATAGCGACTCCGCATATCAGACTCGGACTCCTAGGTCGATGCCTCAGGAGGATGACCTCTCCACTGAACACGCACCGAAGGAAAACTCTTCGACCTCAACTGTCGAACCTGCCGGTCTAGAATAGCCACCGGCTCCTCCTCATATGACAGATCCTTGTCCAATTGGACAGTGCTGAAATCTAACACGTGCGATGGATCGCCGCGATACTTCCGGAGCATAGATACATGAAATATAGGATGCACAACTGACATGCTAGGTGGCAAGGAAAGTCTATAAGCCACCTCTCCCACATGATCAAGGATCTCAAATGGACCGATGAACCTAGGGCTGAGCTTGCCCTTCTTCCTAAATCTCATCACGCCTTTCATAGGCGATACACAGAGCAAACCCGCTCACCAACCATGAAAGCAACATCTCTGACCTTACGGTCTGCATAACTCCTCTGTCTCGACTAATCTGTACGAAGTCTATCCTGAATAATCCTGACCTTGTCCAAGGCCTCCTGAACCAGATCCGTACCCAATAATCGAGCCTCTCCCGGCTCAAACCATCCAACTGGAGAGCGACATCGCCTACCATACGATGCCTCATACGGAGCCATATGAATGCTGGACTGGTAGCTGTTATTGTAGGCAAACTCTACTAACAGCAAAACCTGGTCCCACGAGCCTCCAAAATCAATGACACAGGCTCGGAGCATATCCTCAAGAATATGAATAGTCCTCTCGGACTGACCGTCCGTTTGGGGATGAAATGTTGTACTCAACTCAATCTGGGTGCCCAACTCTCGCTGAACCGCTCTCTAGAATGCGAGGTAAACTGCGTACCCCGATCCGAAATGATAGATAGTGGCACCCCATGAAGGCGAACAATCTCCCTGATATAAATCTCGGCTAACCTCTCGGACGAATAGGTGGCTGCAATAGGAACAAAATGCGCTGACTTGGTTAGCCTATCAACAATAACCCAAACCGTATCAAACTTCTTCCGAGTCATCGGAAGTCCAGTAACAAAATCCATAGTAATCCTCTCCCACTTCTACTCGGGAAGCTCAATCCTATGAAATAAGCCACCGGGCCTCCGATGCTCGTACTTAACCTGCTGACAGTTCAAACAATGAGCCACATATGCAACAATGTCTTTCTTCATTCTGCACCACCAATAGTGCTGCCTTAAATCCTGATACATCTTCGCTGTGCCCGGGTGAATAGAATACCGAGAACTGTGGGCCTCCACTAAGATCAACTCTCGAATCCCATCAACATTGGGCACACAAACTCGCCCCTGCAATCTCATTACGCCATCATCATCTAAGGTTGCTTTCTTGGCACCTCCATACTGCACCGTGTCTCTCAAGACACACAAACGGGGATCCTCAAACTGCCGCTCGCGGATACGCTCTAATAGTGAGGAACGAGCAACTGTGCAAGCTAACACTCCGCTAGGCTCAGAAATATCCAACCTCACAAGACGATTGGCCAAAGCCTGAACATCCAAAGCAAGCGATCTCTGGCTGACTGGAATATAAGAGAGACTACCCATGCTGGTGGACTTTCTACTCAATGCATCGGCCACCACATTGGCCTTCCCCGGGTGATATAAGATAGTGATGTCATAATCTTTCAACAATTCCAACCACCTCCTCTGCCTCAATTTCAACTCCTTTTTGCTTGAACAAATACTGAAGACTCTTATGGTCCGTGAACACCTCACACGTCACGCCATATAAGTAATGCCTCCAGATCTTCAAGGCATGAACAATGGCTGCCAACTCGAGATCATGAACCGGATAATTCTTCTCATGGATCTTCAACTGCCTCGAAGCATAGGCAATTACTTTGCCTCCCTGCATCAATACCGCACCAAGCCCAATACGGGACGTATCATAATAGACCGTATATGGCCCTGAACCTGTGGGCAAAACCAATACCGGTGCCGTAGTCTGAGCCGTCTTAAGCTTCTGAAAGCTCGCCTCACACTCGTCTGACCACCTGAACTGGGCACCCTTCTGGGTCAATCTGGTCATAGGGGCTGCAATGGATGAAAACCCCTCTACGACCCGACGGTAGTAACCTTCTAACCCCAGGAAACTCCGAATCTCCGTAGCTAAAGCTGGTTGAGGCCAGTTCTTGACTGCCTCTATCTTCTTCGGGTCTACCTGAATACCTGCTGCCGATATGACATGACCCAGGAATGCGATCGAACTCATCCAAAACTCGCACTTTGAGAACTTAGCATACAACTGACTATCTCTCAGGGTCTGAGGAACCACGCTGAGGTGTTGCTCATGCTCCTCCTAACTGCGGGAGTATATCAAAATATCATCAATGAAGACTATCACGAACGAGTCCAAGTAAGGCCTGAACACTCGGTTCATCAAATCCATAAAGACTGCTGGGGCATTGGTCAACCCAAATGACATAGCCAAGAACTCATAATGCCTGTACCGAGTGCGGAATGCTGTCTTAGGGACATCAGATGCCCTAATCCTCAACTGATGGTAGCCATATCTCAAGTATATCTTTGAGAATACCTTGGCACCCTGAAGCTGATCGAACAAATCATCAATCCTCGGCAGTGGATACTTATTCTTAATTGTAACCTTGTTCAATTGCCGGTAATCAATGCACATCCTCATCGAACCATACTTTTTCTTCACAAATAACACTGGTGCGCCCCAAGGCGAAACACTGGGTCTAATGAAACCTTTCTCAAGCAAATCCTGCAGCTGTTCCTTTAACTCTTTCAACTCCGGCGGGGCCATACGATATGGCGAGATAGAAATGGGTTGAGTGCCCGGAGCCAAATTAATACAAAAGTTGGTATCCCTATCGGGCGGTATACCCGGAAGGTCTGAAGGGAAAACCTCACGAAACTCTCGAACAATGGGCACGAAATCAATAGAGGGGACCTCCGCGCTCGAATCGCGAACATACGCCAAATAGCCAAACATCCCTTCTCGACCATACGCCGAGCCTTCACATACAGGATAACACAGCGGGTACAATGACCAGAAGTCCCTCTCCACTCTAAGCGGGGTAAACCCGGTAAGGCTAAGGTCACGGTTTTGGCATGGCAATCCAAGATAGCATGGTACGGGGATAACCAATCCATCCCCAATATAACATCGAAGTCGACCATGTCCAAAAGCAACAAATCAACACGGGTCTCAAGACCCCCAAACACTATGATACAAGAACGATGAACTTGGTCGACCATAATAGAATCACCCACCGGTGTTGACACATAAACAGGAATACTCAACGAGTCACTAGGCATAACCAAATAGGGTGCAAAATAGAACGACACATATGAATACGTAGATCCAGGATCAAATAGCACAGAAGCATCCCTATCACAGACCAGAATAGTACCTATAATCACAGCATCTGACGACTCAGCCTCTGGCCTGGCTGGCAAAGCATAACAACGGGGCTGTGCCCTACCTCCCTGAATCATATCCCTGGGACGATCTGCTGCTGGCTGAACCCAACCTCTAGCGGTCGGAGCTCCACCTCTAAGACCTCTACCTCCACCTCTACGTCCTCTACCCCCGCCTCTAGCTGGCTGGTGGTGCACTGATAGGTGCTGATGGTGAACTGAAGAGTTGTTGGTCAGAATACTGCAGCTGAGAACCACGACCACATGGTGTACCATTAGAAGCCTGGAGAGCTGACTGAAAGGGCCTCGGAGGATGTCCCTACCATAAGAATCCCTACATCCAGACGAGGTACCACTGAATCTACCAGAATAACGGGGCCTCTTATCAGACCCATGACCACCTCCCTGAGCAAGTGCCATCTCTATCCGGCGGGCACCATCTGCCGCCTCCTGAAATGAAATCTCACTAACGGCACTCATGGACATCTGAACACGGATCGGCTGAACTGCTGGAACCTGAGCTTGAGGAGCTACCGGCTCTGGAGTACGAGTATCGGGAGTCTGAACTCCTCCCCCAGCCTGAGATGTGGTTGGAGCTACGGAAGCAAACCCGCCCTAGAAATGCCCTCCATAAAGCCTACCAATCGGACCAAAGCGTCCTGAAGCACTGGAGTGGCTATGAAACCCTCTGGGACCTGAGCTGGGCCCACTGGAGCTGCTGGAGCTGGAACCTCCTCGTCATAGTCAGTACGAGGCTCCACCTCTGGGACTGCTACTCGGGGCTGAGCTCTGCCTCGACCTCTGGCACGACCTCGCCCTCTGCCCCTGATAGGAGCTGGGGGCTCGGGCTGCTGCGCGGTAGAAGAGAAAGCACATGTTCTCACCATCTGCGAAAGAACAGAGTAGGAGGACGATCAATACTTGAGAATCAGAATCGCACGACACGGATGAACAAAGTGAAGTTTTCCTAACTCCGTAACCTCTGCGGGATAAATACAGACGTCTCCGTACCGATTCCTTAGACTGTACCGAGTTGTCCGTGAGTTGTGAGACCTAAGTAACCTAGTGCTCTGATACCAAATTGTCATGACCCGTATTTCCCACCATCGGGTGTCGTGATGGAGCCTACTATCGGAGCTAGACAAGCCAAATATATAAAACATTTATCTTGCTTTCTTCCAAACAATATAATAAACGAGACAAAATTTAAACGGAAGATTTTAAATCTAAAGCAACTGAGAACCAAAAGTGCAGAAATTTGAACCAAAATGCTACCCAGAGTCTGGTGTCACTAGCTCACGGACTACTACAGAATACTACAATTAATGTCTGAAAGAAAAATACATCATGTTTGTCTGATACAATATAAACAAACGAAAAACATGGAAAGGGACTTCGGCCTGCGAACGCCAGCTAGGCTACCTCGAGAGTCCCTGGACTGAAGATAGCTCCCAGAAGTCCTACTGTTGCGGTCCGTAAGCTGCTACCTGATCTGTGCACAAAAATGCACAGAGTGTAGCATCAACACAACCGACCCCATGTGCTGGTAAGTGCCTGGCCTAACCCCGGCGAAGTAATGACGAGGCTAGACAGTACCTACCACAATTAACCTGTACAGATATATATACAACAAGTGCAAGAAAACAATATCAAGATAATACAAAGTAAAACTGGGAGGGGATATGCTATCTGGGAGTAACAGATAAAAATGAAATATCGGAAATAAATAGAAGAACTCCGGTTTCCATGATATATATATATATAGTGGACGACGTGCCACACGATCCCATAATATCATATATAAGTGGACGGCGTGCCACACAATCCCATAATATAGTATATAAGTGGACGGCGTGCCACACGATCCCATAATATCATATATATGTGGACGGCATGCCACACGATCCCATAATATAGTGCATAATATCTGACTTCATGTAGTAGCCCCTTCAGGGGAGAATAACAACTCAATACCTTTAACCCGGCAAGGGTACAACTAACAGCCCAAAATATCCCGACGAGGGAGAATACATATATCAGTCTACACATTCCGGCAAGGGAGTATTCACAACACATTCTCCTTTTAAATCATTCTTCCTCAACCGTTCACATTATATATGAAATTTATCAAATAAACAAGGAGCTTGTGTCACATTATTCGAATTAAAAGCAATCAAGACTCATGGTCATGCTAGACTCCGGTGCATAGATAACTCTCACCATGCCTATACACCGTACTCCATATTAGCAAGTAGCAAATATCATCCTAATCCTATTCCCTCAAGCCAAAGTTAGAACAAACACTTACCTCGAATGCTCCAAACTCAACTCACGCTTCTAGTATAGCTTTACCTCTTGATTCCACCACCAATCCGCTCGAATCTAGTCGTAAGTTACTTAATCACATTAATAATTACTAAATGAATCATCCCCAATGCTTGAAAATAGATTTTTCAAGGTTTTTTCCAAAAAGGTCAAAAATACCCCCGGACCCACGTGGTCGAAACTCGAGGTTCGGTCCAAAACCCGGTTACCCATTCCCCCATGAATCCAAATATATGATTTGTTTTTAAATCGGACCCCAAATTGAGGTCCAACTTCTCAATTTGTAGAAAACCTAGGTTCTACACAAAACACCCAATTTCACCCCTGAAAATCTTTGATTTGAAGTTGAAATTATGTTAAAAGATGTTAAGGAATAAAGAAATTAAGTTAGAAATCACTTACCAATCGTTTTGGAGAAGAAAAGTTGTTTGGAAAATCGCCTATTAGGTTTTGAGTTTTTGAAAAGTGAAAAATGACTGAGATTTTCCGAACTTGTATACCTTTCTGAGGACCTGGCACGGACCGCACAAAAATGTGTTGCGGCCGCGCCGAGTGGGAGAAAAATTGGGGCTTTTCTGAACCCTTCCAGCGCGGACCGCACTGTTTTGGTGCACGACCGCGCTGGTTAACCTGAAACCCTAGCCCTCAGACTCAGCCACGCGGACCGCACAGAAAGGCATCGCGGCCGCTCGGCTCCAGCGCGGACTGCGCGGAAATGACCGCGGCCGCGCTGGTGTCTGCAACACCTGAACATGCATTTTCTTAACTCCAAGACCTCCTGGGCCCCATTCAAAACAACCCCGAGCCCTCGGGGCTCCAAACCAAACATGCACACAACCTTAAAAACATCTTATGGACTTACTCGTGCGATCAAATCGCCAAAATAACATCATATACATAGGATCAAGCCTCAAACACATGATTTTCTTTCTTCAACTTTAATAACTCAAATTCTCCATTTTTAGTCCGAAACACGTCATATGTCGGCCCGTGGAGGAGGCTACCTGGGAGACCGAGCGGGAAATGCGGAGCAGATATCCTCACCTATTCAAGGCTTCATATATGTTTCTTACATCGTTCGAGGACACACGTTTGTTTAAGTTGGGGAGGATGTGATGACCCGACCAGTCGTCTCATGAGTTACCTCTTCGTTTCCCCCATTTCTGCTTCTTTATGCTTCGTTATCCGTGTTTTGTCGGATCGAATTCGGAATGATTTTGGTAAGGTTTGAGACACTTAGTCTCTTTTAAGGAAGTTTAAGTTGGAAAAGTCAACCGAATGTTGACTTATGTGTTAGAGGGCTCAGATGTGAGTGATGATGGTTCGGTTAGCTTTGGGAGGTGATTTATGACTTAGGAGCGTGACCGAAATAGGTTTTGGAGGTTCGGAGTAGATTTAGGCTTGAATTGCCGAAGTTGAGATTTTGGCAATTTCCGGTTGATAGGCAAGATTTTGATATAGGGGTCGAAATGGAATTCTAAGAGTTGCAGTAGCTTCGTTGTCTCATTTGGGATGTGTGTGTAGAATGTCAAGTCATTCGGACGTGATTTGGTTGGGTTTTTTATCAAAAGCATATTTCGGAAGATTTTAGAAACTTAGGCTTGAATTTGATGTTTTTTGGGTGATTTGATGTTGTTTGAGGTGCTTTGATGATTTGAACGGGTTTGAATATGGTTTTAGGATGTGTTAGTGCCTTTGTTTGAGGTCCCGGGGGTATTGGGTGAGTTTCGGGTGGTCAATCGGATCATTTTGGAGTTTAGGAAATTGCAGAAAAATCTGTTCAACTGTTGCAGGGATTTTACCCTTCGCGTTCATGAGTGGAGCCTTGCGTTCTCAAAGAGGCAGTTGAGGAAGGCAAGGATTAAGCCTTCACATTCGCGAGAAGGGCTTCGCGTTCGCGGAGGGCTGGGAAGTGGTGCATCGCGTTCGCGAGAAGGTCTTCGTGATCGCGTAGTGCAATTTGGTTCAGATGAGTTCGAGGTCAAGTGTTCATCGCGTTTGCGGAAGAGTGAGCGCATTCGCGATGGGTAAGGTAGAGGAAGCACCGCGTTCGCGATGATCGTGTCGCGTTCGCATAGGGGAAAAGTTGGTAAAAGTAAGTTTGTGCTTCGCGAACGTGAGGGTTTGACCGTGTTCATGAAGAAGGAAATTAAGGCCTGGGCTGAATGTTTTTAACTCGTCTTGTCTGCGATTTTGGGCACATTTCCTCCTTAGTTGGCCATTTTTGGAGATTTTTGAAGGATATTGAAGAGGGATTCAAGGGGAATCGTTGGGAGGTAAGATTTTCGGACTTAAACCTCGATTATTATGTGAATTCTACCTAGAAAATCATGAAAACTTAAGCTAAAAATTGAATAACTAGGGCTTGGAATTTTGGACTTATGATTGGGGATTTGGAGGACCATTTGGAGTCAGATTTGAGAACTTTTGATATGTATGAACTAGTGGGGAGATAAGGAATTTATTGATGTGAAAATTTCTAAATTCCGAGACGTGGGCCCGAGGGTCGGGTTTTGGTAATTTCGGGATTTGTGCCCTTTATTGATTGTTTTCGCTTGGTCTTTTTTCCCTTTGCATATTTTGAGGTCCTCGTTCTGATTTTGGATAGATTCGACGTGTGTGGAGGCTGATTCAATGGGATAAGGCATCGCGAGCTAGAGATTTAGCCGGTTGGAGGTGAGTAATGATTGTAAATGATATCCTGAGGGTTTGAAACCCCGGATTGCACATCGTAGTGCCATATTGAGGTGAGACACATGCTTGATGACGAGTGTGGGGTCGTGTACTATTGGGGATTGTTACTTGGTCCGTCCCGGTTGATGATTTTACTGCGTATTTAACAGAATCTTATTTGCTATCATCATGATTTGGGCTGAATGCCATATTTGGGCTGCGTGCCAACTATTTGAACCCTTAAGGGATTTTTATTACAAATTCCTCACTGTTTTGATTCATTACTTGAACTCAGTCATGTTATTTTCCACTGTTTTACAACTGAGCCATGTTTACTCAGTTTTAAGACTTAAATGATATTTTATGTGATGTTTGGGCTGAGAAATACTGTTTTACTATTGCCCAGGGGGCTTGTGAGTATTTTTGACTGAGTAAGGCTGAGGGCCTAGTTGTGAGAAAACACTGATACTGATTTGAGGCCAAGGGCCTGAGATATGTTCACCATGAGGTGACTTGATTGATATGAGGCCGAGGGCCTAGATTTGATACCACGAGATGGGTCGTTATTGCGCTTGGGCCATAAGGGGCCCCTCCAGGAGTCTGCATACCCCCAGTGAGCGCGGGTACCCATTGTGATGTGAGATTGAGCCCGAGGGGGTGATATTGTTCTGAGATGTTGCCTGAGGGGCGGATTTGATAATATTGTGCCCGAGGGGCGAACTTTTATTTGTTTAATTTACATTAATTACCTGTCAATTACTTGTTTACTTGTTGAAAGAGGATTTTACTTGATTTTTCACTGGTTTACTATTTTTAGATGATTTTACTGCATCATTATAGAATGCCTTGTTCCCTACGTGTTTTCTTACTTTCAGTCGTTATTTAGATTTGTTACTCACTAAGTTGGAGAAATCACTTTACTGCCTGCAACCCGTGTGCAGATTCAGGCGTAGCTGGTCCCGCTCCCGAGTGCTGATTCATTCCAGCTTCAGGCGGACCTTCGAGGAGTCTTTAGGTAGCTGTTAGCGTTTGCAGCCTGGAGCTCCTCCCTATCTATTTCCTTTATGTTCTTAGTTCAGTTTTTAAAACTCTGTAGTTACATTTGAGGATTCAGTATTGTTAGATGCTCGTGACTTGTGACACCCCGGTTAGGGCTGTGTCGGGTTGTATTTCAGCTACTTATTATCATTAATTCATGTTTTAGACTTCTTTTATATTGTTTAACTACTTTAATAAGTGAATTGGGTCTAGTTGGTTGGCCTTGTATTCACGAGAGGCGTCATCACGACCGGGTTCGAGTTTAGGGTCGTGACAGATGTTATGCTTCGCAGTATTAAATTACGACGATGTTGCACCTTGTAGTATTGCATGTTGAATTTGTCGTAAGGTAATTGACATCAGTACAAGAAAAAGATTATTTGGATATTATAAGTATTATGCTATTTCCAACAAGTAATGAATAAATTCGTGAAGGTGAGAGGGGAACAAGGCAAAGAAATTGAATTTTCGTCCAAGTTTGGCATGTTGGGATAAAATACGGTCAGAGGTAAAGTACGCAGTATTTATGGGCTACTATCATACAAGGTACCACATGACCATGATAGTAAGGTGTATAAAGTATGTGAAAAGTGTTGATACCCAATTTTTTCCTATATATTTTTATATGCATAAATACCTTTTAAATAGCATATATATGCATATATAAGCATGCACAAAGTTTTTATATTTTTTTCCATAATTATAAGGATTTAAATTGATTTATTTCCTCCCCTTTTATTCATAAAATCCCAATAATTATTTCCCAAATTATTGTTATGATGATTTATTCATTTAAATTCTATACTTATATAAAAATATATGGTTAATATATTTTTATGTATTTTTTATAATTACATTTGGTATTTTAAGCTAAAATGCATATAATTGCAATATTAGCCCCATTTAATGTATAATTACATCTTATATGCGTAAAATTGGTCCCTATATTTTTAAAATGATAATTATGTATTTTAAATCATTTTGGCATAGAAAATTATTTTTTAGAAAATTATTTATTATTTATTATAAATTAAATAGGGAAAAGTGGATATTTAAATTATAGTCGGATTTGGCATTTCAATTGCAGCCTAAATTGGACCTAACCCCAAACCAATTTCTTATTAAAATACCCGACCCAGACCCTATATACACTTACCCAAACTCGGAACCCATCTACCCGATCAAATCATGGTCGTTGATCTCCCAGATCAACGGACTATACCCATTCTTTCCTTTTTTAATCCTAATACACCCCTAACCCTAGTCATTCTTTACAGCCCACAACCTGTGAATCCTCTCGTCTCCTCTCTTCTCTCAACCTAACCCTAAATCCTTTTCAACCGCCTCCCTTCTCCGGTCTCCTCCGGTGACTACTCTTCAACCCCAAGCCTCCAATGGCTCCTCCATTGCTTTGCTCATCCTCTCTGAGGCGTTCAAGGGCCCTGGGTCATGCCGACTTGTGTCTAGTGTTGTTGTTTTGGTTGTTCATGGCTTCTCCGATGTAAGTTTGGGAAAAGTCACGCTATATTTGTTACGATCTGTGAAGTTTTAAGCAGGGTTTTCCATCTCTACTTGGGTTTCTTTTGAAACCCTAATTTTTGTTTGTATCTCTTAGGTCTGGACCATTTTAAACGATTCGAGTCTGTTCCTTCTATGTTTTACACTGTTCTCAAACCTCTTTTGAAAAAGCATTAACTTCAAGTTGTTTTTACTTTCTTTAAAGTTAGGGTTTTCTCGGAGTTTCTTCTACACTTGTTTAAACCGATTTCTTTTATGTTTAAACCTCTATGCTTTGCATATCATGACTGATTCTATGTTTCTACTCCTTTTTCAACCTCTATCCTAGTTCCTGGTCTTAACCATGGGTTCTGAGTCTGTATTTGATGATTTGTTCGTATGCTTGCTTGTTTCTCATGAATCCTTGAGTTTTCTGTGATTTTACCCTATTATGCTCATTAGGGTTTCTAATTTTTTGCTTCTTCCGCCTCTAATATGTCTATTATATTAAACTCCTATAATCAGTTCTATGTTCCATGCGAATCCCTGATCTTGTGTGATTTTTACCCTACTGTACAATTAGGGTTTCTGATTTTTGCCTCTTCTTGCCTGTTGTATGTTTATTCAGTTTGTTCATAGAAATTTATGGTAATTCCCCCCTAAATCAGTACTATTGTCCATCGGAATCCTTGATTCCCTGTGATTGATATCCTTCTAATCTCTTGTAATATTCTCTACTGATTTTCAGCCTCTAAGTTATTTTCCTTGCATTATTTTATGGTCGACAATGTTGTCAACTAACTCTTATGTTATTTCCTTATTTGGGATATTATGTGCTTAGCCTTAGTTACATGTTCTATACTTGCACTATGCTGAAACTATTTCCTTGTGTGTTATATTCCAGTCTTATGTGATCTCTTTCCTTATTTGGCTTTACCGTTTGAAATTAACTCCCTTAATTAAGGGAGTACTTCTATAATTTTATACTAATTGATACCTAGTTCCATAATTACTGCTTGACTTTGATTTGTACCTTATTATTCTACCTAGTTTCAAACTATATATATATTTATCTCACACACAGACATGAACTCTTGGTTCAAAACATCTCCCACACTTAAAAATTTCTGCTCTCTCTCTCTCTCTCTTGTGCTACTGGCTACTACTTTAAGTTAATCGGCTGTAAGCCAAGGCTAACCATTGTGTTCTCCTGCTCTTTCACTTCACTTACTGTCCTCTTTACTAGTATGTTCTAGTTTCAATTCAAAGCTCCAACAACAATATGATTCTCTTATTGTTTCAGTTCATCCTGTTTCTAGTTTGCTTCTATTTATAGTTTTGTTGTGAAACTTGTAGTTAAGGGTTACATTATCAGCATGTCATCATGTCTTCCCCTCCCTTGAGATCAATATATTTCCCCTTCTGTTTGTTTCTGAGCATGTCTACACCAATCATCTCTTACTTGTTATATGTTTACCACCATGAATTCCCCAAATCCCTACCCCCTGCATGTGAGTCTGTTCTTTATGTCTGATTTTGTGACTATGTCTAGTTAGCTGCTTCTGGGCATGACTATACTAATTCCCTGGTCTTTGCTTAATTATGTGTCCTAGGTATTCCCAAACCCCCTTTACCCCTGTTTGTGACTACCAAACCTGCCTTGATGCCGTGACTCCTATATGAACTTATCCTAAGGTGTTTGGACTTTGTTAACTACTCCAATCTCTTTTTCAAACAGTCTCTATTGCTTTACTAAATTACTTTCAAAAAGACTTTGTTTTAATACAGTTTTTTACTAAAACCTTCCAACTAGTGTAAATCACTTTCACTCTACTCTTAGTCTATAAGTTCTGCCCCCTCCAGTATGTGTATGGTCTTGGGATCCTCTTGAGAACCCTCTGAACTCTGGCATACTGAGGCTGGCCCTTCCACACTGCACTTGTTCAATTTTTGTTACTAAGTCTAGATGTAAGCACTGCCCGGGATCCTTGAGATCCTTAGGGAACTTTGATGTACATAGACTATGTCATTGTCTATGGAATTGAGGCATATGAGCTCCTTGGAGGCTTTGTGGAATTTGGGCCTAATTGAAGGCTCCCTATATAATAGCTTCTTGATTTTTTTATTTACTTGTGTAATTCATTCACTGGTCTGTAATAACTTGTAAACAAATATTGGGGTATTTAGTGAAAAGGGTGGGTAGATACATGTTTTAAGGGGTAATATGGGTAGAAATCATGCTCCTAGGATCTTACTTTTAAATTTGTTTGCTCTACTAAGTAAAAATCATGTTTATAATGTTCTACATCTTGTCATGTCTAGAAACCATGCTCATAGGATTCGGATAATTTCGTAATAAGAATCATGCTTTCAATGTCTTAAAAATTAGATTAACTTATAGATGCCATGCCTATGGGACTTAATTCGGATTCTGGTGCAATGAGTGTTATGCATGTTTCCATGCCTATAAATCGTTAAAATCAATATTACACTTAGATATCATGCCTATAGAGAATCATATTCGAAATTCTGCCTTTCAATCTAATTTAGTTTAAATAAGTCAACTTGATCACGCCTAGTTCATTTCTGAATTGGTTTTATTAAATATTAAGTATTTCCTGAAATAAGTTCTTTCAAACTACCTCAATCTCATTAGATATCATGCCTATAGGTATTAAAGAAGTCCGTTTCAAAACCTGCTTTATTTCGATATTAATATAGACATCAGTACTCCGTGTATAGGCAATCCCTTAGGGCGTTTTCAAAACTGCATCTCTGAAACTATCTCTATTGCTTAATGTTTTCGGATCCTAACAGACTTTAAAAATCCATAGGCAATTATTAGGGTTATAACTTCTGAGTCTAAAAGAGGTTTTTTGTCTTCTGCATATTCACCTAGATATCCTACTTCAGGACATTATCTAATAAAAGACTTTAACTGTGCTTGAGTCGTGTTGCTTATGTGTTTGTTTGAGGAGGAAACTCTGAGCCTCTAATTGCTCCCTTTATGTGTTGAAAGTCCTAAGTGTTTTTGATTGTCGCCTTAGAATTTTTGCCTTTTAAAACCTTAGGAGTACGTTTAGAACCAACTATAGGTAGAGGTCCTAACTCCCTCCAGGACCATTAATAAGGGACGGGTAGCAGCACGCAATAGAAATCGTTGACCAAACAGTCGCTTTGCATGACCAGTAAGGGGATGAGAAGGGTAGATATGGGATATAATGACTACGTGCTAATGTCACGTGTAGCCCCATTGTATGAAGTGATCCTATAGGATAACTAACCTAGGACCCTTCTTTACCAAATTCCTTCTTTATTTAAACCTTTGTTTTACAACTTGTCCAAATCTTTACTACTTGAGTTATTCCAACGTGCTTTTCTTGCGACTTATTTGATTCAATTGTTTACTTGTAATGGACTAATTTATGAATATAAGTTTAGCTGGGACCAACAATTGTGGGCCAAGAGGGGTGCCTAACACCTTTCCTTTGAGGTTACTTCGAGCCCTTACCCTAATCTCTGGTAATGTAAACCAATCCAAGAGTTAATCACTTTGGGTGCCCTAACGCACCGTAATCCGTCAGGTGGAGACTCTCCAAATACCCAATTCCTAAATGGAATGAGTCATTACACCCCGTGAATGTCAAAACCCGGACTTCCCCGTCAAAAGCGGAAAAAAGGGGGCGCGACAAAAAGTGAGTAGTATTTTTAGTAATTTGAGGTAATTCTTATTTATGTAGGTGATTGGTTAATTATTGGATATTGGGATATTACCCAATTAATTATTGGATAATGAGATTCTTAATAATGGGATATTACTCATCAATTATATTGCTTGAGGTGGTTGCCCCACTTGCTAATTTGAAATGACTCATGTTATAACATGAAAGGTGGCAATTATTTAAGAAAGTATTGAAAATTTCTTCTTATGTCCAAGGCTTGCATTATTCATAAAATAGATGGAATTTACAAGAAAAAACATAAAGGCTCTAACGTATTGCTTCAGTAACAACCTTGAAATGTCGTGATCAAATTAACAAAGTGAGCATATGAAATTTTCTACAAATATTTGTATGATATTTCACAAGGTAATATCAAAAGGATTTTGAGATTCTAAGGGAATATGGTGCAATCTTTCTCAAGAATATCACACGGCTTTCCCCCTACTCCGATCTTGCCGTCACGTGTTTTTCAAAATTAACGTATGTTAGAGGAATTGTCAAGAGAATTGAATCAGGTATGTCAAGGTTATCCCTTTTTTTGGCATGATCTATACGACATGAAAGAAACTAGAAAATGCACAACTTCCATAAATAACTCTATTCATAGAAGTATTAGAGGTGCCTATGTTATTGAATTCCCATGTGTCCTATTATTTTGTCATCTATTCATGGGTCTTAGAAAAATACGTAAGTTGAAAAAGTTTGTTTCATGATATTAATCAAAGGCATAATGGTCTTATGACATTCCGGAAGATTTTATTGAAGTACTTCTCATGTAGTGAATTCATTTATACATGTATATTAACCCATGATCAGATGGGGTTATATATGCATATATATGTATATTATATGTATATGGGATATGGGAAAAGGTTACGGCATTATATGCGCACCACCACCTGATTAGCTGGTATACGTTAATGATTTGCCCACAGTGGCTTAAATAATATGATAGGATGCCCTCAGAGGCTTGATGATGTTATGAACGCATATACCCATGCATAGTATAACATTTATACGCATATGCATGACATTATAAAAAAGAAATGATTCACAGAGCTATGCAAAAGTACATGTCGAGTCTTTTACTCCATGTTTCTCTTATGTCTATTATTTATTGATTTTCATTCCTTACATACTCGGTATATTATTTTTACTAACATCGCTTTTGCTTGGGAATGCTACATTTTGTGCCCGCAGGTCCTAATAGATAGTTCGAGAGCCCTCCAAGTAGGCTATCAGCTCAGAGAAAGATGTTGGTGCGCTCATTTTGCTCTAGAGTTTCTTGTTTGGTTAGTATGATTTAGACGTGTATTGTTTGGTATGGCGGGACTCTGTCCCGACCTTTATGAAAATTATGTATTCTCAGAGGCTTGTAGATAGATGTGATGTATGTAAAAGATTGTATAGCCTTCTCGGCCTATGTTTAGTGTACGAGTGGTTATTTTGGCCTTATAGGCCTGTATGTCTTATATATAAGTTGGTATCACCTGTTATATTCTACTTATCTCATAGCAGCCTTCCGGCTCAGGTATCTATAATAGTATGCTTCGGAGTTGCCTATTTGGTCAGTATGATTAGTACATGTATTGATTGGTATGGCTGGGCCATGTCCCGACCTTTGTGATAGTATGTATTCCTAGAGGCTTGTAGACAGATGTCATGTATACAGATACTTGTATGGCCTTGTCGGCCTATGTTTTGGGTATATAAAAGATCTTTCCGGCCTTATAGGCCCGTACATCATATGTATAAGTTTGGATTACTTTTTGGGTCATCCAATGTCGAGTATCTTCCCCATGTTTTATTCTATTTATCTCACGACTGACTCTCTAGCTCATTTACCTATGGTAGTATGATATGAAAGATACGTTACATAGGTACTCGGTTGAGTAAAGTACCAGGTGCCTATCGCGGCCCATCGGTTTAGGTCATGACAAAAGTGGTATTAGAGCAGTTTTGTCCTAGGAAGTCTAGAAGTCGTGTCTAGTAGAGTCTTATTTATGGGTGTGTCGTGAACCACACTTATACGAAGGAGGCTACAGGGAATTTAGGACTGTCACTCTTTCTTCTTACTCTAGATCGTGTGGTAGAGCCCAGTTGTAAGAACTAAATTTCCTAAACTCTATCTTACTCGTAATATAATGATGCCTACATTTAGAAAAATGGTTGGTAAGAGATATCGCTGTGGAAGTGTTGAGTTAGAGGAACTCGATTTTGCATCATGCTTATGATGAGTAAATATGAGGTCTTCAGCAGATCATGTGTTTACTAAAAGGTGTAAGCTTCTTGATAAGAAGCCCTAAGGCATGATTATCTATCCACCAATATGGTAAAAAGAAACGAGAGAATCAGAAGGTACATGTTTCAACAAGTACAAGAAATAAGGTGAAAAAGGATATGAGGTACCCGTTAGTAAGGATGAACATTATCTACAATTCGAGAAGAGAGATATATGCATTTTGAGTTATCTTCAACAACAATAGATGTATGTACAATCGGCCACACCATCTTAGTCATGCCCTATGGGAGCTGATGGATATGGTTTATGAGAAGGACCGTATATCAGGATCCGGCTGAGGTTAGAGTAACCCAAAATGGTGAATGTATTATTTGCGTTAGTTGACATTTTCGAAGGATATTAAAAAGTTGCTAATAGACCTCCTTGTGAGACACCTAGATGGTGCACTCTAAAATAGTACAGCTAGATATGAGTGCTACAAAGATAGGCACTGGAAGCCTAGAAAGGATAAATATTATCTTAGTATGGCTCCCGTCCTTAGTAGAGAAATAATGCTAGGCAACCTGAAGAGCTAGTCGATAGAGCAAAGGGGAGCTAAAAGCAAAAGAATATCATGTTGAACTTTTCAGAATAAAGTGATAGATAGAAATATTAGAAGGAAATAAGAAGAGAGCTAATGAAGCATTAAGAGTAAGATGTGATACATGGATGACAACGGTAGGTCAAAAAGATGATAGTATTACAGAGTCTATAGTCAAGTGAAGGAAAAGATGAGAGGTGACAGGCGTTGTGACAACAAAAGAGAATAGGCCATAAAGTCATATCCTCACTTCAGGAAATAAGTTCATGACTCCAATGCAACTACCAGAAGGAAAAATTAGACCCCAGAATAATAGAAATCAATATGGGCTGGTGAACAAAATAAACTAAACATAAATTAGGGACTGAGTGATTGGATAATAGTCGGCATCATGAGAATTTCAGATTTCATTCCGACAATAATAGAATGGACAACATAAGAAGATTCATGAGAAATTCAAAGAATGGTTATTCAGGAAGACGCTTCCCTAAAGCAAGCAATGTGATAAAAGTTAAGCTTAAGGGACTATGTGTGCCAGTTACACTAAGTGCCACCCTCACGAGTAAGGAATTTCGTTATCCTTCGTATAGAAGGATTGCCACAAGGAAAGTAAGGGTCATCGATAATGTGAGAAGACACCATTGATGAAGAGGTAAAATATATATAGGTAGATCGTTGTCGCACTAAATATTAGTACTTCCCTAAATGGTGGAATATGGAGTGATGTGGCATTAAGTAAGAATTTAGTGGTTCTAGTAAATATGGAACGGTAAAGGAAGAATGCGATAAAAAATAAGAAAGGGATGAGATTGCACTTATTCAAATCCTATAGATATGCTACGATTCCAGAACATTATGCAAACACGATGCCAAGTAGAGGAAGCAAGGGTTCCTGACCGAGATGCTATTGATAAGTAATGAGCCAGTGCGAGATGTAAGTTAAGACAGAAGAAATAATCCAAGAAAGATAACACAGAAATATATATTAAAATGGACCAACGGCCAGTTACTAGTTGATTTAGCAAAAGTCTAGTTATGGCTAGACAATAGGTTAGAGATAAATCAATAGATCATGTAAGATAAATGTAGTGAACCCCAACATAGGGAACTCAGTCTCGCAGTTATGACATTGTAATCCTTGAGAAATATTTAGATTAGGAGTCAGCATAGTTAAAGGTACCATATGAGTGCTACAGAAATAAAAGAGAGTGTCGCTGGGAAGACAGTCAAAATATCAGTTATGAAGCAACCCTACAAGCACAAGGGTGTGGAGGTAAGTAACTACGGATAATTATAGGAAAGGAAGGACATCAAAAGGTCCGTCGAGTATACAATGTAATAAGCCTACATATTTGCAAGAGTCAGAGGGTCATCCCTAGGTAGTACAATGAAAGACTAGCTGAGGAAATAAGGAAGAAGGCTTCAACCTAAATACAATGACCTAAGGAGGAAATGGTGGTGTAACAACAGTCTCACTACAAAATTGTATGTACTCCAAAAGAAAGTGGCACCTACCATGGCTAATGAACGGGAAGTAAAAGAATGATAAGATAATATGCACGCAACAAGAGGGCAAGAGGACCAGAAAAAATGATTACTTACATTTAAAGAAAGCTGAGAAGGGATGAAAAAAATTATTCGATCAATGATCCAGAGATAGTTATGTTATGAACGCACTTAATAGTTTGGAGTATTATCCATGCAACATATATGTTGACAATCATACAGTCGCACAAGATTCCGGTATAAGTTAAAAGAAAGAATTGATCCCAGGTCATAGACAAAGGATTGAATTGTTAAAAGATTGTATCATGGATATTCCATAGCGTCCATGAAGGGCTAAATAATAACTAACACCGTGAGCCGCGGATCAGAAGATAACCTAAGCCTACATAAAGATTGATCAGAAGGAAGAACAAACTAAATATTTACATAAACTAAGCTAATTAGGAGTCTGCTTATTGGACCTAGGAGGTTATAAACATCATGATTGAGAACATTGCAGAATCACTCTTAATATCAGAGGTACAAGAGAGGTAGTACAATAACCATATTCTATAACGGCTCTACAAGAAAGCTAGTTAGAAGAGTACCATCCTCATAAGAAGTTAGTATGAAGATCACATTGGATTTTGTATGCACTAGAGGTGCAAGTGTTTATCGTGAAAATGGTAATAACGATTAAATTTGTTGATGGGACTCTAAAAATACGTGATCTATTTTAGTGATAGTTGTTAAAGCAGTTGATGCTAGATATGTGATGATTAAAAATGAAATATGAGCTAAAATAGAGTTATAATCAAACCAAAGGGTTATCTATCTGGGCCTCGGACTAGCTGATGAGGGGTCTTGAGGTCAATGCCTAGGCTCAAGCTCGAGCTATCAGGGATAATCAAAAAGGGGCTAACATTTAGGATATAATTAAAGGAAGCTCTTTATGGCCAATAACAAGAAATAAATTAAGAACAAGTATAAAAGTAGTAAGCAATAGAAATAGTGTCGGGAGAATATGCTAGAGAGAAAAGAGAGAGAGTTGTTATTTATCTTGTGTAGAATAGTTAGAGCAATAGAGTTTACAAAGTGCCAAGGATCACCCTTATATAGGAGGGGAAATCCCAACATAGTACAAAATGCATCAATTACAAAGGTAGAGTGATGGGACAACTGGATAGCATTAGGCTCTGTCAATATCAGTTGCATGCCTTGGGAACTCCCCTCTCCCCTATTACAGCCGTTAGTACGCACTGCCCCCCGTGGCCGATACCCGATGGCTCCCGAGGGTGGGTCTCGACCTCAGCTTCGAACCTCGAGAAGTATGCCCCCTAGGTGAACTAATGAATGGGAAATCGGGCCCTTGGTTTTACCTCATACATATGGTCTCTGCATTTCTTAGAGTGAAAGTGATAAGAAACGACCTTGAATTTCTTCCTCCTTTGATATTCTTGCAATCGACAACGTCCACAAGATGCCAAGATACGAGACACACACTGCTCCTACAGGTTCTCTCATTGACTATGGCAGTTGGCTGCCTCTTGGCCTCCTTCAATACACACACAATGATTTTATAAATACTCCCCTTCTTCTTTTCTATAACCCATTGCGTGCCCAAATCCCTAAAAGGTTCTCTCTTCCTCTGCTTTTGTTTTTTCTTAGGAACACAATTCTTTTTCTTCCTCCAGAATCTTCTAAGGATGGCGAAAACTACCACTTCTGCTTCCCAAAAGGTTGCGGGCTCATCCTCTACGCTTCTTTCTCAAGGTGAAGTGGCCACACCTCCTCGTGCTGAGGAATGCGCCCCAGGATCTTTTGCGATGACCTCCAATTTCAAGGTCGAGAGACCTTCCTCGAAGCCAGAGCGTTGCGAGCCCGTGACTTAGTATATTAGCTCAGTAACAAACGTCGAGAGAGTGAGGGCTGACTGCCGCTAGGAGGATACCGTTCTTGTGGAGATTCCTACTCAGGAAGAAGATATTATAGCTCATAAAGCCAACTTTCTAAGTGTGTACACCTATCCATTCACCTTGGGGCCGGTGGGGACATCCACATCCCCGATCGACCCCATGATTCTCGACTTCTGTTGATGTTATCAGGTGACCCTATGTCAAATTCATCCTTTGTCTGGCGTGTTGGTTATAAGATCAGGCATTACTCAAACATGATAGAGGAAATGCCCTTCACCCTCAACAACCTGATCATGATGTATAGTCCCCATCTCTTTCGTAGGGGCCTAATCAAACTCCGTTGTCAAGCCCCGAGGTCCCTTTTTACCTACACCAAAGAGCTCGGGAATGAGCGATGGGTAAGCCTAATCATCCGAGTGAGGACTTCTGACTTGATTCCGGTAGAAAAGATGTCGTTCCCTGAGAGGTGGAATGTTGGGCATAAGTAAACATGTTGTCGGGTCTTCCTTCGCTTCTCTTTGATGATATTCCTCCAAGCATCTAACTCTATTTCTCTTGCTTTTTTAGCTGTACCAACCTATCCCAGTGCGGTTTCGGACCTCCAGGATTGGGATGACCGCTTATACTCGATTTGCCTATACGCCGAACGAGTGTGGTGAGATTTATCCCGAGCCTGGTGGGAAGCCAAAGATCATGGTAAGCTTCCGAACCTTGCTGCATCCGCACACTTTGATGCAAATTGCTATTATCAACATTCTTCATTCTTAATGTTTAACTTTTGTATTTGTGTAGGTTTGGGGGAAGTCCCTTTTACGAAGGAGGCACCACCTGTTGATGGGGACGCCCTAGTGCCTAGCAAGAAAAAGAGAAGGCATGGAGGTCTGCTGGTCGAGCCGTCGGAGTTCAAGAGGGTTAAGGAGGAAGGATCCAAGGTTGACCCAACAGCTCTGAACTTGGAGGCGGCGAGAAACCCTCAAGTTGAAAGCAAGGGGGAAAGCAGCTTCCCAACGGCCCCCGAGGAGTGTATAAACTCGGCCGATCCTCATGCCGAGGGGATAGAGACTTTGGAACCAGAGCCTGATGCCACTGTGGCCCATCTTTGTCGTGGGGAGGCAATGGATGGAGTATCGAGTACCACCCCCGAGTTGGCTGGCGGGCCAGAATTTTCCCCGAGTTGAGGTGCCCTTGGTAGGCAGTTTGGAGGGGCCCAGCTCTGAGGTCCGGGTTGAACAAGGGATGGAGGCTTTGGCTGATCTTGTCAACTCTGTGATCATTATTGATTCCCCTCAGGGAGTGATCCTACCTCCTCATGGAGTGAAAGATGCCCCGCGTGAACAGCCCTCTAATGTAGGGTCACTAGTCAATGGAGGAGATGTGCTCGAGAGATCGCCGACCGTTCTCGAGGGAAGTCCCGAGGTTGATACTTCATTCATGTTTGGCAAGATGGGAAGACTTTGCGAGCAGGTAATTTTTGCTAACCTCGTCTGCCACTTTAGGCTGCTCCGATCTTTGTTTTTCTAACTTGCCCTTTTTCGTGGCTTCATGCTTAATCACTTCAAGGTGCACGTCACGAGCATGAGAAAGCCTATCTTACCGAGCAGGTTACTCATCCCCCGTTTACTATTATTTGAATCATTGTGAGATTCTATTGCTTTTAACATCTCGGACCTAATTTGTGCAGTTTGAGAAGGAAAACACCCTACTGAGAGAGGAGCTTCGGGCCAAAGATGCTGAAATTTTCGAGCTCAGTCAGTATATAAGGGAAATGACTTCAAAGAGGGACACCGTCTAGGGGAAGGTAACCTCAGTCGAGCGTCAACTCCAGGATGTGAAGGAGGATAGTGACAAGTACAGAGGTCTCCATTCTGAGCTGGTGGCTGCACTATCTCGAATCAAAGTCGAAGCCGAGGCGCTTGTATCCTCGCACGGGTAGGACACTATTGTCGCAAATGCTCGCATTGAGAGGGCGTCTGAGGGGGATAGCCCAAATTTACCTCGAGCTACGGATCATGCCTGGCCGGATTCTTGAAAGTAGACCGTTGGAGGTGTGTCGGATGATAGCTCGAGTGGTGCAAAAAATGAGGGTGGATCCCCAGAGAGGGAAGATGCCGTTTAGAATGGGCCGTCGGGGGACTCGTAGCTGTCAGGGCAGAACCCTTGGGGAGCCATTGAGAATGTAGGCTCGATAATGGATTAGGATTCTGTTGATTTTCCTGTTTGTATATAGTACTTTCATATTGGCATATGTATAAAGTAAACCCTGTGGCTTTGCTTCTTCCACTCCCTTATTTGTCCGGAATTTGGCTAGGGCCCTGGGTATTGTTAGGCAATCTCGGGGGCATTTACGCGCCTGATTGATGCGACCTTTAGTATAAGCTGACATTAAAGCTCTTATGCTTTTGCTCAACTATTTTGGGTTTAGTCTCCGAGTCGGGCTTCGACTCGAGCTCATTCGACCTTCAAGCTTCTGTGTTTGCATGGGCAGGCAACAATGGTTCTTGCACTTTGCCCTTGGGCATATGTATTTTAACTATTTTGGGTTCAGTCTCCTAGTCGGGTTTTGACTCGAGCTCAATCGACCCTCAAGTTTTGTATTTGTGCGGGCTGGCAACAATGGCTCTCATGCCTTGGGTCGAAGTGACCTTCTATATGTGTGGCCCTAAGGCTCTTTAAGCTGGCAACAATGGCTCTTGCGCTTTGCCTTTAAGCATGTATAGTTAACTATTTTGGGTCTGGTCTCTAAATCAGGTTATGACTCGAGCTCACTTTGACCCTCAAGCTTTCAAATTTTAAGCTGGCGATAGTGGCTCTTACGCTTTTGGTCATTGCGACCTTTTAGTGTATGTGGCCCTAAGGTTCATTACGCTGGCGACAGTGGCTCTTACGCTTTGCTCTTAGGCTTATGTAGGCTTTGTTTTCCTCTCATTAAGGACCATTTGAAATGATTTTGCCTGACCCGTCGTCGGTTCGGGAAAAACCTCGATTTTAAGTCGTTTGCGGCGATGTTCGAGCATCTTGGAAGGTTTGGCTCGAAGGTTGAGTAGCTCGAAGCCTTGTGATTTAGAGCTAACATGGTCGAAGGTCTTTTGTCTGTCGAGGGTAGCCTGTTTAACCAATTCTTTATGAAGTAGATTCGAAGTAATGTCCTATGATTTTGAAGCGACAGTCGAGCATCCCTGAGTCGCATTATTTCGGCTGGTACAACCGTATGACCATAGTCATTTGCGTTTGGCCGGAGCCATATTTGATCCTGAATGTAGTAGTTTAGGCGTCAACATAGAGGGTATGCCCTATCGGGAGTCTTACAAATGTGACATATACCCTAAACTTTGGGATTGAGTTTATGCCTGTAGTAAGGTCTTACAAAATTTTCATGCCTTTTGAGGTCTTACAGTTTTGTTGATACTTGGTACAAGTATGATTCATGCCTTGCTTGAGGTCTTACAGTTTTGTGTTGTTGCCTTGTGTAGGTTTTTACTTGATCGAGGTCTTATAGGTCTTTCCATGCCGTTGAGGTCTTACAAGTGTAGTTGTTGATACTCGGTGTGAGTTTTTTGAGTTCGAGTCTGCCCGCTTGGGGTCTTACGACCTCGGGTTTTTTAACAAATAGCGATTGGTGACAGTCTCCAAGTCATCGAGTTTGCTTTTGCTCGGGATCCATTACTTGAGAGCTCGGAATTGCCTCATCGAGGGCTTACAATTTTGGAGATTCCGACCCTGAGATCATGCAGGTGCTGAGTTATTGATGCCAGTCTTCGGGTACTCGGGGCACTTTCGATTGAGGAATCTTTGTTGTGAAAACGTCGAGTTTCTTTGGAGTATGAGGTGCTCTGGCAAAAGGCATTCTCTGATTTCTTGGCATAAGTACATGTCATTATATTGCAGTGGGTCCGGCTCATACGGGCACGGTTCATTCGACCGTTTGGCCCGATATATCATTTTCCTATTTGAATCCTGTTTGGCGGTCCTCGGTTCTCTCGAGTGGGTTACTTTTTGATGGTTGCCCTCCAATGTTGGGATTTCCCATTAGATAGCATGTATGTGTTGCCTCGTTAAAAACCTTGCCGTTAAAACCCTCTTTGTGACCAAATACGATCAAAGGGAAAGAGTGCAACTCTTGCTCGAGGGTATTTACGGAATTTTTCGATCGGATGCCCTAGCAATAATAGAGTTTTAGCATCGATATATTCATGTTGCTTGGAAGCTGTTCACCCTCCATGGTGCCGAGCTTATAAGATCCCTTGGCGACTATTCCGAGGACACGGTACGATCCTTCCCAGTTCTGGCCCAGCTTTCCTTTATTAGGGTTTCGGGTGTTGAGAGTGAACTTCCTTAGGACTAAGTCCCAGATCCCAAAACACCGTAGATTTGTTCTCCTATTATAATATATTTCGATTCTCTGCTTTTGGGCGGCCACCCGGATCAGCGAGGCTTCTCGTTTTTCATCCAGTAGTTTGAGGGACGCTGTCATGGCCTTGTTGTTCGAGCCCACAATAGTGTGCTGGAATCTGGTGCTCGGCTCCCCGACTTCCACTGGTATCAAAGCCTCGGCATCGTATACTAGAGAGAAAGGTGTTTTCCCGGTGCTTTATTTTGAAGTTTTTCGATATGCCCATAGCACCTGGGGCAGCATTTCTCTCCATTTTCCCTTGGCGCTCTCCAGTTTCTTTTTTATGTTCTGAATGCTAGTTTTATTTGTAAAGTCATCCTAGCCATTTGCACATGGATGGTAAGGCGTCGACATGATTCTCTTGATTTTGTGATCTTCAAGGAACTATGTTACCTTGCTCCCGATGAACTGCCTCCCGTTATCGCGCGTTATTTCGAATGGGATTCCGAATCGGCATATGACATGATCCCATATGAAATTGATGACTTCCTTTTCTCTTATTTTTTTGAAGTCATGCGCTTATACCCATTTTGAAAAGTAGTCAGTCATAAATAAAATGAATCTAGTTTTACCTGGTGTCGTTGGCAAAGGGTCGACAATGTCCATTCCCCATTTCATAAATGGCCATGGCTATAAAACGGAATGTAGTTGCTTTCCGGGTTGGTGAATCATGGGAGTGAATCTCTGGCATTTATTGCACTTTCGAACGAATTCTTTGGTGTCTTTTTCCATGATGTCCCAATAGTAGCCTGCTCTGATCACCTTCTGGACTAAGGAGTCGGTGCCGGATTGATTTCCAAAAGTACTCTCATGAATTTCTTGGAGTACATAATCTGTGTCACCTGGCCCTAGGCATACCACCAGGGGGCCATGGAAAGTTCTCCTATACAGAGTCTCATTTTCGTCAAGCGAGAACCAGGCTGCTTTGGTTCGCAGGGCCATCGATTTTTTTGGATCCGCGGGCAGCTTCTTGTCTTTTAAGTAATCAATATACTTATTTCTCCAATCCCATGTTAGACTGGTGGAATTAATCTCTGTGTGACCTTTCTCGACCACTGATTTAAACAATTAGACAATAGCCTCGGGGAGTAGGTCCTCTTCTTCGATAGAGGATCCCAGATTTGCGACAGCGTCGGCCTCGCTGTTATGCTCTCGAAGTACATGGACTAAGGTCTATTATTTGACGCGACGCAGTGTGACATGGATTTTGTCCAAGTATCTCTGCATCCTGTCTTCTCATGCTTCGTAGCTCCCATTCACTTGGCTTACTACGAGGAGTGAATCGCATTTTGCTTCGACGGTCTCGGGTCCTAAGCTTTTGGCCAGCTCTAAACCTGCAATCATAGCCTCATACTCGACTTCATTATTAGTCAATTGTGCGGTTTTTATGGATTGTTTGATTATGCCGCCAACGGGTGGTTATAGGACTATACTGAGCCCGGATCCTCTTATGTTTGTGGCACCGTCTGTGAACAGGGTCCATACCCCGGAAGACATGCCTGATTATAATAAAAGTTCCCCCTCTACCTCGTGTATGAGGGAGGGCGAGAAATCGGCCACGAAGTCCGCCATAAATTGGGACTTGATGGTTGTTCGATGTTGATACTCGATATCATACCCTCCGAGTTCAATGGCCCATTTGGCCAATCGTCTCGACAACTCGGGTTTATGCAGTATGCTCCGGAGGGGTACGTCGATAGAGCGCAAATTCGGTGACATTGAAAATAGGGCTCCAGCTTTCGTGAGGCGCTTATTAGCACGAGAGCCAATTTTTCTATATGGGGATACTGGGTTTCAGCATCCCCCAGGGTTGCTTACATAATAAACAGGAAATTGTGTACTTTGCTCCTCTTGAACCAGTACATCGCTTACTGGTATTTCATAGACGGCCAGGTACAGGTATACTGTTTCATCCTCCTTTGGCTTATGCAGCAAAGGTGGACTAGTCAGGTATCGTTGTAGTTCCTCTAAGGCATGTTGGATTCTAGAGTCCATTCGAAGTTGCTCTTTCTTTTGAGTAAAGAAAAGAAATGATGGCTCTTGTCTTATGACCTTGATATGAATCTGCCCAGGGCCGCTATCTGCCCTGTTAGCTGTTGTACGTTACATTGTTCACCACCATGATTTCTTCGATGGCCTTTATTTTATCGGGATTGATCTCGATCCCTCTATTTGATTCCATGAAGCCCAGGAAATTGCCCGAACCCACTCCGAAGGTGCACTTCTCGGGGTTGAGCTTCATATTGTAACTTCTGAGGATGTCGAAAGTTTCCTGCAAATGAGTCAAATGGACCTCTGTGACTTAACTAGCATATCATCAATATATAACTCCATTGATTTACCTACTTGATGCTCGAACATTTTATTAACTAGGCGCTGGTACGTTGCCCTTGCATTTTTCAGCTCGAAGGGCATTACGTTGTAGCAGTAGGTACCATACCTTGTGATGAACGAGATTTTTTTCCTATCCTTAGGGTTCATGTGGATTTGATTATACCCTGAGTAGGCATCGATAAAGGTGAAGGTATCGTGGCTGGCCGTAGCATCAATCAGACGATCGATATTAGGCAATGGGAAGGAATCTTTGGGACACGCTTTATTCAAGTCTTTATAATCTACGCACATTCTTAGCATGTTTCCCTTTTTAGGCGCTACTACTATGTTGTCCGGCCATTCGCGGTACTTTACCTCTCTAATAGATCCTATTTTAAGAAGTTTCATTATCTCTTCTTTGATGAAGGCATGTTTTACCTCGGACCGTGGTCTTCTCTTATGCTTTATGGGTTTCAATTTGGGATCGATGCTCAGCCAGTGGGAGGTTATCTCTGGTGGAATTCCTGTCATATCTAAGTGGGACCAAGCAAAACAGTCGATATTGTTAATAAGAAATTTAATGAACCCTTTCCTGAGTTTGGGGGTTAACCCCGTTCCCAGGTATACCTTACGATTCGGGAGGTGTTCGATTAAAATGGTCTGCTCCAGCTCTTCGACTGTCGATTTAGCTGCGTCTGATTCTTTGGGAGCGACGAAGGTCCGAGAGGAGAAGAAATCTTCTTCGTCGTCCTCGGGGATCTATGTGTTCCTAACCTTATCTGAGATCGGGCGTGTGGGGATCAACGCCTTATGGTGAACTGCGAACATTTCTTTCATCGCCCGCTATTCTCTATGTATGGTCGTTGTGTCGTCCTTCATGGGATACTTTATCACCTGATGTAAGGTTGGTGGTACTGCCCTCATTCTGTGTATCCAAGGCCTGCCGAGCAATGCATTGTGCCTTATGTCACCGTCAATGACTTGGAACTCGGTGTTCTGAATCACGCCAGACGTGTTGATCGGGAGGGTGATCTCTCCTTTCGTTACTTTGCCAGCAATGTTGAAGCCGTGGAGGACCCGAGGGATGGGGGCGACTCGATCGAGTAGCCCTAGTTGTCCTACTACCTCTGATCTAATTATGTTGTACGTGCTTTATCATGGTATTATTTAAAAGAAACAAAATCACCAGTGCGTCGTTGTGCGGTTCTATCATGGCCTCGAGGTCCTCCTCACTGAACGCGAGGGTGTCTTCAGGCACGCGATTTCGGATCGGTCCCTCTTCTATGGTGGACGTTCTCATCCGTTTGAACATGGGTCCTTGGGGATTGTTGGTTCCTCCAACAATCTTATGGACGTCGTGTCAGAGAGTCTCCCCTTCCGCCCGAGTTGAGTCATGCGGTGGCGTACCGTTGTCCGGAGTAGTCATGTCCTTCTCTTTGCGATTTTTGAGGTTGTTGTTCCCCACTCTGTTCACCGAGCTAGATATTTTGTCCTGAAATCAAAGATCTTAGACAAGAAAAAGTGTGAAAGGAAACTTGCGTTGTGTAATGAAACCAACAAGAAAATAATCACTATTATTTTTAGCCCCATGGCGGGCGCCAAACTGTTTACCGTGAAAATGGTAATAACAATTAAATTTGTTGATGGGACTCTAAAAATACCTGATCTGTCTTAGTGCTAGTTGTTAAAGCAATTGATGCTAGATATGTGAAGATAAAATATGAAATGCGAGCTAAAATAGAGTTATAATCAAACAAGGGGTTAGTTGTCCGGGCCTCGGACTAGACGATGAGGGGCCTTGAGGTCGTTGCCTGGGCTCGAGCTCGAGCTATCGGGCATAATCGAAAAGGGGCTAACAGTTAGGATATAATTAAAGTAAGCTCTTTATGGCCAATAACAAGTAATAAAAGAAGAAAAAGTATGAAAGTAGTAAGAAATAGCAATAGTGTCGGGAGAATATGCTAGACAGAAAAGAGAGAGAGTTGTTATTTATCTTGTGTAGAATAGTTGGAGCAACATAGTTTACAAAGTGCCAAGGATCCCCCTTATATAGGAGGGGAAATCCCAACATAGTACAAAATGCATCAATTACAAAGGTAGAGGGATGGGACAACTGGATAGCATTAGGCTCTGTCAATATCAGTTGTGTGCCTTGGGAACTCCCCTCTCCCCTATTATAGCCGTTAGTATGCACTTCCCCCCGGGGCCGGGACTCGACGGCTCCCGAGGGTGGGCCTCGACCTCAGCTTCAAACCTCGAGAAGCATGTCCTCGAGGCAACCTAATGACGGGGAAATTGGGCCCCCAGTTCTATTGCATACAACAAGTATTATAATAGAGCTTCCAGTTGTGGACATAAATTATACCTATGTGGAAGGGAGATTATGAATGAGATAGAAGAAGGTGAGGTGAGATTTTAAGGTGAGTAAGGTAAAGGTGAACAATGTATGAGATACTCAGGTGTAGAAGGTTGTGAATAATCTATACTTCGGATAAAGAACTAGAAGCATTGGGATTTAATATCTAGGAATGATAGCAGCGTCGTCAGTAGAATGCCTTCCAGTCTATGGTTTTTAGGTACCGAGAGATCTAGTCAAGAGAATAAAGAAGAGTTGGAGATGATGTGATGTCTCGCTTGATGTTCCAGAATAACATAAGGAAATCTATGGTGCAAGCAAATTTATGTATAGGTCGCAATCTAAAGTATAGTAAAGCGACAAGGTTTTAGGAAGACATGAGTAAGGATAAGGAAAGGCAAGTGAGAAGATGACTAGAATAGATAAGTCCTCGGGATTAAGACCATGAAAACAAGAGAGCTGATGGTTATAGAAAGTCTAGTATAGCCTGAATGAACTCAAAGGAGTCTAAGACTAGTAGCATTTATAGGAGATGGAATGATGCCCTAGTAGTAGAATGAGGTTTTAATCGTAATAGATAAAGGATGACGTTTAGGCCTTAGATTAAGTAATGATTGGAAGAAAAAGAAAAAAAAGGATTTCATGAATTGTATAGGATTAAAATGCCCACATAAGGTGAATCATATTGGGATGCTATGAAATACGGTTATGAAAGCATGGTATTGCACCAAGTGGATCGGTCTAATCATTTCAGATGTTCCCCAATGAGACGTGAGGCCTAGTGATTATGTAAGAGGTTTCAAGTTATCAGTGGAAGATTGTAGATCAATATTGAGGTGAATCAATAATGGATGGATAAAAGTTACAAAGTATGAGATGAGATTAGTGTCACAACCCGGATTTCCCAGCATCGGGTGTCGTGATGGCGCCTACTATCGGAGCCAGGCAAGCCAAATATATAAAACATTTTTCCTGCTTTCTTCCAAACAATATAATAAACGAGACAAAATTTAAATAGAAGACTTTAAATCTAAAGCAACTGAGAACCAAAAGTGCGGAAGTTTGAACAAAAATGCTACCCAGAGTCTGGTGTCACTAGCTCACGGACTACTACAGAATACTACAATCAATGTCTGAAAGGAAAATACATCATGTTTGTCTGATACAAGATAAACAAACGAAAAACATGGAAAGGGACTTCAGCCTGCTAACGCCAGCTACGCTACCTCGAGAGTCCCTGGACTGAAGATAGCTCCTAGAAGTCCTACTGCTGCGGTCCGTAAGCTGCTCCCTGATCTGTGCACAAAAATGCACATAGTGTAGCATCAGCACAATCGACCCCATGTGCTGGTAAGTGCCTGGCCTAACCCCGGTGAAGTAGTGACGAGGCTAGACAGTACCTACCACAATTAACCTGTACAGATATATATACAACAAGTGCAAGAAAACAATAACAAGATAATACAAAGTAAAACTGGGAGGGGACATGCTATCGGGGAGTAACAGATAAAAATGAAATATCGGAAATAAACAGAAGAAACTCCGGTTTCCATGATATATATATATATATATATATAGTGGACGGCGTGCCACACGATCCCATAATATCATATATAAGTGGACGGCGTGCCACACGATCCCATAATATAGTATATAAGTGGACGGCGTGCCACACGATCCCATAATATCATATATAAGTGGACGGCGTGCCACACGATCCCTTTTAACAATATATAGGTGGACGGAGTGCCACACGATCCCTATTTCCATATACCACGTGCTAGGCGTACCACCCGTTCCCATTTCATCTTTATCACAGTGCAAAATATGTCACCGGCAACGGAGGCCAATAACCAAGTGGACGGCATGCCACACGATTCCAATTCATATCATATATAAGTGGACGGCGTGCCACACGATCCCATAATATCATATATAAGTGGATGGTGTGCCACACGATCCCATAATATCATATATAAGTGGACGGCGTGCCACACGATCCCATAATATAGTTCATAATATCTGACTTCATATAGTAGACCTCTTCAGGGGAGAATAACAACTCAATACCTTTAACCCGACAAGGGTACAGCTAACAACCCAAAATATCCCGACGAGGGAGAATATATATATCAGTCTACACATCCCGGCAAGGGAGTATTCACAACACATTCTCCTTTTAAATCATTCTTCCTCAACCGTTCACATTATATGAAACTTATCAAATAAACAAGGAGCTTGTGTAACATTATTCGAATTAAAAGCAATCAAGACTCACGGTCATGCTAGACTCCGGTGCATAGATAACCGTCACCATGCCTATACACCGTACTCCACATTAGCAAGTGGCAAATATCATCCTAATCCTATTCCCTCAAGCCAAAGTTAGAACAAACACTTACCTCGAATGCTCCAAACTCAACTCACACTTCTAGTATAGCTTTACCTCTTGATTCTACCACCAATCCGCTCGAATCTAGTCATAAGTTACTTAATCACATTAATAATTACTAAATGAATCATCCCCAATGCATGAAAATAGATTTTTCAAGGTGTTTCCCAAAAAGGTCAAAAATACCCCCGGACCCACGTGGTCGAAACTCGAGGTTCGGACCAAAACCCGGTTACCCATTCCCCCATGAATCCAAATATATGATTTGTTTTAAATCGGACCCCAAATTGAGGTCCAACTTCTCAATTTGTAGAAAACCTAGGTTCTACCCAAAACACCCAATTTCACCCCTGAAAATCTTTGAATTGAAGTTGAAATCATGTTAAAAGATGTTAAGAAGCGAAGAAAATGAGTTAGAATCACTTACCAATCGTTTTGAAGAAGAAAAGTTGTTTGGAAAATCGCCTCTTAGGTTTTGGGTTTTTGAAAAGTGGAAAAATGACTAAAAATCCGAATTTATACATTTTTTCTGGGGGCTAGCGCAGACTGCACAGAAATGCACCGCGGCCGAGCTGAGGGTGGGGAGAAGTGGGCTCTCTCTGAACCCACCCAGCGCGGACCGCACTGATTTGGTGCGCGGCCGCGCTGGTCGACCCTCTGAACCCCACCACCCGGACCGCACAGAAAAGCACCGCGGCGCGTGGCTGCCAGCGCGGAACATTCATATGATCTCGAAAATACCTTACGGACTTACTCGTGCGATCAAATCGCCAAAATAACATCATATACATAGGATCAAGCCTCATAATACATGATTTTCTTTCAACTTTCATAAAACTCAAATTCCCCATTTTATGTCTTAAACACGTCATATGACGTCCGTTTTTAGCCAAACTTTACAGATAGTGCTTAAAACATATTTAAGACTCATACCAGGCGTCGGAACCAAAATACGAGCCCGATACCACATTTTTATGATCAATTTTCTTCTTTATTTTCCTTAACTAATTTCAGAAAAACAATTTCACACAAAAATTTATTTCTCGGGCTTGGGACCTCGGAATTTAATTCCGGGCACACGTCCAAGACCCATATTTTTCTACGGACCCTCCGGGACCATTGAATCACAGGTTCGGGTCCGTTTACCCAAAATGTTGACCGAAGTCAACATTATGCATATTAATACCAAAATTCATCCAATGTTTCACAAAATTCACATATTCTAACAACAAAAAAAACTTTCCGGCTACGCGCCCAAACTGCGCATGCAAATCGAGGCAACTAAAAGCGAGGTTTTCAAGGCCTCGGGAGTACGGAACAAGGAAGAATTACGGTGATGACCCCTTGGGTCGTCACATTCTCCACCTCTAAAACAACCGTTCGTCCTCGAACGGACAAAAGAAAGAAGTACTTGAGTCGGGAAATAAATGAGGATAGCGACTCCGCATATCGGACTCGGACTCCCAGGTCGATGCCTCAGGAGGCTGACCTCTCCACTGAACACGCACTGAAGGAAAACTCTTCGACCTCAACTGTCCAACCTGCCGGTCTAGAATAGCCACTGGCTCCTCCTCATATGACAGATCCTTGTCCAATTGGACAGTGCTGAAATCTAACACGTGCGATGGATCGCCGCGATACTTCCGGAGCATAGATACATGAAACACAGGATGCACAATTGACAAGCTAGGTGGGAAGGCAAGTCTATAAGCCACCTCTCCCACATGATCAAGGATCTCAAATAGACCGATGAACCTAGGGTTGAGCTTGCCCTTCTTCCCAAATCTCATCACGCCCTTCATAGGCGATACACAGAGCAATACCCGCTCACCAACCATGAAAGCAACATCTCTGACCTTGCAGTCTGCATAACTCTTCTGTCTGGACTGAGCTGTACGAAGTCTATCCTGAATAATCCTGACCTTGTCCAAGGCCTCCTGAACCAGATCCGTACCCAATAATCGAGCCTCTCCCGGCTCAAACCATCCAACTGGAGACCGACATCGCCTACCATACAATGCCTCATACGGAGCCATCTGAATGCTGGATTGGTAGCTGTTGTTGTAGTCAAACTCTGCTAACGGCAAAAACTGATCCCACGAGCCTCCAAAATCAATGACACAGGCTCGGAGAATGTCCTCAAGAATCTGAATAGTCCTCTCATACTGACCGTCCATCTGGGGATGAAATGTTGTACTCAACTCAATCTGGGTGCCCAACTCTCACTGAATCGCTCTCCAGAAATGCGAGGTAAACTGCGTACCCCGCTCCGAAATGATAGATAGCGGCACCCCATGAAGGCGAACAATCTCCCTAATATAAATCTCGGCTAACCTCTCGGACGAATAGGTGGCTGCAACAAGAACAAAATGCGCTGACTTGGTCAGCCTATCAACAATAACCCAAACCGTATCAAACTTCTTCCGAGTCATCGGAAGTCCAGTAACAAAATCCATAGTAATCCTCTCCCACTTCTACTCGAGAAGCTCAATCCTCTGAAATAAGCCACCGGTCCTCTGATGCTCATACTTAACCTGCTGACAGTTGAAACAACGAGCCACACATGCAACAATGTCTTTCTTCATTCTGCGCCACCAATAGTGCTGCCTCAAATCCTGATACATCTTCGCTGCGCCCGGGTGAATAGAATACCGAGAACTATGGGCCTCCGCTAAGAGCAACTCTTGAATCCCATCAACATTGGGCACACAAACTCGCCCCTGCAATCTGAATACGCCATCATCATCTAAGGTTGCTTTCTTGGCACCTCCACACTGCACCGTGTCTCCCAAGACACACAAATGGGGATCCTCAAACTGTCGCTCGCGGATACGCTCTAATAGTGAGGAACGAGCAACTATGCAAGCTAACATTCTGCTAGGCTCAGACGATTGGCCAAAGCCTGAACATCTAAAGCAAACGATCTCTGACTGACTGGAATATAAGCAAGACTACCCATGCTGGCGGACTTTTTACTCAATGCATCGGCCACCACATTGGCCTTCCCCGGGTGATATAAGATAGTGATGTCATAATCTTTCAACAATTCCAATCACCTCCTCTGCCTCAATTTCAACTCCTTTTTGCTTGAACAAATACTGAAGACTCTTATGGTCCGTGAACACCTCACACTTCACGCCATATAAGTAATGCCTCCAGAAGTGGACAAGGAGAGTATTATATTGGTTAGTCACAGAGAGGCATTAGTTCTATTCGATCCAGGCTCTACTTATTCATATGTGTCATCTTATTTTGCTCCGCATTTGGGTACAGCCCGAGAAACTTTGAGCTCTCCTGTTTATGTTTCTACTACTGTGGGAGATTCCCTTGTTGTGGACCGCGTATATCGGTCATGTTTGGTTACTATTCGTTATTTTGAGATCAGGGCAGATATTTTATTACTTGATATGGTTGATTTCGATATTATCTTGGGCATGGACTGGTTGTCGCCCCAGTATGCTATTCTTGATTGTCACGCTATGACCGTGACGCTGGCTATGCCAAGTATTCCCCGTATTGAGTGGAGTGGTACTTTTGATCACACTCCCAGTAGAGTTATATCTTTTCTTAAGGCTCAACGTATGGTTGAGAAGGGTGCGCCGCGTATTTAGCTTATGTGAGAGATGTCAGTGCTGATACCCTTTTTGTTGACTTTGTCCCAGTAGTACGGGATTTCCCCAATGTATTTCCAGCTGATCTTCCGGGCATGCCGCCTGACCGGGACATTAATTTTGGTATTGATTTGTTGCCGGGCACTCAGCCTATATCTATTCCTCCTTACCATATGGCTCCTCCTGAGTTGAAGGAGTTGAAGGATCAGTTACAGGAATTGCTTGATAAGGGTTTTATTCGACCCAGTGTTTCACCGTGGGGTGCTCCTGTCTTGTTCGTAAAGAAAAATGATGGTTCTATGCGCATGTGTATCGATTATCGTTAGTTGAACAAAGTTACAGTGAAGAACCGATATCCTTTGCCTCGTATTAATGATCTATTTGACTAGCTTCAGGGCGCACAGGTGTTTTTCTAAGATTGATTTGCGCTCAGGCTATCACCAGTTAAAGATTTGGGAGCCGGATATCCCGAAGACTACTTTCAGGACTCGGTATGGTCATTACGAATTCCATGTCATTTCATTTGGGCTGACCAACGCCCCAGCAACTTTTATGCATTTGATGCACAGTGTATTCAGGCCCTATCTCGACTCATTTGTCATTGTTTTTATAGATGATATTCTTGTATACTCCCGGAGTTGGGAAGATCATGAGCAGCACCTGAGGACAGTGCTTCAAACCCTAAGGGAAAACAAATTATATGCAAAGTTCTCAAAATGTGAGTTTTTGTTGAGTTCTGTGGCTTTCCTAGGCCACGTGGTATCGAGTGAGGGCATTCGGGTAGATCCAAAGAAGGTGAAGGTCGTGCAGAGTTAGCCCAGGCCCTCCTCAGCTACTGAGATCCGTAGTTTCCTTGGCCTGGCGGGGTATTACCGTCGTTTTGTGGAGGGGTTCTCATCGATTGCAACCCCTATGACTAGATTGACCCAGAAGGGTGCTCCTTTTCAGTGGTCAGACGAGTGTGAGGCGAGCTTCCAAAAGCTCAAGACGGCTTTGACTTCAGCCCCTATTCTAATTTTGCCTACTCATTCGGGGTCCTATATGGTTTATTGTGATGCCTCATGAGTTGGACTGGGAGTGGTAATGATGCAGGACGGTAGGGTGATTGCCTACGTGTCTAGACAGTTGAAGGTACATGAAAAGAACTATCCTGTCCATGACCTTGAGTTAGCTGCTATTGTTCATGCCTTGAAGATCTGGCGACATTATTTGTGCGACGTGCCTTGTGAGATTTACACGGATCATCGGAGTTTACAGCACTTGTTCAAGCAGAAGGATCTGAACTTGCGCCAGAGGAGATGGTTGGAGCTACTGAAGGATTATGATATCACTATTCTATATCACCCGGGCAAGGCCAATGTGGTAGCCGATGCCTTGAGTCGCCGGCCGGAGAGTTTGGGGAGTTTGGCATATTTACCAGCTTCAGAGAGGCCCATGGTGATGGATGTTCAGGCTTTAGCCAGTCAGTTCGTGAGATTGGACCTTTTGGAGCCCAATCGGGTTCTAGCCTGTGTGGTTTCTCGATCTTCATTGTTTGATCATATTAGGGAGCGGCAGTATGATGACCCTCATTTACTTGTCCTCAGGGACACAGTTCAGCATGGCGATGCTAGGAATGTGACTATTGGAGATGACGGGGTATTGAGGATGTAGGGTCGTATCTGTGTACCCGATGTGGATGGTATTCGAGAGTTGATATTGACCGAGGCCCATAGCTCGTGGTACTCCATCCATCTGGGTGCCGCAAAGATATATCAGGATCTGAGGCAGCATTACTGGTGGAGGCGGATGAAGAAGGATATAGTAGATTTTGTAGCTAGATGCCTCAACTGTCAGCAGGTAAAGGCTGAGCACCAGAGGCCGGGAGGGTTACTCCAGCAGATGGAGATTTCGGAGTGGAAATGGGAGAAGATCACTATGGATTTTGTGACTGGTCTCCCTCTGACGGCGAGGAAGTTTGATTCTATTTGGGTTGTTGTGGATCGGCTGACCAAGTCCGCTCATTTCATTCCAATGTGTACTTCTTATTCAGCGGAGCGGTTAGCAGGGATTTATATCAGGGATATTGTCCGTCTGCACGGCATTCCAGTTTCTATCATTTCAGACAGGGGTTCAGTGTTTACATCACGGTTCTGGAGGGCCGTCCAGCACGAGTTGGGTACCCGGGTGACTATGAGTACAACTTTTCACCCTCAGATGGACGGTCAGTACGAGAGGACTATTCAGATTCTTGAAGATATGCTCCGAGCCTGTGTTATTGATTTTGGAGGCACGTGGGACCAGTTTTTGCCTTTAGCAGAGCTCGCCTACAACAACAGCTACCAATCCAGCATCCAGATGGCTCCGTATGAGGCGTTGTATGGTAGGCGATGTCGATCTCCAGTTGGATGGTTTGAGCCTAGAGAGGCTCGATTATTGGGTACTGATTTGGTTCAGGAGGCCTTGGATAATGTCCAGATTATTCAGGATAGACTTCGTACAGCTCAGTCCAGACAGAAGAGTTATGCAGGCCACAAGCTCAGAGATGTTGCTTTCATGGTTGGTGAGCGGGTATTGCTCCGTGTATCGCCTATGAAGGGCGTGATGAGATTTGGGAAGAAGGGCAAGCTCAGCCCTAGGTTCATCGATCCATTTGAGATTCTTGATCGTGTGGGAGAGGTAGCTTATAGACTTGCCTTGCCACCTAGCTTGTCAGTTGTGCATCCCGTGTTTCATGTATCTATGCTCTGAAAGTATCGCGGAGATCCATCGGACATGTTAGATTTTAGCACTGTCCAATTGGACAAGGATCTGTCATATGAGGAGGAACCGGTGGCTATTCTAGACCGGCAGGTTCGACAGTTGAGGTCGAAGAGTTTTCCTTCGGTGCGTGTTCAGTGGATAGGTCAGCCTCCTGAGGCATCGACCTGGGAGTCCGAGTCCGATATGTGGGGCCATTATCCCCATCTATTTCCCGACTCAGGTACTTCTTTCTTTTGTCCGTTCGAGGACGAACAATTGTTTTAGAGGTGGAGAATGTGACAACCCAAAGGGGCATCACCGTAGTTCTTCCTTTTTCCGCACTTCCGAGGCCTTGAAAACCTCGCTTTTAGTTGCCTCGATTTGCGTGCGCAGTTTGGGCGCACAGTCGGAAAGTTTTTATGTTAGAATATGTTAATTTTGTGAAAACAATTTGATGGATTTTGATATTAATATGCATAATATTGACTTCGGTCAACATTTTGGGTAAACGGACCAGGACCTGTGATTCGACGGTCCCGGAGGGTTCGTAGAAAAATATGGGAGTTGGGCGTGTGCCCGGAATCAAATTCCGAGGTCCCAAGCCCAAGAAATGATATTGTTTTCTGAAATTTGATATGAAAATTTGAAATGAAAAGGAGTTAGAAAATATAGGTATCGGGCTAGTATTTTGGTTCCGACACCTGGTACAAGTCTTAACTATGTGTTAAGCACTATCTATAAAGTTTGGCTAAAAACGGACGTCATATGACGCGTTTCGGACTAAAAATGGAGAATTTGAGTTATGAAAGTTGAAAAAAGAAAATCATGTGTTTGAGGCTTGATCCTATGTATATGATGTTATTTTGGCGATTTGATCGCACGAGTAAGTCCGTAAGATGTTTTAAAGTTGTGTGCATGTTTGGTTTGGAGCCCCGAGGGCTCGGGTGAGTTTTGAATGGGGCCCCGAAGGTCTTGTACTTAAGAAAATGCAGGTTCGGGTGTTGCATACACCAACGCGGCCGCGGTCATTTCCGCGCGGTCCGCGCTGGAGCCGCGCAGCCGCGATGCCTTTCTGTGCGGTCCGCGTGGCTGAGTCTGAGGGCTAGGGTTTCAGGTTAACCAGCGCGGCCGCGCACCAAAACAGTGCGGTCCGTGTTGGAAGGGTTCAGAGAAGCCCCAATTTTTTCTCCCACTCGGCGCGGCCGCAACACATTTTTGTGCGGTCCACGCTAGGTCCTCAAAAAGGTATACAAGTTCGGAAAATCTCAGTCATTTTTCACTTTTCAAAAACCCAAAACCTAAGAGGCGATTTTCCAAACAACTTTTCTTCTCCAAAACCATTGGTAAGTGATTTCTAACTTAATTTCTTCACTTCTTAACATCTTTTAACATGATTTCAACTTCAAATCAAAGATTTTCATGGGGAAATTGGGTGTTTTATGTATAACATAGGTTTTCTACAAATTGAGAAGTTGGACCTCAATTTGGGGTCCGATTTCAAAACAAAACATATATTTGGATTCGTGGGAGAATGGGTAACCGGGTTTTGGTCCGAACCTCGAGTTTCGACCACGTGGGTCCGGGGGTATTTTGACCTTTTTGGGAAAAACCTTGAAAAAATCTATTTTCATGCATTGGGGATGATTCATTTAGTAATTATTAATGTGATTAAGTAACTTATGACTAGATTGAGCGGATTAGTGGTGGAATCAAGAGGTAAAGCTATACTAGAAGCGTGAGTTGAGTTTGGAGCATTCGAGGTAAGTGTTTGTTCTAACTTTGGCTTGAGGTAATAGGATTAGGATGATATTTGCTACTTGCTAATGTGGAGTACGGTGTATAGGCATGGTGACTGTTATCTATGCACCGGAGTCTAGCATGACCGTGAGTCTTGATTGCTTTTAATTCGAATAATGTGACACAAGCTCCTTGTTTATTTGATAAGTTTCATATAAGGTGAACGGTTGAGGAAGAATGATTTAAAAGGAGAATGTGTTGTGAATACTCCCTTGCCGGGATGTGTAGACTGATATATATATTCTCCCTCGTCGGGATATTTTGAGCTGTTAGCTGTACCCTTGCCGGGTTAAAGGTATTGAGTTGTTATTCTCCCCTGAAGGGGTCTACTATATGAAGTCAGATATTATGAACTATATTATGGGATCGTGTGGCACGCCGTCCACTTATATATGATATTATGGGATCGTGTGGCACGCCGTCCACTTATATATGATATGAATTGGGATCGTGTGGCACGCCGTCCACTTGGTTATTGGCCTCCGTTGCCGGTGACATATTGTGCACTGTGATAAAGATGAAATGGGAACGGGTGGTACGCCTACCACGTGGTATATGGAAATAGGGATCGTGTGGCACGCCGTCCACCTATATATTGTTAAAAGGGATCGTGTGGCACGCCGTCCACTTGGTTATTGGCCTCCGTTGTCGGTGACATATTGTGCACTGTGATACAGATGAAATGGGAACAGGTGGTACGCCTACCACGTGGTATATGGAAATAGGGATCGTGTGGCACGCCGTCAACCTATATATTGTTAAAAGGGATCGTGTGGCACATCGTCCACCTATATATTGTTAAAAGGGATCGTGTGGCACGCCGTCCACTTATATACTATATTATGGGATTGTGTGGCACGCCGTCCACTTATATATGATATTGTGGGATCGTGTGGCATGCCGTCCACTATATATATATATATATATATATATATCATGGAAACCGGAGTTTCTTCTGTTTATTTCCGATATTTCATTTTTATCTGTTACTTCCGATAGCATGTCCCCTCCTAGTTTTACTTTGTATTATCTTGTTATTGTTTTCTTGCACTTGTTGTATATATATCTGTACAGGTTAATTGTGGTAGGTACTGTCTAGCCTCGTCACTACTTCGCCGGGGTTAGGCCAGGCACTTACCAGCACATGGGGTCGGTTGTGCTAATGTTACACTCTGTGCATTTTTGTGCACAGATCAGGGAGCAGCTTACGGACCACAGCAGTAGAACTTCTAGGAGCTATCTTCAGTCCCGGGACCCTCGAGGTAGCCTAGCTGACGTTCGCAGTCTGAAGTCCCTTTCCATGTTTTTCGTTTATTTATCTTGTATCAGACAAGCATGATGTATTTTCCTTTCAAACATTGATTGTAGTATTCTGTAGTAGTCCGTGAGCTAGTGACACCAGACTCTGGGTAGCATTTTGGTTCAAACTTCCGCACTTTTGGTTCTCAGTTACTTTAGATTTAAAGTCTTCCGTTTAAATTTTGTCTCATATATTATATTGTTTGGAAGAAAGCAGGAAAAATGTTTTATATATTTGGCTTGCCTAGCTCCGATAGTAGGCGCCATCACGACACCCGATGGTGGGAAATTCGGGTCGTGGCAAGTTGGTCGGGCGACTAAAAGCGAGGTTTTCAAGGCCTCGGGAGCACGGAATAAGGAAGAATTACGGTGAGGACCCCTTGGGTCGTCACATTCTCCACCTCTAAAATAATCGTTCGTCCTCGAACGGACAAAAGAAAGAAGTACTTGAGTCGGGAAATAAATGAGGATAGCGACTCCGCATATCGGACTCGGACTCCCAGGTCGATGCCTCGGGAGCACGGAACAAGGAAGAATTATGGTGATGACCCCTTGGGTCGTCACAATTAGGCCATCATTCTTAAGATGAATAGTAATGAAGAAGCGTTGATGGATTTAGATTTATACATACATGATAAGTAGAGAGAGAGTAACCTGGAGTATGGTAGCAGAACTCAATAACGATAAATCGAAGTAAGGTTTATGGTATAGTATGACCTACCTAGATGCAGTAAAGTCATACAGATGAATAAACGGATCTATGAAATAAGGTATAGCAATATTCATAAGTTCAAAGTACCGAGCGAAGAACTTCAGTATACCTATAGATGCCCAGAGGGACATCTTGTCAAGCTCTATATATGTTTACAAAATAAGGCCTTGGGATTGGATAAAAGCTGGAGGAAAGGGGGATAAGAGTCGCATAGGCGCATATATAAGGTAAGAGTCGTACATGCTACATGATAGAAGGTAGCACCAGTTACGAGATTGGAAGGATTCTGACCACGAATCGTTGTGTGAGAAAGAATCCTAAAGGGGGGAATTCCTTGGCCTTTTGATTTATTCAAAGAACAGTTTCCTAAACTATAAGAAGAGTATTAAAGTATTCGCAAGAGCTATGGGTTAGGAGAATGATAAGTGCATCAGTCAACATTCGAGGATGAATGTTCCAAAGAGGGGAACGATGTTACAACCCATGTTTTCGTGCATGGAAATACGACATAATTAAATTGATATAAGCTCGGAAATGAGATGTTACATCCTGCATTTTCGTACGTTGAAGTTTCGTCGTAAGTTAATCGACGTAAGTTCGGGAATGAGATTTATTTTGGGATTATAAGTATTATGTTATTTCAAATAAGTGATAAGTTAATTCGTGAAGGTGAGAGGATAAGTGAATCAAAGAAAATAAATTTCGTCGAAGTTTGTCATTTTGGGATAAAATATGGCCCGAGCTAAAATACCCGGTATTTATGAACTAGTGTCATACAAGGTGTCACATGACCATGATAGTAAGATGTATAAAGTGTGATAAAGTGAGTAGTATTTTAAGCAACTTGAGATAATTCTTAATTATGTAGATATTTGGTTAATTGTGAATTTTTGGTGGAAGATTAACCATGTAATTAAGGAAATTGATGGATAAAATTTGGATAAGTTTAAGTGTGGAAACGTGGTATCATGTTCCATTCAACCAAATGACTCATTAGTCATTTATAATATGTGTTACATTAAGGAATTTGGTGGCAAAGTCATTCCTAAAGTGGGGATCACATCATAAGGCTTCATAAGACTTAAGAAGTCATTCAATAGTAATGTTAGTTTTCAAATTCAACTCAAACGTAAGATTTCTCTAACTTGTAACATGGGGAAGTTTAGCATCTTCAACAAATTCAAATGATTTCATGGCAATTCAACAAGATTTCATAGCATCTTAACAAACGTGAGATTTTGCAATTATAAGGGAGTATAGTGCAATCTTTTTCAAGAATATCATATGGATTTTCCGTACTCCGATATTGTCGTCACGTGTTTCATCGCAATTAATGTGTGTTAAAGGGATTGTCAAGAGAATCGACTCAGGTATGTTAAGGCTATCCTTCTTTCCTTTTGGCATGGTCTATACGATAAAACGAAACGAGAAAATGTACAATTTTCATAAATGACTCTATTCATAGAAGTATTAGAGGTTCCTGTGTTCTTGAATTTCCATGTGCTTATCATTACATCTTCTCTCAGAAAAATACGTACGTTGAAAAAGTTTACTTCATGATATTAATCAGAGGCATAATGGTCTTATGACATTCCGAAAGATTTTATTGACGTACTTCTCATGCATTGCATTCATGTACATTGACCCATGACCAGATAGCATTATATATGCGTATATTTATGTATGTATATGTATATGGGATATAGAAAAATGTTATGGCATTATATACGCACCACCACCAGATCACCTAGTATACGTTGATGATTTTGCCCACAGTTGCCGAGATGATATGATGGGATGCCCTCAGAGGCTTGATGATGTTATGAATAAATGTACCTATGCACGACATGACATTCATATGCATATGCATGATGCTATAAGTCTTTCATGATTTACAGAGTTATTCAGACTTACATGTCGAGTCTTTTACTCCATGTTTCTCTCATGTCTATTATTTACTGATTTTCATTCCTTACATACTCGGTACATCATTTGTACTGATGTCCCTTTTTCCTAGGGAAGCTGCATTTCATTCCCGCAGGTCCCGATACACAGGTTATGAGCCCTCCAAGTAAGCTATTAGCTTAGTGAAAGGTGTTAGTGCGCTCAATTTGCTTCGGAGTTGCCTATTTGGTCAGTATGATTAGTACATGTATTGATTGGTATGGCTGGGCCATGTCCCGACCTTTGTGATAGTATGTATTCCTAGAGGCTTGTAGACAGATGTCATGTATACAGATACTTGTATGGCCTTGTCGGCCTATGTTTTGGGTATATAAAAGATCTTTCCGGCCTTATAGGCCCGTACATCATATGTATAAGTTTGGATTACTTTTTGGGTCATCCAATGTCGAGTATTTTCCCCATGTTTTATTCAACTTTTCTCGCGACAGCCTCTCTGGCTCATTTACCTATGGTAGTATGATATGAAAGATACGTTACGTAGGTACTCGGTTGTGTAAGGTACCGGGTGCTCGTCGCGGCCCATCAGTTTGGGTCATGACACACGCTTTCTTTCAGTTTTTGGGAAGCATCGGAGCTCCCCGAGTTTAGCCCCTTAGTAAATGCCTCAGCTACCCAATCATTCGGCAAGACAGGTAGCAGAATCCTTTTTTTCTGAAATCTGGTCACGAACTCACACAATAATTTGGACTCTCCTTGCGCAATTCTGAATGTGTCCACCTTTCGGGCATGTACCTTCTTGGCCCTGACATGGATATTTGTGAAAGAGTCTACAAGCATCTTGAAGGAATCTTTTGAGTTATCGAGTAAGAGTGAGTTCCATGTCAGGGCCCTCTTCATGAGGGTTTCTCCGAATTTCTTCAGCAGGATCGACTCAATCTCGTGGGGAGCCAAGTCGTTTCCTTTCACCGCTATTGTATACGTGGTGATATGCTCTTGAGGGTCCGAAATCCCATCTTATTTTGGTACATCTAGTAATTTGAACCTCTTCGGAATCAACTTTGGCATTGCGCTTGATTTAAACGGCAACTCGGTGTATTTCTTTGAGTTTGGCCCCTTCAACCCTGGCGGTGTGCCCGAAATTTGGTCCATTAGGGAATGTATTTCCCTCATAAATCGCATTATCTCGGTTTTGAACGGATCATTACTGTTGTTGTTACTAGATCCGCTACTGCAGCCCAGCCTCATCGAAGCCAACCTCACCTCTCGGGGTGTTTTTGTCACTCCACAAACTCAGGGAGCGCGATTAGCGCTCAACCGAGTGAACCTGGTCAAGCAAGCCTGTAGGATACTTTCTACCCAAACTCACCCATGATTTAAAGAGAGTATGTAACTTCGATAATTAGACAATAAAGAGATCATGTATACAACACAAATTCATTTTCATTAGTTACATTATGTTAAAAACTTAAAATGTACATATTTTCATAGTTTAAAGAGAACAAGTGATACAAACATAACATACCTAGTTTGACCTTCCCCAGCACCAATATACAACCCACACTATGTCTACGGAGCCTCTATGGATACAAAATACTATGATAATGTGCCGGCAATAAGGCACCGGCTATACCTCAAATACAATACACGAGGAACAAAAGATACATGACCCCGAAAGGAAGTGGGGCTCACCAAGTCTGCTGGGAAGAGAGTGTACTACTAATGCTTATCAACACCACCTGCTATAGAACCACCTGTATCCATTAAAGATGCAACACCCCCGGCAAAAAGGACGTTAGTACTATCGAATAGTACTAGTATATATGACTAAACACCCTCTCAAAAGAATAAGCAGTAATGCAAGTAAGGACAATAATAATATCAGTTAAAGCCTCAAACAATTTTTAAATGTAAAATTGAGAATAGGATAAGTTTCAATTAAATTCCCATATTTTAAGTTGGGAAAATATTTTGTCCCGATATATTACAATTCACCATTTCTATTATAATTCCCAACATAGTCACCACCATGTGTGCGGCATGGCATCCGATCAAGACCCGATCGGCTAGGCCGTCTCATGTGAGACATCAACCACAATCACAATTTCCATTATGATTTCCAATACAGTCACCGCCATGTATGCGACATGGCATCCGATCATGACCCGATCGGTTAGGCTATATCATGTGAGACATCAACCCCGATCACAATCACAATTTCGATTCAAATTATAATTTCCAACACAATCACCACTTGTGTGCGATATGGCATTCGATCATGACCCGATCGGCTAGTTCGTCTAATGTGAGCCATCATCCCTTTTCTATCAATCATTGTATTTCATACTTCTTGCACATCTCTTCATTTTATTGGCACTAGTGGTCACAATTACATTATTTCACTTAGCATGTTGGTCGTGTCTCATATTTCTCATTTCGCATTTCATGATTCGTATTTCATGCTTTATATTTCATGCACATCTTTTTACTTTCAACAATTATCATGGATTTCCAACAATAAAGCATTTATATTCAAGACATTTAAGCACACATATGGGCAAACAAAAGTCTTAGGCGCACTAAGATTTCTTACACAATTATCATTAGCTTTCATTCGAATCACAACTTCAAGTCAAGGCATTTAGACACGCAACCTATACTTTGAACACATTCTCATGTAGTAGTACAACATAACTAGAGTTTTTGAATTACATATTGATCATGGATGTCTTTTGACACAAGCTTATCTGGGACAGTCGATTCACAATGAGCAACTCGGGACATACATGGATACTGTGGGGTTCAATTCTAAGAGAAGAGTTTACCCAACATACCTCAATTGAGCTTCCTTAAACTATAAAATGTTCCGTAAATCTTAGCAACTTCAATCTATTTTAGAAATATAACAAATTGAACCAAAAATTAGGAAGATGATTATGGTTCTAGCTTATTTGAGCATTTTATCAAATACTAGGTGTGCACAAGGTTTCATGGTCCTTTTTATGGAGGATTCCATCATCCCACAACCCATTCCTTACTAGTTTGGCTCAACAATCTCCCTAAATCCCATGATCAAACATGCATGCAAAATAGACAACTCTCATACCCATGAATTAACTAACAAATTGCCCATTTCTAGTAAAATTTTGAAATTAAGAGTTATGGTGTAGAATCTTACCTCTAGGATGAAGACCAAGTGTGTTTTCTTTGTTAATCTTCCAATATTTGAGTATTAATTGGTTGATGAAGCTTAGGAACTCCCTTTCTCACTCTATGTCACTCCCTCTCTCTAGAAATATATGTTTTTCCCCTTCAAAATGATCCCCAAGGGTAGTTTATTAGATTGGGGTCGGGTTCAAAAATTAGAAAAGATAGGAGCCCCAACATAGGTCTGCGGTCGCATTTGCGACCGCATAATGCTTCTGCATCCGCGAAATACGCCACGAAATGGCCCTCTAGAATTGGGCAGGTCTACCCCACTCTGCGGCCATTATGCGGTGCGCAGACCTGTTCTGCAATCGCATAGTGCACCGCAGAACCTCCATCCGAAAAATTTCCATGATGGATCTACAATTGGTGTGTGGCCCGCAAAATCGTTTTCGCGGTGGCATAATTGGCCATGAAATGACATCCAAAGGTTCCCTAGTTGACTGCCTCATTCTGCGGCCATTTTGCAGCCCGCAGAGTTATCACGACCAAAATCCTAACTCGTCGTGATGGCACCTATCGTGGTAATAGGCAAACCAACATTTCCAAAATACTTCCAACATATAACAGAATAAATTAAGAAATTTTGAATAACCGGAGTTTTCATAAAAAAGGGGTAATAACCCAAACACAAGTGCGGAAACATAACTTCTAAAATCAGGGTATCACTGAGCTCATGAGCATCTATACAACCAATCTAGAAAGAAGGATCTACAAGAGTTTGTATCAATACAAATTAAAGATAAGACAAGGAAGGAGAAACAAGGACTGCGAACGCCGGGCAGCTATCTCGTAAATCTCCGACATCAACCGTGCACGAGATCAACACCCACCGTGTCCGAAAATACCTAGATTTGCACACGAAGTGTAGGGCATAGCATGAGTACACCCTACTCAGTAAGTAACAATAATAAATAAGGAACTGAAAGAGAGTGACGAGCTACACAGTCATAGTCCATTTTTAATAATTTCGGCAAGAAAGTAGACATGCTTTCAAATCCGGCAATTTAAGTCAAATTAGTTTATACATTACCAAGTTCAAGTAAAACCGAGTTTTATATCTTCCAGGAATTCCAAAACAGTGACATATAGCAGCTAAGTGCAACAACAAATTAAAGTAAGTACAGCCTCTTAGGGCAACAATCACTCAACCTTCCTTAATAGCTCGATCACACGACTCTCAGACCTCAACACTCATACTCAATAGGTACCTGCGCTCACTAGGGGTGTATAGACTCCGGAGGGGCTTCTTTGGCCCAAGCGCTATATCGTTACGGCGTGCAACACGATCCATAAAAAATAAATAGCCATAAGGCTTATTGCGGCATGCAACCCGATCCATATATAAATATATAGCCCTAAGGCGCATTGCAGCGTGCAACCTGATTCATATACAAACATATAGCTCACAGCTCGGCATTCAAGCCCTAACTCAGTCACCAACCTCTCCAGTCTCTCAGAAGTCATACAAATTAGCCCAAACAGAGATAATAACATGTATCAACAAGAAAAAAGTAGAGACTGAGATATGATACCACCTCCGTGGGTCCCAACATTGTCATCATATAGCCTAAGCATGATTTCTAATATGATTTGTAGTGAAATTTCTATAACACAGGGAGACCATATAGCTAACAACAAGTCATTCAACTTTACAATTCCACAGAATGGGCCAAGTCCCAATTTTGACGGTTCACGCCCACACGCTCGTCACCTAACATGTGCATCAACTCTAAACCCATCACATAACGCATAATACGGGGTTTCATACCCTCAAGACCAGATTTAAAATTGTTACTTACCTCAATTCAAGCAAAACTCTACTCCAATATGCCTTTGTCTCGCAAATCGGCCTCCAAATGTCCCGAATCTAACCACAAGAAGTACAATATAATCAATATAGGCTAAAGGAATCATTTCCACAAGAAAATACGAAATTATAGCAAAAATCCAAAATCGGCTCAAACCTGGCCCCTAGGCCCACGTCTTGAAATCTGACAAAAGTCACAAAATACAAAAGCCCATTCACTCACGAGTCTAACCATACCTAATTTACCAAAATACGACATCAAATGGTCATTCAAATCCCCAAAATTCACTCTCCAAATCCCTAGCCTCAAAACCACCAAATTTCACCTCAAAACCACACCAACTAGGTGGAAAATCAGTGGGGAAACATCATTATTGAAGAAAAATTAACACAAGGATCTTACCTCAATAATCTCTTCAAAAACCCACTTAAAACCCTCCAAAGTCCGAGCTCAAAATGATGAAAATGGTGAAAAATCTCGGAACATCGCTTAAATAGGTTCTGCTCAGGCATTTCCACACCTGCGGAGCCTACTTGTGCGAAAAAATGAGTGCTCTCCACACCTGTGACCTCTGATATGCATCTGCGTTATCGCAGGTGTGGGAAAAACATCGCATCTACGGACTTTGCTGATCTCCCTCACTTCTGCACATGTGGCCTTCCTTCCCGCTTCTGCGGGCTCGCACCTACGGTGCCCACTCCGCATGTGCGATTACACCAGCAGTGGCCAAAACTTTAGCTGCACTTCTAATTAAATCCAACTCAGTTTTGCCACCAGAAATCTACCCGGGGCCTCAACCAAACGTACCAACAAGTCTTATAACCCAATACGAACTTAGTCGAACCCTCAAATCACCTCAAACAACATCAAAAACACAAATTGCACATGGATTCAAGCCTAATAAACTTTGAAATTCAAAATTCTACAGACACCGAAACCTATCAAATCACATCTAATTGACCTCAAATTTTTCACACAAGTGACAAATGACCTCACGAACCTACTCCAACTACCGAAAATCCAATCCAACCCCGATATCAAATAGTCCACCCCCGGTCAAACTTTCCACCATTCAAACTTTCGCCAATTCCAGCCTAATTCTACTATGGACCTCCAAATCACAATCTGAACATGCTTCTAAGTCAAAAATCACATAACAGAGCTAACAGAACTATCAAATTTCAAATCCGAGGTCGTTTATATACAAGTCAACATCCGGTCAACCTTTTCCAATTCAAGCTTTCCATTAAGAGACTAAGTATCTCAATTCACTCTAAAATCTCTCCGGGCCCGAACCAATTAACCTGGTAAGTCATATAACAACTGTTGGATACAAAAGGAGCATAAAATTGGGGAATAGGGCTACAACTCTCAGAACGACCGGCCGGGTCGTTACATATTCCCCCTCTTAAACAAATGTTCGTCATCAAATGGGTCTAGAAACATACATGGAGTCTCAACTATGTGTGGATATCTACTCCACATATCCCGCTCGGTCTCCCAACTAGCTTCCTCCATGGGCTGACCTCTCCATTGCACTTTCACCAAAGCTATATCTTTTGACCTCAACTTTCGAATCTGTCGATCCCAAATGGTCATTGGCTCCATATCATTAGTCAAATCACCATCCAACAGAACCGTGCTGAAACCCAAAACATGAGACGGATCGCCAATGTACTTCTGGAGCATAGAAACAATAAATACTGGATGCACACTCGACAAACTCAGTGGCAAGGCAAGCTTGTAAGCCACCTCCCCAATCCTCTGAAATACCTCAAAAGGCCTAATGAACCGAAGGCTCAACTTGCCCTTCTTCCCGAACCTCATAACACCCTTCATGGGTGAAAGATTCAGTAGAACCTTTTGCCTAACCCTGTAAGACACATCGCGAACCTTCCTGTCGGCATATCTCTTTTGTCTAGACTGCACCATGTGAAGCCGCTCCTGAATCAATTTAACCTATCCAAAGCATCCTGAACCAAGTTAGTACCCAATAACCTAGCCTCACTCGGCTCAAACCAACCCACTAGAGATCTACATCGCCTCCCATACAAAGCCTCATATGAAGCCATCTGAATGCTCGATTGATAAATGTTGTTGTAAGCAAACTCCACGAGCGGTAGAAATTGGTCCCATAAACCCCCGAAATCAATAACACAAGCACGTAGCATGTCCTCCAATATCTAAAAAGTGCGCTCGGACTATCCGTCCATCTGAGGGTGAAATGTTGTGCTCAACTTAAATTGAGTGACCGACTCTCATTGCACGTCCCTCCAAAACTGCAATGTAAACTGCGTGCCTCTATCTAAAATGATGGAAACTGGTGCACCATGAAGGCGAAGAATCTCTCTGATATAAATCTCAGCCAAGTGCTCTAAAGAATAAGTAGTACCAACTAGAATAAAGTGCACGGACTTGGTCAGCCGATCCACATTTACCCAAGTAGCATCGAACTTCCTCGAAGTCAGTAGGAGCCCAACTATGAAATCCATGGTGATCTGCTCCCACTTCCACTATGGAATCTCTATCCTATGAAGCAATCCACCCGGTCTATGATGCTTATATTTTACCTGCTAACAGTTGAGAAACCGAGCTACAAACCTAGCTATATTTTTCTTTATTCTCCTCAACTAATAGCGTTGTCTCAGGTCCTGGTACATCTTCGTGGCACCCAGATGGATGGAATACCACGAGCTGTGGGCCTCCTCAAGAATCAACTCACGTAGCCCATCTACATTGGGCACACATATCCAACTCTGCATCCTCAACACTCCATCATCTCCAATAGTAATATCACTGGCATCATCTTGATGAACCTTGTCCTTATGGACAAGCAAATGAGGATTATCATACTGGTGCTCTATGATGCGATCAAATAAGGAAGACCGAGAAACCACGCAGGCTAGAACCCGGCTGGGCTCCGAAACATCTAATCTCATGAACTAATTGGCCAAGGCCTGAACATCAACTGCAAGAGGTCTCTCACTAATAGGAATGAATGCAAGACTACCCATACTCACTACCTTCCTACTCAAGGCATCGACCACCACATTGGCCTTCCCCGGATGATACAGAATAGTAATATCATAGTCCTTTAGCAACTCTAACCATCTCTGTTGCCCCAAATTTAGATCCTTCTATTTGAACAAGTGTTGGAGCCTATGATGATCAGTAATTACCTCATAAGACACACCATAGAGATAGTTCCTCCGAATCTTCAACGCATGAACAATGGCAACTAACTCCAAATCATGAACATGGTAGTTCTTCTCATGAGGCATCAACTGGCGTGAAGCATAGGCAATCACTTTACCCTCCTGCATCAGAACACATTTGATACTGATCCGAGAAGTATCACATTATACTTTATAAGAACTAGAAGCTGACGTTAGAACTAGAACTAGAGTTGTGGTCAAGGCAGTCTTCACCTTCTAAAAGCTCTCCTCACACTCATCCGACCAATTGAAAGGAGCACCCTTTTGGGTAAATTTGGTCAAGGACGATACAATAGACGAGAAACCCTACATGAACCGACAGTAATAACCAACCAAACCAAGAATGCTCCGAATCTCCATAGCAGAGGACGGTCTGGGCCAACTCTAAACTGTCTCTATCTTCTTTTGATCCACCTGAATACCCTCACCGTACACCACGTGCCCCAAGAACGCCACTAAACTGAGCCAAAACTCACACTTGGAGGACTTAGCATAGAGTTTCTCCTCCCTCAACCGCTGCAACACAATCCTCAAATGCTGGGAATGCTTCTTCTGGCTATGAGAGTACACCAGGATATCATCAATGAATATAATGACAAAATGAGTCGAGATAAGGCTGAAATGCACTGTTCATCAGATGCATGAACGCTGTCGAGGCGTTGGTCAGCCCAAAAGACATCACAAGGAACTCATAATGACCATAACGGGTCCTGAAAGCTATCTTAAGAATATCTGAGCCCTAAATCTCTAGCTGGTGATACCTAGACCTTAAATCAATCTTGGAGAACACCCTCGTTCCCTGAAGCTGGTGAAATAGATCATCAATATGCGACAAATGATACTTGTTATTGATTGTGACTTTGTTCAACTGCCTATAATCGATGAACATTATCATAGTGCCATCCTTCTTCTTCAAAAACAGATCAGGTGCACCCCAAGGTGACACACTAGGCCTAATAAACCCCTTATCAAGGAGTCCTAAAGTTGCTCCTTCAACTTAGCCGGCACCATATGGTACGAAGAAATAGAAATGGGTTGAGTGCCTGGCACCAAGTCAATATCCCTATCGGGCGGCATGCCTGCCAGGTATGTAGGAAACATATCTAGAAAATTTTGCACCACTGAAATAGAATCAATAGTATGGGTAGCAGCACCAACATCCCTCTACTGGGAATAAGATAACTTCCCAACAATCCAATGGGCCTTCAAATATGAAATCACTCTACTGGGAACATAGTCCAAAGAACCACGCCACTCATTCCGTGGGAATCCCAGCATTACCAACAGCACAGTCTTAGCGTGACAATCAAAAATAGTATGACAAGGAGACAACCAATTCATATCCAGTATCACGTCAAAATAAACCATACTAAGCAGCAAGAGATCAACTCTAGTCTCCAATCCCCAAATAGTCACTACACACGACTGATACACATGGTTTACAATAATAGTATCACCCACCGGCATAGATACATGAATAGATGAAGCTAAAGACTCATGGGGCATATCCAGATAATGAGAAAAATATGATGATACATATGAATAGGTGGAACCAGGTTCAAATAATACAAAAGCATCTTGATGACATACTGAGACAATACTTGTGATCACTATGTCTGAAGCAATAACATCTGGCCTAGCAGGGTGCATAGATGTCACGACCCGAATCGATGAGCCGCGATGGGCACCCGGTACCTTACTCAACTGAGTACCAGCATAATGTATCTTTTCATGTCACACTATCATAGATAACTGAGCCAAAAGGCTGCCGTGAGATAAGTAGAATACAACATGTGATACCAACTTATGCATAAGACATACGTGCCTATAAGGCCAAAATAATCACCCATACACTGAATATAGGCCGACAAGACCATACAATCTTTTACGTACATGACATCTGTCTACAAGCCTCTAAGAATACATAATTTTCATAAAGGTGGGGACAAAGTCCCGCCATACCAAACAATACACATCTAAATCATACTAACCAAACAAGCAATTCTGAAGCAAATGGAGTGCACCAACATCTTCTACTGAGCTGATAACCTACTTGGAGGACTCTTGAACCATCGTGATGGCACCTAGTCTCTACGACTAGGTAAGCCTAACAATGCGGAATGTAAACAATAATTGCAGAGGAAATAATTAAAAATCAAAATAGTAAAATGAAACAGTGTTTAAGGTGCCGCTCGGCACATACAATAACAACTCTCGAAGCTAACAAAAATTCCAAAAACCTGGAATCTCACAAATCACAAGCTAAGATATACATAAGAAGCTCTAACTCCGGAAATGTCTAAACAAGGGGAAAATACTGAAGGTCTATACTTATTACAAAAACATAGAAAGGGACTCCTCGGTCTGCGGACGCGGTAGATATACCTCAAAGTCTCTACAGAAATGCCTGCTCCCAAGGATGATAGAACTAAGTGGAAGTACCTGGATCTGCACAACAAAAATGTGCAGAAGAGTAGCATGAGCACATCACAACGGTGCCCAGTAGGTATCAAGACTAAGCTCGGTGTAACACCTACCGGTCCAGTAAACTGTACAAATATAGGAACAACGGGACATGATGTATATATAAAGACTACACGAAATGGCTAACAATACTACAATCTCAATAAGGGAAGAAAACCGCAAGCAATACGAAATACCAAATAATGACACAGAACAACGAGCAAAAACATAACCCAAATCCTAGAGTCACAATACAATAAAGGTAAGCAATAACTCAAATCCTACGACAGTGTTCACATCAAGTCTTATCCAACAATTTCCACGAAATACCAAATCTTGGACAATTACAACTCATGAGTCCCAGTACCTAAAATCTAACACCTGGCATCCTGTGCCCTCATTAGCCTCATGGTCATACTGACAACTCACTTGCTAACCAGGGCCACTCTCACATATATAATAAGTAAACGAGGGTGTACATCTAGACTCAGCAAAATTAGGAGGACTTCACATCCAATAGGAGTGTTCAACTACGTGTATGCTTGTACAAGTACTCTAACAAAATTCCTACCAGTTAATAGACGTAAGGAGAAGAGCAGACAACACATATGATATTTCCTCACAACTTCTACGAGATAAATCTCATATAGGTAAGCGTACCACAATCACAATATTAAACAAATAGAAATTCCCTCAGGCCATCACGAATCCTCACTATCAATCCCTGACAAAGCCACCTTGTCTCGCCACGTGTGCAAATAATAACATAATAAGTGCCCGCCTTGTTTCGCCACATGTGCATCATAATGTTCCCACCTTATCTCGCCACATGCGCAACCCACATATAAGCATATAAACATATCCTGCCTTGTCACGCCGCATGTGCAATATATCAATAGTAACAATAGCACGGCAAAGGCCTCGTGCAACCCCTTAACAACAACCGCATAGGAGAGACCTCGTGCACCAACAACCACAACCGCACGATAGATACCTCGTGCACCAACACAACCACAATCGAACGGCAGAGACCTCGTGCACCAACAACAACAACCGCACAGCAAAGACTGCACCAACAAAACCACGACCGCACGGCAAAGACCTCATGCACCAACAACCACAACCGCACGGCAGAGACCTCATGCACCAACAACTACAACTGCATGGTAGAGACCTCGTGCACCAACATAATTACAGCCTAACAACAATAACAGTGACAGTAATACAAAATATAGCGAGTGAATCCACTCCAAACTTCAAATCACAAGGAATCGGTATAACCAGTTCACAAGGATAGCCACAGTAAGAAAAATAAAAGGCATAAAGGGGATAGTTCAACGAAAGGGGAAATTAACATGTAGTGACAATCCCAAATAAACAAAATCAGTACAAGGAAGACAACACGAGTCTAGTAGTCCCAAATAAAGGCAAGATGACAAAGATATAGGTCATCTAAACTCCATTTAAGGTTGGGAAGTTACAAGAACATTCGGTAATTTCAGTTAAGGGAAGGTGATCTTAGCTGCACTTAAGACTAGGAGATTATAGGAGGGATGACAATAACTCTCAGTAACGCAGGCAGTTATGAAAAGGTAGCATGATGATAAGAGAGACGAAGTTCTTCAGTTAAATCAAACAGGATGACAATTAGGCAATAAGAGTAAATCATGCAGCAAACAATTCCAATTAAGCATGTAGAGACGAAACTAATAAGCAGGAACTCAATCACATCAAGAATAACTCCATACATAGTTAATATAAGAAACTAAGATCCCTAAAAGGCCAACTATCCACAATTAAGTTTGGGTATGCACTCGTCACCTCGCGTACACGGATTTCAATCAACATAGAAGACTCAATCCCAATGGGAAGTCCCCCAAACAAGGTTAGGCAAGATACTTACCTCAAAGACAACAAACCGATACTCTAATATGCACTTCTCGGGTGAAAAGACCTCCGGACGGCTCAAATCTAACCAAATTAACTTTAAAGTACAAATAAAACACATAAGAGACTATTTCAGATCATAAAGTTTCAATCTAGATCAAAGTCTAAAAATCGGTCCAAAAGTCGACCCCCGGGCCCACACCTTGGAACCCAACATATTTTACAAAAACTGAATACCCATTCCGATTCGAGTTCAACCATATAAATTTTATCAAATTCCGATACCATTTGGTCCCTCAAATCATGATTTTTCACTTTGAATTTTTTCTTCAAAAACCAACTCTTTCCAAACCCAAAACACAATTTAAATAATAAAAATAAAGACAAATTCATGTTATATATTTAATTCTAGTTGAAGAACACTTACCCAATCGAATTTCGTGAAAAAACCCACAAAAATCACCAAGAACCGAGCTCTAGAAGTCAAAATGTGATGAAAATGGTGAAACCCTCGATTTTGGGATATATTCTGTCTGCCCAGGTTTTTATGCATCACGAACGTGAAAAGAGGACCACATTCGTGAAGAAGAAAAGTTAAGGCTGCCCAGGTTGCTCATCGCGAACGCGATGATGAGCTCGCGAAAGCGGAGAAGAAAAATGCAAGGCTTCGCGAACGCGAAGGGAAGGATACGAACATGAAGAAGGAAAATGCAGGGCTTTGCGAATGTGAAGAGAAGGACGCGAATGCGACGACATATTTTGAGGTGGTCAGCAACAAGGAATCCCGAACGTGACAGGATGTTCGCGATCGCGAAGAAGGATATCAGAAGCAGCAAAATAGCAGTTCTAAAAATGGGGAAAAATACCCGTAACCCACTCGGAACACACTCAAGGCCCTCGAGACCCTGTCGAAACTCACAAACAAGTCACATAACCTAACACGGACTCGCTTGAGGTCTCAAATCACATCAAACAATGCCAAAACGATGAACCACACCATGAATCGAACTATGAACTTCCAAATCTTCCAAATTCGAAAACTTGTGCCGAAACCGATCAAATCAACCCTGACGCCAAATTTTGCAGACAAGTCCAAAATGACATGATGGAGTTGCTCCAACTTTCAGAATCACATTCCGACCCCGATATCACAAAAGTCAAATATGGCTCAAACGTCTCCATTTTTCAAACTTCAACTTTTCCAACTTTCGCCGAAATGCCTTAATTTACCCTACGGACCTCCAAATCTGAATCTGGATGCGTGCCTAAGTCCAAAATCACCATACGAAGCTATTGGGATTATCAAAATTTCATTCTGGGTCCATTTACTCAAAAATCCAATTTTGGTCAAATTCTCATCGTTTAAACTCCCAAAACTTCATTCCTTCTTCCAATTCGACTCTGAATCATCCATTAACCAAATTTAACCATGAACACAAGTCGATGCTCATATTACGAAGCTATTCAAGACCTTACACCACTGAATAAATATTAAATTCTCAAAATGACCGGTTGGGTCGTTACAACTAATAGCCTACTTGGAGGGCTCTCGACCTGTCTATCGGGACCTGTGAGCATGAAACGCAGCATCCCCAGGCAAAAGGGATGTCAGTACAAATATGTACCGGGTATGTAAGAAATGAAAATCAGTAAATAATAGACATGAGAGAAACATGGAGTAAAAGACTCGACATGTACGTTTGCATAGCTCTATGAATCATTTCATTTTTATAATGTCATGCATATGCATATAAAATGTTATACCATGCATGGGTATATATGTTCATAACATCATTAAGCCTCTGAGGGCATCTCATCACATCATCTCGGCCACTATGGACAAATCATCAACGTATACCAGCTGATCAGGTGGTGGTGCGTATATACCGTCGTAACCTTTTCCCATATCTTATATATATATATATGTACATATATATGCATATATAACGCCATCTGGTCAAGGGTCAATGTACATGAATGCAATGCATGAGAAGTACGTCAATAAAATCTCTTGGAATGTCATAAGACCATTATGCCTTTGAGTAATATCATGAAGTAAACTTTTTTCAACTTACATATTTTTCTAAGACCCATGAACAGATAATAGAATAATATGACACATGGAGAATCAAGAACACAAGTATCTCTAGCATTTCTATGAATAGAGTTATTTATGGAAATTGCACATTTGCTCATTTCGTTTGTGTCGTATAGATCATGCCAAAAGAAAGAAGGGATAGCCTTAACATACCTGAACCTATCTTTTTGACAATCCTTCAAACACATGCCAATCGCGATGAAACACGTAACGGCGAATTGGAGTGGGGGAAAATCCGTATGATGTTCTTAATATCATAGCACATTATTTCTTATCCGACTAATATTCACTTCATAATCTCCATCATCAAAAAAAATCTTTTGGCCTTCTTCTATCTTCAAAATTTCTCCAAGTTATATCATTAATAAAGAAGGCAAACAAAGGTAAACAAAGGACTTATTATGCATTTTGGTGTTATGCCTAGAATAAAGTCATGTCTAAAGACTTTTATGTGTAAAGAATGGGTTTTATGTGTTATGTCCAAGACAAAGTATTATTGTTACACCCCATGTTTTCGTACGTAAAAGTAAGCCATAAGAAAATTGATGAAAGCTCGGAAATGAGATAATACATTCCATATTTTCGTACGTTAATGTTTCGTCGTAAGTTAATCGACGTAAGTTCGGGAATGAGATTACTTTGGGATTATAAGTATTATGCTATTTCAAACAAGTGATAAGTAAATTCGTGAAGGTGAGACGGTAAGCAAATCAAAAAAAAAAATTTCATCAAAGTTTGAAATTATGGGATAAAATACGGTCCGAGCTACAATAACCGGTATTTATGGGCTAATATCATACAAGGTACAACTTGACTATGATAATAAGGTGTATAAGGTATGTTAAAAGTGAGTAGTATTTTAAGTAAGTTGAGATAATTCTTAATTATATGGGTAATTAGTTGATTATTGGTTAATGGGGGATTAATTAGTTAAATAAGATAACGGTAAATAATCAAGTCTTTAAGATAAGCCTAAAAGGCCAAGAACGTGGCAGCCATCCCTTTTAATTGAAGATGACTCTTAAAGTCTTGCCTAAATGTCTCTTGAGAAAGAGTTTCATCAAGATAATTTTGTAGTAAGCAGCATTATTACGTCGAGCAATTCATACGAATTGTTCCCTATTCCGATATCGCTATTACGTGTTTCGTCACGGTTGGCATGTGTTAGAAGGATTGTAAAAAAAATCGGTTCAGGTATGTTAAGGCTATCTTTTCTTCCTTTTGGCATGATTCATACGATGCAAATGAAACGTGCAAAATACGCAACTTTCATAAATGACTCTATTCATAGAAATACTTGGGGTGTATATATTCTTGATTCCCCATGTGAATTATAATTATATCTTCTACTCATGGGTCTCAGAAAAATACGTATATGATAAAGTTTATCCGAAAGGCATATTGAGTTTTATGATATTCCGAGAAAATCTTATTAACATATTTCTTAAGCATTTCATGCATTTATACATGTACATTGACCCATGACTCAGACGGCATTATATACGCATATATATGTATGTATATTTATATGGGATATGGAAAATGTTATGGTGTTATATACGCACCACCACCTGATCAGCTGGTATACATTCATGATTTGCCCATAGTGGCCGAGATAATATGATGGGATACCCTCAGAGGCTTGATGATGTTATGAACACATGTACCTATGCACGATATGACATTCATACGCATATGCATGACACTATAAGTATTTCATGATTTACAGAGTTATCCAAACTTACAGGTTGAGTCATTTACTCTATATTTCTTCCATGTCTGTTATGTACTTATTTATATGCCTTACATACTCGATACATTATTCGTACTGACGTCTCTTTTTGCTTGGGGACACTGCATTTCATGCCCGCAGGTCCCGATAGACAGGTCGAGAGCCCTCCAAGTAGGCTATAAGCTTAGCGGAAGATATTGGTGCGCTACATTTGTTTCGGAGTTGCTTGACTGGTTAGTATGATTTAGACGGATATTTTTTGGTATGGCGGGACTCTGTTCCGAACTTTATAAAAATTATGTATTCTTAGAGGCTTGTAGACTGTACGTAAAAGATTGTATGGCCTTGTCGGCCTATGTTCAGTACACAAGTGGCTATTTTGGTCTTAAAGGCCCGTACTTCATATGTATAAGTTTGTATTCCCTCATGCTCTGCTCCGGTTCATTTACCTCTGATTGAATGATATGAAAGATATGTTACATTGGTACTCGATTGAGTAAGGTACCGGGTGCCAGTCGCGGCCCATCGGTTTGGGTCGTAACAAAAGTGGTATCAAAGGAGTTCTGTCTTAGGGAGTCTACAAGCTGTGTCTAGTAGAGTCTTGTTTATGGGTGTGTCGTGCACCACACTTATAAGTAGTAGGCTACATGGCATTTAGGACTGTCACACTTTATTCTTACTCTAGATCGTGTGGTAGAGCTCACTTATAAGAATTTAAGTCCCGAACTTCTATTCGTAATAAGATGATGCCTACATTCAGAAAGACGATCGATAAGAGATATAGTTGTGGAATTGTTGATTTAGAGGAACTCGATTTTGCATCTTGCTTATGATAAGTAAATAAGAGGTCTTCAGAAGATTATGGGTGTCCTAAAAAGTGTACGGTTCTTGATAAAGAGCTTTTAGGAATGAATACTTATCCACTCTTATGGTAAAAAGGAATAACGGAATCGAAAGTTAGAAATAGGTTGCAGCAAGTAAAAGAAGCAAGGTGAAAAAAGGTACGAGGTACCCAGTTAATAAAGATTATCCTTATTTACCATTCAGGAAGAGAGATATAAGCATTTTGAGTTACCTTCAACAGTAACAGAGGTATGTATAATTGGCCACACCAATCCGGATGGGGTTAGAGTGAGCTAAAACGGTGGATGAAATTTTTGCGTTGTTGACATTTCCGAAGGATATTGCAAATATGCTGATAGATCTCCTTGTAAGACACCCAAATGGTGCACACTAAAATAGTACAGCTAGATATGAGTACTACAACGATAGGAACTGGTAATCTTGAAGGGATATATATTGCCTTAGTATGGCTATTGTCCCTAGTAGAGGGAGAATGTTAGGCAGCTCGAAGAGCCAATAGATGGAGCAAGGGAAGGTAAAAAGCGAAAGAATGTCTTGTTAACGTTTTCAGGATGAAATGATAAATAGAAATATTAGTAGGGAAGTACGAAGAGGGATAATGAAGCATTATGAGTGAGATGTGATACATGGATGGCAACAGTAGAGTGTTACAAAATCTATAGTCAAATGAAAAAAGAGACGAGAGGTGATGGGCCTTAAGACAATAAGAGAGTATAGGCCATACAATCACATCCTCATTTTGAGAAATAAGGTCGCGACTCTAACTTGATTAACAGAAGGAAAAGTTAGACCCCAGAATAATAGAAACCAGTATGGATTGATGAACAAGATAAACTAAACATGAATTAGGAACTGAGTGATTTGATAATAGTCGGCATTGTGAGAATTTCAGATTTCATTTTGGTAATAGTAGAATGGACAATAGAAAAATATTTATGAGAAATTTAGAGAATGGTCATTCAGGAAGATTCTTCCCTAAAGCAAGTAATGTTAGCAAAGTTAAGATTAAGGAGCTGTATGTAGCAGTTACATTAAGTGTCACCCTCACGAGTAAGGAAATTTGTTATCCTTCGTACAAAAGGATTGCCGCAAGGAGAGTAAGGATCATTGATGTTGTGAAACGACGCCAAAGATGAAGAGGTAAAACATCTATAGGTAGATCCTCGTGGCTCCAGCTTTTAGTACAACCCTAAAGGGGGGAATATGGAGCAATATGGCATTAAGTCAAAATTATGTGGTTCTAGTGACTATGGACTGGCAATGGAAGAATGCGATAAAAATGAAAAAGGAATGAGATGGCACTTATCTAAAATCTTATAGATACACTACGATTGAAGAATATTGTGCAAGCACGATGTCAAGAAGAGGAAGTAAAGGTTCCTGTCCAAGCTGTTATTAATAAATAAGGAGCCCCGTGCGAGACGTGAGTTAAGATAAAGGAAATATTACGAGGAATATTGATATGAGAATGGACCAACGAGTAGTTAGTAATTGATCAGGAATAGCCAGTTATGGCTAAATAGGAAGTTGCAGATGAGTCGACAGATCGTGTAAGATAAACATAGTAAAACCCAACATGAAGAACTCAGCCTCGAAGTAATATCATTATAATACTTGAGATATATTCAAACAAGAGCCGGGATAGTTCAGGTATTGTATGAATGTTACGGCGATAAAATAAAGTTCCACTAGGAAGGCAGTCAAAATATCAGTTCAGAAGCAACTATACAAACACAAGGCCTTGGAAGTAAGCAACTACGGATGATTATAGGCAAGTAAGGAGATCAAAAAGGTCTGTAATAAGCTTACAGCTTTACGAGAGTCTCGGGTTCTCCCTAATTACTACAACGAATGACTAGCTAAGCACATAAGGAAGAAAGCTTCAACCTAAGTACAATGACCTAAAGAAGAAATGGTCGTGTAACAACAGTCTCGCAACAACATTGTAAGCATTCCAAAGGAAAGTGGCACCTGCCGCGGCTAATGAACGGGAAGTAAAAATTAAAAATAATATTCAAGATCATATGAGTTGTATGAAAACTCTGGTAAGTGTGGGCACTAAGATAAGCTAAGTATGGACGCAACAAGAGGGTAGAAAAAATAGGAAAAGTAATATCTTACGTTGAAAGAAAGTTAAGATGGAACGAAGGAAATTATTTGATCAATGATCTAGATTGGGCTACGTTATGAATGCATTTAAGGATTCGGAGTTTTGTACATGCAACATATACAACCATAGATGATTCTAGTATACGTTAAAAGAACGAATTGAGCCCAGGATTTAGACGAATGATTAAATTGTTATAGGATTGTATCATGCATATTCCTCAGCCCCCATGAAAGGCTAAACAAAATAACTAAAACCATGAACCACACATCGGTAGGTAACTTAAGTCGGCATAAAAGCCAATCAGAAGAAAGAGGAAACTAAAGAGTTACATCAACCAAGTAAATTAAGAGTCTGCTTATTGGACCCAGAAAATTATAGAAATCGTGATTGAGAACATTGAAGGATCACTCTTAATATCAGAGGTACAAGAGAGAAAGTACAAAAACCATATTCTATAATGGCCCTATGAAAAAGATAGTTAGAAAAGTACCAGCCTCATAAGAAGTCAATACGAAACTCCCACCAGATTATGTATGCGCATGAGGTGAAAGTATTATTATAGAACTTCCAGTTGTGGATGTGAATCATACCTTGTGGAAAGGGGGTTATGAAAGAGATAAAAGATACGATGAAATATTTTAAGGTAGGTAAGGTAAAAATGAACAACATACGAGATACTCAGGTGCAGAAGGTTGTGAATAATCCATACTTTAGATAGAGGGCTAGAAACTTTGGAATTCAGTATCCAAGAATGATAGTAGTGTCATTAGTGGCATATCTTCCAGCCTATGATTTCCAGATACCAAGAGGTCTAGTTAAGAGAGTAAAGAAGAGTTAGAGACGATGTGATGTCTCACTTGATATTCCAGTATAACATAAGGAAATCTATCGCACAAGAAAGTTGAAGGAAGGTTGCGAGTAGTTAAATAGACATGTATATGTCGCAAGCTAAAGTATGGTAAAGCAACAAGATTTAAGGAAGACAGGAGTAAGGACAAGAAAGGGTGAGTAATAAGGTGACGAGAAATGGATAAGTCCTTGGGATTAAGCCCGGGAAACAAAAGAGCTAATGGTTTCTCTAAGTTATAGAAAGCTCAATATATCCTGAATGAACTCAAACGAGTCTAAGACTAAAAGCATCTACAAGAAATGGAATATTGTCATGGCAGTTGAATGAGGGTGTGATTGTGATAGATAAATGATGACATTTGGACCTTTGATTGAGTAATGACTTGAAGAGGATTTCATTAATTGTACGGGATTAAAATACCCATGTAAGGTGAGTCATACTGGGATGCTATAAAATATGGTTATGGAAGTATAGTATTACCCCTAGGTGGATCAATCTAATTACACCAGATGTCCCCGATGAGATATGAGCCCTAGCGGCAGTGTTTCATAAGAAATCAAGTTATCAGTGGTAGATGATAGATCAACATTAAAGTGAATCAACAATGGATGGACAAAAGTCACGAAATATGCGGTGAGATTAGGCCATCATTCTTAAGATGAACGGTAATGAGGAAGCATTAAAGGACATAGATTTGTACATATAGGATAAGCAACGAACGTAACCTAGAGTTTGGTAGCAAACCTTAGTAACGAAGAATTATGGTATATTATGACCTACTTAGATGCAGTAAAGTCACGCGGATAGGTAATTGGTCCTATAAAATAAGATACAACAATATTCGTATGTTCGACAAAGTACCGAGCGAAAAACTTTAGTATACTTGTAGATGCCCAAAGGGACATCTTACTAAGCTATGTATATGATTACCAAGTGAGGCCTAGAGGTTGGCTAACAGTTGGAGGAAAGAGAAGAGTCACATCGGCATATTTTCAAGGTCAGAGTCGTACATGCTGCATGATAGAAGTAGCAATAGTTATAAGATTCGAAGGATTCCGACCACAAGTCCTGGTGTGAGAAAGAGGCATAAAAAAGGAAATGACATGGTCTTTGGAATTTATTCACAGAACAGTTGCCTAGATGTCAAAGAGAGTACTAAAGTATTTGGAAGACATAAGTCATGAAAATGATAAGTGCATCAGTCAACATTCGAGGACGAATTTTCCAAAGAGGCGAATGATGTTACACCCCGTATTTTTGTATGTAAGAGTATGCCATAAGGAAATTGATGAAAGCTCGAAAATGAGATAATACATCCTGTATTTTCGTACGTTAAAGTTTCGTCGAAAGCTAATCGACGTAAGTTCGGGAATGAGATTACTTTGGGATTATAAGTATTATGCTATTTCAAACAAGTGATAAGTAAATTCGTGAAGATGAGAGGGTAAGCAAATCAAAGAAAATGAATTTCGTCGTAGTTAACATTATGGGATAATATACGGTCTGAGCTACAATAACCTGTATTTATGGGCTAGTGCCATACAAGGTACTACATGACTATGATAGTAAGGTTTATAAGGTATGTTAAAAGTAAGTAGTATTTTAAGTAACTAGAGATAATTCTTAATTATATGGGTAATTGGTTGATTATTGATTAATGGGATATTAATTAGTTAAATAAGATAATAGTAAATAATCAAGTCTTTAAGATAAGCCTAAATGTCACACTTTGGAGTGGCTTCGTCATACTACGTAAGGCCCACCTAAAGACAAAGCTAACATTCTTTAGTTCAAAAGGAATTGCTCAAAATGAATAGCTAAAGAAACATTACCTCTCTTAAGCTCAAAATGAATTGCTAAAAGAGTTTCCAGCAAGTATTGCATGAATATAACGTTATCTCTCTTGAGAAAGAGTTTCATCTAGATGATTTTGTAGTAAGCAACATTATTATGTCGAGCAATTTATACGAATTGTTCCCTATTCTGATCTCATTGTTACGTGTTTCGTCACGGTTGGCATGTGTTAGAAGGATTGTCAAAATAAATCGGTTCAGGTATGTTACGACTATCTTTTCTTCCTTTTGGCATGATCCATACGATGTAAATGAAACGAGCAAAATATGCAACTTTCATAAATGACTCTATTCAGAGAAATACTAGGGGTGTTTATATTCTTGATTCCCCATGTGAATTATTATTATATCTCCTACTCATGGGTCTCAGAAAAATATGTATTTGATAAAGTGTATCCGAAAGGCATATTGAGTTTTATGACATCCGAGAAAATCTTATTAACGTATTTCTTAAGCATTTCATACATTTATACATGTACATTGATCCATGAATCAAACGACATTATATACGCTTATATATGTATGTATATGTACATGGGATATGGGAAAAGGTTATTGCGTTATATATGCACCACCACCTGATCAGTTGGTATACGTTCATGATTTGCCCACTGTGGCCGAGATGATATGATGGGATGCTCTCAGAGGCTTGATGATGTTATGAACACATGTACCTATGCCAACATGACATTCATACGCATATGCATGACACTATAAGTATTTCATGATTTACAGAGTTATCCAGACTTACAGATTGAGTCATTTACTCTATATTTCTTCCATGTCTGTTATGTACTTATTTATATGCCTTACATACTCGATACATTATTCGTACTGACGTCTCTTTTTGCTTGGGGACGCTGCGTTTTATGCCCGCAGGTCTCAATAGACAGGTCGAGAGCCCTCCAAGTAGGCTATCAGCTTAGCGGAAGATATTGGTGTGCTACATTTGTTTCGGAGTTGCTTGATTGGTTAGTATTATTTAGACGGGTATTTTTTGGTATGGCGGAACTCTGTTCCATCCTTTATAAAAATTATGTATTCTTAGAGACTTGTAGACTGTACGTAAAATATTGTATGGCCTTGTCGGCCTATGTTCAGTACACGAGTGATTATTTTGGTCTTAAAGGCCCGTACTTCTTATGTATAAGTTTGTATTCCCTCATGCTCTGCTCCGGTTCATTTACCTCTGATAGAATGATATGAAAGATATGTTACGTTGGTACTCGATTGAGTAAGGTAGCGGGTGCCAGTCGCGGCCCATCGGTTTGGGTCGTGACAAAAGTGGTATCAAAGGAGTTCTGTCCTAAGGAGTCTTCATTTTTTTCGACTTGATTCCCCTCTTGCCTTTACAAATTTATTCATTACTTACAATCTTTATAATCTTCAAATAATCTTTTCCTTGGACTGATGTCAATTACCTTACAACAAATTCAACGCATAATACTGCTGGGTGCAACATTGTTGTAATTTGATACTGCGAAGAGTAACATCATCGCAATGTAATACTGAAAGGCGTACCATCATCGTAATATAATACTGTAGGACGTAACATTATTGTAATATAATACTGCAGGACATAATATTGCGGGGTGTAACATCATTTTCCCCCTTGGAATATTCATCCTCGAATATTGACTAATGCTCTTATCATTTTCATAACTTATAGCTCTTGTGAATACCTTAATACTCTCCTTGCCATTTAGGCAATTGTTTTATGAATAAATCCAAAGGCCAAGTCATTCCCCCCTTTAGGCCTCTTTCCCACACTATGACTTGTTCTTGAATTCCTTACAATCTCGTAAATGTTGCTACCTTCTATCATGCAGCCTCTACAATACTGACCTTGTACGTGTGCTTATGCGACTCTTCTCTCCTTTTTCCTCTAGATTTTTGCCAATCTCTAGGCCTTACTTTGTAAATATGTACAAGGCTTAATAGGATGCCTCTTTGGGCATCTATAGGTGTACTGAAGTTCTTTACTCGGTACATTGCAGAACTTGTGAATATGACAATATCTTATTTCATAGACCTGGTTATCCATTCGTATGACTTTATCATTACTGAGGTCTGCTACCGAACTACAGGTTACTTTCGTTACTTATCCCATATGTATAAATCTAAGGCCTTTAATGCTTCCTCATTACTTGTTCATCTTAAGAATGACGGCCTAATCTCACCTCACACTTTATGACTTGTGTTCATCTATTGTTGATTCACCTTAATGTTGATTCATTATCTACCACTAATAACTTTATCTTTTATGTAACAATGCCGCTAGGGCTCGCGTCTCATCGGGGATACCAGGAGTAATTAGATTAATCCTAGGGGTGATACTATACTTTCATATCCGTACTTTATAGCATTCCAATGTGACTCACCTTTGTTACACCTCGCGTTTTCGTACGTTAAAAGTTTTGTCTTCAGTTAATTGACGTAGACTCGGGGATGAGATCATCTTGGTGTTAACGTATCTATGTTATTTATAACAAGCGATAAATAAGTGTCATGAAGGATAAAGGGTTCACGAATTAAAGAAATGAGTTTCGTTGAAAGTGGCCAATTTGGGATAAAATACGGGTCGAGCGATAATGCCCGATAATTATGAACTAGTATCATGCAAAGTACCATATGAAAATTGTAGTAAGATGTAAAAAGTATATTAAAAATAAGTAGAATTTTAAGTAATTTGCGGCAATTTTTAAATTATGCGGGTAATTGATTAATTACCGGTAACATAATAAGTGGATAAAAATTTAAAAATTATACCCCCAAAACGCGGCATAAAGCCACAATGACTAAACATGACTAATAGTCTCATAGTCATTTAAGTCCATGTGGCCACCTAAGGTGATATGTAACCAAGTTAAAAATAAGACTTTAGTAGGTGTCTTATTTTCATTTTAAGATCTGTCTCAAATTATCATGGTTGATGTATTACTTAGCTCGAAGAAACGTTGAAGCAGAAGCATTTTGTTTCAAAAAAGTAGCTTCATCAGAAGCAATTTCATTCAAATTTCAAAGAATCAAAACAAAGATTTCATTCATCAATTTCAAAACGTAGAAGCTTAATCCAATTTTTGGGTTCTAAGTTCAATCTACGAAGGTTTCCAACTGAATATTATACGGAGTTTTTCCTACTCAAGTCATATTAAGGCCATCCCTTCTTTCTTTTGGCATGGTCCAAATTATACTGAAGAAACGAGCAAACACACAGTTTCCATAAATTACTCTATTCATAGAAATACAGGGGTGTCTATATTCTTGATTTCCCCATGTGAATTATTATTATCTTCTATTTATAGGTATCATAATAATACGCAGTTGAAGAAGTTTATCCATAAGGAATATTGAGATTTTTATGTATTTTTCATGCATTTCACCCATTTATGCATGTGCATTGACTCATGACCAGATGGCGTTATATACACGTATATATGTAAATATATGTATATGGGGTATGGGATATGGGAAAAGGTCACGGCATTATATATGAACCACCACCTGATCATCTGGTATATGTTGATGATTTGCCCACAGTGGCCGAGACGATATGATGGGATGCCCTCAGTGGCTTGATGTTATTTTGTATACACATACCTATACATGACACGACATTTATACGCACGTGCATGACATAATAAATTTTTAGAATTTACAAAGTTATTCAGATTTAAAGACGTGTTTCTATTTTCCATGTTTCATCTATGTCTTTTACGTACTAATTTTCATGTCTTACATACCAGTATATTTTTCGTACTGACGCCTTATTTTACGGGGTCTGCATTTCATGCTCGCAGGTGCAGGTAGGCAAGCAGACGATCCCCCTTCTTAGGATCCCTGATCAGTGAGAGTTGGTGTGCTCCACTTGATCCGGAGCTGCTTTTGATTTTGGTACGATACATTTGTATATATATATGTGGGTATGACGTGGCTCAGTCCCGTTTTTGTATAGTTATGTTTCTATTAGAGGTTTGTAGATAGTATGTCTAGTTGGGTTGTATGTGGCCTTGTTGGCTTTCAGTTTTGGATGTATAGTTGTCTATAGTAGCCTTGCCGGCTCACCCACTATATTCTGCATATATACGTATATATGTCATGTTGGCAGGTTTCCTTCATGTATGTTATTCTCGTAATTCGGCAGATGTTATTCAGGTTAATATCTTAGATGCATGCTTAGGGGTGTTTGACAGGTAAGACTCAAGCACCCGCCACGGTCCATCGGTTTGGGTCATGACAAAAATGGTATCAGAGCAGTTCTGTCCTAGGCTTGTCTACAGACCGTGTCTAGTAGAGTCTTGTTTATGGGTGTGTCGTGCACCATACTTATAAACAAGAGGCTACAGGACATATAAGATGTTATCCTCTCTTTTTATCTTAGATCGTGCGATACAAGAATTCATGTTCCTAACGATATGTTATATTTTTAGCGATGCCTCCAAAGAGTACGACCGCCCAGAAGGGAAAGTCTGTGGCTGGTGAGACTACTAGTCGAGCGCCACAAGTTACCAGGGCTCGAGGAGAGTCTCATGGTGAGGTTCCATCTCAAACTTCACATACCCCGCCCTTTCTAGAAGAGATCCAAGGGGCACCAGCTCCAGCGCCCGCCCATGTACATTCAACACCTCAGCCAAATACACCGGGTCAGGAGATGAGAGATGCTATTCAGTTATTGACCCGATTAGTAGCCGCATAGGCTCGGCATTAGGAAGTTGGTATTGGTCATGCAGATAGGTCTATTAGTGCGAGGGTTCGTGACTTTATTAATTTAGACCCTCCGGTATTCACTAGAGCAGATCCAAATGAGGACCATCAAGTATTTATTTATAGAATGCAGAGGACGTTAAGGGTAATGAAGGCCATTGTGACTGAGTCAGTTGAGCTAGCTTCCTATAGACTTCGAGATGTTGCAGCTAATTGGTACGAGTTTTGGGAATTGTCCAGAGGTGAGGATGCCCCTCCAACAGTATGGAAGGAGTTTATAGAAGCTTTTCTTCGTCATTATCTTCCACCAGAGATGGAGTTTATAGATGAGTGTACGGGAGTACAGTCTTGAGTTTGATTCGTTGGCCAAGTATGCTCCCACTATTGTATCTAAGATGGAGGATCGGGTTCACTGGTTCGTGATGGGATTAGAGCCTCACTCGCTTAACGATTGTATGTCAGTCTTACTTCAGCTAGACATGGATATTTCTCGTATTCAGGCATTCACTCAAAGTGTAGATGAGCGTAAATAGAAATAGAGGGCCGATCGTGAGCATGATAGGGCCCAGAGTCCTTCTTGTGAGTTTTGAGGTGGTTAGAGGCAGCAGTACCCGAAGTATCTAGCCTAGCCGTCGGCTAGCGCGCCCCCTCAGTTTGGCTGTAAGAGATTTGATCGTTCCTCATATTTAGAGTCTGGTCAGAACTTTAAGGCCTCAAGTTCTCAGTATAAAGGTGAGTCAAATCAGATGAGGCCGCCCTTGCCATGATGTGCTCAATGTGGTAAGCAGCATATCGAGCAGTGTCGTATGGGATTAGGCGTTTGTTATACTCGTGGTTATCCGGGCCACGTTATGAGGGAATGTCCGATGAGAGGTGATGCAAGCATAGCTCAGCCAGTGGGATCTATAGCTAGTTTGTCATCATCAGTATGCCCCCTAGGCAAGGTCCACAAGCACCAATGAGTCGTGGTAGAGGTAGAGGTGAAGCATCTAACTCGAGAAATCCTTATAACCGCATTTATACGTTGGTAGGACGACGGGACCAGAAGTCATCGCCTGATGTTGTTACAGGTATATTATCAGTCTCCTCATATGATGTATATGTACTGATTGACCCAAGTTCCACCTTATCATACATTACTCCATTGGTTGCTAGCAAATTTGAAATAAAACCTGAATTGGTTAAACCTTTTGAGGTGTTTACACCTGTTGGAGACTCAGTGATAGCTAAGCAGGTATATAGGGGTTGTATAATAGTAGTTCATGGTCGACCTACTGTAGCAGACTTAATCGAGTTAGATTTGGTAGAATTTGATGTTATAATGGGTATGAATTGGCTGGCTTCTTGTCATGCCAACGTTGATTGTAGATCAAAGATAGTCCAATTTTAATTTCCAGGGGAGCCTGTTTTGGAGTGGAAAGGTAGTACGACATCATAGAGATGAAGATTCATTTCCTATCTCAAGACAAGGAAAATGATCAGAAAGGGTTGTATTTATCACTTAGATGGGGTTCAAGATGTGGAAGTGGGGTCACCAACCATTCAGTCCATCCCAGTGGTTAATGAGTTTCCCGATGTTTTTCTTGATGAACTTCCGGGTTATCCGCCAAAGCGAGAAATTGAGTTTCCCATTGACCTACTACTAGATACTCATCTAATATCTATTCCCCCTATAGAATGGTCCCTATAGAGCTGAAAGAGTAAAAGGAACAGCTAAGGTACTTGCTTGAAAAGGGCTTTATCAGATCTAGTACATCACCATGGGAAGCACTTGTATTATTTGTGAGGAAGAAAGATGGTTCCTTACGGATGTGTATTGATTATAGACAGTCGAATAAGGTAACGATCAAGAATAAGTACCCGCTCCCGAGGATTGATAATTTATTTGATTAGTTGCAAGGTTCCAAGTGTTTTTCAAAAATAGACTTGAGGTCTGGTACCATCAGGTAAGGGTTAAGGATGAAGATATTCCGAAAACAACATTTAGAACCAGATACGGGCACTTCGAGTTTCATGCCATGTCGTTCGGTTTGACCAATGCCCTAGCAGTATTTATGGATATGATGAACCGTGTGTTCATGACCTTTTTAGATCTGTTCGTAATTGTATTTACCGACGATATATTGGTGTATTCTTGTTTAGAGGCTGAACATGCAGATCATTTGCGTATTGTGCTCAGAGTTCTACAAAAAGGGTAGTTGTATGCAAAATTCTCTAAGTGTGAATTCTGGTTAAACTCTATAGCTTTCCTTGGGCATATCGTTTCGGGTGAAGGCATCTGGATGGATACGCAAAAGATTGAGGTAGTAAAGACTTGGCCTAGACCCACAACACCGACGGAGGTTCGTAACTTTCTTGGTTTGGCAGGTTATTACAGGAGATTTGTAGAGGGATTTTCTTCCCTTTCAGCACCTTTAACAAAGTTGACTCATAAGGGAGCAAAGTTTCAATGGACTGACGCTTGCGTACGGAGTTTCTAGGCCTTAAAGGACAGATTAATGTCAGCACCAGTTCTAACACTTCCAGAAGGGACTGATGGTTACGTTATCTATTGTGACGCTTCAGGCGTTGGATTGGGTTTTGTGCTGATGCAACATGGCAAGGTTGTGGCTTATGCTTCTAGACAACTAAGAAAGCACGAGACGAACTACCTGACCCACGATTTAGAGTTAGCTGCGGTGATTCATGCACTAATGATGTGGAGGCACTACTTGTATGGCATTCATGTTGATATCTATACAGATCATAAGAGCCTCCAGTACATCTTCAAGAAAAAGGAATTGAATATACATCAAAGGAGGTGGTTGGAGCTACTTAAAGACTATGACGTTGATATTTTTTACCATCCAGGGAAAGCAAACATAGTAGCCAATGCCCTCGGTCGTAGATCTATGGGTAGCCTGTCATATCTACAGCCAGAAAGAGGGGAATAGCCCATGAGGTTCATCAGGTAGCTAGTTTTGGAGTTCGGTTACTGGACTCAGGTGATATTGGAATTACTATTCAAGATACGCCAACATCCTCTTTAGTAACTGAAGTAAAGGAACACCAGTACGAAGATCCTGTGTTAGTTCATTATAGGGATACCACCCTTCAGAAGGAGAAGACACTATTTGAAATTATAGAAGATGGGTTCCTCAGATATTGAGGATGATTGTGTGTCCCTAATGTTGCAGGGCTACATCGGTAGGTTATGTCAGAAACTCACTATTCTTCTTATTCTGTCCATCCAGGAGCGACCAAGATGTATCATGATATCATGGAAATGTATTGTGGGACGGAATTAAAAAGGATATAGCGGAGTTTGCTGCTCAGTGTCCTAACTATCAACAGGTTAAGATTGAGCATCATAAACCCGGTGGGTTATTGCAAAGCTATAGAGATTCCGACATGGAAATGGGAAGTAATCAATATGGATTTCATCGTAGGCTTACCTCGTACCAAGCGTAAGTTCGATTCAATATGGGTGATTGTTCATTGGCTTACAAAGTCAGCCCATTTTCTGCCTGTTAGAACTACATATTCCTCAGAGGATTTTGCAAGGCTTTATATTAAAGAGATAGTACAGCTATATGGTGTCCTTGTATCTATTATCTCAGATAGAGGAGCTCAACTTACAGCTAACTTCTAGATGTCCTTCCAAAAAGGATTGGGGACTCAAGTAAGTTTTAGTACAGCATTTCATCCCCGGGCAGGCGGACAGGCTGAGCGTACTATTCAAACACTGGAGGATATGTTACGAGCTTGTGTAATAGACTTCAAAGGTAGCTGGGATGATCATCTGCCGCTTATTGAGTTCGCATATAGTAATAGTTATCATTCTAGCATTCAGAGGGCTCCTTACGAAGCTCTTTACGAACGGAAATATAGGTTGCCTATAGGGTGGTTCGATGTTGGAGAATCTGGATTACATGGGCCAGACCTAGTTTAGAAAGCCATAGGTAAAGTAAAGCTTATCCGGGATAGACTATTGATAACTCAGAGTCGTCTGAAGTCATATTCTGACGTGCAGTGTCGAGATTTAGAGTTCAGGATTGATGACTGGGTATTCTTAAATATGTCACCTATGAAGGGTATGATGAGGTTTGGCAAGAAAGGTAAACTTAGCACACGGTATATTGGGCCTTATAGGATCATTCGGAGAGTGGGCCAAGTAGCTTATGAGTTAGAATTGCCCTCGGAATTGGAGTCTGTCCATCCGGTTTTTCACGTATCTATGTTACGAAAGTACATTGGCAATCCTACCCGAGTGGTGCCCACAGATGATGTACAGATTACAGAGGACTTGTCATACGAAGAAATTCTGGTTGCCATCCTAGACCGACAACAAGCTACGGAATAAGGAGGTATCCTCTATAAAAATACTTTGAAGGAACAACAATGTGGAAGAAATGATTTAGGAGGCTGAGGAAGACATGAAGTATAGATATCCCTACTTATTTCCTCCTACAGAGAAGGTTCCAACTGAGACATCATAATCATAAGGTACGTTTACAAATTATTTTATTGGTTATTACCGTTGGCCGTCTGAGGCCATTGTCTTTATTGATAATTAAGGCTCTGTGTGGCGTTGGATTATTAAGCTTCTACAAGTAGAGTTGGTGGTGGTGGTGTTACAAAGGCGACCCTGCCAAACTTATATAGATGACAAGGATTAGCACATTCGAGGAGGAATGTTTCTAAAGGGGGGAGAATGTTACACCTCGCGTTTTCGTACGTTAAAAGTTTTGTCTTCAGTTAATTGACGTAGACTCGGGGATGAGATCATCTTGGTGTTAACGTATTTACGCTATTTATAACAAGCGATAAATAAGTGTCATGCAGGATAAAGGGTACATGAATTAAAGAAAATGAGTTTCGTTGAAAGTGGCCAATTTGGGATAAAATACGGGTCGAGCGATAATACCCGCTAATTATGAACTAGTAGCATGCAAGGTACCATACGACCACAGTAGTATGATGTATAAAGTATATTAAAAATAAGTAGAATTTTAAGTAATTTATGGCAATTTTTAAATTATGCGGGTAATTGATTAATTACCGGGTAACATGACATTACCCAGTTAACTAATAAGTGGATAAAAAATTATAAATTATACCCCCAAAACGTGGCATAAAGCCACAATGGCTAAACATGACTCATAGTCATTTAAGTCCATGTGAACACCTAAGGTGATATGTAACCATGATAAAGATAAGACTTTAGTAGGTGTCTTATTTTCATTTTAAGATCTGTCTTAAATTATCATGGTTGATGTATTACTTAGCTCAAAAAACGTTGAAGCAAAAGAATTTCGTTTCAAAAAAGAGGCTTCATCAGAAGCAATTTCGTTCAAATTTCAAAGAATCAGAATAAAGATTTTGTTCATCAATTTCAAAACGCAGAAGCTTAATCCGATTTTTGGGTTCAATGTTCAATCCACTAAGGTTTACAACGGAATATTATACGAAGTTTTTCCTACTCTAGGTATGTTAAGGCCATCCTTTCTTTCTTTTGGCATGGTCCAAATTATACTGAAGAAACGAGGAAACGCACAGTTTCCATAAATTACTCTATTCATAAAAATACTAGAGGTGTCTATATTCTTGATTTCCCAATGTGAATTATTATTATCTTCTATTCATAGGTCTCAGAATAATACGCAGTTGAAATAGTTTATCCATAAGGAATATTAAGATTGTTACGTATTTTTCATGCATTTCACCCATTTATGCATGTGCATTGACCCATGACCAGATGGCATTATATACGCGTATATATGTAAGTATATGTATATGGGATATGGGAAATGGTTACGGCGTTATATACATACCACCACCTGATCAGCTGGTATATGTTGATGATGTTTCCCACAATGGCCGAGACGATATGATTGTCATGACCCAAACCGATGGGCCGCGACGGGCGCCGGTACCTTACTCAACTGAGTACCAACATAACATATCATTCTTATTACATCATCATACATACGTGGCATACGGGCCTAATAGGCCAATATGATCATTTAAAAATTTAAAACATAGGCCGATAAGGCCGTACAATCTTTCACGTACACGACAGTCTACAAGCCTCTAAGAGTTCATAAATTTCATAAAGGTCGGGATAGAGTCCCGCCATACCAAACAATACACGTCTAAATCATACTAACCAAACAAGCAACTCCGAAGCAAATGGAGTGCAACAACATCTTCCGCTGAGCTAATAGCCTACTTGGAGGGCTCTCAACCTATCTATCGGGACCTACGGGCATGAAATGCAGCATCCCCAGGAAAAAGGGACGCCAGTACGAAAAATGTACCGAGTATGTAAGTTACATAAATAATTACATAACAGACATAGAAGAAATATGGAGTACATGACTCAACCTGTAAGTCTGAATAACTTTGTAAATCATGAAATAATTGTAGTATCATGCATATGCGTATGAATATCATGTCTTGCATAGGTACATGTTTCATAACGTCATCGGCCTCTGAGGGCATCCCATCATATCATCTCGGCCACTATGGGCAAAATCATCAACATATACCAGTTGATCAGGTGGTGGTGCGTATATAACGTCATAACCTCTTCCCATATCCCATATATATATACATACATATATACACGTATATAATGTCGTCTAAGTTATATTTCAGCCACTGTGGGCAACATCATCATTATATACCAGCTGGTCAGGTGATGGTGCGTATATAACGCTGTAACCTTTTTCCTGTATCCCATATAAATATAATATACATATATATATGCGTATATAATGTCATCTATTTATGGGTCAATATACATATATAAATCCATGAAATGCATAAGAAATGCGTTAATAAAATTTTCTTGGAATGCCATAAAAATTAATATGCCCTTCGAATAAACATTATCAAATACGTATTTTTCTGGAATCCATGAACAAAAGGTAATAATAATAATTCACATGGGGAATTAAGAATATAGATACCCCTAATATTTCTATGAATAGAGTAATTTATGGAAACCGTGCGTTTGCTCGTTTCTTCTGTATAATTTGGACCATGCCAAAAGAAAGAAGGGAGGGTCTTAACATACCTGGAGTAGGGAAAACTCCGTATAATATTCTTGGTGAAGATTACACCGTGCTTTTTTAGAATCGCAAAATTTGGACGGAATTAAGCTTCTGATCATTGAAGTGTTTGAACGATTGAGATTGTTCTTGTCGTTACAGTATTTGATCCAAGAAAGACAATTTTCTTGCTTTTTGAGGAATGGCTCGTTACTCCTTTTCCTGATGGAAATGGAGATATGATTTCTATTTTGACTTAAAGGACATTCTGCTCTTGTCCAAATGAACAAGGAAACAAGACATTTTCTAAGTCTTACTTGTTTTAATAATTCAATTAAATCCTTCGCAGCCACCTATCATAAATCAATATGAGTCACTTTCTCAAATAGTGGCCTTCTGTCACGTTTTGTTTGGGGGGGGAGGGGATTTAATCTTATCCACTTATTTGATTAATTAACTAGGTAATGTCCCTCTACCTAGTAATTAATCATTTACCCGTATAATTAAGAATTATTCCCACTTACTTAAAATATTACTCACTTTTCACATTCCTTATACACCTTGCTAGCTTGGGCACGTAGTACCTTGCATGTCACTAGTCCATAAATACCGGGTATTTTAGCTCGTGCCGTATTTTATCCCAATATGCTAAACTTGGACAAAAATTTATTTTCTTTGACATGCTCCCCCTTTCACCTTCATGAATCTACTAATCGCTTGTGAAATAGCATAATCCTTAAAATCTCCAATTAATCTTTTACTTGGACTAATGTCAATTACCTTAGGAAAAATTTAATGTACAATTCTTCAGGGTGCAACATCGTCGTAACTTAATACTGCAAAACGTGACATCACCGTAATGTAATACTGTTGGGTGAAATAATGCCGTAACTTAATACTGCGAAACATCATCGTAATGTATTACTGTAGAGGGTAACATCATCATAATATATTACTATAGAGCATAACATCAACGTAATACTGCGAGGCGTAACATTATTTCCCCCTTTGGAACATTCGTCATCGAATGTTAACCGGTGCACTTATCATTTTCATAACTTATATCTTCGAATACTTTAGAACTTCCCTTGCCATCTAGGCGACTATTCTGTGAATGAGTCCAAAGTCTAGGGCATTCCCCCCTTAGGCCTCCTTCTCACACCACAACTTGTTGTCGGAATCCTTCTAATCTTTTAACTGTTGCTACTTTTCATTATGTAGCATGTACAATTTTGACCTTGTAAATGTGCCCAATCTCTAGGCTTTGTATGTAGAGCTTGATAACATGTCCCTTTGGGCATCTACGAGTATACTGAAGTTCTTCGCTCGGTACTTTGTTGAATTCACGAATATTTGTCTCATCGCGTAGGTCTGTTTAGCCATCCGTATGAATTTACTGTCATAACTCTTACTTTAATTTATCGTTGCGGAGGTCTGCTACCAAATCCCATTTTACTCTCGTTTCTTATTCCATATGTATAAATTTATGTCCTTTAACACTCTCTCATTACTGCTCATTTTTAGAATGATAGCCTAATCTCATCTCATACTTTTGCCCATCCATTGTTGATTCACCTCAATATTGATCTACGATATACCACGTATAACTCGAAACTCCTTATGTAATACTTTTTCCCCTAGATCTTATGTCACATCAAGGAATATTCGAAGTGATTCCCATAATCGTATTTCATAGTGTCTCAATGTGATTCACCTTATGGGGTATCTTAATTTCATGCCGCCAACGAAATCATTTCTCCCTCTCTTATTTTTTTTGTCAAATCATTATTCAAACGAAGGCCCAAATGTCATCCTTTATCTGTCACAATTATTCTCTCATTTTATTACCAGTCAGCATTTATTCCTTCTAAATTCTATTAATCTTAGACTCCTTTGAGTTTATTCAGGCTATACTGAACTTTCAATAACTTAGAGAAATTGTTATCTCTCTTGTTTCCATGGACTTAATCCCGAGAACTTATCCATTCTCGTCACTTTTTCACTTGCCTTTCCTCATCCTTACTCATGTTTCGTTAAAATTTTGTAGCTCTACCATACTTTAGCTTGCGACCTATACATATCCATTTATACTACTCGCAACTTTCCTTTAACTTGCTTGCACCATAGATTTCCTTATGTTATTCTGGAACGTCAAGCGAGACATCACATTGTCTCCAACTTTTCTCTACTCTCTTAACTAGATCTCTCAGTACTTAGAAACTATAGGCTAGAAGACATGCCGCCGACAAGGCCACTATCATTCCCGGTTATTGGATCCTCGTGCTTCTAGCCTTCTATCTGAAGTATGGACTATTCACAGCCTTTTGCATTTGATTATCTCGTACGTTGTTCACTTTTACCTTGCTTACATAAAATCTCGCATCATATCTTCTTTCTCTTTCATAACCTCACTTCTACCTAGGTGTAATTTATGTCCATAACCTGAAGTTCTATTATAATACTCGCACCTCTGGTATATACATAATCCGGTAGGAGCTTCGTACTGACTTCTTATGAGGCTGGTACTTCTTTTAACTGGCTTCCTTATAGAGCCATTGTAGATTATGGTTGTTGAGCTATCTCTTTTGCACCTCAATATTAAGTGTGATTCTGCTATGCTCTTAATCACTATGTCCATAATTTTCTAGGTTCAATAATCAAGCTCCTGATTTACTTAGTTGATGTAACTCTTTAATTTCCTCTTCCTTCTGATCAGCTTTTACGTAGGCTTAAGCTATCTTCCGATATGTAGCTCATGGTATCATTTATTACCTTATCCTTTCATGGGCGTTATGGAATATCCATGATACAGTCTTCTAACAATTCAATCTTTTGTCCATGCCCTGGGCTCAATTCTTTCTTTTAACTTATACCGGAGTCTTCTATGGTTGTATGATTGTTAACAAATATGTTGACTGTTTAAAACTCCGAACCCTTGAGTGAGTTCATAACGTAACCAACTTTGGATCATTGATCGAATAATTTCTTTTGTTCCATTTTAGATTTCTTTCAACGTAAGCTATTACTTTTCCTGATCTTTATGCCCCCTTGTTACATCCATATATAGCTTATCTTAGTGCCCACAGTTGCCTTAGTTTTCATACAACTCCTATGATCTCGAATATTACTTTTAACTTTTACTTTCCGTTCATTAGCCATGCTAGGTGACACTTTCCTTTGGAATGCTTACAATGTTGTTGCGAGATTGTTGTTACACGACCATTTCCGCTTTAGGTCATTGTGCTTAGGTTGAAAACTTCTTTCCTATCTCCTCAGCTAGTCTTTCATTTTTAGTACTTAGGGAGAACCCTTGACTTTCGTAAAGTTGTGAGCTTATTACGGACTTTTTTGATGTCCTTAGTTGCCTATAATCATTCGTAGTTGCTTACTTCCATGACCTTGTGCTTGTATGGTTGCTTCTGAACTGATATTTTGACTGCCTTCCCGGTGGCACTTTCTTTTATCCCCGTAATACTCATATGGTACCTTTAACTACCCCGACTCTTGTTTGAATATATCTCAAGTATTATAATGATATTTTTCGAGGCTGAATTCTCCATGTTGGGTTCTATTATGCTTATCTTGCATGATCTAATGACTCGTATGTAACCTCTTGTTTAGCCATAACTGGGATCTTCCTGACCAATTACTAACTACTCGTTGGCCCATTCTCATATCAATATTCCTCGTAGTCTTTCTTGGGTTATTTCCTTTGTCTTAACTTACGTCTCGCACTGGCTCCTTATTTAAAGACAGCTCGGGCAGGAACCTTTACTTCCTTTCCTTGATGTCATACTTGCACAATATTCTTGAATCGTAGCGTATCCGTAAGATTTGGATAAGTGCCATCTCATTCCTATTTCACTTATCACATTCTTCCTTTACCATTCCATAGTCACTAGAACCTCCTAATTCTGACTTAATGCCACATCACTCCATATTCTCCCCTTTTGGGATGTACTAAGAGTTAAAGCCACGAGGATCCACCTATAGATGTTTTACCTCTTCATCTTTGGCATCGTTTCACAACATCAATGATCCTTACTCACCTTGCGGCAATCCTTCTATACCAAGGATGACAAATTCCCTTACTCGCGAGGATGATACTTAATGTAACTGGTACATACAGTCCCTTAAGCTTAACTTTGCTAACATTGCTTGCTTTTAGGGAAGCGTTTTCCTAAATGACCATTCTCTGAATTTCTCATGAACCTTCTTCTGTTGTCCGTCTTATTATTGTCAGAACGCGATCTGAAATTCTCATGATGCTGACTATTATCAAATTACTCAGTCTCTAACTCATATTTAGTTTATGTTGTTCACCAGTCCATATTAATTTCTATTAATCTGGTGTCTAATTTTCCTTCTATTAATCACGTTAGAGTTGCGAACTTATTTCTTGAAATGAGGATATGACTTTATGGCTTATATTCTTTTATTGTCTCAAGGCCTATCATCTTTTGCCTTTTCCTTCACTTGGCTGTAAATTCTGTAATACTGTCATCATTTTTTTGACCTACCGTTGCCATCCGTGTATCATATCTTACTCATAATGTTTCATTAACTCTCTTCTTATCTCCCGCTAATTATTTATGTCTACTGCTTTACTCTGAAAATTAGAACAAAACATTCTTTTGCTTTTGGCTCCCCTTGCTCCATCCCTTGGCTCTTCTAGTTGCCTAACATTCTTTCTTGACTAGGGGCGGGAGCCATACTAAGGTAATATTTATCCCTTCAAGGATTCTAGTGCCTATCTTGTAGTACTCATATCTAGCTGTACTATTTTAGAGTGCACCATCTGGGTGTCTCATAGAGAGATTTATTAGCACATTTGCAATATCCTTTGGAATTGTCAACTGACGCAAACAATTCATCCATCATATCTTTTACTTTTGTTAAGCCCCTATAGGGCATATCTGGAATGGATGCAACCAATTGTATATACCTCTGTTACTATTGAATATAACTCAAAATGCTTATGTTCCTCTGACTCAATTATAAATGTTGTTAACCTTCATTAATTGGGCGCCTCATACCCTTATTCATCTTGCTTCTTTTGCCTATTGAAACTTGTATTTATCTTCTTAATCTCTCATTGTCTTTCATTGTAAAGGTGGATAGGCATTCTTGCCTTAAGGCTTCTTATCAGGAAGCTTACACCCTTCAGTACACCCATGACCTACAAAATACCTCACATTTACTTATCGTAGGTATTATAAAGAAATCGAATTCCTCTAACTCAGCTCTTCCACAACTATCTCTCTTTCCAATCGTCTTTCCGAATGTAGGTATCATCGTATTACGAATAAGATAGAGTTTAGGAAATTGAGTTCTTACAACTGAGCTCTACCACACGATCTAGAGTAAGAAGAAAGAGTGACAGTCCTAAATGCCCTGTAGCCTCTTGCTTATAAGTGCGGTGCACAACACACCCATAAACAAGACTCTACTACACACGACTTGTAGACTCCCTAGGACAAAACTGCTCTGATACCACTTTTGTCACAACCCAAACCGATGGGCCGTGACGGGCGCCGGGTACCTTACTCAACTGAGTACCAACGTAATGTATCTTTCTAATTACATCATCATATACACGTGATATACGGGCCTAATAGGCCAACATGATCATTTAAAAATTCAAAACATAGGCCGACAAGGCCGTACAATCTTTCACGTACACGACATATGTCTACAAGCCTCTAAGAGTACATAAATGTCATAAAGGTCGGGACAGAGTCCCTCCATACCAAAAAATACATGTCTAAATCATACTAACTAAACAATCAACTCCAAAGCAAATAGAGCACACCAACATCTTCCACTGAGCTGATAGCCTACTTGGAGGACTCTCGACCTCTCTATCGGGACCCGCGGGCATGAAATGCAGCGTCCCCAGGCAAAAGGGACGTCAGTACAAAAAATATACCGAGTATATAAGGTACATAAATAAGTACATAACAGACATGGAAGAAATATGGAGTACATGACTCAACTTGTAAGTCTGAATAACTTTGTAAATCATGAAATAATTAAAGTATCATGCATATGTATATGAATATCATGTCATGTGTAGGTACATGTTTCATAACATCATCAGCCTCTAAGGGCCTCCTATCATATGACACATGCCTAACTCAAAGAACAAAAAATAAAAATACTAAATTTACACCACAATTGATATATTTAAAAGAAAAAAAAGAAAAAACGAGAAACAAACAACCCCCCTCCCCCGTCTCTCATCTTCTTTAAACTCCCACACCAAGCCTCCTCTAAACTCCATGGAAATACCCACCAAGCCTCCTCTAAAACCCCACAGCCATGGAAATACCCACCAGAAAAAAAAAATCACATGAATCAAGTGTTGGCCATGGCAACCACCACTATCGCCATGGCCAATATTCACATAGATCTTTCACATGGTGCTTTAAGTGTTGGCCATGGCAGCCATCACTATCGCCATAATTTTTAGAGCACAACCTACACTATAAACCCTTTCTTCACACCCATTCAAAAAAAATTAAATTTTTGAAGTCAAAGAAAAAATAAGCAGATCTAAAAACAAAATTATGAAAACAAATGGAGAAATCAGTCACTGATTTCATTAGCAGATCTAAAAATATTTAAACTCGAAGGAGATGACTAATTAATTTGAAACTTGGACCTAACTCTAAAACTATTTTTGTGTTTCGGAGTTTAATTAATGGAGATGACAAAGTAGGTGTCCAGGGGAAGAAGAAAACGGGTGGAGGGTGTGTGGAAAAAAGACCAAATTATTTGGAGATGAAATAACTAAAAATAGAAAATAAAAAAATAACAAAGGCTGGGGACATGTGGCATTTAGATAATGGTTTAGACCCGAAAGTTTTACATTCACTCGCCTCTATTTTGTGTAAAATATGTGCGTGCCAGCTGCCAAAAGTGGTGTGCATTAGATACACTTTGGAAAGGTTGGGTGTGTAAAGTAATATTCGTTCCTAGAAAGTGCTAAAATCATGAATCGACCTCCAATCCAAGCTTAATGAACTTTAGAAATTCAAACTTCTATATTCGATGACGAAACCTATCAAATCACGTCTAATTGACCTCAAATTTTGCACACAAGTCATATTTAACATTACGGACCTACTCCAACTTCTGAAATCATATTCCGACCCCGATATCAAAAAGTCCACTTCTGGTCAAACTTCTCAAAAACATTCAAATTTCTATCTTTAGCCAAATGACTCCAAAATGACCCACGTACCTCCGAATTCACTTCTGATCATGCCCCCAACACCAGAATCACCATACAAAGCTATTCCCAGACTCCGAATCCGAAACAAACATTGATAACACTGAAATGCACATCAACCCAAACTTATGAAATTCTTCCAAAATGCTAACTTCCACAATACGTGTCGAACGTTCTCGGGTATTCCAAAACCCAGTTCGGACATAGGGCCAAGTCCGAAATCATAATACGAACCTCCTGGAACCTTCGAATCCCGATTCCAAGGTCGTTTACTCAAAAATCCAACCTTAACTAATTCTTTCAACTTAAAGCTTCCGAAATGAGAATTCTCTTTCCAAATCAACTCCGAACTTCCCGGAATTCAATTCCGACTGTGTGCACAAATCATATTACCTGAAGTGAAGCTGATCATGGCCTTAAACTGCTGAACGACGCGCTAGAGCTCAAAATGACCGGTCGGGTCTTTACAATAAGCATTTTATGTACAAGAATAGTTAACTGTCTATCAGTTAAACCATCAAGATTCCATTCATAAATTTTGGAACCACTATAAGACATATTAGTCTAATTCCAATCTCGTTCCTCTATTAACACATCTTGAGGAGTAGGACGGGAATAATAGTAAGTTTGCATTCTAGGTTTGTCGGCATACTTGCTATTGGGTTTAATTAAACCCTTGAGTTTATTAAACTTTGACCATGTTTCATTTTTATAATCAGAAATAGTCTCAACTTTATCAGCAAAAGTTTTTGATAAATCAATTGGTCTGATATTTAAACCAGAAAGCTTTTTATTAAGAAAGTCTTTTAAATCATTAAAAGACTTAAATTTAAAATCCTCAATCTCAGGAGGTCTTTGAACATGAGTAAAAACAGTTTGAACATCTGATTTTCTTCCTGAACTGGAGGCAATATCAGTTGTCTTTTTCTTAGTACTCATTTCTTTTATCAAAACTGTCAATTCATCAAGTTTTTTGTCAAGAGAACTCATATGTTCACCCAAATTTTTTACATATAATCCAAAATAATTGTTTTGAGAAATCAATTTATTAATTTCAGCGATGCTGACTACTGCAACATTTTCATCAATAAATTTTTGGAAGGCAGAAAATGTGATACCAGTATTATTAGGTAAAATAAAAGGTGCTTGAGGAGGGTATATAGCTTTAAAAAATATTACCACTCCCATCTTTATAAGATCTTTCTAAAATCTTTATATAAAGCGGTAAATAAGTTGTTATACACCAAGGAATAAAATACATAATTTGAGTATGCAAAGCACAAGTTTCATAGAACTCTTGAGAAATATTATTTAAATCATCTTTGCTATATGGTTCAAAAAATCATGTTTTAAACTGGTTCCATTTATCACTAAAAAATTCTTTTTGAATATATTTTCTTGCCCGTGACCCTGGGCTAAAATCAATTTGCTGTGGAATCATTAAATATCATTGGGGTCAAAATTCATTTCGGATACAGAAGGAATATCCTTACAGAAACATTATCATTATCCTGAACAATAATTGTTTGAGGGTTAACTTTAACCCTTTCAACCGGCTTACCACTAATTTTTGTAGAAATAGTGTGTAAGGAGGCTGCACGATTTCGGGTTGGACTATAGACTAGTTCAACAGGAGAAATATGTTGAATAGAAGGTAAGAGTCTATGGTTAGAAAACGAATGTCTATTATAAATAGTAGACTTATCATCAAATTGAATACAAATCCTACCATCCAGATTTTAAGTAATATGCGAAAATTCATTGTTTGACAAGTCGTTAGTGATCTGACTTGGGAATATAACCGAATTTAAAGTCTAAGTAGTTGGGAAATTAATTTCTTCCCACTTAATTGCAGATTGGGTTGAGTATTAAAATATACTGGACCATAGGCCACAGTAGATTCAATCAAACCCATCAGAGACTGCCTAAAATTTAAATTTCTATCATCTGTAAGAGCTGCCAAAATTGTCTCTGGTAACCCTTTGAGGGTTAATGGGTTAAACGCAACTTGAACCATGCCAATATGCAGGTAATTGAAATGATGTTTATATACATCAATATCGTGTTTGTTTAACAGATGAATAGTCTGTTCAGAAGAGTTTAACAACAAAGACTATTCAGTCATTTTTATCAATTTTTTTAAAGAAAGTTTATCAAACCAACCATAATCATAAATTGTTTTAATAGAAACTTTTATGGGTGGAATATCTTCTGGAATATCTATTCATGAGACCTTGGTCTTTGAGGAGTAGTCTGATACCATTATGAGACCTTATAAGTCTCTATTAAACTTAACCACCATTAAAATAGTGATTAGCAATTCTTCATTGAGAAAAGTTGTGTAGAAATTCATAATCAATCTAAGTATTCATGGGATAAGAAATCCGGAAGAGAATTATCAATTCTCTTTTTATACAGAATTTCAAAATCAAAAGGCGCTAGTTGAGCCTGCCATCTAGCAAATATTAATTTTGAAGCATCATGTTTAAAATCTTTGTTAAATATATACTTAACAGATTGAGCATCAGTTTTTATCAAAAACTTTTGATTATACAAATCATCTTTAAATTTTAACACACATTTAACAATAGATAATATTTCATGAGCCGCAGTAGCATATTTTTTCTGGGCATCAGTCCATTTGTCATAGTGAAATCTTATAAGATATTCACAATTATTACTGGGATTTACTTGTTTCAAAATCCCACCGTAGCCAATATTGGACGCATCTGTCTCAATAATTTTCTACCATGTAGGATTAGCAAGAGGTAAGCAAGGTAGAGACTTAACACGTTGCTTAATAGATTTGACTAACATAGTATGATTGTCAGTCCACGACTGTTTATAGCCCTTTTTAGTCTATCGTATAAAGGGGCTAAATCTCGAGATAGACTTTTATAGAAAGGAGATATGTAGTTAAGACTTCCCAAAAATCTTTGTAATTGAGTCTTGTCAGTAATAATATCAAGAAATTTTGATGCAAAGTCAATTGATTTTTTAATAGGAGTAATTTTTTCATGGCAAATATTATGGACTAAAAATCGAATGTCAGTTTGGAATAAACTCATTTTTTGTTTAGAAATAACTAAACCATTTTGTATAAAAAAAAATTAAAATATCAAGGTGCTTAATATGCATCTCAAAGGTTTTAGAAAACACCAAAATATCATCAATATAAACGATGATAAAATCCAAGTAAGGATTAAAAATACCATTCATTATTTTCTGAAATTCAGAAGGAGTGTTTTTCAAACCAAAAGGCATGACATTCCATTCATATTGACCAAATAGAACATTCAAAGTTGTCCTATAAATATGTTCTTTAAAAATTTGAATCTGCCAATATCCAAATTTTAAATCAAATTTTGAAAATATATTGGCATCATATAATCTAGATAACAAAACCTTTTTGTTGGGGATAGGATACCTAATCTATTTCAAATATTTATTCAGAGGTTTATAATTTATGACTAATCTAGCAACCCCACGTTCCTTCTCTGCAGCATTGTTCACATAAAATGCAGAACAAGGCTAAGGAGATTTTGAAGGTTTTATCAAACCCTTTTGTAACAAATTATCAATTTCTTTTTTGCAAAATTTGACCAATTCAGCGTTCATCTAGCAAGGTCGATATTTAGCAGGAATATCATCCTCGGAGATGTTTTCTTCATAATGAAGAGTGACAATATGCCTTTTCTGATTCCAAAAGGCACTAGGATGATCGGCACAAATATCAATAGCCATTTGTTCAGCAATCAATTTAATCTTTTGCTAAATTTTAGAAGATTGTAAAGTATCGAATATATTCATACTTAATACTTCTAATTACAACGAATCAATATTTCTCTTCTTCATATTAATCAGAGTATTAATATCTCCAATTACGAGATCTGTAACAAAAGAATAACTTATCCTTTTATCCTGATAAGTAGCAGTAAAACCTTTCGAGTCTATGCTATTAAAAGGATAAATAGCATTAATAAAAGTAGTCCCAAGTATAATAGGATGGTACAACTGGGTTTTTACCAAAAAGAAGAAGTGAGGAATACAGACCTTTTTTGGCAAATATGAGTATTCCGTAGTTTATACTTTATATCTAAAGCATGACCAGAAGCAGATTTAACAAATGAGTGGTTTTCTGAAAATATTTAGTGGGTATTAACCCTTCCTGAATGCAACTTACATCAGCTCTCCTATCAATCATGGCTATATCAGTTATAAAAAAATTATTGTCAATCAAAATAGTACATTTAATGTACCATTTATGAGCAGTAACAATTTGCATCATACCTAAAAACATTTCAGGTTTTTCAACAATTGGATTTTTACTATCATAGAAATTAGAAATTTCTTTTCCTTTGTCATTTGAAAAATCAGAAATTCCTTTAGTCGAAAAATCAGTTAGAGAATTATTTTTCTCAATTTGAGTAATCCAGTGATCACAAATCGTTTGATTTTGTTTAAGTGACTTAATATCTCTTTTCAGATTTTCAATTTCGACTTTTAAGTCATCAAAAGAAGCATTTCTGCTTCGCGTATTGGTATTATGAAGACGTTTATTAATTTCAAACAAAGAATAAGGCGTAGAATATTCAAATTTGTTATTCTATTTTTCAAAAGGTTTTGAACTACTAGAACTTGAACTTGCCGCCAAATTAATAATTTTTTCAAGAAGTTTTTCATCAGTAACTTCTTTTAAAAGATCTATTACATTATCAGATGTAGTAGTTTTCATATTCAAGTCTTGAAATTGAAATTGTAATTTATAAAATTCATCATCATCATATGTACAACTATCACCTTTACAAGCAGTACAAATATTATTAATATTTTTATCACTATCAGATAAATCAAGTAAATCAACTTCAGCTTCAGAATCAGTCTCAGAATTATAATCAGATTCCGATCTAGAAGTGTATAACAAACTATAAACCTTATCACGTAACTCGTCTTCTAGTTCTATGGTTTTCAACTTTTGAAGCTTACAATTTGGAGCTATATGGCCAAATGTTCAGCACTTATAGCACTTAATGTCAGCAAGATCCCTCTTGGACATATTCTTCGTAAACCTAGTAGATTTACGATGAGCTTTTCTAGTATGACGCTCTTCCTTGGATCTATATCTATTTAACTTAATTATAGCCATGCGTTTTCATATTTAAAGTCAAACCATCAAGTATATTAACATCAGAAAGAGATAGCTGCAAATTGGGTTGAGTATTAAATATACTGGACTATAGGCCACAGTAGATTCAATCGAACCCATCAGAGACTGTCTAAAATTCAAATTTCTAGCATCTCTAAGAGCTTCCAAAAATGTCTCTGGTAACCCTTTGAGGGTTAATGGTTTAAACGCAACTTGAACCATGCCAATATGCAGGTAATTGAAATGATGCTTATATAAATCAATATCATGTTGGTTTAACAAACGAATAGTCTGTTAAGAAAAGCTTAACGCCAAAGATTGTTCTGTCGTTTTTATCAATTGTTTTGAAGAAAGTTTATCAAACCAACCATAATCATAAATGGTTTTAATAGAAACTTTATGAATCATCCATTTGTTTAACAAATCATGGTTTTGAGGTATATCTATCAGACTGGTTCAACAGGAGAAATATGTTGAATAGCAGGTAAGAGTCTATGATTAGAAAACGAATGTCTATTATAAATAGTAGACTTATTATCAAATTGAATACAAATCCTACCATCCAGATTTTGAGTAACATGCGAAAATTCACTGTTAGACAAGTCATTAGTGATCTGACTTGGGGATATAACCGAATTTAGAGTCCAAGTAGTTGGGAAATTTATTTCTTCCCACTTAGTAGGTCACCGCTTTACTTAATACCATATCTATGTTGAATAGTTCATATCTGTTACATATTTACCACAAAAACTTCATAGGCTCTGATACCATTTACATCAAGATCGGGTCAGCTGGCGATAGTCTGCACGACCATCTAGATCTAGCTATTTAATACCCTTTAAAGGTTGGAGGTAGTCCGTACGACCAGTAAAAATTCGAAATATAAAAGGATTTTAATATAGTTTTAATGACTGTATGGAAGAATCTATTCTTTTACCCAAGCAAGGGGCTTGTCTAAATTTAATACATACTCTGTGACGACCCGGCCAGTCGTCTCATGAGTTGTTGCTCCGTTTTCCTCATTTCTGCTTCTGTATGCTTTGTTTATCCGTGTTATGTGGTATCGGGTTGGTCGGATCGAATCCGGAATGATTTTGGTAAGGTTTGGGACACTTAGTCTCTTTTGAGGAAGCTTAAGTTGGAAAAGTCAAATGGATGTTGACTTATATGTTAGAGGGCTCAGATATGAATTCTAATTGTTCGGTTAGCTTCGGGAGGTGATTTGGGACTTAGGAGCGCGATCAGAATGAGTTTTAGAGGTTCAGAGTAGATTTAGGCTTGAATTGGAGAAGTTGACATTTTGGCAATTTCCGGTTGGTAGGCGAGATTTTGATATAGGGGTCGGAATGGAATTCCGAGAGTTTCAATAGCTCTATTGTGTCATTTGGGATGTCTGTGCAAAATTTTAGATCATTCAGACGTGGTCTGGTTGGGTTTTTTTGATAAAAAGCGTAATTTAGAAGATTTTGGGATTCTTAGGCTTGAATCTTATGGGAATTTGGTGTTCCGATATTATTTTGAGCGTTCCAAAGGTTGGAACAAGTTTGAATGAGGTTATGGGATATGTTGGCATGTTTGGTTGAGGTCCCGATGTGACGAACCGGCCAGTTGTCTCATGGGTTACCGCTCTGTTTACCCCATTTCTACTTCTAATTGCTTTATATAATGGTTCTATATGTGATCGGGTTGATTGGTTAGGGTTCGGAAAGGATTTGGTAAGGTTTGAGACACTTAGTCTCTCTTTTAAGGACGATTAAGTTGGAAAAGTCAATCAGATGTTGACTTATGTATTAGAGGGATCGGATGTGACTTCCGATGGTTCGGTTAGCTTCGGGAGATGATTTGGGACTTAGGAACGTGATCAGAATGAGTTTTGGAGGTCTGGAGTAGATTTAAGCTTGAATTGGCAAAAATGGATTTTTGGCTATTTCTAGTTGGTAGGTGAGATTTTGATCTAGGGGTCAGAATGAAATTCTGATAGTTGCAGTAGTTCCGTTGTATCATTTGGGATGTTTGTGCAAAATTTCAGGTCATTCGGACGTGGTTTTGTTTGGTTTTTGATAAAAAGCGGAATTCGGAACATTTTTAGAAACTTAGGCTTGAATCTGATGTGTTTTAGTTGATTTGATGTTGTTTGTGATGTTTTGAAGATTGGAACAAGTTTGAATAAGGTTTTAGGATATGTTGGTTCATTTGGTTGAGGTCCCGGGGGCCTCGAGTGAGTTTCGGGTGGTCTATCGGGCAAATTCATGAAGTTGGAACCTGCAAAAAATTGCAGGTCAGTGCTGCAGAAAAGAGACCTTCGCGTTTGTGAGAGGGTCCTCGCATTCGCGAAGGGTCAGTCGAGGAAGGTGGAAATTAAGCGTTCGCGTTCGCGATGAGGTTTCCGTGTTCGTGAAGGGCTGGACGTAGGTGCATCGCATTCGCAGGTGTGTAGTCATGTTCGCATAGAAGGAATTGCGAGGCTGAGCTACAGTGGAATTAACTCATTGCATTCGCGATGGATGGAACGTATTCGCGAAGGTCCGTCTGGGTAAAGCATCGTGTTCGCGAGGGTTTGGTCGCGATCGCGTAAGGGGAAAATTGGTCAAAGTTAAGTTATGTTTCGCAAACGCGAGGCTTTGACCGTGTTCGCGAAGAAGGATTTTCAGGCCTGGGCAGAAGGTCTAAAAGGTTGTCTTATCCGCGAATGTGGGGTTTATTTCCTCCATAGTTGGTCGTTTTTGGAGATTTTTGAAGCAAATTGAAGAGGGGTTCAAGGGGAAACATTTGGAGGTAAGAATTTTGGACTTAAAGCTCGATTCTATCGTGAAATCTACCTAATAAATCATGGAATCTAAGCCTAAAATTTAGGAATTAGGGCTTGAGATTAATAGACTTTAAATGAGGATTTGAGGGGTCATTTGGACTCCGATTTCAGTGTTGTTGATATGTATAGAATCGTGGGAGGATAATCGGGTAATTTGATTTTTATCGAGTTTCGATACATGGGCCCGGGGGTCGAGTTTGGCCAATTTCGAGATTTTTGGTATTATTTGATTATTTTCGCTTGGGCTTCGTTCCCTTAGCATATTTTGACTCCGTGATTTTGATTTTGGATAGATTCGATGCGAGTCGAGGCCTATTCAAGGGGCAAAGGCATCGCGTAGTAGTATTTTTACCGGTTTGAGGTAAGTAACCATTGTAAATCTGGAACTGAGGGTACAAAACCCCGGTATTTGACTTGTTTTGATAAACGCAGGGACGCACATGCTATGTGACGAGCGTGTGGGCATGCACTGGTTGGGATTGTGACTTGGTCCGTCCCGTAGCGACTATTAAGCCGCGAATTTGATTTGGAGATATTATATTATTTCGTATTTTTGATATTTATGTTGTTTTATGGGTTGTATGCCATGTTTGGGGCCTTGTGCCGACCTGTAGAAACCCTTAGGGGTATTTTGGCTATTTTCCTCACTTTACTTGCTAAAAGCATATCCTCAGTCATGTTTTACCTGCTTAAATGTTTAAAAACTGGTTTTATCTTTCCACTTCTAAATGAGAGGACTATTCGGACTGAGTTCCCTAATTTCCACTGTTGTGCCTGAGAGGCTGTGAGGTTAATGACTGAGAGAGTTGAGAACCTAACTGTGAGGATATTTATATATGTGAGTTATGGATCGGGCTGCACGCCGAAGCGATACTTATATGGATCGAGCTACACGCCGCAGCGATATGTTTATTGGATCTGGCTGCGCGCCGCAGCGATATGACGTTTGGGCTGTAGGAGCCCCTCCGGAGTCTATACACCCCTAGTGAGCGTATTCGACAATAAATTATGGATCGGGCTGCACGCCACAGCGGTTATTATGATTTCTATTATTACGAGATATTAAAGAGACTGAGTGACGAGAGTTGAGTCACGAGTGACTGAGAGGCTACCCGAGAGGCCATATTCTGAGTGATTCCTTGCCCGAGGGACCTAGTTATGATGTTTTCACTAATTTCACACTTCTTTTAAATAAACCTCTGTTGGAAATATTGCTAAGTATATGATTTCAAGTGTTTAAACTGAAAATGATGATTTTATGACGAAACTGGTTTTAAACTGTAACGTTGATACGTTATTCTATTGTTTATTCAGTATATGATTTTGAACTACTCGTCACTGATTTCAGTCCTTATTTAGCTTAGTTACTTACTGAGTTGGCGTACTCACGTTAATCCCTACATCTTGTGTGCAGATCCAGCTACCCAAGCAGCCGAGTGAGGGTCTTCAGCTGATTCAGTGTTTGCTGGAGATTTCCAGGTAGCTGCATGGCGTCCGCAGCCCTGTTTTCTCCTCCCTATCTTGTTATTTTTCCGCATTTTCTAGGATTGTGATGTAGAAGATGCTCAGACATGTATTAGAGGCTCTACACTCGTGACACCAGATATTTGGGGCTGTGTAGCTTTTCAAGTTTTTTTGACATTCCACGTATGAAATTGTGTTTTAAATACTTATTATGAAAATTTGGTATATAAATCTGTGATTGAAAGTGGTTTTTATAAAAGAAACTTGTTGTGGTTAATGGTTTGGGTTGGCTTGCCTAATAATGTGATAGGCGCCATTACGACCGGGTATTTGGGGTCGTGACACCGGGGAGCCTCGGATGAGTTTCGGGTGGTCAATCGGACTATTTCATAAAGTTTAGAATTGCAAAAATCTGTTGCTTAGTGTTGCAGACAAATGCTCTTCCCGTTCGCGAGAGGGGAGCCGTGATCGTGAAGGGTTAGCTGGAGAAGGCTAAGACTTTGGCCTTCACATTCGCGATTGAGTCTTCAAGTTCGCTAAGGGCTGGGAAACGATACATCGCATTTGCGAGGTCTGCTCCACGTTCGCATAGAAGGAATTGGCCAGGTGGGTTTTGAGATATTTTGTTCATCGCATTCACGGGTGAGTGAGCAAGTTCGCCAAGGTCCTTATGGGTAAAGCATCGTCTTCGCGATGGGGTTTTCACGATCGCGAAGAAGAATTTCGGTCAGCGGAATTTTTGTGCTTCGCTAACGCGAGTCTTTGACCGTATTCACGAAGAAGTAAATTTAAGCCTAGACAGAATGTTTAAGTACTCGTCTTGTCCGTAATTTTGGGGTTTATTTCTTCCATTGATGGTCGTTTTTGGAGGGGATTGAAGAGGGATTCAAGGGGAATCACTTGGAGGTAAGATTCTTGGACTTAAAACTCGATTCTAATGTGAATTCCACCTAAATAATCATGGAAATTTTGCAAAAAATTGAAGAACTAGGGCTTGGAAATTTAGACCTTTGATTGAGGATTTGAAGGACCATTTGAGGTCAAATTTCAGAGCTTTTGATATGTATAAACTCGTGGGGAGATAAGGAACCTATTAATGTAAAAATTATCGAATTCTAAGACGTGGGCCCGGGGGACAGGTTCTGGTAATTTCGGGATTTATGTTGTAAATTGATTATTTTCGCTCGGGCTTCGTTCCCTTAGCATATTTTGACGTCCTTGTTCTTTTTTGGATAGATTCGACGCGAGTGGAGGCCGATTTGATGGGCAAAGGCGTCATGAGCTAGAGATTTGACCGGTTCAAGGTGAGTAATGATTGTAAATGATGTTCTGAGGGTTTGAAACCCCGGATGGCACATCGTAGTGCTATATTGAGGTGACGCACATGCTTGATGAGGATCGTGGGGTCGTGCACTGTTGGGGATTATGACTTGGTCCATCCCAAATGACTATTTCACTGCGTATTTGACTGAAATCTATTTGTTGTCATCATTGTTTGGGTTGAATGCCATATTTGGGCCTTGCGCCAACCATTTGAACCCTTTGGGTTCTTTACTGGTATTTCTTCACTATTTGACTTTATACTTGAACTCAATCATGTAATATTTCACTATTTTCGTACTCAGCCATGTTTATTTTGTTTTAACATTTGCATGATCTTTTAAATAATATTTTGGGCTGAGAATCATATTCTACTACTGCCCGAGTGGTTTGTGAGGATTTTTGACTTAGTAAGGCTGAGGGCCTATGTTGTGAGGAAACATTTGATACTGATTATGAGGCCGAGGGCCAAAGATATGTACGCCACGAGGTGGCTTGATTGATATGAGGCCGATGGCCTAGTGATGATGCCACGAGGTGGCTTGATATTACTCTTGGGTCGTAAGGGGCCCCTACAGGAGTCTGTACACCCCCAGTGAGCGTGGGTACCCATTATGATCTGAGATTGAGCCTGAGGGGTTGGTACTGTTCTGCGATTGCGCCCAAGGGGATGATACTATTTTGAGATTGAGCCCGAGGGGCTGGTATTGTTCTAAGATGTTGCCCGAGGGGCAGAATTGTGGATACTGTGCCCGAGGGGCAAACCTTTATGTGTTTATTTTCTTAATTAACTGTCCATTACCTACTTAATTGTAGAAAAAGGCTTTTCATGAAATTACATTTGATATAAAGGAATTTTGCCTATCTTTCACTGATTCACTGATTATTAAATTGTTTTACTGCTTCATTATAGAATGTTTTGTGCTTTACATGATTTCTTGCTTTCAGTCTTTATTTACATTTGTTACTCACTGAGTTGGAGTACTCGCTTTACTCCCTGTACCCCGTATGCAGATTCAGGCATTGCGGATCCTGCCAGTGCGAGTTGAGAGCTCCCGGCAGATATCAGAGTCAACGTGGTAGTTGCTTGACGTCCGCAGTCCCGTGTTTCTCCCCCTTATCAGACAGTTGTATTAGTTTGTAGACTTTTCAGACGTGTATTAGGTTTTATAGATGCTCATTACTAGTAACACCCGGTATCGGGGTGTGTTTGGGCAGTATTTCGCATATTATACTATCATTTGCTTAAACTTTGGTTTATTTATTCATGTTTAGACTGTTTCTAAATGCTTAATTATTAATAAATTGTAGAATGGGAAGTGTCGGCTGGCCTTGTCTTCACAAGAGGCGCTATCATGACTGGGTCCGGGTTTAGGGTCATGACAAGTTGGTATCAGAGCCTAGGTTACATAGGTCTCATGAGTGTTGAGCAGGTTTAGTAGAGTCTCGCGAATTGGTACAGAGACGACTGTATTTATCCTCGAGAGTTTGTAGAACATTTAGGAAAAACTTCATATTCTTGAAATTCTTGTCGTGCGAATTTGTTGATCCGAGGATGTGGCCGTGGTCGTGCTAGGGGCAAAGCAGCTAGGGCAGCACCTGCATATCCACCAGCTGCCCTAGTTCAGGATCAGGTCCTAGTTATGGATGCTCCAGTAGCACCAACTCAGGCACCAGCTGTGCCCATTGTGATTCCGGGTCTTCAGGAGGCCTTGGCTCAGATCTTATCAGTTTGCACTGGCCTAGCTCAGGCGGTTTCAACCACTACCGCCACAGATACTTCTTAGGCTGGGGGAGGCAATCAGACTCCACCGCTCGCACACCTGAGCAGGTCGTGCTGGGACGTCAAACGCTGAGGGCACATCTAGCCCAGTCGGTTGCACCTGCTCAAGACTATATAGTTCCTGCTATGTCAGAGGATGAGCAACGTAGGTTGGAGAGGTTTGGTAGACTACAGCCTTCGACCTTGAGTGGTGCAGATGGCGATGATGCCTAGTGTTTCTTAGACAAGTGTTAGAGGATGCTTCGTACAGTGGGTATTCTGGAGACCAACGGAGTCACTTTCACTACTTATCAGTTTTCTGGAGCTGTTTTCACTTGGTGGGAGGCTATTGAGAGGCGTAGGCCTATTGGTGCAGCACCCCTTACCTGGAAGCAGTTCTCCGTTCTATTTCTAGAGAAGTATGTGCCGCAGTCCCGCAGAGAGGAGCTGCGTAGGGAGTTTGACTAGTTGTGTCAGGGATATATGATTATGATGCTGTACGAGATGAGGTTCTCCGAGTTAGCTCGTCATGCTATTTAGATGGTTCCGACAGATAGAGAGAGGATTTGGAGGTTTGTTGATGGCCTCACTTATCAGCTTCATATTCTCATGACTAGGGAGAGGGTGATTGGTGCTACTTTCGAGGAGTTTGTGGATATTTCCCGTGACATTGAGTTTGTTCGTCACCAGGAGTGAGATGAGAGGGAGGCCAAGAGGCCTCGAGGATCAGGTAGTTACAGTGGTACTCATTCGAGAGGTCAGTTTTAGCACGATAGAGGTCGTCCATTCAGGCATGCTCAGCTAGCTCGCCCAGGTTATCGTGGGGCATCATCGGGTCAAGGTTCTCACAGTTCTCATTAGGTCCCGTCATCACTTACTGCCCTTCCAGCTCAAAGTTTGTCCTGTGCCCCATCAGTTCAGGGCTCTTCTATGTCGAGCGCATCTGTTAGTCACTCTAGTGTGAGGAGTTCCCTTCAGTCCCCTTCCCCAGCACCTGGGAACTGTTATGAGTGTGGTTAGATGGGTTTTATGGAGAGGCACTGCCCTCATCATCTTACGAGTTCATCTTAGTAGAGGGGTCAGTCATCGTCTTCAGCGCTAGTTACTCCACCACCACCTGCCCAACTAGCTAGGGGTGGAGGTCAGTCAGCTAAGGGTCACCCCAGAGGGGGAGGTCGATCTGGTGGCGGTCAGGCCCGTTTCTATGCACTTTCAAGCAGACCCGATGTTATTGCTTCAGATGCGGTTATGCCTCTGTATTATTTGATCCTTGTTCCACCTTTTCGTATGTGTCATCATATTTTGCTCGTTATTTGGGTACACCCCATGAGATTGTTGCTTCACCTATTCATGTATCTACCCTGGTGGGTGATACTATTGTTGTAGACCGTGTGTACCAGTCGTATGTGGGGACTATTGGGGGTCTAGAGACCAGTGTGGATCCTTTATTATTGTGTATGGTGGATTTTTATGTCATTTGGGCATGTATTGGCTATCTTCATGTCGTGTTATTCTGGACTGTCATGCTAAGACAGTCACATTGGCTATGCCGGGTGTGCCATGGATCGAGTGGCGAGGTGTGACTGATTATGTTCCCAGTAGAGTGATCTCATTCTTGAAAGCCTAGGGTATGGTTGGGAAGGGTTGTCTTTCGTATCTAGCCTTTGTGAGGGATGTCAGTGCTGAGACTCCCAGTATTGATTCTATTCCAGTTGTGAGGGATTTTCCCGATGTGTTTCTTGCATACCTGTCGGGCATGCCACCGGACAGGGATATTGATTTTGGTATTGACCTGGTGCTGGGCACTCAGCCCATTTCTATTCCGCCGTATTGTATGGCACCAGCGGAGTTGAAAAAATTAAAGGCGCAGCTTCAAGAACTCCTTGATAAAGGGTTCATTAGGCCTTTTATGTCACCTTGGGGTACGCCTGTTCTATTTGTGAAGAAGAAGGATGGCACTATGATAATGTGCATTAATTATAGGCATTTGAACAAGGTAACAATTAAGAACAAGTATCAGTTTCCTTGCATTGATGATTTATTCGACCAACTTCAAAGAGCGAGAGTGTTCTCCAAGATTGATCTTCGTTCATGTTATCACCAGTTGAAGATCGGGGACTTGGATATTCTTAAGATAGATTTCAGGACCCGATATGGTCATTATGAGTTCTTGGTGATGTCTTTTGGGCTGCCCAATGCCCCAATAGCGTTCATGCATTTGATGAACAGTGTGTTCCGGCCTTATCTTGACACATTTTTCATAGCCTTCACTGATGATATTCTGGTATATTTGCGTAGTCAGGAGGAGCACGCGGAGCATTTGAGAGTTGTATTGCAGAGATTGAGAGATGAGAAGCTTTATGGAAAATTCTCCAAGTGTGAGTTTTGGCTCAGTCCAGTGGCTTTCTTGGGGCACGTGGTGTCCAGAGAGGGTATTCAGGTTAATTCGGAGAAGATAGAGGCGGGTCAAAGTTGGCCCAGACCGTCCTCAGCCATAAAGATTCGCAACTTTCTTGGTATGGCGGGTTATTATCGCCGTTTGGTTCAGGGATTCTCATCTATCGCATCGCCCTTGACCAAGTTGACTCAGAAGGGTACTTTATTTGTATGGTCGGACGAGTGTGAGGAGAGCTTTCAGAAGCTCAAGACAGCTTTGACCACAGCTCCAGTTTTAGTTTTGTCATCAGCTTCAAGTTCATATACCGTGTATTGTGATGTTTCGAGAGTTCGCATTGGTTGTGTATTGATGCAGGAGGGTAGGGTTATTGCTTATACTTCTCATCAGTTGAAGCCCCATGAGAAGAACTACCCCGTTCATGATTTAGAGTTGGCTGCCATATTTCACGCATTGAAGAATTGGAGGCATTACTTGTATGGTGTGTCTTGTGAGGTATTTACTGATCATCATAGCCTCCAGCACTTGTTCAAACAGAAGGATCTCAATTTGAGGCAGCGGAGGTGGTTGGAGTTGCTTAAGGATTATGATATCACTATATTTTACCATCCGGGAAAGGCCAACGTGGTAGCCGATGCTTTGAGCCGAAAGGCAGTGAGTATGGGGAGTTTGGCATATATTCTAGTTGGGGAGAGACCTCTTGCAGTTGATGTTCAGGCCTTGGCCAATCGGTTTGTGAGGTTAGAGATTTCGGAGCCCTGTCGGGATTGGCTTGTGTGGTTTCTTGGTCTTCCTTATATGATCGCATCAGCGAGTGCCAGTATGATGATCCATATTTGCTTGTCCTTAAGGATAGAGTTCAGCACGATGATGCTATGGATGTGACCATTGGCGATGATGGGCTGTTGAGGATGCAAGGCCGAATTTGTGTGCCAATGTGGATGGGCTTCAGGAGTTGATTCTGGAGGAGGCCCATAGCTCGTGGTATTCCATTCATCCGGGTGCTGTGAAGATGTATCAGGATTTGAGGTAGCACTATTGGTGGAGGAGAATGAAGAAAGACAATGTGGTATTTGTAGCTCGGTGTATTAATTGTCAGCGGGTGAAATATGAGCATCAGAGATCGGGTGACTTTCTTCAGCGGATAGATATTTTGGAGTGGGAGTGGGAGACGATCACTATGGACTTTGTAGTTGGACTTCCATGGACTTTGAGGAAGTTCGATACTATTTGGGTGATTGTGGATCGGCTGACCAAGTACGTGCACTTCATTTCTGTGTGTACTACTTATTCTTTAGAGCAATTGGCAGAGATCTATATCCGGGAGAATGTTCGGTTGCATGGTGTCTCAGTTACCATCATTTCAGATAGGGGCACTCAATTTACTTTGCAGTTTTGGAGGTCTGTGCAGTGAGAGTTGGGTACTCAGGTTGAGATGAGCACAACTTTTCACCCTCAGATGGACAAGCAGTTCGAGCGCACTATTCAGATATTGGAGGACAAGTTGCATTCTTATGTCATTAATTTCGGAGGGTCATGGGATTAGTTTCTACCTCTTGCAGAGTTTGCTTATAACAACAACTGCCAGTCGAGTATTCAGATGGCTCCATATGAGGCTTTGTATGGGAAGCGGTGTAGATCTCCAATTGGTTGGTTCGAGCCAGGTGAGACTAGGCTAGTGGGGACAGACTTGGTGAAGGATGCCTTAGAAAAGGTGAAGGTGATTCAAGAGAGGCTTCGTACAGCGCAATCGAGGCAAAAGAGTTATACTGACAGGAAGGATCGAGATGTGTCCTACATGGTTGGTGAAAAGGTTTTGTTCAAGGTTTCGCCCATGAAGGGTTTTATGAGATTTGGGAAGAAAGGGAAATTGAGTCCTCAGTTCATTGGGCCTTTTGAGGTTCTTCGGAGTATTGGGGAGGTGGCTTATGAACTTGCTTTGCCACCCAGCTTGTCGAGTGTGCATCCTGTATTTCATGTTTTTATGCTCCGGAAGTATATTGGGGATCCGTCTCATGTTTTGGATTTCAGCACGGTTCAGTTGGATGATGATTTGACCTATGATGTGGAGCTAGTAGCCATTTCGGGTCATCAGGTTCGAAAGTTGAGGTAGAAGAATATAGCTTTAGTGAAAGTGCAGTGGAGAGGTCGGCCCGTGGAGGAGGCTACCTGGGAGACTGAGCAAGAGATACAGAGCAGATACCCTCACATGTTTGAGGCTTTAGGTATGTTTCTTGACTCGTTCGAGGACAAACATTTGTTTAAGTTGGGGAGGATGTGACGACTCGACCAGTCGTCTCATGAGTTACTGCTTCGTTTTACCCATTTATGCTTTTGTATTCTTTGTTTATCCGTGTTATGTGGTATAAGGTTAGTCGGATCGAATCCAGAATGATTTTGGTAAGGTTTGAGACACTTAGTCTCTTTTGAGGAAGCTTAAGTTGGAAAGGTCAATTGGATGTTGACTTATGTGTTAGAGGGATCGGATGTGAAATCCGATGGTTCGGTTAGCTTCGGGAGGTGATTTGTGACTTAGGAGGGCAATCGGAATGAGTTTTGGAGGTTCGGAGTAGATTTAGACTTGAATTTGCGAAGTTGATATTTTGGCAATTTTCGGTTGGTAGGCGAGATTTTGATATAAGGGTCGGAATGGAATTTCGAGAGTTGTAGTAGCTCTTTTGTGTGATTTGGGATGTGTGTGAAAAATTTCAGATCATTCGGACGTGGTTTGGTTTGGTTTTTGATCAAAAGCGTAATTTAGAAGATTTTGGAATTCTTAGGCTTGAATTCGATCCGAATTTGGTGTTTCGATGTTGTTTTGAGCATTCCCAAGGTTGGAACAAGTTTGAATGAGGTTATGGGATATGTTGGCATGTTTGGTTGAGGTCCTGGGGGCATCGCGTGAGTTTCAGGTGGTCAATCGAACCATTTCATGAGGTTTAGAAATGCAGAAATTTGCTGCTCAGTATTGCAGACAAATGCTCTTCGCGTTCGCGAGAGGGGAGCCGCGATCGCGAAGGGTTAGCTGGAGAAGGCTGAGAATTTGGCCTTCGCATTCGCGATGGAGTCTTCGCGTTCACAAAGGGCTGGGAAACGATACATCGCGTTCGCGAGGTCTGCTCTGCGTTCGCATAGAAAGAATTGGCCAGCTGGGTTTTGAGATATTTTTTTCATCGTGTTCTCGGGAGAGGGAGTAGGTGCGCGAAGGTCTGTCTTTGTAAAGCATCGCGTTCGCGATTGGGTTGTCGTGATCGCGAAGAAGAATTTTGGTCAACGGAATTTTTGTGCACCGCGTTCGCGAAGAAGGAAATTTAGGCCTGGAGAGAATGTTTAAGTACTCGTCTTGTCCGCGATTTTGGGGTTTATTTCTTCCATTGTTGGTAGTTTTTGGAGCTTTTTGGAGGGGATTGAAGAGCGATTCAGGGGGAATCACTTGGAGGTAAGATTCTTGGACTTAAAACTCGATTCTAATGTGAATTCCACCTAAGTAATCATGGAAATTTAGCAAAAGATTGAAGAACTAGGGCTTGGAAATTTAGACCTTTGATTAAGGATTTGAAAGATCATTTGAGGTTGGATTTCAGAACTTTTGATATGTATGAACTCGTAGGGAGATAAGGAACCTATTAATGTAAAAATTATAGAATTCCGAGATGTGGGCCCCAGTGGTCGGGTTTTGGTAATTTTGGGGTTTATGTTGTAAATTGATTATTTTTGCTCGGGCTTCGTTCCCTTAGCATATTTTGACGTCCTCGTTCTGATTTTGGATAGATTCGATGCGAGTGGAGGCTGATTCAGGGGCAAAGGCATCGCGAGCTAGAGATTTGACCGGTTCAAGGTGAGTAATGATTGTAAATGATGTTCTGAGGGTTTGAAACCCTGGATTGCACATCGTAGTGCTATATTGAGGTGACACACACGCTTGATGACGAGGGTGGGGTCGTGCACTGTTGGGGATTGTGACATGGTCCGTCCGGAATGGCTATTTCACCGCGTATTTAACTGAAATCTATTTGCTATCACTATGATTTAGGTTGAATGCCATATTTGGACCTTGCGCCAATTATTTGAACCCTTCGAGGATTTTTACTGGTATTTCCTTGCTGTTTTGACTTTATACTTGAACTCAGTCATATTATATTTCACTGTTTATGTACTCAACCATATTTACTATGTTTTAACACTTACATGATCTTTTAAATGATATTTTGGGTTGAGAAACATATTTTACTACTACCCGAGTGGCTTGTGAGGATTTTTGACTGAGTAAGGCCGAGGGCCTATATTGTGAGGAAACACTTGATACTGATTATGAGGCCGAAGGCCTGAGATATGTACGCCACGAGGTGGCTTGATTGATATGAGGTCGAGGGCCTGGTGATGATGCCACGAGGTGGCTTGATATTTCGCTTGGGCCGTAAGGGGCTCCTCCAGAAGTCTGTACCCCCCCCCTCCCCTAGTGAGCGCGGGTACACATTGTGATATGAGATTTAGCCCGAGGGGCTGGTACTGTTCTGAGATGTTAGCCCGAGGGGCTGGTATTGTTCTGAGATTGAGCCTGAGGGGCTGGTATTGTTCTAAGATGTTGCCCGGGGGTGGAATAGTGGATACTGTGCCCGAGGGGCAAACATTTATGTGTTTATTTTCTTAATTAACTGTCAATTACCGGCTTTATTGTTGAAAAAGGCTTTTCATGAAATTACATTTGATATAAAGGATTTTTGCCTGTCTTTCACTGATTCACTGATTCTTAAATGGTTTTACTGCTTCATTATAGAATACTTTGTGCTTTACGTGATTTCTTGCTTTCAGTCTTTATTTACATTTATTACTCACTGAGTTTGAGTACTCACTTTACTCCCTGCACACCATGTGCAAATTCAGACGTTGCGGATCCTGCCAGTGCGAGTTGAGAGCTCCCGGTAGATATCGGAGTCCACGAGGTAGTTGCTTGACGTCCGCAGTCCCGTGTTTCTCCCTCTTTATCATTTCTATCTCTTATTAGACATTTGTGATAGTTTGTAGACTTTTCAGACGTTTATTAGGTTTTATAGATGCTCATAACTAATGACACCCCGGTATCGGGTTGTATTTAGGCTGCATTTCGCATATTATACTATTATTTGCTTAAATTTTGGTTTATTTATTCATGTTTAGACAATTTCTAAATGCTTAATTGTTAATAAATTGGAGAATGGGAAGTGTCGGTTGGCCTTGTCTTCACGAGAGGCGCCATCACAACCGGGTCCGGGTTTAGGGTCGTGACACTTATTGAGCCCATGTGTCTAGCAGTTCTAACTGTGAAAGAGAACGTCCTTTACCAACTTCAGCGGGGTTTAGTATCACAACTGGCTAGACGGAGCCACTAAGGCAAAGCTAATAAGAGTAGTACTAGATTCGACTCTACCACCATCTTGGAACCAAGCCAAGAAACTATATTAAAATTCTTTTATGTTTTGATAGAGTCTAGATTTTTCATGGTAAATATGAAAGAGAAGTTAGACATTCAACATAGATATCAATATGTTTAGCCGGACATAGTCACGACTGGAGAGAAATGAAATATAAAATAAAATAAAATAAAATAAATACCTCTTAAGGCCGGACGTAATTCCTGAAGATGATGAACTAAAAACCTTTATTTACTTCAAGTGAGTAATTACATTTGAGAGAGATTTACAGTAGAGAAATGAATTGAAGAGAGAGAGGGGGTTTTCTTCCTATATCCCTCCAAATGAGAGAAGTCTTCTACTTATAGAAAAATTAAAAAACATAAAGAATCTATGTACAGTAAAGTGGGTTCCTCACACAGTGTATTTACTGTGTTAAACAGTGTATCTACTGTTGTAGTTGGGGTCCTTAGTAGCTTTTCTATTGATCACAACACTCTTTTGTCTAATATTTTCATTTGTTGGAGGAAATCTTCCGCCTTGCCTATGGCTTTAACAGATAATATTTCTTCTTGTTGCATAGGCTGGGAATCATTTTCCATAATATCCTCGACGTTTGTTTCACTTTGCATTGAAGTGTCAGATCTCTCATATTGATTTAGAGACTGAAGTATATTTAGTTTTACTTCTTCTAAATATTGATTTATCATATCATTTTTGTTTCCTTCTTGCACTGAGATCCTTCTAGCAATGTGTTTGACCGAGTTATCATCGATTATCTTCTTCTGAGGACTGGTTGAATATTCTTGGATTTTTACTTTAATGGAATCCAAGAGTTCTTGTCTGTATAATACTTTAGTTTGGGATCTGTCTTCATTAACTTGTCCCAGAAATTGTTGTAAAATATCCAGTATAAGCATGGAATTTGTTCTTCGGTAAATCCCAGTTCTGGAGTCCATTTATGAATCCATGGGATAGAGAATTCAATAAAAAAGTATACTTTGTCAATCCTTTCTAGGTGGCAGATATGATCAGTGTTATATAATTTGTTCAAATCTGGTACAACCTTAGCCCATTTTTTGTATAACCCAAGAAAAGGATCAGGCAAATTTTTTTATTATTGGACCATGGTAAAACCACCAGTTTAGGAACCAATTAGGAATTGGTCCTGCAAATATCTTTGCTCGTACCTTTATAAACCAAGTATGTTTATGTCTTTCATTGTTGTAATAAAGCACTTTATCAAAGGCTTGGATATAATCCCAGTACGTAAAGTTCATCAAAGATTTATTAAGGCTTATCTGCCTTTCTTTCATCGTGGAAATTCCCCAATCTTCAACATATATAATTTGTTTAATGATAATCTTTGAGAAGTTATAAACATTCTCATTGGTGTTATAACCATAGAAGTGCTGAAATTTTGCACTGCCTGTACTGGTGAGAATAGTCTCATAATACGAATGGGTTTTGTATGACTCACCCAGATAGCATAATCCATTAATCAAATATCTTTAGAATATTTTCCATAGCTCATTTTTTCTCTGAATCTCAGTGTTTTCCAAAAGAAATATCATTTCTTTGTTTCCTATCTTTTTATAGCACATGATATCATCAATGTCCTCTTCTTTAGAAACTGAAGCAAATGTATCACTTTGTTTTTGAGAGGCTAAATACGCCTGCAGATGACCGTATAACGGACTATCTTCTGGAATATCTTCTAGATGAATGGAAGGTGTTGACGATGATTCTCCTTTAAGAGGAACCTTTGAGTTAATCAAGCTTCTCTTTCCCATTTATATTACTGGGGAATTAGATGAGGATCCGTATGACGATCCTTGAGAATATGATCTTCCTGAGGAGGAGGATGATCTTCCTCATTTTCCTCTGCCTCTACCTCTAGCCCACGAAGGGTCCATTCTGCAAATATAACAATTCATTTTACTTAGAGAAGTAATAATCTTGCATATCATCCCTGATTTCTTCAGAATAATTATGGATTGAAAATTCATCTTCAACCGTACTATCAATGATTCTTTCAATTATGAGACCATGTAAGTCTGTATTTAAATTAACCACCATTAAAATAGTGATTAACAATTCTTCATCGAGAAAAGTTGTGTAGAAATTCATAATCAATCTAAGTATTCACGGGATATGAAATCTGGAAGAGAATTACCAATTCCCTTTTAATATTCAATTTCATAATCAAAAGGCGCTAGTTGAGCCTGCCATCTAGCAAATATTAATTTTGAAGCATCATGTTTAAAATATTTGTTAAACATATACTTAATAGATTGAGAATCAGTTTTTATCAAAAACTTTTGATTATACAATCATCTTGAAAATTTAACACACATTTAACAATAGATAATATTTCATAAGCCACAGTAGCATATTTTTTCTGGGGTTCAGTCCATTTGCCAGAGTGAAATCTTATAAGATATTTACAATTATTACTGGGATTTACTTGTTTCAGAATCCCACCGTAGCCAATATTGGACGCATCTGTCTCAATAATTTTCTGGCATGCAAGATTAGCAAGAGTTAAGCAAGGTAGATACTTAACACGTTGCTTAATAGTTTTGACTAACATAGTATGATTGTCAGTCCATGGTTGTTTATAGCCCTTTTTTAGTCTATCATATAAAGGGGCTAAATCTCGAGATAGACTTTTATAGAAAGGGGATATGTAGTTAAGACTTCCCAAAAATCTTTGTAATTGTGTCTTGTCAGTAATAATATCAGGAAATTTTGATGCAAAGTCAATTGATCTTTGAATATGAGTAATTTTTCCTTGGCAAATATTATGACCTAAAAATCGAATGTCAGTTTGGAATAAACTCATTTTTTGTTTAGAAATAACTAAACCATTTTGTATAACAATTTATTTAAAAATATCAAGATGCTTTATATGCATCTCAAAGGTTTTAGAAAACACCAAAATATCATCAATATAAACGATGATAAAATCCAAGTAAGGATTAAAAATATCATTCTTTATTTTCTAAAATTCAGAAGGAGCTTTTTTCAAACCAAAAGGCATGAAATTCCATTCATATTGACCAAATGGAACATTGAAAGAAGTCCTATAAGTATGCTCTTTAAAAATTTGAATATGCCAATATCCAGATTTTAAATCAAAATTTGAAAATATATTGGCATAATATAATCTAGATAACAAATCCCTTTTGCTGGGGATAGGATACCTAATCCATTTCAAATATTTATTCAGAGGTTTATAATTTATGACTAATCTAGGAACGCCACGTTCCTTCTTTGCAACATTGTTTACATAAAATGCAGAACAAGACCAAGGAGATTTCGAAGGTTTTCAAACCCTTTTTGTAACAAATTATCAATTTCTTTTTTCAAGAATTCGACCAATTCAGCGTTCATCTGGCAAGGTCGAGATTTAGTAGGAATATCATCCTTGGAGAAGTTTTCTTCGTAAAAAAGAGTGATAATATGCCTTTTCCGATTCCAAAAGGAGCTAGGATGATCGGCACAAATATCAACAACCATTTGTTCAGCAATCAAGTTATTCTTTTGCTGAACTTTAGCAGATTGTAAAGTATCGAATATATTCATACTCAATACTTCTAATTTCAAGGAATCAATATGTCTCTGCTTCATATTAATTAGAGTATTAAAATCTCTAGTTACGGGATCTGTAACAAAAGAATAACTTTTCTTTTTATCTTGATAAGTAGCAGTAAAACCTTTCTAGTCCATGCTAGTAAAAGGATAAATAGCATTAATAAAAGGAGTTTCAAGTATAATAGGAGGGTATAATTGTTTTTTTACCAAAAAGAAGAAGTGAGGAATACAGACCTTATTTTGCCAAATATGAGTATTCAGTAATTTATACTTTATATCTAAAACATGACCAGAAGCAGACATAACCAAATGAGTGGTTTTCTAAAAATATTTAGTGGGTATTATCCCTTCTTGAATGCAACTTACATCAGCTCCACTATCAATCATGGTTATATCAGTTATAGAAAAATTATTATCAATCAAAATAGTACATTTAATGTACCATTTATGAGCAGTAACAATTTGCATCATACCTAAAAACATGTCAGGTTTTTCATCAATCGGATTTTTACTATCATAGAAATAAGAAATTTCTTTTCCTTTGTCTTTTGAAAATTCAGAAATTCCTTTAGTCGAAAAATCAGTTAGAGAATTATTTTTCTCAATTTAAGTAATCCGATGATCACAAATCATTTTATTTTGTTTAAGAGACTTAATATCTCTTTTCAAATTTTCAATTTCGACTTTTAAGTCATCAAAAGAATCATCTATGCTTGGCGTATTGGTCTTATGAAGACGTTTATTAATTTCAGACAAAGAATAAGGCGCAAAAGATTCAAATTCGTTCTTTTGTTTTTCAAAAGGTTTTGAACTACTAGAACTTGAACTTGCAGCCAAATTACTAATTTTTTCATGAAGTTTTTTATCAGTAAATTCTTTTAAAAGATCTAGTACATTATCAGATGTAGTAGTTTTCATATTCAAGTCTTGAAATTGAGATTGTGATTTATAAAATTTATCATCATCATAGGTACAAGTATCACCTTTACAAGAAGTACAAATATTGTCAATATTTTTATCACTATCAGATAAATCAAGTAAATCAACTTCAGCTTCAGAATCAGTCTCAGAATTACAATCAGATTCAGATCCAGAAGTGTATAAAAAACTATAAACCTTATCACGCAACTCGTCTTCTGGTTCTAAGGTTTTCAGCTTTTGAAGCTTACAATTTGGAGATATATTGCCAAATTTTCCGTACTTATAGCACTTAATGTCAGCAAGATCCCGCTTGGACCTATTCTTCTTAAACCTAGTAGATTTACAATGAGCTTTTCTAGTATCACGCTCTTCTTTAGATCTATATCTAGATCTCTTTTTATCATACGGGCTATCAGGGTTAGGATGTGAGTTTCGAGGGCTATCGTGAGGTGATTTAAGACTTAGGAGTGTCATCGGAATGAGTTTTTGGAAGTTCAGATTAGATTTAAGCTTGAATTGACGAAGTTGATATTTTGTCGATTTCTGGTTGGTAGGCGAGATTTTGATATAGGGGTCGGAATGGAATACCGAGAGTTGCAGTAGTTTTGTTGGGTCATTTGCGATGTGTGTGCAAATTTTCAAGTCATTCGGACGTGGTTTGGTTTGGTTTTTGATCAAAAGCGAAATTCGGAAGATTTTAGAAAGTTTGGCTTAAATATGATGTGTTTGGGTAATTTGATGTTGTTTGAGGTGCTTTGATGATTGGAACAAGTTTGAATAAGTTTTTAGGATATGTTGGTGCCTTTAGTTGAGGTCTCTAGGGCCTCGTGTGACGACCCAAAGGGTCATCACCGTAGTTCTTCCTTGTTCCGCGCTTCTAAGGCCTTGAAAACCTCTCTTTTAGTTGCCTCGATTTGCGTGCGCAGTTCGGGCGCGTAGCCGGAAAGTTTTTATGTTAGAATATGTGAATTTTGTGAAAACTTTGATGAATTTTGATATTAATATGCATAATATTGATTTCAGTCAACATTTTGGGTAAACGGACCCGGACCTGTGATTCGACGGTCCCGGAGGGTCCGTAGAAAAATATGGGACTTGGGCGTGTACTCAGAATCAAATTCCGAGGTCCCAAGCCAGAGAAATGAATTTTTGTGTGAAATTGTTTTCTGAAATTAATTAAGGAAAATGAAGAAGAAAATTGATCAGAAAACTGGGGTATCGGGCTCGTATTTTGTTTCCGACGCCCGGTACGAGTCTTAAATATGTCTTAAGCACTATCTGTAAAGTTTGGCTAAAAACGGATGTCATATCGTGTTTCGGACTTAAAATGGGGAATTTGAGTTTTTATGAAAGTTGAAAGAAAATCATGTATTTTGAGGCTTGATGCTATGTATATGATGTTATTTTGGCGATTTGATCGCACGAGTAAGTCCGTAAGGTGTTTTCGAGATCATATGAATGTTTGGTTTGGAGACCCGAGGGCTCGGGTGAGTTTTGAGTAGGGCCTGGGAGGTCTTAGACTTAGAAAAATATACAGGTTCAGATGTTGCAGGCCCAGCGCGGCCGCGGCCATTTCCGCGCAGTCCGCGCTGGCAGCCATGCGGCCGCGGTGCTTTTCTGTGCGGCCCGCGTGGTGGGGTTCAGAGGGTCGACCAGCGTGGCCGCACACCAAATCAGTGCGGTCCGCGCTGGGTGGGTTCAGAAATAGCCCACTTCTCCCCTCCCTCAGTGCGGTCGCGGTACATTTCTATGCGGTCCGCGCCAACCCCCAGCAAAATGTATAAATTCGGGATTTTCAGTCACTTTTCCACTTTTCAAAAACCCAAAACCTAAGAGGCGATTTTCCAAACAACTTTTCTTTTTCAAAACGATTCGTAAGTGATTTCTAACTCATTTTCTTCACTTCTTAACATCTTTAACATGATTTCAACTTCAAAACAAAGATTTTCATGGGGGGAGATTGGGTGTTTTGGGTAGAACCTAGGTTTTCTACAAATTGAGGAGTTGGACCTCAATTTGGGGTCCGATTTCAAAGGAGATTGGGTAACCGGGTTTTGGTCTGAACCTCGAGTTTCGACCACGTGGGTCCGGGGTTGTTTTTGGCCTTTTTGGGAAAAACCTTGTAAAAATTATTTTCATGCATTGGAATTGATCCATTTAGTCATTATTAATGTGATTGAGTAAATTATGACTAGATTCGAGCGGATGGGTGGTAGAATAAAGAGGTAAAGCTATACTAGAAGCGTGAGTTGAGTTTTGAGCATTCGAGGTAAGTGTTTGTTCTAACTTTGGCTCGAGGGAATAGGATTAGGATGATATTTGCTACTTGGTAATGTGGAGTACGGTGTATAGGCATGGTGACAGTTATCTATGCACCGGAGTCTAGCATGACCGTGAGTCTTGATTGCTTCTAATTCGAATAATGTGACACAAGCTCCTTGTTTATTTGATGTGTTTTCATATGATGTGAACGGTTGAGGTAGAATTGTGATTGGTGTACTCTTGGAGCGTTAGCTCGAACATGAATGTGTTAGTTGAGGAAGAAGTGATTTAAAAAGAGAATGTGTTGTGATTACTCCCTTGCCGGGATGTGTAGACTGATATATACTCTCCCTTGTCGGGATATTTTGGGCTGTTAGTTGTACCCTTGCCGGGTTAAAGGTATTGAGATGTTATTCTCCCCTGAAGGGGTCTACTATATGAAGTCAGATAGTATGAACTATATTATGGGATCGTGTGGCACGCCGTCCACCTATATATTGTTAAAAGGGATCGTGTGGCACGCCGTCCACCTATATATTGTTAAAAGGGATCGTGTGGCACGCCGTCCACCTATATATTGTTAAAAGGGATCGTGTGGCACGCCGTCCACTTATATACTATATTATGGGATCGTGTGGCACGCCGTCCACTTATATACTATATTATGGGATCGTGTGGCACGTCATCCACTTACATACTATATTATGGGATCGTGTGGCACGCCGTCCACTTATATATGATAATATGGGATCGTGTGGCACGCCGTCCACTATATATATATATATCATGGAAACCGGAGTTTCTTCTGTTTATTTCCGATATTTTATTTTTATCTATTACTCCCCGATAGCATGTCCCCTCCCAGCCTTACTTTGTATTATCTTGTTATTGTTTTCTTGCACTCGTTATATATATCTGTACAGGTTAATTGTGGTAGGTCCTGTCTAGCCTCGTCACTACTTCGCCGGGGTTAGGCCAGGCACTTACCAGCACATGGGGTCGGTTGTGCTGATGCTACACTCTGTGCATTTTGTGCACAGATCAGGGAGCAGCTTACGGACCGCAGCAGTAGGACTTCTGGGAGCTATCTTCAGTCTAGGGACTCTCGAGGTAGCCTAGCTGGCATTCGCAGGCCGAAGTCCCTTTCCATGTTTCTTGTTTGTTCATCTTGTACCAGACAAACATGATGTATTTCCTTTCAGACATTGTTTGTAGTATTTTGTAGTAGTCCGTGGGCTAGTGACACCAGACCTTGGGTAGTGATGTGTATTAAACTTCTGCACTTTTGTTTTTTTCCAGTTACTTTAGATTTAAAGTCTTTCGCTTAAATTTTGTCTCATTTATTATATTGTTTTGAAAGAAAGCAGGAAAGGTGGTTTAAATATTTGGCTTGCCTAGATCCGATAGTAGGCGCCATCACGACACCCGATGGTGGGAAATCCGGGTCGTGACACCTCGAGTGAGTTTCGAGGGGTTAAACGGATCGTTTTGGAGTTAAGAAAATTGCTGAAGTTGCAGGTTCAGCTGTTGCGGGTTTTTACTCTTCGTGTTCGCGAGCGGACCACTCGCGTTCGTGAAGAGTCAGTGGAAGTTAGTGGTATGTTGGCCTTCACATTCGCATAGGGATGGGAAGTGAAGCATCGCGTTCGCGAGAAGGGCTTCGCATTCGCTTAGAAGAATTGGGTCAGCCGGGTTAGTATGCATCGCGTTTGCTAGAGGCATTGTCGCGTGCGCATTGGTTTGAGAGGTTGAAGCATCACGTTCGCGATGGCAGGGTTGCATTCGCGGAGGAGAGTTTTGATCAGCAGAATTTTTGTGCTTCGCGAACGCGAGGCTTTGACCGCGTTCGCGAAGAAGGAAAATGGGCCTGGGCAAAAGGTTTTTAAACTCGTCTTGTCCGCGATTTTGGGGCTTATTTCCTCCATAGTTGGTCATTTTGGGATATTCTTAAAGGAAATTGAAGAGGAATTCAAGGGGAATCGTTGGGAGGTAAGATTCTTGGACTTAAAGCTCGATTATTATGTAAATTCCACCTAGAAAATCATGGAGATTAAGTTAAAAATTGAAGAACTAGGGCTTGAAAATTTGGACTTTTGATTGGGGATTTGGAGGACCATTTGGGGTCAGATTTGAGAAATTTTGATATGTATGAACTCGTGGGAAGATAAGGAATCTATTGGTGTAAAATTTTCTGAATTTCGAGACGTGGGCCCGGGGGTCGGGTTTTGGTAATTTCGGGATTTGTGCCCTTTATTGATTGTTTTCGCTTGGGCTTCATTCCCTTAGCATATTTTGACGTCCTCGTTCTGATTTTTGGAAAGATTCGATGCGAGTGGAGGCCGGATCGAGGGGCAAAGGTGTCGCAAGCTAGAGATTTAGCCAGTTCGAGGTGAGTAATGATTGTAAATGATGTTCTAAGGGTTTGAAACACTGGATTGCACATCGTAGTGCTAAATTGAGGTGAGGCACACGCTCGATGACGAGCGTAGGGTTGTGCACTATTGGGGATTGTGACTTGGTTCGTCCCGATTGATGATTTTACCGCGTATTTGATTAAAAACTATTTGCTATCATCATTATTTTGGGTTGAATGCCATATTTGGGCTTCGTGCCAACTATTTGAACCCTTCAGGGCTTTTTACTGATATTTTCTCACAATTTGACTTTATATTTGAACTTAGTCATGCTATTTTCCCACGGTTTTCATACTCAGCCATGTTTACTCAGTTTTATTACTTAAATGATATTTTAAATGATGTTTGGGCTAAGAAACACTGTTTTTACTATTGCCCGAGTGGCTTGTGAGGATTTTGACTGAGTAAGGCCGAGGGCCTATGTTGTGAGGAAACATTTGATACTGGTTATGAGTCTGAGGGCCTGAGATATGTATGCCACGAGGTGGCTTGATTGATATGAGGCCGAGGGCCTGGTGATGATGCCACGAGGTGGCTTGATATTGTGCTTGGGCCGTAAGGTCCCCCTCCAGGAGTATACACACCTCCAGTGAGCGCGAGTATCCATTGTGATGTGAGATTAAGCCCGAGGGTCTAGTACTTTTCGGAGATGTTGCCTGAGGGATGGATTTGTTGATACTATGCCCGAGGGGCGAACTTCTATTTGTTTACTTTACCTTAACTGCTCATCAATTACCCGTTTACTTGTTGAAAAAGGATTTTACTTAACTTTCACTGGTTTATTGCTTTTAAATGATTTTACTGCTTCATTATAGAATGCCTTGTGCCTTACGTGTTTTCTTACTTTCAGTCGTTATTTATATTTGTTACTCACTAAGTTAGAGTACTCACTTTACTCCCTACACCCTATGTGCAGATTCTGGCGTAGCTGGTCCTGCCCCCGAGTGCTGATTCATTTCAGCTTCAGGCGGATCTCGAGGAGTCTTTAGGTAGTTGTTAGCGTTCGCAGCCCGAAGCTCCTCCCTATCTCTTTCCTTTATGTCCTTAGTTCAGTATTTAAACTCTGTAGTTACATTTGAGGAATTAGTGTTGTTAGATGCTCGTGACTTGTGACACCCCGGTTAGAGCTGTGTCGGATTGTACTTTCGCACTTGCTATTATTTGCTACTTAGTATCGTTAAATCATGTTTTAGACTGTATTTATGTTGTTTAATTGTTTATAAAGTGAATTGGGTTTAATTGGCTGGCCTTGTCTTCATGAGAGGTGTCATCACGACCGGGTTCGGGGTTAGGGTCGTGACATGGCGCCTATCACATTACTAGGCAAGCCAACCCAAACCATCAATCACATCAAATTTCTTTTATAAAACCATTTTTCCAACATAGGATTAAATACCAGTTTCCATAAGAAGTGTTTAAAACAGCTAAAATAATGTGAATCTAATAAAAACATAAGACAACACAGCCCAAAATATCTGGTGTCACGAGTCTACACAACTGACTGTCTGATACAACAAAAGTCTAGCAAAATGCAGAAAAATAACAAGATAAGAAGGAGACAACAGGGTTGCAGACGCCATGCAGCTACCTTGAAATCTCCGGTAACCTCTGAATCAGCTAAGGACCCTCACTCTGCCACTCGAGCACCTAGATCTGCACACAAGGTGCAGGGAGTAACGTGAGTACGCCAACTCAGTAAGTAACTGAAGTAAATAAGGACTGAAAGCAGTTACAAGCAGTTCGAATAAAACATATAATTGAATACTCAACAAAATATCGAATCAATGTTATAGTTTAAAAACCAATTTCGTCATAAATCAACATTTTCAGTTTAAAACACTTGAAATCGTATACTTAGAAATATTTCCAATAGAGGCTTTTTTGAAAGAAGAGTGAAATCAGTGAAATCGTCATAAATGGTCCCCTCGGGCAAGGATTTACTCAGAATACGGCCCCTCAGGCAGCCTCTCAGTCATTCGTGACTCAACCCTCGTCACTCAGTACTCACTCTCAACACTCGGCTCATTAGTATCTCATAATAATAAAAATCATAGTAACCGTTGTGGCATGCAGCCCAATCCATAATTTACAGTCGACTACGCTCACTGGGGGAGTGTAGATTCCGGAGGGGCTCCTATAGCCCAAGCGTCATTTCACTGCGGTGCGTATCCCGATCTAATAAACATATCGTTACGGCATGCAACCCGATCCATATAAGTATCACTACGGCGTGCAGCCCAATCCATAATGTATACATATCATATCCTCACTATTAGGTTCTCAACCTCTCTCAGTTGTTAACCTCATAGTCTCTCGGGCAGGGAACTCAGCCCAAACAGTCCTCACAATTAGAATTGGAAAGATAAAAACCAGTTTTAAACATTTAAACAGGTAAAATATGACTAGGGATATGTTTTTAGCAAGTAATGTGAGGAAAAATAGTCAAAATGCCCATAAGGGTTTCCACAGGCTGGCACAAGGCCCTAAACATGGCATACATCCCATAATACATTATAAATATGGAATAATATAATATTTCCAAATCAAATACTTGGCTTAATAGTCGCTACGGGATGGACCAAAGAACAATCCCTACCGGTGCACACCCACACGCTCGTCACCTAGCATGCGTGTCACCATATTATTCAAAACAAGTCACATACTGGGGTTTGTACCCTCGATTCTAGATTTACAATGGTTACTTACCTCAAACCAGTGAAAATACTACTCCGCGACGCCCTTGCCCCTCGAATCGTCCTCCACTTGCATCGAATCTAACCAAATCAGAATAAGGACGTCAAAATATGCCAAGGGAACGAAGCCCAAACAAAAACAACCAAATAATACCAAGAATCCCGAAATTACCAAAACCCGACCCCCGGGACCACATCTTGGAATTCGAAAATTTTTACATCAACGGAAATCCTTATCCTCCCATGAGTCTATACATATCAAGAACACTGAAATCGGAGTCCAAATGACCCCTCAAATCCCCATGTAAAGGTCTCTTATTCTCAAGCCCTAATCCCCAATTTTTCTTCCTTAATCTCCACTAAAACCATGATTAAACAATGGAAAAATAATCTTAAACCCAAGTAATTATGCTTAGGGAACTTACCCAATTGATATCCTTTGATTCCTCTCGAAATCCTATGCCTTAGCCTCTTTCCCGTCTTCAAAAATGATGAACTTGGCAAAATTTCGCGAAGAAGACAATATATACCTTCTGGCTAGGGATTTTCACATTTGCGATCCTTTAACCACTTCTGCGGTACCGCATATGCAGCCAAACTGCCGCTTCTGTGGTCCTTCACTTAAAATCCCACTGCCGCTTCTGCGCTCAGCTTTCCGCACCTACGACTCTACAAATGCGGTCCCATACCGGATCTACAGTTCCGGGCAAATCCTCAAATACCGCTTCTGCGGTTCCTCTCCCGCATGTGTGGCACCGACATGCGGTCCCCAATCCGCAGGTGCGAAAATATCAGAAGCAGCAAATTCAGCAGCTGCAACAAAAATCCAACTTCTCTGTTAACCATCCGAAATCACCCCGAGGCCCCTAGGACCTCAACCAAAAGCACAAACATATCCTAATACCTTATCCAAACTTTTTCCGATCATCAAATCACTTCAAACAACATGAATTCACCCAAAACAAATCGGATTCAAGCCAACCTTTCTAAAGTCTTCAAAATTCCGCTTTTGATCAAAAACCCAACCAAACCACGCCCGAATGACCTGAAAATTTGCACACACATCCCGAATGACCCAATGGAACTACTGCAACTCTTTGAATTCCATTCCGACCCCTATATCAAAATCTCACCTACCAACCGGAAATCGCCAAAATCTAAACTTCGCCAATTCAAGCCCAAACCTACTCCAAACCTCCAAAACCCATTCCGGTCACGCTCCTAAGTCACAAATCACCTCCCGAAGCTAACCAAACCCTCGGAATTCACTTTCGATCCCTCTAACACATAAGTCAATATCCGGTTGACTTTTCCAACTTAAGCTTCCTTAAAAGAGACTAAGTGTCTCAAACCTTACCAAATCCTTTCCGAATTCGATCTAACCAACACGATACCAAATAACATGGACAACAAAATCATAAAGAAGTAGAAATGGGGGAAATAGAGCGGTTATTCTTGTGTGTACTATTTATTCCTCGGAGCGGTTGGCGGAGATTTATATCCGGGAGATTATTCGTCTGCATGGTATTCCAGTGTCCATCATTTCAGATAGAGGTACTCAGTTCACATCACGGTTCTTGAGGTCCGTTCAGCATGAGTTGGGTACTCAGGTGGAGTTGAGTAGAGTATTTCACCCTCAAACGAACGGACAGTCCGAATGCACTATTCAGATTCTTGAGGGTATGCTCCGTGCGTGTGTGATTGAGTTTTTGCCATTGGCGGAGTTTTCTTCCAACAACAGCTATCAGTCCAGCATTCAGATTGCACCTTATGAGGCTCTATATGGGAGACGGTATAGATCCCCGGTAGGTTGGTTTGAGCCGGGTGAGGCCAGATTATTGGGCACAGACTTAGTTCAGGATGCTTTCAAGAAGGTTAAGGTGATTTAGGATAGACTCCGCACAGCCAAGTCCAGATAGAAGAGTTACGCGGACCGGAAGGTTCATGATGTTTCCTATATGGTTGGAGAGCGGGTTCTGCTTCGGGTTTTGCCTATGAAGGGCGTCATGAGCTTCGGGAAGAAAGGAATGTTGGCCCTTTTGAGATATTGAGGCGTGTTGGGGAGGTTGCTTATGAGCTTGCCTTACCTCCCAGCTTGGCCGGAGTTCATCCGGTATTCCATGTTTCAATGCACCGGAGGTATCACGGTGATCCGTCACACGTGTTGGATTTGAGTTCAGTCCAGTTGGACAAGGATCTATCTTATGTTGAGGAGCTAGTGGCAATATTGGACAGGTAGGTTAGAAAGCTGAGGTCAAAGAACATTGCATCAGTAAAGGTTTAATGGCAGGGCCATCTGGTCAAGGAGGTGACCTGGGAGACCGAGCAGGATATGTGTAACTGTTACCCTCATCTTTTCACTACTTCAAGTATGTTTTTATGCTCGTTTGAGGACGAACGAATGTTTAAGTGTAGGAGGATGTGATGACCCAGCCGGTCGTCTTAAGAATTAACGCCCGATTTCCTATTAACTGCTTCCCCCAAGTTTATTTCTGCTATTCTGATTTGCCGGGATGTTCGGTTTTGAGTTCGGAGAGTTTTGGGACATTTAGTCCCTAAATAAGAGCTTAAGTGTTGGAAAGTTGACCATAGTCGGAACAGTGTGAAAACGGCCTCGGAATGGAAATCTGATGGTTTTGTTAGATCCGTTTGGTGATTTCGGGCTTAGGGGCATGTTCGGATTGTGTTTTAGAGGTTCGTAGCTAATTTAGGCTTGAGATGCCGAAAGGTCAAATTTTGAAGTTTCTGGTTTGGTAGGAGATTTTGATCTGAGGGTCGGAATGGAATTCAGGAAGTTGGAGTAGCTCTGTAGTGTTGAATGTGACGTGTGCGCAAAATTTCAGGTCATTCGGACAAGGTTTGATAGACTTTTTCATCGAAAGCGTATTTCTAGAGATTTTGGAATTCTTAGGCTTGAATCCGATGAAAAATAGGTGTTTTGATGTTGTTTTGAGCATTCCGAAGTTGTTGCAAGTTTGAATGATGTTTTAGGATTGGTTTGCATGTTTGGTTGAGGTCCCAGAGCCTCAGGATGAATTCGGATGGTTGACAGAAGGATTTTTGTAGTTGGAAGTTTGCAGCATCAGCTGGTCTTCTGTCATAACCGCACTTGCGGTTTGGGTCCCATTGGTGCAAAGCCGCAGAAGCGGTGGAGCAAGCACATTTGCGGATTTGGGGAGGATCAGCAGGTTCCGCAGATGCGGGTAATTCACCGCATAAGCGGTACCGCACCTGCGGAAGGGTAACCGCAGATGCGGAAATTGACCTTTAAGTGAAAGTCGTAGATGTGACGAAGTCCACACAGAAGCAGGACGGCAGATGCGGTCCTAGGGCCGCAAATGCGGAAATCGCTGGGCAGAACATATAAATTCTTTCCTTTGCAAAATTTAGCAATTTTTCATCTTTTTCAAAACGGGAAGAAACTTGGGGAACAATTTTCAAGAGGGATTTTCAGAGGAGGTCATTCGAGTAAGGTCTTTGGTCCCTAAACTCGTTATTGGAATGAGTTTTATCAATTTAAGCATGAAAAAATAAGGAAAATCAATGGTAATTGGGGAGTTAGGGCTTGTCTAATCGGTGACCTTTGAGTGATGATTTGAGGGACAAACTGAGGTCGAATTTTGGTACTTTTGATATGACTGAACTCGTGAGAGTGCGAGGTTTCTGGAAATAAAAATTTTACCTGATTCCGAGACGTGAGCCCGGGGGGAGTTTTTGTTATTTTACCTAATTTCGCGTAAAAGATTCTAAAGTTTCTAAGTGTTTGAATCTGATTATCTTTACTAGTTCTACTGATTTTTCATGCCTATGTTCTAATCCCTTGTTTGTTTAATTATTTCACTCTTTGCTTCAATATTTGCCCGTTATTCTTTGTCCTGTCAATCATCAGAGGATAATTGATTTTATCCGCCTAATCAGGGTTTGGAATCATATCTTTCTATTGACTCCTAATTGGTACTACTTGCCTTAATTAGTTAATTAGCCTGATTTCTAGGTTTTGATTTACTCTAACCGACTTATAAATGGCGTATGACTTATTTCCTGCCTTATTTGAATCCCAATTTGGGGCTGGTAATTGATTCCCCTTATTTTAAGGTGTCTTTCCCGGATTCTGTTTGTACTAATTAGTTGGGTTTAGCCCCAATTAACTGACGCCTTATTTATGAACTCTATTATTCTTTACCTTATTTGTTTTATCTTGCTAAGTTCTATATAAATCCCATTCTGATTTCTTTCAAAAACACGAACATAAACGCTCAAACTCAGACACCTATACTTACGAAAACACTCAGAAAGTCACACCCACACACAAACGCTTGCTCTTATTCACACACACTCTCTATTGTGAATCTTTCTGTTACTTGTGTTTGCTGCACTATCCAGCCGGTTGAAAGCCAAGGCTAGACTATTGGATTCTGCATACTTTCACCTTCCTGTTTGCTATCTCTTAACTGGTATGCCTCCACTTCTTCTATCATCCAATATGCTATGAATTTAAACCTATGTGCTTCTTGTTTATTGATCTTAATCAGCATGACTACTTATGTTTAGCTAGACTTATGACTTTCTTGTTTATCGCTCTTAATCAGCATGACTACTTCTATTATCAATCAATATGCTATGTAATTAGACCTACGTGCTTCCTATTTATTGATCTTAATCAGCATGTCTATCTCTTTTACTATGTTCCTATTCAGTAGGTTATGTAATCTGTCTGTTGTAGATATCAACCTACCTCTCCCTTCTTTATGTTTATGTTAACTAGCATGCCTTAACTCTTGTGAATTTGTCTTGTCCAATATGTCAATATGGTTCATACACTTTAGCATGTTCCGGTTTGATCCAGGATACTTGTCTACTTGTTTCTCAACTAGCATACTTTCCTTTCTATCATGTTTTATGTGTTTACCTTAACAAGTTCCTGATTAATGATTTCTATGCTCTCAACCACTGCTGCCTTTTCTGGGTAATTGTCTGATTAGGACCCTGATCCCAGCATGCTATTCCCTGTTTACTACATGTCCATATGCTCACATATGATAATTAATGAACTAAGTCAATCCCAAGAAATGTGGAACCTTGTTTGAATTGATTGTAACTCTGTTCTGTTTGTTGTTTGACTGTTGGAATACATGTTTGAACTCAATCTGCTGAATATGGTCTTGTTTGTAGTTTTAATCTTGTGACCTGTTTCTACTCACTTTTAAAATCCAAACTATTTTTTACTAAAACTCTCTCCTACTTTCATATACTATTTTCAACTCATACTCTTAGATATCTAGGGTCCTGCCCCTCCAGTGTGAGCACTGCCTAGGAGTCCATGGAACTCCTCCGAACTCTGACATACTGGGGCTGGCCTTTCCAAACATTTTTACAAAAACTACTTCTTTGAAAAGGTTCTAGTGTGAGCATTGCCCGAGGTCCCTGAGGCACTTGAGAACTTTGACACACCAGAAGCCCATTTGGTGTATTATGGACTGCTTGTTGGACTCCAGATTTGATTGAAGACCTGGCTTCCAGGTTTACTTTTGGGCCTGTCAAGGCTCCCTATAGTATAGTAGTTTTCATTATGTGATTCATTTGTTTTGGTCTGTAATAATAATTCTTGTAAAAACATATATGGGATTATTAGTAAAGCTGGGAGAGATTTTTATATATCTTTGTTGGGATCGGGTAGAAATCGTGCCTATATGATTGTTGTTATTATTTATATGCATTAGAAACCATGCCTATATGCCTTATCTTCATATTTGTCCTGAATTTCCACTTTACATCCTAGAAATCCTATTATAGGATGTTTATCAATTCAGTATCAAAATTCATGTTCATGCATATTCTCAAGTTTCAATGTGCATTAGAAACCATGCCTATAGGATCTATTTTTGGAACTATCAACACGTATAACATTCTGCTCACTTAGATATCATGTCCATAGGAAATCATGTTTGAAATCAGCATGAATGCTTAGATATCATGTCCATAGGAAATCATATTAAAATCAGTTTTGACAACTTATATATCATGCCTATAGGGAACGTGTATAAATTAGTTTCTATGCCATGAAATAACGCTTGTAATCAGTTTCAGCACCTAGAAAGCATGCCTATAGGATCTAAAAGATAAAAATCTGCCTGTTTAAATTAATCACTGGTTTATAATTGCATGTTGATTAACGTTTAGATATCATGTCTGTAGGATTCTGCCCGGTTATTACCTAGGCAAGCATGTATGACAATTAAAACTATGTTTGTTTGACTGCTTATAAACGGGCCTAGCTTCAATAAGTGATAAAAATCTGTAGGCAAACTGATAAGTATTCACTGCCTCGCCTTAATAAAACTGTTGCATATTCTGTGCTAGTTTCGATATCCTGCCTATAGGACCCTAATTATTTTAAAACTGCTTGTTTGAATAGCATGCATTTGTTTGTCTATTTGTGGATGTAAATATGAGCCCTCTTAAGTGATATTTTATGTGACAATCCTGCTTGTTTTGTTTTCCGCTTAGTTTTCTCCTTTTAAACACCATAGGTGAGTCTAGAACCACCTTAAATAGAGGTCCTAAATACCTCCAGGGCCACATGTAAGGGACGGGTAGTGCACGCATATGGTATGTACTGGATGTTATTAGAACACTTAGGTAATAATAAAAAAGGGGAGCGTAATTAGTTAGTAAAAGGAAATGATGACCTGTGCTCTAATGCTATGTGTAGCACCCCAACTTGGGGACGATTACCAAGTATTGCATAGAAGTGATCCTATAGGGTAAAAAACCTAGGACCCCTTTTCGCTCCTCGTTTTAAAAGTAATATCTTTTTGTTTATCTGCTTATAAGACTAATTCGCTTAAATGGAGTTTGGTCGGGACCCACTGTTATGGACCTGAAGGGGTGCCGAACACCTTCCCCTCAAGGTAATTTCGATCCCTTACCCAATCTCTCGTAATGTAAACTAGTACACGAGTTATTTGTTATAGGTTCCCTAACGCACCTTAATCCGTTAGGTGGCGACTCTTCAAATCTCATACCTGATTCCAAAAGGAAAGGAATTGTCCCCAGAATGTCGAAACCTAGACTCCGCTAGGAAAAAGGGGGCGCGACATCACCGATATACTTCAAAAGCATTGAAACATGAAATACTGGATGCACCCCCGATAAGCTAGGTGGGAAAGCAAGCTCATAGGCCACCTCCTCAATCCTCCGAAGCACTTCAAATACCCAATAAAACCGAGGGCTCAAATTGCCCTTTTTCCCAAATCTTATAACACCCTTCATGGGTGAAACCATTAGCAAAACCTTTTCCCCAACCATGTAAGACATATCACGAACCTTCCTGTCAGCATAACTCTTTTGTCTCGACTGTGCTGTACGAAGCCTCTCCTGAAACAACTTCACCTTGTCCAATGCAACTTGAACCAATCTATGCCAAAAACCCTAGCCTCACCCGGCACAAACCAACCCATTGGAGATCTACATTGCCTACCATATAAAGACTCATATAGAGCCATCTGAATGCTCGACTGATAAATGTTGTTGTAAGCAAACTCCGTGAGTGGCAGAAACTGGTCCCATGAACCACCAAAATCTATCACACAAGCACGCAACATGTCCTCCAAAATCTAAATAGTGCGCTCGAACTACCCGTCCGTCTGAGGATGAAATATTGTGCTCAAATCAACCTGGGTGCCCAACTCTCGCTGCACGGCTCTCCAAAACTGCTATGTAAACTGCGTGCCTCTATCTGAAATGATGGAAACTAGCACCCTATAAAGGTGAACAATCTCTCTAATATAAATCTCTGCCAACCATTCTGAAGAATAGGTAGTGCTCACAGGGACGAAGTGCGCGAACTTGGTCAGCTAATCCACAATCACCCAAATAGCATCAAACTTCCTCAAAGTCCGTGGGAGCCCAACTACAAAATCCATGGTGATCCACTCCGACTTCCACTATGGAATCTCCATCTGCTAAAGCAAGCCACCCGGTCTCTGATGCTCATATTTCACCTGCTGACAATTGAGACACCGAGCTACAAAACAAACTATATCTTTCTTCATTCTCTTCCACCAATAGTGTTGTCCCAAATCATAATACATCTTCGTAGCACCCAGATGGATAGAATACCGCAAGTTGTGGGCCTCCTCAACAATCAACTCCCGAAGTCCATCTATATTGGGCACACATATCCGGCCTTGCATCCTCAATACCCCATCATCACCAATAAGGACTAGAAAATGAGGATCATGCATAACCTTGTCCATGAGGACAAGCAAGTGAGGATCATAATACTAGCACTCTCTGATAAGGAAGACCGAGAAACCACACAAGCTAGGACCCGACTGGGCTCCGAAATATCCAACCTTACAAATTGATTGGCCAAAGCCTGAACATCAACAGCAAGAGGTCTCTCCCCAACAGGAATAAATGCAAGACTGTCCATACTCACCGCCCTCCTACTCAAGGCATCGGCCACAACGTTGGCCTTTCCCAGATGATACAAAATTGTAATATTGCAGTCATTTAGCAGCTCCAAGCACCTACGCTACCTCAAATTGAGATCCAGCTATTTGAACAAGTGTTGGAGGCTACGATGATTAGTGAACACCTTGCAAGACACACCATAGAGATATTGCCTTCAAATCTTCAATGCGTGAACAATGGTAGCCAACTCTAAATCATGAACAAGGTAGTTATTCTCATGGGGCTTCAACTGGCGAGAAGCATAAGCAATCACTCTACACTTCTGCATCAAAACACATCCGATACCGATTCAAGAAGCATCACTGTATGCGGTAAAAATTAGAGGGTCCGATTTTATAGTCATTATGACGCTTCGTAGGCACATCTCTAAAGGCTCGAGACAATGGTCAAGGTTCAACCCTGAAGGGTTATCAATGTTTGATCTCGAGGCAGTGCAGATCGGTAGTTATGATGGAAAAACGGGAAGTTCCCAAGGCACGTGGTTAAAGCTGACCAAGGCTACTAGACCAGTTTAAGCTTGTACCGTGGCATTAAATTGTTGTACCAGCCATATATCTTTGTAATAAATGCATTTGTACTATGTTGGGATTCCCCCTCATATATAAAGGGGACCCTTGTCATTTTGTAAGGTATATACAATATTCAATACAAGAACATTCTCTGCTCTCTAACTTAAACATATTCTCCTTTGATTCTATTACTTACATTTATTGCTTACATTTATTGTATTTCATTAATTTTTCTTCATTTATTCCTCACTATTGATCACAAAGAGCCTTTATCAAAGCTCTCAAAACTGTTAGTCCTTCATCGGCTGTTCATAGCTTAGTATCTAGCTCAACCTCGAGACCCCGTATAACCTGGCTCGAGGCTTTGATTCTCAACCACTCGGTTTTCTTAAACATACTGCTTTCGAGTTCTTATCTTATTTTCTAGTATCACACTTACCATCTACTGCCTAACAACTAACATAAAATAAATCACATATTTTTAGAACCACAAAATCAAATCTAATTGTAATTACCATTTTCAAGGTAAATAGTTTGGCACCCACTGTGGGGCTAAAAAGAATAGTGATTGTTTTCTTGCTGGTTTACTACATAACGCAAGTTATCTTTCACACTTTTTCTTGTCCAAGAATCTTTGATTTCTGGTCAAAATGTCTAACTCAGTGAACGCGCATGAAAACAACGGTCTTAAGGACCATGTGGAGAATGGTGTAGCTGTTCCAGGTATTGGGGTACCACTACAGAACCCTGAGGATGCACCAGAACTGATTCCCATAGACGTGGTCTTGCGCAATGCCAAACACATCGACATAAGCTCCTATACCGACAGGAGCATACGCCAAGAAGACCAACAAGAAGCTCAAAAAACACCAGTCCGGGAGGAATGAGATCTTAGCTTTCACGTCATTTTTGAAATGTTATAGGCACAGCAGCTAGCAATTGCTCAACTACAAAGCCACCAAAAAACTTCGAGCACTGCAGCTCCAGAAATGGCTCCTCGAGCTGAACAGGTACTGGGAAGATCGAGCAACAAAGGGTCACCAGCTGACCTCGCTATTATGAAGATGCTCAAGGACCTCACAAAGAGGATCGAGTCAGGCGAAAAGATGATAGTAGCTAATGACAAAAATATGGAGACCTACAATTCAAGGGTCAATCAAATTCCGGGCGCACCCTAATCCTAAAGGGTGTAGATTCAAAGAAGTTCGTGCAAAAGCCATTCACACAAAATGCCGCTCCAAAGCCCATCCCGAAGAAATTCAGAATGCCCAATCTTCCGAAGTACAATGTAACCTCGGACCCTAACGAGCATGTCACTGCTTACACTTGTGCGGTGAAGGGCAACGACCTAAGGGATGATGAGATCGAATCTATCCTACTAAAAAAGTTCGGAGAAACACTTTCGAAAGGCGTCATGATGTGGTATTACAACCTAGCTCTGAATTCGATAGACGCATTTGCCATGTTGGCAGATTCTTTCATAAAGGCACATGCCGATGCCATCAAGGTGGCTATAAGGAAATTCGACGTCTTCAAAATAAAACAAAGAGAAAACGAGATGTTTTAGGAGTTCATATCTCACTTTCAAATGGAGCGAATGGAATTACCACCAGTCTCCGATGACTGGGCAGTGCAGGCCTTCACCCAAGTTTTGAACGAACAAAACTCAATGGCTTCGAAGCAGCTGAAGCAGAATTTGGTTAAATATCCCGTTGTGACTTTGTTGGATGTCCACAACCAATACCAATTAAAGATTAGGGTCGAGGACGACCAACTAGGAGCCCTCTCGGGCTTAGTGTAACCTAGTAGGCTTCCGGCAAATAAACCAAAGCCAAACAAAGAAAGGTACCAACCATACACTAAAGATAGAAGAAACGCCCTAAGGCATAATATACCCAAAAATGATCGAAGGATGGATCGAGGTCAGAATCCTTGAGGACTTGTAAGTAGAGCCGGATTCGATGTGCACACAAGACTGACGGAGGTGCCCCACTTATCTGAATACAACTTCAACATCAACATTTCGGCATTGTATCTACCATCGGTAAAATTAGAGACACCAGGTGGACAAGACCTATATTATCGGTTCCATCACAGAGGAACCCTAACTTAGTGTGCGAATTTCACGGCACGCACGGTCATAGGACCGAAGAATGCAGATAGCTCCGAGAAGAAGTAGCCAGGATACTCAGCAAAGGGCACCTCCGAGAGTTCCTAAGCGACTAAGCCAAAAATCAGTTCCGAGAAAGAGAGGTGAATAAGAAAAATGAAACAGATGAGCCACAACATGTCATCCACATGATCTTTGGAGGCATCGACATCCCGTAGGAACCCATTGTCAAAAAAATAAAAATATCCATCACCAGGGAAAAACGAACTCGAGGTTATATACCCGAGGATGCTCTCACATTCAGCGACGAGGACATTGAGACCCTATCTCAACCTCACAACGATTCCTTGGTTATTTTTTTTCTTGTGAATACATTTCAAATTAAGTGTGTGCTTGTGGATCCAGGTAGCTTGGCCAACATTATCAGGTCGAGGATGGTGGAGCAGCTCGGACTGCTCGAACAGATCGTGCCTGCCTCTCAAGTCCTCAATGGATTCAACATGGCGAGAGAAACAACGAAAGGGGAAATCACCCTTTCGGTCAACGTGGCCGGCACGACCCAATATGTCAAATTTATGTCATTGAAGGAGACATAAGGTACAACGCCTTGCCCGAAAGGCCATGGATACACTGCATGAGAGCAGTACCATCCACTCTTCATCAAATGATGAAGTTTCCGATGAAGGATGGAATAAAAACCATGTATGGGGAACAATATGTAGCGAGCGAGATGCTCACGGTGCACGATGTGGCACTGGCATCGATGCCTTCAACATCGAAGGAGACAAAGGATATGCAAACAGTGAAGCAGCAATCACGAGACAAATTCTCAGCTACACACAAATAAAACAAGCAAAGGACTATGTCGTGTCCCTGAAGCAAACGTTTGAAGCACATCGAGGCTCGAAGCACCATCACCACCAAGTTATAATAGTCTCCCCTTTTTATTTACATCTTACACTAACTTGTGTACATGTGTCCGATCAGAATAGTCAAAGCGTTTTCCAGCTTGAAGACCTTAGGTTTTAAAGCATATGTTTCACTCTTTTCCTTTGATTGAGTGTTATCTCAAGAAGGGTTTTACCGGCAAGGTTTTTAACGAGGCAACATCTATATTCTACCTAAGGAAAACTTAACAAGTATTCAAGGCTTCTCTTCAATCAACCTCGAACACTGGGGGGCATCACCCGGAATATCACCTTCTCGGAGAAGTCAAGATGAGCCAAAAAGGGTCTCGATAGGAAAATAATGTACCAGGCCAAACGGTCGAATGAACCATGTCTGTATAGAAGAACCAAACCCTTGACAACAAAAACATGTATACTTGTACCAAGTAATTGAAGAATATTTTTTTTCCTCCATCAAAACACTTTGCGCTTCAAAGAAGTACGCTACTTTCACAAGAAAAGACTCTAGAGCAAAAATATCTCCCGAATACTCGGGGACTGACACCAAAAACTCGAAGCCATATGACCTCCGGGACAGAAATTTCAAACTCATAAGCCCTCAATGAGGCAACACCAAGTTTACAAAGAATGGCTCCAGAGCCAAAAAAGGGTCGACGTCTCGGGGACTATCATCGACTATCATCCCATCGAGCTATCAGAAACTCAAGGCTGTAAGACCCCAAGCAGGCAACCTCGAGCCAGAAAGACCTCCATGTAGTAATACTAGAAAGTGTAAGACCTTCATGAGGTATTATCAACAATATAAGACCTCTATAAGGAAACACCAAAACTGTAAGACCTCAACCAAGGCATGAACCATACTTGAACCAAGTAACTTATCTGTAAGACCTCAAGCAAGGCATGAAACATACTTGTACCAAGTAACTTATCTATAAGCCCTCAGGTAAGGCATGTTAAAATTTGTAAGACCTTGAAAAGGCATAATCTCGATCTCAAATTTAAGGCTATATATCTGAACTTATAAGACCCCTAAAAAGGCATACCCTCGATATAGATGTCGAAACTACTTCACGCAGGGACTAAAAGGCTCCGGCCAAATACAATGACAACGGTCACAAGGCTGTCCCAACCAAACTATCGCGACTCGAGGACGTCCGAACATCGCTATAAAATCACAGGCCTTCAATTACTACGAAAATTTTTTGAAAAGAACTGGTTAATTAGGATACCCTCGCCATAAGCAAAAGAGCTTCAATCATATCAGCTCCAAACAATAGGCTTCGAAACAATTCAGCCATCGAGCGAAACCTCCTGAGGTGCTCATTTATCGCTACATAACGGCTCACAATCGAGGTTCTTATTGAGTCGTCGAAGAGTCCGGAAAACACAAAAACTTCAAAAAGTCTTTAACAAGGAAAAATAAATCCTACATTAAAGGTCGTACCGACCCAATGCATAAGAGCTACTGTCGCCAGCTTAAAATTAGAGGTCGTACTGACCTAATGCGTAAGAGTCACTGTTGTCAGCTTAAAATTAGAGGTTGTACCGACCCAATGCGTAAGAGCCACTATCGCTAGCTTAAAATTAAATGTCGTACCGACCCAATGCGTAAGAGCCACTATTGCCAGCTTAAAATTAAAGGTCGTACTGACCCAATGCGTAAGAGCCATTGTCGCTAGCTTAAAATTAAAGGTCGTACCGACCAAATGAGTATGAGTCACTGTCGCCAACTTAAAATTAGAGGTCGTACCAACCCAATGCATAAGAGCTTACGGGCCAGCCTAACAAACCTTAGGGCCAAATTGTAAACCTAAGGGTTTCTACTAGAAGGCCAAATCATCTGGCCAATCATCAATGAACGTATAAATCCAAAACAAAGAAAGACATACTCAAGCAAATGGAAATTCATGGAAGGAGGAAACCGAAAGGTTTCTTTATATATATGCTCTCTAAGAGCCTTGTACAAAGAATCAAAAAGGAAAAGCCTAGTCTATGTCCCCCTGGGGGACTGAGGCCCGTCGGCCTTTTCCTTATTATCTTCGGCATCAGACAAGAGGAACTTAGCGTCGTATTCATCGGCCTTGTCCTACGTTATCTCTTCCGAGAGATTGAAGCCCCTAGTGTGAATTCTTCGAGGTTTACCTCCAAGATTTGCATGGGGCATATTCATTACTTCTGCTCTCTCGATCAGAAGAACCTCACAACTTGCTCGAACATCATCAACGTCTTTTAAATAAACATCCACTTTCTTGTCGGCCTTAGCTCGAATCTCTTGAGCCTCAACTCGGGCGTCCACGACCTTGGCCTTCATCTCTAAAAGGTTGGACTCGAGCCTTACAATCCTGCTCGTGTGAACCGAGCTGTTTTCACGAGCATTCCGGAGCTGTACCTCGAGGGCAGAAACCTTGGCCAAAGCATTCCTCTTGGCCGTAGTATGGGCATCTATTTGAGCCCTTAGATCATTAAACTCATGTTTGGCCTGGCCAACCTCGCCCCAAAGGCATTCTAGATCCTCTGTCTTGCTTTTTAACTGAAGAATTAAAATATTAATCTCTGAGGATAGAGAAAGAAACATGCATTCTCTCGGAGCAAAGGTTACCTGTTTTTCAAGATGGCTTTCGTAGTTCAGGCTTCGATTCGCCTCGTACCAAAGGTGCCTCAATTCTTTTCCCCTGTTATCACAAAGAAGCCTGAGGGATTTCTCCCCATCCAAGTCTTTCCTCAACTTGCCTTCATAGTGAAGCAGCTCGTACTTGAGCTTGTCAAAAGCCTACAAAAAAGAAGCTCAAATGAGAAAACGAAAATGTAAAATCGAAAGACCAACAAAGCCAACCAAAGCTCACCATAGAACTAAGCTGATGAACCTCCTCAAAGGTTGAGCGCGCATCTGCTGGCATGGTCTCACCGACCCCAGTTAAACCAATCTTGGTGGGGACATGGTCGCTCGAGACCCCGCTTGATTTTGGCAGCCCCTGGTCTCAAACATCCCTTGAAGTGCCTTTGACGGGAAAAAAAGATGGCGACAGGGGAGGAACCATTTTTCCAAGGCTAGAAGCTTCAGATACCACAGGCTCAGTTGATACATCTTCTTTGGGCCTGCGAGCAGGGCTTGCTTTGCTATGAGCACCCTCGTCCTTCGAGGACTCCTTCCATTTTCTATCAGTCCTCGATCCTAAAGCCGATGACCCTTCCTCTTCCCCAAGGGGGCACGGTCTCATCTCAAAAAATTCTCCAATGCCTGCGGTGACGGATTTAGTACATATAAAAAAATTACCTTTCAAAGAAAACAAGCCACACAGCATGTACCATGATGTTTCGCCTCCCATCTACCCTTGGACATATCTTGCCACTTACGCTCATTGTAAGTCGAGCAAGCTGCTAGTTTGTGAGACCAATCCGCCAGGTCGAGGACCTTGTATGACATCCATGAGATTGTTGCAAAAAATAAAAGAAAAAGAAAGCATCTTTAAAGAGTCTGCCTCCACCATGGACAAAAATAACAAGAACACGAGTGTACCACTTACGTGTAAAATTCCATTTCTAAGGAAATGGAAGGAACTCTGCGGGGATAATATCGGCAGTCTACACACGGACGAAATGACTTATCCACCCTCGGTCCCCATTTTCTTCATTGCTGGCAACAAAGGGCTGAGTGGATCGACATCACAAAGTAATCAGGCCTCGATGATGCAAGGGATGGTACAGTCTAATAAGATGGCTGAGGGTGAACTCGAGCCCGGCTTTATCTGTAAAATACCCTATCATCAGCACTATCCTCCAAAACGGCGGGTGAACCTGTGCCAGGGTAAGCTGACATCTTCTACAAAATTCGAGCACGACCCTATCGAGAGGTCCCAACATAAAGGGGTACGTATATACTTTCAAAAACCCCTCGACATGAGCCATGTTGCTCTCTTCCAGGTAAGGTACTTGCAGTACCACCTTTTCTCCCCATCCCCAGTCTTTTCTAACTGCTTTGATGTTCTCCTCCCTTATTGAGGAGATAAACCTCGATGCATGCTCCCAATGGCCCTAAACACTAGGAGGTCTCTATAACGCAAAGTCCCTCCTCGTGAAAAAGCACCTCGAAGCTAGCTCATCAGACACCGGCGGTGTACCACCGATCGAGTGCGAAGCAGATGCAGAACTCTTCTCTCCTTGTGAATGGATTTAGACATAGCAGCCATGGCTATGGTAAAGTAAGAAAAAGGAAGACAAAGGCTTGGGAGAAAGCTTTTGAAATAGTAAGAGAACTAGCACAAAAAAGAGCTCTATAAAAGGGATAGTTACTAAAAGTAGCGGAGTCCTCAGATAAGAAATAAGCAAATGCATATATAGAGCAAGCAACGACTATTTTCCTATCCTGAAGGCCAATTAATTCTGACCATGTCAGTGCCATTTTTTGGGAAGTGTACCGGTGGGACCACCCTGATCGTGTCACATAAATGATACAGTCACACAGCGCTTAGGAGCCGTTGAGACCTTGAGGATTTCTGTTATTACAAGCATCGATTCTAAAAAAGCTATCGACCTAATCTCGAGATGGTGCCCAATCTCGAAGGTCCCGATTACTCCAAGTATGGGCTCCGGAGAGTCAACATCAAAATCCAAAGGCTAACTCCGCATGAATGCTGAAATATTAAATTCAAAGACTTGAAGCAGAAAAATCTTCTCACATTACCAAAAATATATTTACAAGGGGTGTCTTTACAAAACCTCCAACACCACCACCACCACCACCCCCCACCCCCCGATAAATTCATACACAAAAGAGAAAAGGAAGATGACGTGGGTCTATTCTTCTCCATCACTGCTCTTTGTATCATCTCCGGAACCCCCATCCGAAGTGGCCATAAATGTAGATTCTTCCTCCAAGACTCGGGCTTCCTCAATCTCAGTTGAGAGATCGGCGCCTTTAGCGTTCGCTTCCTCGAGTGCCTGCCTCCTTGCCTTTGAACAAGCGTAAGCGATGGCCCAAGTCAGCTTCTGCTCGGCCTTCTCTGATATCTCTCAAGCTCGTTCATTCGCAGTAGCGGCATCTATCTTATATGAAGATGCATTTTCTTCGGCCTCAGACTTGGACACAGATAGTGTTGTATACGGCAAAAATCAAAGGGTCTGGTTTTGTGACTGTTGAGGTACCTCGTAAAAACCTCCCCCCAAAAGGCTCAAAGTCAGCTCAGGGCTCGACGCTGAGGGTTCTCAATGATCGACCTCGAGGCAGTGCAAATCAGCGGCTATGATGGACTAACGGGAAGTTCCCAAAGCACGTGACTAAAGCTAACCAAGTCTATTAGGCTAGTTCAAGTCTGTACCGTGGCATTAAATGGTTGTACCAGCCATATATCTTTATAATAAATGCATTTATACTATGTTGGGATTCCTCTTGATATATAAAGGGGATCCTTGTCATTTTGTAAGCACGAACTTAACATACAACATTCAATATACAAGAACAAGAACATTCTTTGCTCTCTAACTTAAACACATTCTCCCTTGATTTTATTATTTACATTTATTGCTTATATTACTGCGTTCCATTAATTGTTCTTCATTTATTTCTCATTATTGGTCATAAAGAGCCTTCATCAAATCTCTCAATACTGTTAGCCCTTCATCAGTGGTCCATAGCTCAGTATCGAGCTCTACCTCGAGGCCTCGTATAACTAGGTTCAAGGCCCCGTATAACCAGGCTCGAGGCCCCTATTCTCAACCACTCAGTTTGCATAAACACACTATTTTCAAGTTCTTATCTTATTTCCTAGTCTCACATTTAGCATCTATTGCCTAACAACTAGTATAAAAATAGATCACATATTTTTAGACCCACAAAATCAAATCTAATTGTAATTATCAATTTCAAGGAAAATAGTTTGGTGCCCACCGTGGGGCTAAAAATAATAGTGATTGTTTTCTTGCTGGTTTAACACACAACGCAAGTTATCTTTCACGCTTTTTCTTGTCCAAGAATCTTGATTCAGGTAAAAATATCTAACTCAGTGAATGTATATGAAAATAACGGTCTTGAAAACCATGGAGAGAATGGTGTAACTGTGCCAGGTATTGGTGTACCACCACGAAACCCTGAGGACGCACCAGAGCCAATCCCCGTGGATATGGTCTCACGTGATGCTCAACACGTCGATATAAGCTCCCATACTAACAGGAGCGTACGATAAGGAGACCAACAAGAAGCTCAGAAAACCCCAGCTCGGGAGGAACAAGAGGTTAGCCTTAACGTTATTTTTGAAATGTTACAGGCACAATAGCTGGTGATTGCTTAACTACAAACCATCAAAAAACTCTAAGCACAGCAGCACCGGAAATGGCTCCTCGAGACAAACAGGTACTGGAAAGATCGAGTAACAATGGGTCAACAGCCGACCCTGCTATTATGAAGATGCTCAAGGACCTCACAAAGAGGATTGAATCGGGTGAAAAAATGATAGAAGCCAACGACAAAAAGGTAGAGACCTACAACTCGATGGTCGATCCGATCCCGGCACGCCCCCGATCCTGAAGGGTGTTGATTCGAAGAAATTCGTACAAAAGCCATTCCCGTCAAATACCGCTCCAAAACCCATACTGAAGAAATTCAGAATGCCCAACCTTCCAAAGTACAACGGAACCTCTGACCCCAATGAGCACGTCACTACTTACACTTGTGCAGTGAAGGGCAACGACCTGAGAGACAACGAGATCGAATTCGTCCTGCTAAAAAGGTTCGGGGAAACACTTTCTAAAGAGGCCATGATGTGGTATCACAACCTAGCTCTGAATTCAATAGACTCATTTGCCATGCTGGCAGATTCTTTCATAAAGGCACATGCCGGTGCCATCAAGGTGGCTACAAGGAAATCCAACTCAAACAAAGAGAAATGAGATGTTGTGGGAGTTCATATATCGCTTCCAAATGGAGCGGATGGAATTACCACCAGTCTCTGATGACTAGGCAGTGCATGCCTTCACCCAAGGTTTGAACAAATGAAGCTCGGTGGCTTCGAAGCAGCTGAAGATGAATTTGATTGAATATCCCACTGTGACCTGGTCGGATGTCCACAATCGATACCAATCAAAGATTAGGGTCGAGGAAGACCAATTGGGAGCCCCTTCGGGCTTGGTATATCCAATCAGACTCATGGCAAAGGATCCAAAGCCGAACAAGGAAAGTTACCAACCATACACCGAAGATAGGAGAAATTCCCCAAGGCATAACATACCCCGAAATGAACGAAGAACAGACCGAGGTCAGAATCCTCGGGGACTCGTGAGCAGAGTCGAATTCAATAGACACACAGGACCGACGAAGGCACCCCGCCTATCAAAATACAACTTCAATATTGATGTTTCAGACAACGTATCCGCCATCAGTAAAATCAGAGACATCAGGTGGCCAAGACCTGTATTATTAGATCCGTCGCAGAGGAACCCCAACTTAGTGTGTGAATTTCATGGCACACACGGTCATAGGACTGAAGATTGCAGACATCTCCGAGAAGAAATAGCACGGCTACTCAGCAAAAGGCACCTCCGAGAGTTCCTTAGAATCGAGCCAAAAATCAGTTCTGGGAAAGAGAGGCAAATAGGAAAAATGAAGCAGACGAGCCGCAACATGTCATCCACATGATTGTTAGGGGAGTCGACATCCCCGATGAACCCACTATCAGAAGAATAAAAATATCCATCACCAGGGAAAAGCGAACTCGAGGTTACATACCCGAGGACGCTCACACATTCATTGACGAGGACATCAAGACCCTATCTCGGCCTTATAACGATGCATTGGTAATTTCTTTTATTGTAAATACATTTCAGATTAAACGTGTACTTGTGGATCCAGGTAGCTCGATAACATTATCAAGTCAAGGGCGTGGAGTAGCTCGGACTGCTCGACTAGATCGTGCTCGCTTCTCGAATCCTTAACAGATTCAACATGGCGAGCGAAACAATGAAAGGGGAAATCACCCTCCTGGTCAACGTGGTTGGTACGACCCAAAATGTCAAATTCCATGTCATCGAAGGAGATATGAGGCACAATTCCTTGTTTGGAAGGCCATGAATACACTGCATGAGAGCAGTACCATCAACCCTTCATCAAATGATGAAGTTTCCGACGAAGGACGGAATAAAAATCGTGTATGGGGAACAACATGCAGCAAGGGAAATGTTTGCGGTGCACGATGTGGCATCCGCATCAACACCTCCAACATCGAAGGAGCCAAAGGATAAGTAAACAGTGAAGTAGCAATCACGAGATGCATTCTCGACTACACCCGAATAAATAAAGCAAAGGACCGTGTCGTGTCCCCAAAACAAACATATCGAGGCTCAAAGCGCCATCACCACTAAGGTATAACCACCTCCCTTTTCATTTACATTTTACACTAAACTTTGTGTAGATGTCCGATCAGAACAATCGAAGCGTTGACCAGCTCGAAGACCTTAAGGTTTCAAAGTATACGTTACACTTTTTTCCTTCGATCGGGTTTTATCCCGAGAAGGGATTTATCGACAATGTTTTTAACGAGGCAACATCTATATTCTACCTAAGGAAAATTTCACAAATGTTTAAGGATTCTTTTCAATCAACCTCAAACTCTGTGGGGCATCCCCCCAGAAAATCACCTTCTCGAAGAAGTCAAGATGAGCCAAAAAGGGTCTTAGTAGGAAAATGATGTGTCGGGCCAAATGGTCGAATGAACCATGTCCGCATAGAATAATTGAGCCCCTGATGGCAAAAACATGTATGCTTGTGCCAATTAGTCAAAGAATATTTCCTCCTCCATCAAAATGCTTTACGCTTCAAAGGAGTCTGATACTTTCGCAAGAAATGGCTCCAAAGCCAAAAACAACCTGAACACTCGTGGACTGACGTCAAAAACTTGAAGCCATACGACCTCTGGGTCGGAAACCTCAAACTCGTAAGCCCTCAATGAGGCAATGGAAGTCTACAAGGAACGTCTCCAAAGCCAAGAAACTTTCAATGTCTCAAGGACTGTCGCCAACTACCACCTCCATCGATTTATCAAAAACCTAAGGCTATATGACCCCATGAGTGCAACCTCAAGCTTATATGACCTTCATAAGGCAAAATCAAATGTGTAAGACCTCAAGAAAGGCATGATATATACTTGTACCAAGTAACCAAAACTGTAAGACTTTAAACAAGGCATAAACCATCCTTGTACCAAGTAACTTATCTATAAGACCTCAATGAAGGCATGTTAAAATTTGTAAGACCTCACAAAAGGCATAATCCCGATCTCAAAGTTAAGGCTATATATCCGAACTTATAAGACCCCTAAAAATGCATACCCTTGATATAGACGCCGAAACTACTTCACTTGGGGACTGAAAGGCTCCGACCAAACACAACGACTACGGTCACAAGGCTGTGCCAGCCAAACTAACGTGACTCGGGGATGACCGACCATCGCTACAAAATCACAGGTCTTCAATTACTTCGAAAAAACTTCGAAAAGAACCGGTTAATCAGGCTACCCTCGGCATAAGAAAAAGTGCTTCGATCATATCAGCTCCAAACAATTGGTTTCGAAACAATTCAGCCATCGAGCGTAACCTCCTAAGGTGCTTATTTATCGCTACATAACGGCTCGCAATCGAGGCTTTTATCAAGTCTTTGAAGAGTCGGGCGAACACAAAGCTTCAAAAAGTTTTTAGCGAGGGAACAATAAAGCCAATATTAAGAGGTCGTACTGACACAATGCGTAAGAGTCATTATTGCCAGCCTATATTAAGAGGTCGTACTGACCCAACGCGTAAGAGCCACTGTCTCTAGCCTATATTAAAAGGTTGTACCGACCCAACGCGTAAGACCCGTTGTCACCAACCTATATTAATAGGTCGCACCGACCCTAGACATAAGAGCCTAAGGGCCAACTTAAAAATTTAAGGGTCAATGAGCTCGAGTCGAAATCTGACTCGGAGACTGAGCCCGAAACAGATAACTAAAAAACGCCCAAGGGCAAATGCGTAAGAGTCATTATTGCCAGCCTATATTAAGAGGTCGTACTGACCCAACACGTAAGAGCCACTGTCGCCAGCCTATATTAAGAGGTCACGCCGACCCCTACGCATAAGAGCCTAAGGGCCAGCTTAAAAACTTATGGTTCAATGAGCTCGAGTCGAAATCCGACTCAAAGACTGAGCCCAAAATAGTTAACCAACAAGCCCCAGGGCCGAATTATAAACCTAAACTCAAAGGCCAATTTGTCTAGCTAATCATTTACAAAACGTCAAAACTCAAGACAAAGAAAGGCATACACAAGTAAAAAGAAATCCATGGAAAGAGAAAACTGAAAGGTTTCTTTATATATGTATATATGGAACAATGAAAGGATACATTTACAAAGTTCTCTAAGAACACTGTATAAAGAATCAAATAGAAAAAAGCCTAGTCTATTTTTCCCTTGGGGACTGCGACCCCATCGGCCTCTTCTCCACTGTTTTCGGCATCAGACAAAATGAATTTTGCGTTGTAATCATTTGCCTTGGCCTGCGCTATCTCTTCCGAGAGATCGAAGCCCCTGGCGTGAATCTCTTCGAGGGTTTCCCTCCGAGATATGCATCGGGCATACTCATTGCTTCTGATCTCTCAATCAGAAGCATCTCTCAACTTTGCTCGAACATCAGCAACGTCTTTTAAATAAATGGCCACTCTCTAGTTGGCTTTATCCCGAATCTCTTCAGCTTCAGCCCGGGCATCCACGACCTCGGCCTTCATCTCCAAAAGGTCAAACTCGAGCCTTATCTTTCTCATCTGAACCGAGCTATTCTCACAGCCTTTCCGGAGCTTCACCTCGAGCGTAGAAACCTTTTCCAGAGCACTCTTCTTGGCCGAAACCTGGGCATATATCTAAGCCCTTAGCTCACAACACTCATTCTTGGCCTAGCCGACCTCGCCCCAAAGGCATTCCAAATCCTCTACCTTGCTCTACAACTAGGTATCAAAATATTAATCCCTAAGGATAGAAGAAGAAGCATGCATTCCCTCGGAGCAAAGGTTACTTGTTTCGCAAGGTGGCTTTCGTAGTTCAGGCTCCAATTCGCTTCGTACCGCAGGTATACCAACTCATCTCCCCTCTTATCACAAAGAAGCCTGAGGGATTTCTCCCCATCCAAGGCTTTCCTCAACCTAGCTTCACGGTGGAGCAGCTCGGACTTGGGCTTGTCAAAGGCCTATAAAAAAGGAGCTCAATAAGAAAGCGGGAGTGCAAAACTGAAAAACTGATACAATCGGCCAAAATTCATCACGAAACAGAGCCGTTGAGCCTCGTCAAAGGTCGAACGCACACCTACCATCCTGGTTTCATCGGCCCCAGCAGAACCATAGTTGGGCAAATTATATTGCATGCGACCCTGTCCATTTAGTTTTTAGTGGTAGATTTGGACGTCATCACTGAGCAGGTGCAATCGGCTGGGCTGGTGGTGCCCCTGGTGTCTGAAGTACCTGAATAACCTGCAATAGTGTACATGCGATGGGAGTTCGAGTTCTTCCCCCGCCTGGGAAGTGGCTGCTGTAGTAGAAACAAAGACCGCCTAAGCAAGACCAGTGCACATGGTCAGTATTTTAGCTAAGGTTTACTGAAGAGCCGGAATCACGAAAGGCATAGTTGGTGCCTGAGCTGGTCCCGCTGGTGCATCTACAACCAGGACCTAACCTTGAACTGGGACAACTGGTAGATTTGTAGGTGCTGCCCTAGCTGTTGTGTGGGCTTCACCTCTACCTCTACCACGGCCTCTACCGCGACCTCGGCCTCTCGCGGCCCCAACTGGTGGTACTGGTGGCTATCTGATACTGAGTGCTCATGCGCGCATACGAACACGTAGAAAGAATTTCAAAAGTTACTTTTCAAGATGAATCAAAGGCGCACGATAAGAATTCAAGAATATGAAGTTTTCCTAAAGGTTTTGCAGCCTCTCGAAGATAAGTACAGACGTCTCCGTACCGATCTGTAAGACTCTACTAAACCCGCTCATGACTCGTGAGACCCATGTAACCTAGGCTCTGATATCAACTTGTCACGACCCAAACTCTAACATATTATGATGGCGCCTATCATGGTACTAGGCAAGCCGATACTTCTCAAAAATACTTCGATATTTCATAAAATCAAAGCTTTTCGTAATAGAAATTTCATAAAAGAGTTAAACTCAAAATAAGAAAATGCGGAAAAGATAGCTCGACATCGGGATGTCACTAAGTCATAAGCAATTATTACAACTGTTCTGATAATAACAAGACTAACATAGTCTGGGAAAATCCAAAATACAACTACGGGAAGATAGGGAAGAAGAAAGTAGGGCTGCAGTCGCTAGGCAGCTACCTTACTAACTCCAATGATTAGCAACAGAAAAATATCAGCAGCCGTTACCGTGCCCAAAGATACCTGGATCTACACACAAGGTGCAGGGGTAACATGAGTACACCAACTCAGTAAGTAACAAGTCCAAACTATGGATTGAAAGAGAGTGACGAACTCAACCTCAGTAGATATACAGAAATAACGTATAGAAATGTAGGCAAGTTTTCGGTTTAATAGGCAGCTGATACAGTAAAATAGAGCAGATACGAGCATGGTAAAGAATAAAGCTCTATTACATCTACATGTCAATGCACATGCTGTATGAAATGCCATGTGCTCCCACTCTCAAGTGCTCAACCACTCGGTACTGCATATGGCCATCCAGCCCAGGAAAATCCATCCCTGAACATATACAACACTGACTGCAAGTCAACCGTTACCGAAGAAGAAGGGTAATCCAACCCTGAGGAGAAATCCATCTCCAAGTATATATATATATACTCAACCACTCGGCACCGCATATGGCCATTCGGCCCAGGGAAATCCATCCCGAAACATACTCAACGCTGACTATAAGTCACTCGGTACTGAGGAAAATGGTAATCCAACCCTGTAGAGAAATCCATCTCCAGATCAATACTTCGGACAAATCCATGTCCAGGGAAATCCATCCCTCAATAATATCATCCACGCATACTGGGGTGTGCAGACTCCGGAGGGGCTCCTACAGCCCAAAAGCTATCATAATCATCAACATAACTGATGTGGCGTACAGCCCGATCCCATAACTGTCACTCATAATCAGGCTCTCGGCATCACTCTCCAGTCTTACACACGGGCTCACAATGCCATGAAAACTAGCCCGAAACAATGATATGATGTGCCAGTAAATAACAATTGAGACTGAGACATGATAAGAAATGCATGAATAAGACTGAGTATAGAATATCAATGAAACTAGTGAGATGACAGCAAGAAACAACCACTAGGGGTCCCAACAGTATCGGCGTAAATCCCTAACATGATATCTAGCATGATTTAAAACAAATTTATTTAATCACATGATGGAATATCAGCAAGAAAGAGTCACTAAATAGTGCAATGGGATGAACTAGATCCCGATTCTCATAGTGCACGCCTGCACACCCGTCACTTGCCATGTGTGTCACCTCAATACTAATCATATAACTCATAGTTTGAGGTTTCGAACCCTAAGAACCAAGTTTGGAAGTGTTGCTTACCTCAAACCGAGCAAAATCCTACTTCGCATTCCCTTGCCTATCGACTTGGCCTCCGAACGTCCCGAATCAAGCCACAAGCAATACAATACGACCAATATAGGCTAAAGGAACCAATTCCACAAGAAAAATACCAAATTATAGTCCAAATCCCAAAATCCACTCAAACCCGACTCCAGGGCCCACATCTCAAAATCCGATAAAAATTACAAAACTAAAAATCCCATTCACTCACGAGTCTACCCATACCAATTTCATCAAAATCCGACATCATTTGGTCCCTCAAATCCCAAAATTATTATTTCCAAAATCCCAAGCCCTAACCCCTTATTTCCACTTCAAAAACTCCACTAATTAGGTGAGAAATCAATGGAAAAACACAATATCTAATGATAATAGAGCTCGAGAAACTTACCTCAGCGAATATCCTTGAATTCCCTTCAAATATCTCTTAAAAATCTCCAAAACCCGTGTTCAAAATGATGGAAATGGGCAAAAATTCATGAAGTCTCCTTTATATACTTTCTTCCTAGTGGAACCACACCTGCGGTCCACATCCCGCTTTTGTGATGCCGTACCTGCGAAATTTTCATCGCAGGTGCAGATCTCACTTGCTTTTCCATTATCTACATCTGCGATCAAACAATCGCACCTATAGGTGCGCACCTACGGGCCTTGCTCGCTTCTGCAAGCCTTCCTTCCCAGGCGATATTCTGCATATGTGCTCTACTTCTGCATTTGTGGTCTCACAGGTGTGCTCCTAATCTCGCACTTGTACTTACTGTCTAGGCCACTCTTGCCCGTACCTGCGATCATTCTCTTCTCTTATGCGGTTCACACCTGCGGGCTCCCCACTGCAGGTGCGAAAACACTAGAACCGGATCATTTCAGATATCCTACAAACTTTAATCTTGTTCCATTAACCACCCGAAATCAACTTGAGGCCCTCGGTGTCACGACCCAAACCAATGGGCCGCAACGGGCACCCGGTACCTTACTCAACCGAGTACCAACGTGGCCTATCTTTCTTATTACATCATCATATACACGTGACATATGGGCCTAGTAGGACAACATGATCATTTATAAATTCAAAATATAGACCGACAAGGACGTACAATTACGTACACGACATATATCCACAAGCCTCTAAGAGCACATAAATGCCATAAAGGTCGGGACAAAGTCCCACAACACCAAACAATACACGTCCAAATTATACTGACCAAACAAGCAACTCCGAAGCAAATGGAGAGCACCAACATCTTCCGCGAAGCTGATAACCTACTCGGAGGGCTCTCAACCTGTCTATCGGGACCTAGAGGCATGAAACGCAGCATCCCCAGGCAAAAGAGACGTTAGTACAAAAAATATACCGAGCATGTAAGGCACATAAATAAGTACACAACAAACATGGAAGAAATATAGAGTAATTGACTCAACTTGTAAGTCTAGATAACTCTGTAAATCATGAAATGTATTTAGCGTCATGCATATGCGTATGAATGTCATGTCGTGTATAGGTACATGTTTCATAACATCATCAGCCTCTGAGGGCATCCCATCATATCATATCGGCTACTGTGGGCAAAATCATCATCGTATACCAGCTAATCAGGTGGTGGTGCGTATATAACGCCATAACCTTTCCCATATCCCATATACATATATATACATACATACATATATACGCGTATATAACGCCATCTGGTCACGGGTCAATGTACATGAATGCAATGTATGAAAAGTACGTTAATAAAATCTTTCGAAATGTCATAAGACCATTTTGCCTTTGAGTAATATCATAAAGTAAACTCTTTTCAATTTTCGTATTTTTCTGAGACCCATGAACATATGATAAAATATTATGACACATGGAAATTCAAGAACATAGATATCTCTAATACTTCTATGAATAGAGTTATTTATGGAATTTGTGCATTTGCACGTTTCGTTCGTATCGTATGGATCATGCCAAAAGAAAGAAGGGATAGCCTTATCATACCTGGAGTAGGGAAAACTCTGTATAATATTTCATTGGAAAATCTTCGTTGATTGAGAGAAATTTGCCCTTGCTTCTTAGAAATTCATGGACAAAATTGCTTCTGGTTCCTTGAAATATTGGAATGAATAACGTTTTTGGTTTCTTGAACTTCTGGAATGAATCACATTTTTGGTTCCTTGAAATGTTGGAAGGAATAAGGTTTCTGCTTCTAACGTTTCTTGAAGAAACATGACATATTACAAAATGGGTTATGAGATTCTTTGAATAAATTCAATCCTTACACATTTAAGACTTGGACTAAGAGAATGCAGTATCTTCCCTTTGGATTTTTGACATTTTTGGTTTCCTTTTTTGTCCAAATGAATGGATAATATCTTGTTGATTCCCATAGATTTCTAGGTAGCCACATAGGTTATTTAAGTGCTTAGTCACTTCATGTGGTAAGCTAGTGCTGCCACATGTCTTTGGAGTATAAATAATTAAGTTTTATCCACTTATTAGTTAATTGGATAATGTCCTGTTACCCGATAATTAATCAATTACCCGCAAAAATTAATAATTATTCCCACTTACTTGAAATATTACTCACTTTTCACATACCTTATACACCTTACTATTATGGTCATGTGGTACCTTGTATGGTACTAGTCCAAAAATACCAAGTATTTTAGCTCGAGCCGTATTTTATCCCAACATGCCAAACTTGGACGAAAATTTATTTTCTTTGACTTGCTCCCCCTTTCACCTTTACTAATCACTTGTGAAATAGCATAATCCTCATAATCTCCAAATAATCTTTTACTTGGACTAATGTCAATTACCATATGACAAATTCAACGTACAATACTTCAGGATGCAACATCATCATAACTTAATATTGCGAAGCATGACATCACCGTAATGTAATACTGCTGGGTGCAACACCGTCGTAACTTAATACTGCAAAGCGTAACATCACCGTAATGTAATACTACTGGGTGCAACACTGTCGTAACTTAATATGTGAAGCATAACATCATCGTAAGGTATTACTGCAGAGCATAACATCGACGTAATATATTACTGCAGAGCATAACATCGACGTAATACTGCGGGGCGTAACACTTGGGACAACAACCAAACATACCAACACGTCCCATAACATCATACAAACTTAGTCCAATCACCAAATCACCTTGAACAATATCAAAAACACGAATTACCCACGGATTCAAGCTTAAGAACTTTTAAACTTCCAAGTTCCACGAACGATGCCGAAACCTATCAAATCACATCCGAATGACCTTAAATTTTGCACACAAGTCAAAAATGACGCCACGAACCTACTCCAACTTCCAAAAATCCATTCTGACCCTGATATCAAAATTTTCACTGCCGATCAAAATCGCCAAAATTCTAACTTTAGCCAATTCGCGCCTAATTCTACCACGGGCCTCCAAATCACATTCCGGACACTCTCCTAAGTCCAAAATAACCTAACGGAGCTTACGGAACCGTTAAAATTTACATCCGAGATCGTTTACACATAAGTCAACATCTGGTCAATTTTTGCAACTTAAGCCTTCATAAAAGAGACTAAGTGTCTCAATTCACTCCAAAATTACTCCAGACCTGAACTAACTAACCAGGTAAGTCAAAATACAGATGATGAACACAAAAGGAAACAAGAAATGGGAGAATGGGGATACAGGGGCTGGGTCGTTACAATTATGTTACGCATTGCAATATTGCATTACGATGATGTTACGCTTCGCAGTATTAAATTACGACGATGTTGCACCCTGTAGTATTGTACGTTGAATTTGTTGTAAGATAATTGGCATCAGTCCAAGGAATAGATTATTTGGAGACTATAAGGATTATGTTATTTCAAACAAGTGATGAGTAAATTCGTGCAGGTGAGAGGGGAAGCAAGTCAAAGAAATAAATTTTCATCCAAGTTTGGCATGTTGGGATAAAATATGGCCCAAGCTAAAATACTCGGTATTTATAGACTAGTTCCATATAAGGTACCACATGACCATTATAGTAATGTGTATAAAGTGTATTAAAAGTAAGTAGTATTTTAAGTAATTTGAGATAACTTTTAATTATGTGGGCAATTGGTTAATTATTGATCAGTGGAAGATTAACAAGTTAACAAATCAGGTGGGCAATTTGGTGGAAAGGTTGTAACGTGGAAGCCCACTATTCAACTCAATGACTCATAAATTGAGTTGCTAGGTGTCACATTTTAAGAGATATTAATGGCTAAAGTAAGCTTATTAGGTGGGTCCCACATCAAATCTAACAAGAGTTATCGCTAAGAATATCATAAGCGACGTGAGATTTTGATAACAAAAGTTATCTCAACTTAAAAGAGATGCATATTGAAGTGAGATCTTCGTAAGTATCTTCAACAAGATATGCAATTCAACAAGATTTTATAACATCTTAAGCAACATGAGATTTGCAATTTTAACGGTGTACGGTGCAATCTTTTTCAAGTATATCATACAGATTTTCTTCTACTTTGATCCGTCGTTACACGTTATTGCAATCAACGGGGGTTAAAGGGATTGTCAAGAGAATCGGTTCAGGTATGTTAAGGTTATCCCTTCTTTCTTTTTGGCATGCTCTATACGACACAAGCGAAACGAGCAAGCACACTACTTCCATAAATTACTCTATTCGTAGAAATGCTAGAGATGTGTATATTCTTATTGTCCCATGTGTTAGTACTTAGGATTATTGTGAAAAAAATGCTACCAAAGCTATCAACCTCTTACTCTGCAACTGCAACATCACGAATACTTGGTCCATCCTAAATCCCGGGGCTATTGAAAAATAGACTACACTATAGGCTTCCAAGCTTTTGAAACTACAGGGTATGCCTAGCCTGCAAAACACCATATAGCCTATTTGTCTAGAATATGTCCTTTCTCAGTTGTTGCTATGCCTTGAGGAAATAACGGATGATCTTGTCAAATGCTTGGATAAATGTAATTTTGTTTTTGGATAAGTAACTATTGGATAAATGTAAATTAACACAAGAGAACCAATGTACCAATGTGGCGTAAAGCTTAAGTCTACATCTTCATTATTAGAGCATGTTGTGAGAGATTGCAATACTACTAATGAATATATATCCAAATCATTTTGCATTCAAAAAGATAGACCAGACTACACAATAGTTCCTCGTCCATGTCAATCAGCACATGAACGTTGAAGCTGCTAAGCATACTATCTTTGCTAAACACCCTGAAGAATCATCTTTATTCACTTTTGTGTTCACATGCAAGTGAGTGTATCTCGGGGTGTGTGCGCGCATGATATTAATCAGAGGCATAATAATCTTATGACATACCGAGCGATTTTATTAACATATTTCATATGCATTTCATGCATTTATACATACATATTGACCCATGACCAGATGGCGTTATATATATATATACATATATATATATATATATGTATGTGTATATATATATATATGTATATATATATATATATATGTATATGGGGTATGGGAAAGGTTATGGCATTATATACGTACCACCACCTGATATATGTATGTATGTATATATATATATATATATATATATATATATATATATATATATATATATATATATATATATGTATGTATGTATGTATGTATGTATGTATGTATGTATGTATGTATGTATGTATGTATGTATGTATATGTATGTATGTATGTATGTATGTATATATATATATATATGTATATATATATATATATATATATATATATATATATATATATATATATATATATATATATGTATGTATGTATGTTATATGTATATGGGATATGGGAAAAGGTTACGGCATTATATACGCACCACCACCTGATCAGCTGGTATACATTGATGATTTTGCCCACAGTGGCCGAGATGATATGATGGGATGCCCTCAGAGGCTTGATTATGTTATGAACACATGTACCTATGCACGACATGACATTCATATGCATATGCATGATACTATAAGTACTACATGATTTATATAGTTATCCAGACTTATATGTTGAGTCTTTTACTCCATGTTTCTCTCATGTCTATTGTCTATTATTTATTCATTTTCACTCCTTACATACTCGGTACATTATTTGTAATGACGTCCCTTTTGCCTGGGGATGCTGCGTTTCATGCTCGCAGGTCCTGATAGACAGGTCGAGAGTCCTCCAAGTAGGCTATCAGCTCAGCAGAAGGTGTTATTGCGCTCCATTTTCTCCGGAGTTGCTTCTTTTGTCAGTAATTAGTACATGTATTGATTGGTATAGCGGGACCCTATCCCGACCTTTATGATATTATGTATTCTTAGAGGCTTGTAGACATATTTCATGTATACAGATACTTGTATGGCCTTGTCGGCCTATGTTTCAACTATATAAAGAATCATGAGGACCTTATAGGCCCGTACTTCATATGTATAAGTTTGTATTCCCTCATGCTTTACTCCGGTTTATTCACCTATGATAGAATGATATGGCAGATATGCTATGTTGGTACTCAATTGAGTAAGGTACCGGGTGCCCGTCGTGGCCCATCGGTTTGGGTACTCTAGATCGTGCGGTAGAGCGCAATTGTAAGAACTAAATTTTCTAAACTCTGTCTTATTTGTAATACGACGACGCCTACATTTAAAAGGATGATTGGTAAGGGATTGAATGCGGTTGTGTAAGAGTTGAGTCAGAAGAACTCGGTGAGTTTCTGGACAAGGAACCTTAAGGCAAGAATATCTACCCACCTTCAGGGTGAAATGAGAGATTCAGAAGATAAATACAAGTTTCAACAAGTAAATGAAGCAAGGTGAAAGAGGGTACGAGGTACACAGCTAATGAAGATCATCCTTATTGACCATTCAGGAAGAGAGATATAAGCATTTTGAGTTACCTTCAATAGTAACATAGGTATGTACAATTGGCCACGCCGATCTAAGTTATGTTTTATGGGAGCTAACAATTATGGTTTAAGAGAAGGACATAACATCATGATCTAGCAGGGTTTAGAGTGACCTAAAAAGGTGGATGAATTATTTGCATCAGTTAACATTACCGAAGGATATTGCAAATATGCTAATAAATCTCTTTGTAAGACACCCAGATGGTGCACTCTAAAATAGTAAAGCTATATATGAGTACTACAAAGATAGGAACTAGAAACCTTGAAGGGATAAATATTACCTTAGTGTGTCTCTCGTCCCTAGTAAAGGGAGAATGTTAGGCGGCCCGAAAAGCCAGTAGATGAGCAAGGGGAGGTAAAAGCGAAAGAATGTCTTGTTAAAGTTTCAGAATAAAGTGATAGATAGAAATATTAGTAGGGAAGTACAAAGAGGGATAATGAAGCATTATGAGTGAGATGTGATACATGGATGGCAACGGTAGAGTGTTATAGAATCTATAGTCAAATGAAGAAAGAGACGAGAGGTGATGGGCCTTAAGACAACAAAAGAGTATAGGCCATACGGTCACTTCCTCATTTCGAGAAATAAGTTTGCAACTCTAACATGATTAATAAAAGGAAAAGTTGGACCAAGAGTAATATAAATCAATATGAACTGGTGAACAAGATAAACTAAACATGAATAAGGAACTGAGTGATTTGATAATAGTCAGCATCATGAGAATTTCAGATTGCATTCCGAAAAGTAATAGAATGGACAATAGAAGAAGATCCATAATAAATTCTGAGAATGGTCATTTAGGAAAACGCTTTCCTAAAGCAAGCAATGTGAGCAAATTTAATCTTAAAGGACTATATGTTCCAATTACACTAAGTGTCACCATTGCGAGTAAGGAATTTTGTTATCCTTGGTACAGAAGGATTACCGCAAGGCGAGTAAGGGTCATTGATGATGCGAAGGGACGTCAAAGATGGAGAGGAAGGACATCTATTGGCAGGTCATCGTAGCTCCAAGTCTTAGTATCCCCCCCCCCCCTCCTAAAGGGGGGAATATGGAATGATAAAGGAAGAATGTGATAAAATGAGAAAGGTATGGAATTGCACTTATCCAAATCCAATAGATATGCTACGATTCCAGAATATTATGTAAGCATGACATCAAGAAAAAGAAATAAGGGTTCCTGTCCGGGATGTTATTGACAGATAAGAAGCCAGTACGTGAGGTCAGTTAAGACAAGGAAATAACCCAAGAAAGATTACGCGGAATATAGCTAAGAGAATGGGCCGACGAGTAGTTAGTAGTTGATTCAGGAAGAGACTAGTCATGACTAGATAAGAAGTTACAAACAAATCAGCAGATCATGCAAGATAGATGTAGTAAACCCCAACATGGAGAATTTAGTCTCGTAGTAATGTCATTATAATACTTGAGATATATTCAAATAGGAGTCCGGGTAGTTAAAGGTACCATATAAGTATTACGGGGATAAAAGAAAGTGTCATTGGAAAGGCAGTCAAAATATCAGTTCAGAAGCAACCCTACAAGAACAAGGGTATGGAGGTAAGTAACTACGGATAAGTATAGGTAAGGAAGGACATCATAAGATCCACAAAGTATACAATGTAATAGGCTCATAACTTTACAAGAGTCAGAGGGTCTTCCTTAAGAACTACGACGAAAGCCTAGCTGGGGAAATAAGGAAGAAGGCTTCAACCTCAGCACAACGACCTAAAGAGCAAATGGTCGTGTGACAACAGTCTCAAACAAAATTGTATGCACTCCCTAAGAAAGTGGCACCTACAGTGGATAATGAATAGGGAGAGAGAATCAAAAGTGATATTCAGGATCATATGAGTTGTATGGAATTTCAATATATGTGGGGACTAAGATAAGCTAAGTATGGACGCAATAAGGGGGCTAGAAGCACAGGGATTCAGTATCCAGGAATGATAGCAGCGTCATCAGTGGCATACCTTCCAGCTATGGTTTCTAGGTATCGAAAGGTCTAATTAGAGAGTGAAAGAAGAGCTAGAGACGATGTGATGTCTCGATGTTCCAAAAAAGCATAAGGAAATCGGTCCCAAGCTAAAGTATGATAGAATTACAAGGTTTTAGAAAGACATGAGAAAGGATAATAAAAAGGGTAAGTGAGAAGTTGACGAAAATGGATAAGTCCTCGGGATTAAGCACGTGTAAACAAGGGAGCTGATGGGTTCTTTAAGTTATATAAAGCCCAGTATAGCCTGAATTATCTTAAAAGAGTCTATGATGAGTAGCATTTAGAAGAAATGGAATGCTGATCTGGTAATAAAATGAGGTTGTAATTGTGAAGATAAAGGATGACGTTTGGGCCATGATTGAATAATGATTTGAAGGAAAAAAAGGGGGAGGAGAAAAGATATTTCGCGAACGGCACAGGATTAGAATACCCTCATAAGGTGAATCACATTGAGATACTATAAAATACGATTATGGAAATCACTTCAAGTATTTCTCGATGCAACGTGAGCCCGAGTGATTATGTAAGAAGTTTCAAGTTATTAGTAATAGATTGTAGACCAATATTGTGGTGAATTAACAATAGATTGATAAAGTTCCAACGTATGAAAGGAGATAAGGATTCCATCCTTTAGATGAATAGTAATAAGGAAGCATTAAAGGACTTAGATTTATGCATATACGATAAGAACGAGAGTAACCTAGAGTTTGGTTGCAGACCTCAGTAATAATAAATTGAAGTAAGAATTATGGTATAGTATGACCTACTTAGACGTAGTAAAGCTAATGACGCCCAGAAGGAGAGCTTGACATAGTTTTGTATATGTTCACAAAGTGAGGCCTAGATATTGGCTAAGAGCTGGAGGAAAGGGGAGAGAAGCATCGCATAGGCGCACATACAAAGATAGAGTCATACAGGCTGTATGATATAAGGTAGCAACAATTGCGAGATTAGAAGGATTCCAACTACAAGTCGTGGTGCGAGAAAGAGGCTTAAAGGGAGGGAATGCCCTGGCCTTTGGATTTATTCAAAGAACAGTTGTCTGAATGTCAAGGAGAGTATTATGGTATTCACAAGAGCTATAAGTTATGAAAGTGACAAGTGCATCAGTCAACATTTGAGGACGAATGTTCCAAAAGGGTTATGATGCTACGCCCTGTAATATTACGTCGATATTATTTCCTACAGTATTATATTACGATGATGTTATGCCTTGCAGTATTATATTACGATGATGTTATGCTTCGTAGTGTTAAATTACGATGATGTTGCACCCTGTAGTATTGTACGTTGAATTTGTCATAAGATAATTGGCATCAGTCCAAGGAAAAGATTATTTGGAGATTATAAGGATTATGCTATTTCAAATAAGTGATGAGTAAATTCGTGAAAGTGAGAGGGGAAGCAAGTCAAAGAAAATGAAATTTCACCCAAGTTTGGCATGTTGGGATAAAATATGGCCCGAGCTAAAATACTCGATATTTATAGACTAGTGTCATACAAGGTACCACGTGACCATTATAGTAATGTGTATAAAGTGTGTTAAAAGTGAATAGTATTTTAAGTAATTTGAGATAACTTTTAATTATGTGGGCAATTGATTAGTTATTGATTAGTGGAAGATTAACAAGTTAACAAATCAAGTGGACAATTTGGTGTTTAAGGTTGTAACGTGGCAGCCCACTATTCAACTCAATGACTCTTAAATTGAGTTTCTAGGTGTCACATTTTAAGAGATATTGATGGCTAAAGTAAGCTGATTAGGTAGGGACCACATCAAATCTAACAAGAGTTATCTTTAAGAATATCAAAAGCAACGTGAGATTTTGATAACAAAAGTTATCTCAACTTAAAAGAGATGCATATTGAAGTGAGATCTTCTTAAGTATCGTCAACAAGATATGCAATTCAACAAGATTTTATAACATCTTAAGCAACATGAGATTTGCAATTTTAACGGAGTACGGTGCAATCTTTCTCAAGAATATCATACGAATTTTCTCTTACTTCCACCATTACATGTTATCGCATTCAACGGGGGTTAAAGGGATTTTCAAGAGAATCGGTTCAGGTATGTTAAGGCTATCCTTTCTTTCTTTTTGGCATGATTTATATGACACAAGCGAAACGAGCAAGTACACAACTTCCATAAATTACTCTATTCCTAGAAATGCTATAGATGTTTATATTCTTATTCTCCCATGTGTTAGTACTATGGATTATTATGAAAAAAATGCTACCAAAGCTATCAACCTCGTACTCTGCAACTGCAACATCAAGAATTCTTGGTCCATCCTAAATCCCGAGGCTATTGAAAAATAGACTACACTATAGGCTTCCAAGCTTTTGAAACTGCAGGGTATGCCTAGCCTGCAAGACACCATATAGCCTATTTGTCTAAAATATGTCCTTTCTCAGTTGTTGCTATGCCTTGAGGAAATTAACAGATGATCTTGTCAAACGCTTGGATAAATGTAATTTTTTTGGATAAGTAACTATTGGATAAATGTAAATTAACACAAGAGAACGAATGTACCAATGTGGTGTAAAGCTTAAGTCTACATCTTCATTATTAGATCATGCTATAAGAGATTGCAATACTACTAATGAATATATATCCAAATTATTTTGCATTCAAAAAGATAGACCGGACTACACAATAGTTCCTCGCCCATGTCAATCAGCACATGAACATTGAAGCTGCTAAGTAGACTATCTTTGCTAAACACCCTGAAATCATCTTTATTCACTTTAGTGTTCACGTGCAAGTGAGTGTCTCGGGGTGTGTGCGCGCATCATATTAGTCAGAGGCATAATAGTCTTATGACGTATCGAGAGATTTTATTAACGTATTTCATATATATTCCATGCATTTATACATGCATATTGACCCATGACCAGATGGCGTTATATACGCGTATATATATGTATATATATGTATATGTGATATGGGAAAGGCTATGGCGTTATATACGCACCACCACCTGATCAGTTGGTATACGATGATGATTTTTTTCACAGTGGACGAGATGATATGATGAGATGCTCTCAGAGGTTTGATGATGTTGTGAACACATGTACTTATGCACTACATGACATTCATACGTATATGCATGACACTATAAGTACTACATGATTTACAGAGCTATCCAGACTTACATGTGGAGTCTTTTACTCCATGTTTCTCTCATGTCTATTGTCTATTATTTACTGATTTTCATTCCTTACATACTCGGTATATTATTTGTACTGACGTTCCTTTTGCCTGGGGACACTGCGTTTCATGCTCATAGGTCTTGATAGATAGGTCGAAAGTCCTCCAAGTAGGCTATCAGCTCAGCCGAAGGTGTTGGTGCACTCCATTTGCTCCGGAGTTGCTTCTTTGATCAGTATGATTAGTACATGTATCTATTGGTATAGCGGGACCATGTCCCAACCTTTATGATATTATGTATTCTTAGAGGCTTATAGACAGATTTCATGTATACAGATACTTGTATGGCCTTGTCGGCCTATGTTTCGAGTATATAAAGAATCATGTCGGCCTTATAGGCCCGTACTTCATATGTATAAGTTTGTATTCCCTCATGCTTTACTCCGGTTCATTCACCTATGATAGAATGATATGAAAGATACGTTATGTTGGTACTCGGTTGAATAAGTGATGTTTTTAGCATCAATACCACACAAGAAGGGGGTGATTTGTGTGGTACCCAATTTTCGCTTAACTGAACTATAGAAGAACCTGCTTCTTCTAGGTGTTCTAACTGCTACTATTTGCAGAATAATAAACACAGAAAATAAAAAACACAGCGATTTTTACGTGGAAAACACCTGGCTCAAAAGGTGAAAAAACCACGACCTACTACTCAGTAGGATTTTCCCAAACTTCCACTAAAATCACTGAGCCAAAACAGCATTTACCAAAACTCTTTGTAAACCTAAGGATTAACTCTAATCCCTTTGTAGGACATAGCCTCAACTGTTGCGACAACTTCAAGTTAACTATAACTTGAACACTCTAGGTACCTAATACAATTGCTTCAATGAAAGCTAAAAGATACAATGTTAAATTACTACTACAATTGAACTAGAATAAAAGATAGACACAATGGAACTGGTTCTTCAATCTCGTTCAAGTAGCTTCAGGATTGCACACTCAAATCACACATAAATTGCTTGCAAAATCGCCTTGCTCTTTTGCTCTCAAATTAAGTTTAACTTCTGCTTATGTGCATTACCTGTAAAAGAGAAAAACACTAACATTTAATAGGTTAGTAATCAGAGTTTGAGTGGGATTCAATTGCTACTATTCTATCGTAGAAGAGTTCATGATGATCTTAAACTCTAAACTATCTTCATCCTAAACTGTGTTCTCTTCATGTAAGGAGTCTTTCTCTCCTTATCCAATATGCAACTTTTTCGATCAGATCAGAAGATATTACAGCTTGATTAGTTAGACTTATCTCCTTCACGTGCATCTCACATATACAGGTTGATCATGACTGTGCTTCACAAGATGGACCTGGTCCATGTCTGAGTTCTTTTGTCAATCTTCAAAACTTCACATGTTCTTGGGCCAACAAATTCCCCCTTTTTGATGATGACAAATTATGTGTTTTTTACTTGTATGGATCCTGTAAGAACTCAACTTAACCATCAATACAAAGTTTAACAAATTCACTTATCATCAAGGACCAGGTTAATTAGGTTATAAATATCACTTTTTCAGAATATGTAAAGCACAATATCTTACCCCTGTTGGCATCATCGAAAAGTTTCATACAAAGTGTGAGTTCCAGATTTTAATAAGTACTCATGGCCACTGGGAAACTGCATGTGCAATCATGGTTTAATCATCAGTAATCAAGCAAACATATTTAAACTATCAAGGAAAGATTAACATTGAACAAGAGCAAAATATTAGGTATCATTGATAGAGATATGTTGCCATCACAATCCACAACCAAAAAGAAAAACATTTAAACCATGAGCAAAAAGATAGAAAAATCCCTAATCTAGGTCACTGAGGTACTAGACAGGTTCAGAAGACAAAAGCTAGGATTCCTAAGGTTTAGAGGAGCTAGAGGGTTGGTTTTGGGCTTGGAGAAGATTCAACATATTATGAAGAATTCCATCATTCTTCTCCTTTTCTTTAGTAAGCACAGTTCTGAGAGCATCCCTCTCAGATTCCACCTCTGTCACACTATCCTTGAGCCTAGCTATCTCAACATTATTGGCTTCACATTCCTGGACCAGAGCCCTGACTTTGCTGTTGATAGGAGTCTTCTTAGATGAACCAGGTTCATTTGGGATGGCTGACTAAGTAGTCACAAGCAATCAGAGTGTTGATGCCAAAATGTTCCTTGCTTGATGCCATTTCCCATTTCTTCAGAGGCACATTGAACCTAGCCAGAACTATGGTCAGAATAAAGCCATAGGGAGTAGCATGAGCCTTGGAGCCATTGATGACCCTGTCTAGCAGCTTGATAATGAAAGCAGGCTAATTGATTTGCTTTCCACTTTCCAGGCACTCCATAAGAACCAGGTCCATATAGTTGGCAATGTGCCTTCTCTCCTGCCTGGGTAATAAGCATTTGTTGACAAATTCAAACAAGACCTTGTGCTGAGGCCTCATTTCACTTTTCTGAACAGCTCTGGCTTCATTCACATTCTCTGCATCACAAAACCTCCAGGTAATCTCAAGGGCAGTAGGGAAGGAGTTCAGACAAGTCCACCTTTGCCTTGTATAATCTTCAAAACCTTCAAAGGGTATATCAAGAATTTCTCCAACTTTTTCTGCATCAAAGGACACTTGGGCCCCTTTCACCAGGTTGCTAACCTTGCCATCCTGAACCTCTGCATTTGCCATGAACTCAATTATTTCATTCCTGGCTAGCCTACCATCCATCTGAAGGACCATGTCCTTCCACCCCTGAGCAGCTAAGGCATCCACCAGTCTCATCATTCCTGGCTCCACCAGGTCTTTCAGCAGTCTACCCTTTAAGATCTTTCTTTTGACAAACATGGCAACCTTGTCCTTGTCACCATCAGAATCTTCTACTTCTTCTCCACTCCATTCCTCATCTTCAGAAATTTTCACTTGTTTTCCTTTCACAGCAGACCTTGTCCTCTTGGCTTGGGAAGGTTCAGCAGCCTCAGACATAGAGGAAGACTTCTTGGAAGAAGTTTTGGGCTTTTTGGGCTTGGGGGTCTGAACCTCCACTAGTTGAACTTCCTCTTGATGGATCTGTTCCATCTCCTCAACCTCCATATCCTCTGAGGACTCTGAAACTTTCCCCTTTCCTTTAGCCAGCCTTTTCTTATTACTCTCATCTAGTGCTTTCTGGAGATCACTCTCACTCTGTCTCACCCTGTTTCTTGTAGCTCTACCCTTTGGTAATAGCAATTCAGTGGTTGATGGGGGTGAAGCCTTTCTTTTCTTGGAAGGCTTAGGAACACTAGGGGCTTTTATTGTGGGAGTTCTGCATTTTTTTGGGTCATAGTTATCCCCAACCTTTTTCAGCAGGTCTGTTAGGGTCTCTTTAGTAGCTGAACTAGGTTCATCTCTCTATGTGCTAAGATTAATGAACCCCTCAGCAGCTTCCCCAGAACCATTTCCCCCTGACTTCTTGCCACTCTCTTCTACCCTTTCTTAAGCAACCCCACAGATAGCAGGCACCTCTCTTTTCCCATTTTCCCTCTCTTCACCACATGCACCCTCTCTCTCTTTTTCTTTTTCACAATTCTTTTTACCTCCACTCCTTCGTGACCCTGGCAATTCTACATCCTTAACAGACCCAACCAGAACAAACCTAGTTTCTAAATTTTCAGACACATAAGAAATTACCTTAGAAGGATATTCTTGATTCTTTTTAGAGTCAGAAGACCCAGGTCCTTCCCCCTCAGTAGCGGATTGATATGATTCAGAATCAGAGCTGGAGTCGGAGTTTTGGGCCTGGCTTGCCTTCAACTTCTCATTTAATTTCTTCCTTAGAGCCCCAGACACTACTGTCTTTCGAGTAAGCATTTCACCCTTCTCAGTTTGGGTTTTGGAGATGTACTGGGTGGAGGAGGTGTGGATGAATTTGAGAGAGTGGGTTGGTCATGATCGTTGGTTTTTTTAGAGAATTTATGAATTAGAATTTTGGAGAAGAGGGCAAGTGAAAATGAAGAAGAATTTTTTACGGTTTGGAATTATGGAGATGGTCAGAAGAAATGATGTGTATTTAAAGAGAAATATGCATTTAATAGGTAACAGTAGCTTTTAGCAGTAGTCAATTAGAGGTCTAATCAACCTGAAATTCCTGGTTTTGAATGATCAGTTTATCTTCCCTAGATTTTAGGCAATTTTTCCGGTTTAGAGTTATAGGCAAATGGAACTGGTTCAAAGCTAATGGATAGAATTTTCTAGGAATTGAATAATTATAGGACTTCTGCTCATGAATTAAATATTTATCTTTCTAATTGTGCTGAGTATAGAAAACATACCTTAGCTTTCAGATGAAACCATACTGGTGAACTAGGTTCTTCATTTAGAATTCTCTTGAACATGCCTCAAATTACCATAATAGAAAAATTATTGTAAGAGATCAATGAGTCATATTAACACATGTTACAGGAGTATACTAATTAAAGTATGAAGCTGAGTAAGAATTAATCTAGATATTTACACAAGTTCAGAGTTCCTAGCCAATGTTTTTTTAATTGTGCAATTTTTCAATTTTTTTCATTTGTGCATTCTGAGCTGGACCTATTAGGTGATCTTAATCATCCCTAATTCCAACCTGTTCCTCTCAAAGTTTTCTCTACTCAGTGCTTTAGTGAAGATGTCAGCAATTTGTTTATTAGTAGCATAGAATTCTATGGAGATCAAACCTTTCTCATAGTTATCTCTTAAGAATTGGTGTCTAACATCTATGTGCTTAGTCCTCTTGTGATGAACAGGGTTCTTTGTCATACTTATAGCTCTAGTGTTATCACAGAATATAGGAATACAACCAATTTCAATGCCAAAATCTACTAGTTGTTGTTTGATCCATAGCAATTAGGCACAACAAGAAGCAGCAGCAACATATTCAGCCTCAGCAATGGATAAGTCCACTGAATATTTCTTTTTAGTGGCCTATGATACAAGACATGAACCAAGAAAGTGAGTCATACCTGAGGTGCTTTTCCTATCCACAAGAAACCAGCATAATAAGCATCAACATATCCTACTAGATTGAAATTACTACCTTTAGGATACCAAAGACACAGATCAGTAGTGCCTTTCAAATATCTCAGTATCCTCTTGACAACAGTCAAGTGAGACTCTTTTGGATTACCCTGAAAGCGAGCACAAAGCCCTACACTAAAAACTATGTCAGGTCTACTGGCAGTAAGATACAAAAGTGAACCAATCATACCCCTATACAACTTCTGATCAACTGATGAACCAGGTTCATCTATGTCTAATTTAGTGGCAGTTGCAATGGGGGTGTCTATTTCCTTTGATTCATCCATTTTAAACTTTTTGATCAGCTCCTTTGCATATTTCTGTTGATGGGTCATGGTTCCATTTGGGATTTGTTTGATCTGTAAGCCTAAGAAAACGTTAAGCTCACCCATCATACTCATTTCAAACTCACTTCCCATTAATTTGGCAAAATCCTTGCTTAGTTTATCAGTGGTGGCCCCAAGATTATGTCATCAACATATATTTGTACCATAAGAAGATCCTTACCTTTTTCCCTCAAGAATAGTGTACTATCAATATTACCTCTTTTGTAGCCATGTTCAAGTAGAAATTTGGGCAGTCGTTCATACCATGCTCTTGGAGCCTGCTTGAGTCCATAGAGAGCCTTGTCTAATTTGTACACATGCTCAGGACATTCCTTGCTCTCAAACCCTGGAAGTTGTTTCACAAACACTTCTTCTTTTAGGTAGCCATTCAGGAAGGCACTTTTGAAATCCATCGGATGAAGAGTGAATTCCATGTGTGTTGCAAAGGCTATGAGGAGTCTTATTGCCTCTAGTCTTGCAACTGGAGAAAAAGTCTCATCATAATCTATACCCTCCTCTTGGTTGTAACCTTTGACCACCAGTCTTGCCTTGTTTCTTGTAACTGTTCCATCTTCATCAAGTTTGTTTCTAAAGACCCATTTTGTGCCAATAACCGATCTGTCCTTGGGTCTTGGAACTAGATGCCAAACTTAACTTCTCTCGAACTGATTGAGTTCATCTTGCATTGCATTCACCCAATTTGCATCCTGCAAAGCCTCAACAACATTTTTAGGTTCAATAAGAGATAAGAAAGCATCAAAAGCACACAGATTCTTTAATTGTGATCTAGTTTTGACTCCAGAGATTGGATTAGTGATTATGTTCTCAATATGATGAGAACTTTGATACTTGTAAGGTTTCAAAACCAACTGATTTTTGCTAGATATTTCTCTCATATTCTGTTGCTGAGGAACAGGATCATGAACAGGTTCCTTTAGGGGATTGGTTTCAATTCCTCTTTGATCAATTCCCTCTGTCAGGTTGCCCTGGATGGACGAACCTGTTCCATCACATGTTCCTTCTTTTGGTGCCATTTTAACTTGTGCTGAGACTTCAGTCAAATCCTTTACCAGTCCAATGGCTTCATCTTCATGTTCCTATCTCTTAGAAAGAATGTTAGTTTCATCAAACACTATATGCACACTTTCTTCTACACATAAAGTTCTTTTATTGAACACTTTATATGCTTTTCTATGTGAAAAATATCCCAAGAATACTCCCTCATCACTTCTGGGATCAAACTTACCTAGGGAGTCCTTTCCATTATTGTGCACAAAGCACTTGCATCCAAATGCCCTAAGATGGGATATATTTGGTTTTCTCCCTTTAAGTAACTCATAGGGATTCTTCTCTAAAAGAGGTCTAGTCATGCATCTATTGATAATATAACATGCAGTGTTTATAGCCTCTGCCCAGAAGCTGTGTTTACTAGAAAGAAGCATAGTCCTGGCCATGTCTTCAAAAGTCCTGTTCTTTCTTTCAACTACTCCATTTTGTTGAGGAGTCCTAGGAGCAGAGAAGTTATGATCTATACCATGTTTATCACAAAATTCAGCAAACTTAGCATTTTCAAATTCAGTTCCATGATCAGACCTAATGGATGCAAGTTGATTACCTAGTTATTTCTGAGTCTTTCTAACAAAAGCAGTAAACATGTCAAATGCTTCATCTTTATATGTTAAGAATAGTACCCAGGTAAATCTAGAATAATCATCAACAAGTACCATCACATATTTCTTACCACCTCTGCTCAATGTTCTCATTGGACCACAGAGATCCATATGAACCATGTTGTGCATACCATTTTCTTGCTTTTAAAGGATGATCTTGCTTGCTTCCCCCTTGCACAGGCCTCACAAACTTTGTCTTCCTTGAACTTGATGTTAGGTAGCCCTATCACCAAGTCCTTGGAGACTAATTTGTTGAGTTGATTCAGACTAGCATGACCAAGACTTTTGTACCATAGGAGGGGATCATTATCCAACACACTTAAGCAAGTGAGTTTATTTTATGAAAGAGTAGACAAATCTACAATGTAAATATTGTTAACTCTTTTTCCCTGCAAAACAATCTTGTCAGTGGTAAGGTTAATCACAAAGCATTTGGTAGAGGTGAATGCTACAAGGTTACCTCTGTCACACAGTTGTGACACACTGATTAGGCTATACTTCAAGCCATCTATCAAATAGACATTCTCAATGGAGTGTGAGTCTGTCTTACCTACCTTTCCAACCCCAATAATCTCACCTTTCTTCCCATTTCCAAAGGAGACATTACCTCTTTTTAAGTCCTCAAGTGAAAAGAACTGGTTCTTGCTTCTAGTCATATGTTTTGAGCAGCCACTATCCATGTACCATATTTGACTACTTCCCTTCACTTGGACCTGCAAAAGGAAATCAAGGGTTAGTCTTAGGAACCCAAACTAGTTTGGGTCCCTTTCTATAGGCAAAAGGGTAAATCAAATTCCTTTTAGCCTACCCAGGCAGCCTTTTTTTCTCTTGAACAAAAGCTTTGTTCTTTTGACTGGCCTTTTCTTTTGCATTACATTCATTTTTGTAATGGTCAATCTTGCCACAGTGTGTGCAAATTTTGTTCTTAAGAAGAGTGAGGTACGTGCTTTTAGGGTCCCACTTAGGTGCTTGAGTCCCATAGCCAAGTCCTCTTTTGTTGCTACTGTGATGTTCTTGTAGCCAGGAAAGTGCATTAGAAGTCTTATTCCATTTGCAAGTTCTGTCTAGTTCATGCTTTACCTTCCCTAGGTCTTCAAGACTCTTATCAGCTCATCCTTCCTGTACAACTCATCCTTCATTTTTCCTAAGTTTTCTTCTAGGGTGAGATGTGTGTGATCAACTTTCTTCTTACCTATTCCTAGTTTCAGTTTTAAGTTCTCAGACCTAAGTTCTAAGACACTGGTGTCAAGTTCAAGAACCCGGTTCTTCAACTCAACATGTTTACTGTCACTCTCATTAGCCCTAGATTCTAAATTTTTGCACTTGACTTTTAAGATCACACACTCCCTAGACAGATCTTCCTTCTCATTGTTAATTATCTCAGACTCGTCAATGAAGTCTAGCAATAGCTCAGACAACCTTTATTTAGATAGGAATTTAATCTTGTCTTTGAGATGAAGGACACTTACCTCTTGTTCATCATCTGATTCTCCGATGGCCATAAGTGCTTGTTCATCTCCAGCTTCATCTTCTGAGTCCTTATCTGATGTTTCTCCCCAAACAGCAACCATAGCCTTTGTTGATTCTTTGTTCCTTTTGGGTTGAACCTGTTCCTTCTTCATGTTCCTTCATTCAGTCCTTTCCTTGTTACATTTAATTTCCCATTGAGGATAGTTCTTGATCATGTGATCGGTCTTACCACATTTGTAGCAACCGTCATTGGTCTGTTTCTTAGGAGCCCTTGGTTTGTTGAAGGTTGTACCTCTTGAAGAACCATTTCCTCTCATTAGGTACTTTTTGAAATCTCTTGTGATCATGGACATTTCATCATCCTCCAGATCTGCACCTTCAGCTATTCTGAGAGCTAGACTTCTTTCCTTCTTGGGTGCATCTATTTTCATGGTTTGCCTTCTCAGTTCATAGGCAGTGAGGTTTCCAATCAGTTCATCCAGCTTGAGGGTAGCAATGTTCTTTGATTCCTGAATAGCAGTGATTTTGCTTTCCCAAGTCACTGGTAAGACTCTTGTCAAGATTTTCTCAACTTTGTCTTCTTCAAGGATAATTCTCCTAAGATATTTAAGTTCATTTGTTAGTATTGTGAACCTTGTGTCCATCTCCTAGATAGATTCTCCTTCCTTCATAGTGAAATTCTCATATTGAGAATATAGCAGTGTTCCTCTTGATCTCTTTACTTGAGGAGTTCCTTCATAAGCTACTTGTAAAGTGTCCCATATTTCCTGGCAGCGGTATAGCTTTGAATCCTGTTGTACTCGTCTGGACCCAGTCCACACACAAGCCATTTCTTGGCCTTGGCATTCTTCTACCATTTCTTCAAGTCTTCAGCAGTGCAGTCAGCTCTTGTCTTTGGCACATCCACTCCTTCAGCATTCTTCTTTGAGTTGTCAGGGGACCATCAGTGACTATGTCCCAGAGTTCATAGTATTCTCCTACGATATGATCTCTCATCCTATTCTTCTACCAAGAATAGTACTCGCCATTAAAGATTGGAGGCCTAGCAGTGGATTGCCCTTCCTAGTTTCTAGGTGGTGCACTCATTTTGATCTTTTCGTAAGGTGTTATCCTCTTTAAGGATAACCTGCTCTGATACCAATTGATGTTTTAAGAGTCAATACCACACAAGAGGGGGGTGATTTGTGTGGTACCCAATTTTCGCTTAACTGAACTATAGAAGAACCTGCTTCTTCTAGGTGTTCTAACTGCTACTGTTTGCGGAATAATAAACACAGAAAATAAAGAACACAGTGATTTTTATGTGGAAAATACCTGGCTCAAAAAGTGAAAAAATCACAACCTACTACTCAGTAGGATTTTCCCAAACTTCCACTAAAATCACTGAGCCAAAACAGCATTTACAAAAACTCTTTGTAAACCTAAGGATTAACTTTAATCCTGTTGTGGCACAGAACCTCAACTGTTGCGACAACTTCAAGTTAACTATAACTTGAACACTCTAGGTACCTAATACAATTGCTTCTATGAAAGCTGAAAGGTACAATGTTAAATCACCTACTACAATTGAACTAGAATAAAATATAGACACAATGGAACTAGTTCTTCAATATCGTTTAAGTAGATTCAGGATTGCACACTCAAATCATACATAAATTGCTTGCAAAATCGCCCTGCTCTTTTGCTCTCAATTTAGGTTTAACTTTTACTTATGTGCATTACCTGTAAAAGAGAACAACACTGACATTTAATAGGTTGGTAATCAGAGTTTGAGTGGGATTCAATTGCTACTCTTCTATCGTAGAAGAGTTCATGATGATCTCAAACTCTAACACCATATTCATCCTAAACTGTGTTCTCTCCATGTAAGGAGTCTTTCTCTCCTTATCCAATATGCAACTTTTTCGATCAGATCAGAAGATATTGCAGCATGATCAGTTAGACTTATCTCATTCACGTGCATCTCACATGTATAGGTTGATCGTGATTGTGCTTCACAATATGGACCTGGTCCATGTCTGAGTTCTTTTGTCAATCTTCAAACTTCACATGTTCTTGGGCCAATAGTAAGGTACTGGGTTCCCGTCATGGACCATCAGTTTGGGTTGTGACATCGGAACCTGACAAAAAACACAAAACTAGAAACTCCTTCCGCTCATGAGTCCATACATATAAGATTTATCAAAATCCGACTCCATTTGACCCCTCAAATCCTTAATCAAAACTCTACAAAACTCAAGCCCTAACCCCTTCAACTTCACCCCAAATTCCCACTAATTCCATTATTAAACAGTAGGAAAATCATCACAAACACAAATAATAAAGCCCAAGTAACTTACCCCACTGATAATCCTTGATTCCTCTTGAAAATCACTGCTCAAAGCTCAAATCCCGACCAAAAATAGTGAAGAATGGGCAAAAATTTGCGAATGGTCAAATTTATACTTCTGCCCAGGCATTTCCGCACTTGCGGCCAAATTCACGCGCCTGCAGGACTGCACCTGCGGTCCAAACACCGTATTTGCACATTTCACTTAAATCCCCAGCTTTCGCACCTGCGCCCCAAGCCTCGCACCTGCGGGCTCGCAGATGCGGTCTAACTTCCGCTCTTGTGGTCCTTCTCCGCTTCTGCGGTCCATTTCCACTTCTGCGGACCTCGCACATGCGGTCCCCAATCTGTAGATGCGGATAGAACAGAAGCAGCAGCTTCAGCTGCTCGAACAAATTTCCAGCTCTTCCACTAACCATCCGAATTCATCTCGAGGCCCTCGGGACCTCAACCAAAGATACCAACAAGTCACATACCACAATTCAAACTTATTCAAACCTTTGGAACACTCCAAACAACATCAAAACACCAAATCATCCTCAGATTCAAGCCTAAGGACTTCTAATCTTTCGAATTCCGCAAACGATGCCGAAACCTATCAAACCTTGTCCGAATGACCTAAAATTTTGCACACACATCAAAAATAACACTACGGACCTACTCTAATTTCTAGAATTTCATTCCGACCCTGATATCAAAATTTCCATTGCCGACCAAGAAATGCCAAATTTCCAATTTTGTCAATTCAAGCCTAAATCTACCACGAACCTCCAAATTACATTTTGAACATGCTCCTAAGTCCAAAACACCTAGCAGAGCTAACTGAACCGTCAGAATTCACATCCAAGATCATCTACTCATAAGACAACATCCGGTTCACTTTTCCAACTTAACTTCAAAATAGGAGACTAAGTGTCTCATTCATCTCCAATACTACTCTGAACCCGAACCTGAACCAACCTGATACCACACAATACAACTGAACAACACATAAAGAAGCAGAAATGGGAAAAATGAGGCTATAACTCATGAAACGACCGGCAGGGTCGTTACATCCTCCCCCTCTTAAACAAACATTCGTCTTTGAACAAGTCAAGAAACATATATGAAGCCTCAAACGGGCGTGGCTATCTACTCCGCATCTCTTGCTCGGTCTCCCAAGTAGCCTCCTCCACGGGTCAACCTCTCCACTGCACTTTCACTGAAGCTATATCCTTTGATCTCAATTTCCGGACCTGCTGCTCAAAAATAGCTATTGGCTCCACGTCATAAGTCAAATCACTGTCTAACTGAACCGTGCTGAAATCCAAAACATGAGACGGATCGCCGATATACTTCCGGAGCATAGAAACATGAAATATTGGATGCACCCCCGACAAGCTAGGTGGCAAAGCAAGCTCATAAGCCACCTCCCCAATCCTCCGAAACACCTTAAAAGGCCCAATGAACCGAGGGCTCAATATGCCCTTCTACCCAAATCTAATAACACCCTTCATGGTTAAAACCTTCAGTAGAACCTTCTCCCAACCATGTAAGACACTTCACGGACCTTCCTATCAGCATAACTATTTTGTCTTGATTGCGCTGTACAAAGTCACTCCTAAATCGCTTTCACCTTGTCCAAAATATCCTGCACCAAGTCTGTACCCAAAAGTCTTGCCTTACTCGGCTCAAACCAACCTACTAGAGATCTACATTGTCTCCCATATAAAGCCTCATATGCAGCCATCTGAATACTCGACTGATAACTGTTGTTGTAACAAAACACAAAACTCTGCGAGCGGTAGAAATTGTTCCCATGAACCTCTAAAATCAATAACACAAGCATGCAACATGTCCTCTAATATATGAATAGTGTGCTCGGACTGCCCGTCCATCTGAGGATAAATAGCTATTCTCAACTCAACCTGAGTACCCAACTCTCGCTGCACGGCCCTCCGAAATTGCGATGTAAACTGAATACCTCTATCTGAAATGATGGAAATCAGGACACCATGCAGGCGAACAATCTCTCGGATATAAATCTGAGCTAACCGCTTTGAAGAATAGGTACTACACACAAGAATGAAGTGCGCGGACTTGGTCAGCTGATCCACAATCACCCAAATAGCATTGAACTTCCTCAAAGCCGTGGGAGTCCAACTACAAAATCCATGGTGATCCGCTCCCACTTCCACTCTGGAATATCCATCTGCTGAAGCAAGCCACCAGGTCTCCGATGCTCATATTTCACCTACTGGCAATTAAGACACTGAGCTACAAATCCCACTATATCCTTTTTCATTCTCCTCCACCAATAGTATTGTCTCAAATCCTGGTATATCTTCGCGGCACCCGGATGGATAGAATACCGCGAGCTATAGGCCTCCTTAAGAATCAACTCCCGAAGCCCATCTACATTGGGCACATATATCTGACCCTACATTTTTAATGCCCTATCTTCACCGATAGTCACATATTTGGCATTGTCGTGCTAAAATCTGTCCTTGAGGACAAGCAAATGAGGATCATCATATTGGCGCTCTCTGATATGATCAAACAAGGAAGATCGAGAAACCACACAAGCTAAGATATGACTGGGCTCCAAAATATCCAACCTCACAAATCGATTGGCCAAGGCCTGAACATCAACTGCGAGAGGTCTCTCCCCAACAAGAATAAATGCAAGACTGCCTATACTAACCGCCTTCATACTCAAGGCATCGGCTAACACATTGGCCTTTCCCGCGTGATACAAGATAGTAATGTCATAGTCCTTTAGCAACTCTAACCATCTCCGCTACCACATTGATATCCTTCTGCTTGAACAAGTGTTAGAGGCTACCATGATCAATAAATACCTCACAAGACACACCATAGAGATAATGCCTCCAAATCTTCAGTGCGTGAACAATGAAAGCCAACTCCAAATCATGAATAGTGTAGTTCTTCTCAAGGGGCTTCAACTGACAAGAAGCATAAGCAATCCCTCTACCCTCATGCATCATCATGCATGGGCATCGCAGAATAGGGATTTGACCGGTTTGATGTAAGTAATGATTGTAAATCTAGTCCTGAGGGTATGCAACCCCGGATTTCGTATCGTTTTACTATTTTGAGGTGACGCGCATCTTAGGTGACCAGTGTGTGGGCGTATAACGTTGGAGATTGTGACTTGGTCCATCCCATAGCAACTATAAGTTGCATATTTGGTTGAAACTATATGATACTTATGTGTTTTAGAAAGAATTTCTATAAATTGGGTTGAATGACATATTTAGGCCTTATGCTAGAGCTGTTTGGACCTTTAGGGGACTTTTTCTTATTATCCTCTCACTATTTATTTGGTTGAAAATCTATACTCAGTCATGCTATATCTATTGATTTCATAACTCAGTCTTTAATACTCTGTTTTGATGTATAAAAATGTTTTTTTGCTCTAAGCACCAGGTTTTACTGATAGCCCGAGTGCCTTGAGAGGTTTATGACTGAGTGAGATCGAGGGCCTTATTTGTGAGGATATTATGAGATCGGGTTGCACTCCGCAGCATGTTGTTACTGATTCATGATTTAGTGAGGGCTGAGGGCCTGATTGATTTATGCCACGAGGTGGATTGTTATAGCGCTTGGGCTGAAGGAGCCCCTCTGGAGTCTGCAAACCCCTAGTGAGCGCGGGTACCCTGAGTAAGTGATATGAGATATGACTGAGGGGTTGTATACGAGTGACTGTGAGGTTTGCTCGAGGGGCTGCATATGAGTGATGTTTCACTAGAGGGGCTGCTTATGAGTGATGTTTTGATCGAAGGGTTGTTTATGATTTTCATCACTTTTACTCTCTTTTGCATTGAGCCTCTATTTAAACTATTGAAAAATGTCTTCAAAGGATTTTTTACCGAAAACTAGATTTTTAACGAGATGATTTCACTCACATACTGATTTGAAAGTATTTTGTATTTACTGAGACTACTCGTCACTAGAGATCAGTCCTTATTTACTATTATCACTTACTGAGTTGGCGTACTCACATTACTCCTTGCACCTTGTGTGCAGATTCAGGGGTTACCGGACGTGGCTAGTGAGTCTTAATTTCATCTGTCATGGATATGTTGGAGTTAGTAAGGTAGCTACATGGAGATCGCAGCCCTGCTCTTCTCCGTCCTATCCTTCTATATATGCTCTTAGTTGTTTTCTAGACTGTATTAGTCTTAGTATTATCAGACAACTTTTAGTAGATGCTCATGACTGGTGACACCCCGATGTTTGGCTTTTCTTTTCGCACTTTTGTTATTCAGATCTTCTTTATGAAGTTTTATTATTAAATAGCATGAATTTATCTTTGAAAGTGAAATATCGTGTTGTTTTTGGTAAAGAGTCGGCTTGCCTAGTTCCATGATAAGCGCCATCACGACATGGTAGTTTTGAGTCGTGACAAGTAGGTATTAGAGCCTAGGTTACACAGGTCTCACGAGTCATGAGTGGGTTTATCAAAGTCTCGCGGATCGGTATGGAGACGTCTGTACTTATCTTTGAGAGGTTGTAGAACCTTTAGGAAAATGTCACATTCTTGAATTCTTGTCGTACGAATCTGTTAAGTCTGGTAACTAAACTTCTGTTATAATATTCTCTCACAAACGGTGAGGATATGTGCTACCAGTCAGGACGAACTTCTACCAGTACCACCAGTCGGGGTCGCGAGAGGCCGAAGTCGCGATCAAGGCCGTGGTAGGGGCAGGGGTGTAGCCCGCACAGCAGCTAGGGTAGCACCTTCAGATCCACCAACCGCCCCAGTTCATGATCAGGTCCCAGTTGTGGATGCTCCAATGGGACCAGCCCAGGCACCGGCTGTGCCTATTGTTATTCCAGGTCTTCAAGAGAACTTAGCTCAGATTCTGACTGTATGCATCAGTCTTGCTAAAGCGGTCATTGTCTCTACTACAACAGCTACTTCCCAGGCCGGGGGAGGCACTTAGACTCCTGTCGTCCGTACACCTGAGTATGTTATTCAGGGACAACAGACACTGAAGGCACCACCCGCCCATCCAGTTGCACCTGCTCAGGACTATGTGGTACCAGTCATGCCTGAGGACGAGTAGCGTAGATTGGAGAGGTTTGGCAGACTCTAGCCTCAAACTTTCTGTGATGCAGAAGGCGAGGATGCCTAGGGTTTCTTGGACAAGTGTTAGAGGATTCTTTATACAACGGGTATTTTGGAGACCAGTAGGGTCTTTTTCATTACCTTTTAGTTCTTAGGAGCTACCTTTACTTCGTAGGAGGCTTATGAGAGGCGTAGGCCTATAAGTGTCACGCCCTTTACCTAGCAGCAGTTCTCCGTTCTCTTTCTGGAAAAACGTGTGACGTAGTCTCGCAGAGAGGATCTGTGCATGAAGTTCAAGTAGTTGTGTCATGATGATATGACTGTGACACAATATGAGATGAGGCTCTCTGAGTTAGCCCGTCATACTATCTAGTTGGTTCCCATAGACAGGGACAGGATTAAGAGGTCCGTTGATGGCCTCTCATATCAGCTATGGATTCTTATGACTAGAGAGAGAGTGTCTAGTGCTTCTTTTGAGGAGGTTGTTGACATTCCTCGGGACATAGAGTTGATTCGACGGCGAGTGGAGAGGGAGTCCAAAAGGCCTCGTGGATCCAGTAGTTTTGGTGGTGCTCCTCATGGGGGTTACTTTCAGCACGACAGAGGCCATCCATTCAGACATGCTCAGTCAGGGCGCCCAGTTCACCGTGGGGCATCATCGGTCCATGATTCTCACAGTTCTCATCTGTGCCATTCATCACTTAGTGCCCTCCCGACCTAGAGTTCATCCCATGCCCCATCAGTTCAGGGCTCCTCCATGCCAGGTTCTTCTACCAGTCATCTCGGTGCTAGGGGTTCCCTTCAGTCCTCGTCAAATATACTAGGGGATTGTTATGGGTGTGGGGAGTTGGTCCATATGTGGAGGCAATGTCCTCATCGTCATGGGGGTCCGTCTTAGTAGAGAAGTCAGCCATCGACTTCAGCACCAGTTACTTCACCACCCGCCTAGTCAGCTATGGGTTGAGGACAGTCAACTAGGGGTCACCCTAGTGGGGGAGGTTAATTAGGTGGTGGTCAGGCCCGTTTCTATGCACTCCTAGCTAGACCAGATGCTATTGCTTCAGATGCTGTGATCATAGGTATTGTCTCAGTTTTCCACAAGGATGCCTCTATTTTATTTGATCCTGGTTCCACTTTTTCATATGTGTCATCATATTTTGCACATTAGTTGGATATGCCTCGCGAGCCTTTTATTTCATCTGTTCATGTATCTACTCCGGTGGGTGATATTGTTGTTATGGATTGCGTATATTGATCTTATGTAATGACTATTTGGGGTTTGGAGACCTGAGCAAACCTTTTCCTATTTAGTATGGTTGATTTTGATGTGATATTGGGCATGGATTGGTTTTCTCTATGTCATGTTATTCTGGACTATCACGCTAAGACGGTGACAATAGTTATGCCGGGGGTGCCATGGATTGAGTGGCAAGGTTCTACAGATTATGTTCCCGGTAGAGTGATTTCATTTTTGAAGGCCCAGTGGATGGTTGGGAAGGGTTGTCTTTCTTATTAGCCTTTGTGAGAGATGTTAGTGCAGAAACTCCTACCATTGATTCAGTTCCGGTGGTGAGGGATTTTTCGAATGTGTTTCCTGTAGACATGTTGGGCATGCCACCGGATAGGGATATTGACATCGGTTTTGATTTGGTACCAGTCACTCAGCCTATTTCTATTCCACCGTATCGTATGGCACCGACAGAGTTAAAGGAATTGAAGGAGCAGTTTTCGAAACTCCTTGATAAGGGGTTTATTTAGCCTAGTGTGTCACCTTGGGGTGCGCCTGTTCTATTTATGAAGAATAAGGATGGCACTATGAGAATGCGCATTGATTACAGGCATTTGAACAAAGTCACAATCAAGAACAAGTATCCTTTGCCTCGCATTGATGATTTATTTGATCAGCTTCAGAGAGCGAGAGTGTTCTCCAAGAGTGATCTCAGATTAGGGTATCACCAGTTGAAGATTATGGGACATTCCTAAGACAGCTTTCAAGACCCGATATGGTCATTATAAGTTCCTTGTGATGTCTTTTGGGCTGAGCAATTCCCCAACAACGTTCATGCATTTGATGAATAGCGTGTTTCGACCTTATCTCGACTCGTTTGTTATTGTATTCATTGATGATATTTTGGTGTACTCGCGTAGTCAGGAGGAGCACGTTGAGAATTTGAGAGTTGTATTGCAGCGGTTGAGGGAGGAGAATCTTTATGCAAAGTTCTCCAAGTGTGAGTTTTGGCTCAGTATAGTGGCGTTCTTAGGACACGTGGTGTCCAATAAGGGTATTCAGGTTGATCCGAAGAAGATAAAGGCGGTCCAGAGTTCGCCCAAATCGTCCTCAGCCACAGAGATTCATAGCTTTCTTGGTTTGGCTAATTATTACTGTCGGTTCGTTCAGGGATTTTCATTTATTGCATAACCCTTGACCTCATCACCTATACTAGGTTCTTCTACCAGTCATCTCGGTGCTAGAGGTTCCCTTCAGTCCTCCTCACCTATACTAGGGGATTGTTATGGGTGTGGGGAGTTGGGCCATATGTGGAGGCAGTGTCCTCATCGTCATGGGGGTCCGTCTTAGTAGAGAAGTCAGCCATCGACTTCAACACCAGTTACTTCACCACCCGCCCAGTCAGCTACGGGTTGAGGACAGTCAACTAAGGGTCGCCCTAGAGGGGGAGGTCGATTAGGTGGTGGTCAGGCCCGTTTCTATGCACTCCTAGCTAGACCAGATGTTATTGCTTTAGATGCTGTGATCATAGGTATTGTCTCAGTTTTCCACAAGGATGCCTCTATTTTATTTGATCCTGGTTCCACTTTTTCATATGTGTCATCATATTTTGCACATTATTTGGATATGCCTCGCGAGTCTTTTGTTTCATCTATTCATGTATCTACTCTGGTATGTGATACTGTTGTTGTGGATCGCGTATATTGATCTTGTGTAATGACTATTTGGGGTTTGGAGACCTGAGCAGACCTTTTGCTGTTTAGTATGGTTGATTTTGATGTGATATTGGGCATGGATTGGTTGTCTCTGTGTCATGCTATTCTGGACTGTCATGCTAAGACGGTGACATTGGCTCTGCCGGGGGTGCCACGAATTGAGTGGCAAGGTTCGACGGATTATGTTCCCGGTAGAGTGATTTCATTTTTGAAGGCCCAGTGGATGGTTGGGTAGGGTTGTCTTTCTTATTTAGCCTTCGTGAGAGATGTTAGTACAGAGATTCCTACCATTGATTCAGTTCCGGTGGTGAGGGATTTTTCGAATGTGTTTCCTGTAGACATGTTGGGCATGCCACCGGATAGGGATATTGACATTGGTTTTGATTTGGTACTGGTCACTCAACCTATTTCTATTCCACCGTATCATATGGCACTGACAGAGTTAAAGGAATTGAAGGATCAGTTTTCGGAACTCCTTGATAAGGGGTTTATTTAGCCTAGCGTGTCACCTTGGGGTGCACCTGTTCTATTTATGAAGAAGAAGGATGGAATTATGAGAATGTGCATTGATTACAGGCAGTTGAACAAAGTCACAATCAAGAACAAGTATCCTTTGCCTCGCATTGATGATTTATTTGATCAGCTTCATAGAGCGAGAGTGTTCTCCAAGAGTGATCTCAGATCAGGGTATCACCAGTTAAAGATTATAGGACATTCCTAAGATAGCTTTCAAGACCCGATATGGTCATTATAAGTTCCTTGTGATGTCTTTTGGGCTGAGCAATGCCCCAGTAACGTTCATGCATTTGATGAATAGCGTGTTTCGACCTTATCTTGACTCGTTTGTTATTGTATTCATTGATGATATTTTGGTGTACTCGCGTTGCCAGGAGGAGCACGTTGAGCATTTGAGAGTTGTATTGCAGCGGTTGAGGGTGGAGAATCTTTATGCAAAGTTCTCCAAGTGTGAGTTTTGGCTCAGTATAGTGGCGTTCTTAGGACACGTGGTGTTCAGTAAGGGTATTCAGGTTGATCCGAAGAAGATAAAGGCGGTCTAGAGTTTGCCCAAACCGTCCTCAGCGACAGAGATTCATAGCTTTCTTGGTTTGGCGGGTTATTACTGTCGGTTCGTTCAGAGATTTTCATCTATTGCATAACCCTTGACCAAATTAACCCAAAAGGCTGCTCCTTTCAGGTGGTCGGATGAGTGTGAAGCAAGCTTTCAAAAACTCAAGACTGCCTTGACCACAGCTCTAGTGTTAGTTTTGCCATCAGCTTCAGGTTCTTATACGGTATATGGTGATTCTTCTCGGGTTGGTATTGGGTGTATGTTGATGCAGGAGGGTAGCCTGATTGCTTATGCTTCTCGTCAGTTGAAGCCCCATGAGAAGAACTATCTTGTTCATGACTTGGAGTTGGCTACCATTGTTCATGCGTTAAAGATTTGGAGGCATTATCTCTATGGTGTGTCTTGTGAGGTGTTTACTGATCATCATAGCCTCTAGCACTTGTTCAAGCACAATTTAAGGTAGCAGAGATGGATGGAGCTGCTAAAGGACTATGATATTACCATTTTGTACCAACCAAGGAAGGCCAATGTAGTGGCTGATGCCTTAAGTAGGAAAGCAGTGAGTATGGGCAGTCTTGCATTCATTCCTATTGGGTAGAGACCTCTTGCGGTTGATGTTCAGGCTTTGGCCGATCAGTTTGTGAGGTTGGATATTTCGAAGCCCAATCAGATCCTAGCTTGTGTGTTTTCTCGGTCTTCCTTGTTCGATCTCATCAGAGAGCGCAAGTATGATGATCCTTATTTGCTTGTCCTCAAGGACAAAGTTCTGCATGATGATGCCAAAGATGTGACTATCAGCGATGATGGGGTATTGAGGGTGTAGGGCCGGATATGTGTGCCTAATGTAGATGGGCTTCGGGAGTTAATTCTGGAGGAGTCCCATAGCTCGCGGTATTCCATCCATCAGGGTGCTGCAAAGATGTACCAAGATTTGAGACAACACTATTGGTGGAGGAGAATGAAGAAAGATATAGTGGGGTTTGTAGCTCGGTGTCTAAATTGTCAGCAGGTGGAATATGAGCATCAGAGACCTGGTGGCTTGCTTCAGCAGATAGAGATTCTAGAGTGGAAATGGGAGTGGATCACCTCGGATTTCATAGTTAGACTCCCACAGACTCTGAGGAAGTTCGATGCTATTTGGGTGATTATGGATCGGTTGACCAAGTCTGCGCACATCATTCCTGTGTGTACTACCTATTCTTCAAAGCGGCTAGCTAAGATTTATATTCGAGAGATTGTTCGCCTGCACGGTATCCTAGTTTCCATCATTTCAGATAGAGGTACTCAGTTTACATTGTAGTTTTGGAGGGCCATGCAGCGAGGGTTGGCTACTCAGGTTGAGTTGAGCACAACTTTTCACCCTCAAACGGATGGACAGTCCGAGCGTACTTTTCAAATATTGGAGGACACGTTGCGCTCTTGTGTCATTGATTTTGGGGGTTCATGGGACCAGTTTCTGCCACTCGTGAAGTTTGCATATAGTAACAGTTATCAGTCGAGTATTCAGATAGGTCCATATGAGGCTTTATATGGGAGATGGTTTAGATCCTTAGTAGGTTGGTTTGAGCCGGGCGAGGCTACGCTTTTGGGTACAAACTTGGTACAGGATGCTCTAGACATAGTGAAAGTAATTCAGGAGCGGCTTCATATAGCGCAGTCAAGACAAAAGAGTTATGCTGATAGAAAGGTCTGTGACGTGTCTTATATGGTTGGGGAGAAGGTTCTACTGAAGGTTTCACCCATGAAGGGTGTTATGAGATTCAGTAAGAAGGGAAAGTTGAGCCCTCGGTTCATTGGGCCTTTTGATGTGCTTCGGAGGATTGGGGAGGTAGCTTATGAGCTTGCGTTGCCACCTAGCTTGTCAGGCATGCATCCGGTATTTCATGTTTCTATGCTCCGGAAGTATATCGGAGGCCCGTCTCATGTTTTGGATTTCAGGACGGTTCAGTTAGATGGTGATTTGACCTATGATATGGAGCCAGTGGCTATTTTGGAGCGGCAGGTCCAAAAGTTGAGATCAAGGGATATACCTTCAGTGAAAATGCAATGGAGAAGTCGGCCCATGAAGGAGGCTACTTGGGAGACCGATGGGGAGATGTGGAGCAGATATCCACACCTATTTGAGACTTCAGGTATGTTTCTAGACTCGTTCGACGACGAACATTTGTTTAAGAGAGGGAGGATGTAACGACCCAGCTGGTCGATTCATGAGTTATAGCCCCGTTTCCCCCATTTCTGCTTCCTTTTGTGTTATTCAGTTGTATTTTATCGTATGGGCTTGGTTGGTTTAGGACCGGAGTAGTTTTATAGAATGAGGCACTTAGTCTCTTATTTAGAAGTTTAAGTTGGAAAATTCAATCGGATATTGACTTATGAGTAAACGATCTCGGATTTGGGTTGTTATGGTTCGGTTAGCTCCGTTAGGTAATTTTGGACTTAGGAGCACATCCGGAATGTGGTTTGGAGGTCCGTGGTAGAATTTGGCTTGAATTAGCGAAAGTTGAAAACTTGGCGATTCCGGTCGGCAGTGGAAAATTTGATATCGGGGTTAGAATGGAAGTCCGGAAGTTGGAGTAGGTTCGTAGTGTCATTTGTAAAATTTGGGGTCATTTGCAAAATTTGATAGGTTTTGGCATTGTTTGTGAAAATTGGAAATTTAGATGTTCTTAGGCTTGAATCCGAGGGTAATTTGATATTTTGAGTGATTCGAAGGTTCGGCTAAGTTTGAATGATATTATGGGATGTGTTGGTATATTTGGTTGAGGTTCCAAGGGCGTTGGGTGAGCTTCGGGTGGTTAATGGATCAATTCTTAACTTTAAAATTTGGCAAATTTCTGGTGTCAGCTGTATCTAGTGTAGGAAGTGTGGACCGCACAGATTTTATGCGGACTGCGGAGGTACTATGCGGCCGCGGTGGAAATTACGCGAGCCGCTGAAGAGGGAATGTGGCCGGGGTGGATTTTATGCGGGCCAGGAAGAGGGAATGCGGTCGCGGCAGAATTATGCGGACCGCGGTGAGGAGTGCACGACCGTGATAGATTTATGCGGACAGCGAAGTGAAGGTTCAGAGAGCACTATATAAGCGAGGTTTAGGGTTTTATTTCACATCTTTGACTCTGGGAGCTCGATTTGAGGCGAAATTTCGGGAGTTTTTCAAGGAAATCATCTGGGTAAGTAATTCTAACTCGGTTTTGGATAATATTCATGAATATATCATTGAATTCATCATTCGATTCGTGAATTGGGATGGAATTTAGGGAAAAATTGGTGGAGTTTCATAAAATAAATTTTTGGGAATTGAAAGCCTATTTGAGGCCGGATTTGAGTGAAACTAGTGTGGTTAGTCTTATAATCGAATGGGTCGTCGGATTTTGCGACATTTTTCGAATTCCGAGACGCGGGCCCGACTTTTGAGTTGACTTTTTGACTTTTGACCTAAAGCTTAGCATTTTCTTATGGGATTGATTCCTTTAGCTCGTGTTGATTGTATCGAATTGTTTGTTGTTAGATTCGAGGCATTTGGAGGCCGATTCGAGAGGCAAGGGCATCGCGAAATAAGGATTTGATCGGTTTGAGGTAAGTAATGATTGTAAATCTAGTCCTGAGGGTGTGAAACACCGAATTTTGTATCGTTTTACTATTTTGACGTGACGCGCATGCTAGGTGATGGGCGTGTGGGCGTACACCATTGGGGATTGTGACTTGGTCTGTTTCGTAGAAATTATAAGTTGCATATTTGGTTGAAACTATATGATACTTATGTGTTTTAGAAAGAATTTCTATAAATTGGGCTGAATGCTATATTTGGGCTTTGTGCCAGAGCTGTTTGGACCCTTAGGGGCCTTTTTCTTATTATCCTCTCACTGTTTTTTTTGTTGAAAATCTATACTCATGTTTACCTTGAAAATGGTAATTACAATTAAATTTAATTTTATGGTTCTAAAAATAAGTAATTTATTTCAATGCTAGTTGTTAAGCGATAGATGCTAAGTGTGAGTCAGAAAATGAGATAAGAGTTTGAGGACAATATGTTATGCAAACAGTATGGCGTGAATCGGGGTCTCGAGCTGGCCTACGCTGGGCCTCAAGGTCGAGCTAAAGTGTCAGACTGGGGATGGTCGACGAAGAACTAACAGTCCTAACGACCTTGATGATGACTCTTTTAGATCAATAATGAGTAATAAATGAAGGACAATCAATAAAATATAATAAATGTAAGCAATAAAATCAAGGGAACGACAGTAGAATATGTTTAAGTTGAAGGGCATAGAATGTTCTTGTTCTTGTATTGAATATCATGTGTCTTACAAAATGATAAAGGTCTCCTTTATATAGGAGGGGGTCCCAACATAGTACAAGTGCATTTATTACAAAGATATGTGGTTGGTACAGCTATTTAATGTCTTGGTACGGACTTGTACTATTCTTGTAGACTTGGTCAGCTCTAACCACATGCATTGGGAATTTCTCGCTTGTTCATCATAGCCACCGATTTTGTACTGCCCCGAGGTCGAACATAGGGAACCCTCGGGGTCGAACCTCGAGTTGGGCCTAGAGCCTTCTAGAGACGGGCTATGGAGCGTCATAATGATCATAAAATCGGACTCTCCGATTTTAGCCGTATACAACTCAGTCATGTTATACCTATTGATTTCATAACTCAGTCTTTATTACTCTGTTTTGATGCATAAAAAATATTATTTTGCTATGAGCATCATGTTTTACTGATAGCCTAAGTGGCTTAAAAAGTTTATGACTGAGTGAGGCCGGGGGCCTGATTTGTGAGGATATTATGAGATCGGGTTGCATGCTGCAGCATATTGTTACTGATTCATGATTTAGTGAGGCTAAGGGCCTGATTGATTTACACCACGAGGTGGCTTGTTATAGCGATTGGGCTAAAGGAGCCCCTCTATAGTCTGTAGACCCCCAGTGAGCCGGGTACCCTAAGTGAGTGATATGAGATATGCCCGAGGGGCTGTATACGAATGACTGTAAGGTTTGCCCGAGGGGCTGTATATGAGTGATGTTTCGCCCGAGGGGCTGCTTATGAGTGATGTTTTGCCCAAGGGGCTGTTTATGATTTTTATCACGTTTACTCTCTTTTGCATTGAGCCTCTATTGAAACTGTTGAAAAATGTCTTCAAAGGATTTTTTACCGAAAACTGGATTTTTAACGAGATGATTTGACTCACATACTGATTTGAAAGCATGTTGTATTTACTGAGATTTCATGATGTGGACTTCATGTGTTTTACTGCTCATCACTACTGCTCAATCTTTATTTACTGTTATTACTTACTAAGTTGGCGTACTCACATTACTCTCTGCACCTTGTGTGCAGATCCATGGGTTACTGGATGTGCTAGCGATTGTTAATTTCATCTACCACAGATCTATTGGAGTTAGCAAGGTAGTTGCATGGCGATCACAACCCTGCTCTTCTCCCTCCAATCCTCCTATAGATGCTTTTAGTTGGTTTCCACACTGTATTAGTCTTAGTATTATCGAACAGCTTTTAGTAGATGTTCATGACTAGTGACACCCCGATGTCGGGCTTATCTTTCCGCAGTTTTGCTATTCAGATCTTCTTTGTGAAGTTTTATTATTAAATAGCATGAATTTATCTTTGAAATTGAAATATCGTATTGTTTTTGGTAAGGAGTCGGCTTGCCTAGTTCCACGATAGGCGCCATCACGACAGGGTAGTTTTGGGTCGTGACACAAGGCCTCTGAAATACTGTACAAAATGAACCTCTATCTACGAAGACTCTAAGATTATTCGACATCAAATGGGACAGGGGCCCTGCCTAACCATAAGTTCGTAGCATAACTCTGACATGGTGACTTATACACTTAGTTGCACTTCGAATAAAGTGGATTCTTACCGATCTTTCATTGAATGCTAATCTCGTCTACTATGAGGGCTCGTCAAACCGATTACGTATACCTTCAGGCATGAATGTAGCATCCCTAACAAAAGAATGTCAATATGAATAATGTACCGAGTATGTAAGGTGCAACTGAAACATAACAATAAGTCAACATTAATTAAAGACATATGAGAATCAACCTGAATCTCTGAAGTGCCACCGTATATGCATACTTATTACACTTATATATATAATGCTTCTCTATCTCTGTATATGCATACTTATTATACTAATATATATAATGCTTCTCTTTGAGACTGTTATCCATATCGTATAATACATGATTTCCCAACTGATTAGTAATAACTACCCGATAGGCTGTAGCACGATGGTAATTGAATTACTGCCCGACCGATCGTAGCTCGGTGGTAAATGCATGACTGTTCGACCAGTCATAGCTCAGTGGTAAATGTATAACTGCCCAATCGGTCGTATCTCTGTAATAAATGCTTGACTGTCCGACCGGCCGTAGCTCGGTGGTAAATGTATAACTGCCCAACAGGCCGTAGCTCGATGGTAAATGCATGATGCAAATAATACTGTTATGAACATTAACATCTATATTATATACCTCAATAGGGACTTAGGAACATACTAAGACATGCTTGAATACCATTTTATAGGAATGAATAACATAGACATCCTTAACTGCTAATAGCAGAACCACTTATGGAATACCATTACGTTTACGTATTGTTACTTGGATATGCCAAAAGAAGGAAGGATTAGATTTAACATACTTAAGTCGGTTCTCTTGACAATGTCTCTAACACACGACAAAATACGTGATGACAAGATCAAAGTAGGGAAAAATCCGTATGATATTCTTGAGAAAGATTGCACCGTACTTTCTTAAAATCGAAATTCTCACGTTGCTAAGTATTCTTGTATGAATTTTGTAGCAAATCACCTTGCTATCATTTTGTATGAGTTGGCTGAAGTTTTCCATTATATTGTATAGATAAGCATCTCCATCCCATTTTGTGAATTAAAGAGAGATCTTTTAATAGAATTCTTCAACAAGAATAAGATAAGGTGCACATATCTTTAAATTTTTACCACCACCTCCTTAAGCACCTAATTAGATGGCAATTTGCTTCCAAAATTCTACAATCCCGCGTGAATGTGTTGTCCCCTAATGATTATTCAAAATTTTACTTAAATAATTATCCATAAACTTCTAATTAATGTTTTAACTTCCCACTCAAATCAATAATTAACCAGTTATCCACATAATTAAGAATTATCTCAGATTACTTAAAATACTACTTATTTTTAACACACTTTATACATCTTACTATTATGGTCATATGGTACGTTGTATGGCACTAGTCCATAAATACAGGGTATTATAGCTTAGACCGTATTTTATCCCAAAATGTCAAACTTCGACGAAATTTGTTTCCTTCGATTTGCTTACCCTCTCACCTTCACGAATATACTTATCACTTGTTTGAAATAGCGTAATACTTATAATCCCAAAATAATCACATTCCCGAACTTACATCGATTAACTTACGATGAAATTTTAACATACGAAAATGCGGAATGTAACATCTCATTTCCGAGCTTTCATCAATTTACTTATAACCTAAAAAACAGTCTTATCCTTGAACTTATGTCAATTATCTTATGACAAATCCAACATAGAAAAGTGTGGAATGTAACATCCTTCCCCCCTTTAGAAACATTCGTCCTCGAATGTTAACTCTTAGAGATTTACGAAACTTTTTCTAGGGTCTCCTCTATAAACTAAACTAAAACCCAACCTTTATATGAAGTCTCGACTATTCACAATCTTTTGTACTTGAGTATCTCGTATCTTCTTCACCTTTACCTTACTTACCTTTCAATATCGCATCATATCTTCTGTCGCTTTCATAACCTCCCTTCCACATAGGTAGAAATTACATCTACACCTTAAAGCTCTATTGTGATAGCACCTCTGGTGCATACAAAATTCGGTGGAAGCTTTATACTAACTTCTTACAGCTTAGCTCTATGGCACGATCTGGAAACAAAAGAAAGGTAACATTTTCTAAATGCCCTATAGCCTCTCAATTATAAATGTGACGCGCAACACACTCATAAGTGAGACTCTACTAGGCACAGCTTTGTAGACTCTCTAGGACACGACCTACTCTGATACCACTTTATCACGCCCCAAACCCGGGGAGGCGTGGCTGGAACTTGGTGTCGTACTGGCCCGAGCAAACTACTTAGATACTTTTTTGTTGTAACTAACATGGGCCAACATGGACACAACTCGTAATGTATAACTATAAGTGGGCAAACACTGTATCAATGAACCATCGTTCTTAGAACATGAATACATATAGGTCATCAAGGCCTCTGATATACTGTACAAAATGAACCTCTATCTACAAAGCATCTAAAATTATTCGACATCAAATGGGAAAGGGCCCCTGCCTAACCATAAGTTCGTGGCATAACTTTGATATGATGACTTATAGACTCGGTTGCACTCCGAATGAATTGGAGTCTTGCCGATCCTTCACTGAATGCTAACCTCGTCTACTACGAGGGCTCGTAAAACTGATTACCTATACCTGCAGGTATGAATGCATCGTCCACAACAAAAGGACGTCAGTACGAATAATGTACCGAGTGTGTAAGGCGGAACTTAAATATAACAATAAGTCAACATTAATTAAAGACATATACGAATAATCCTGAATTAGTGGTATATATGTATATGTATATATATATATATATATATATATATATATATATATATATATATATATATATTCTTTTTTTTTATTATCCATAACTTATGATGTATGACTGCCCTACTGATTAGTGGTAACTGCCCGACCGGCCGTAGCGTGGTGGTAAATGCATTATTGCCCGACCGACTGTAGCTCAATGCTAAATGCATGACTGCTTGACCGACCATAGCTCCGTGCTAAATGTAAAACTGTCCAACCGACTGTAGCTCGGTGATAAATGCATAACTGCCCGACCGGCCGTAGCTCGATGGTAAATGTATAACTGCCAAACCGTAACTCGGTGGTAAATGTATGATGCATATAATACCATTATGAGCATTAACATCTCTATCATATACCTCAATAGGGACTTAGGAACATACTTAGACATGCTTGAATATCATTTTATAGGAATGAATAACATAGACATCCTTAACTGCTAAGAGTAGAACCATTTATAGAATATCATTACGTTTACGTATCGTTACTTGGATCATGCCAAAAGAAGGAAGGATTAGCCTTAACATACCTGAGCCGGTTCTCTTGACAATTCCTCTAACACACAACAAAACACGTGATGGCAAGAACGAAGTAGGGAAAAATTCATATGATATTCTTGAGAAAGATTGCACTGTACTCCCTTAGAATCGAAATTCTCACGTTGCTAAGTATTCTTGTATGAATTTTGTAGCAAATCACCTTGCTATCATTTTGCATGAGTTGGCTAAAGGTTTCCATTATAATGTAGAGATAAGCATCTGCATTCCATTTTGTTAATTAAAGAGAGGTCTTTTAATAGAATTTTTCAACAAGAACGAGATAAGGTTGACATATCTTTAAATTTTTGCCACCACCTCCTTAAGCACCTAATTAGATGGCAATTTGCTTCCACAATTCTACAATCCTACGTGGATGTGTTGTCCCCTAATGATTATCTAAAATTTCACTTAAATAATTATCCATAAACTTCTAATTAATTTGTTAACTTCCCACTCAAATCAATAATTAACCAATTATTCACATAATTAAGAATTATCTCAAATTACTTAAAATACTATTCACTTTTAATACACTTTATACTTCTTACTATTATGGTCATGTGGTATCTTGTATGGCACTAGTCCATAAATATGGGGTATTATAGCTTGGGCCGTATTTTATCCCAAAATGTCGAACTTCGACGAAATTCATTTTCTTCGATTTGCTTACCCTCTCACCTTCACGAATTTACCGACCACTTGTTTGAAAATACTTATAATCCCAAAATAATCTTATTCCCGAACTTACGTCTATTAACTTACGACGAAACTTTAACGTACGAAAATGCGAGATGTAACATCTCATTTCCGAGCTTTCATCAATTTACTTATAACCTCAAAAATAGTCATGTCCTTGAACTTATATCAATTATCTTATGACAAATCCAACATAGAAAAGTACGAAATGTAACAGGATCCCGCTGAGGAGAATATTCAAAAGAGATGGCATAACGAGCACATAACTGTAGTGGAAGGTGAGATTGGATAGTTGAGCAATAGGCTTAGAGGCACGTGATCATGCTTTTATGGATGTGGCAGAATCAAGGGATTAGTGGCTACAATCACAGTTTGACCACATGATAGTTATCTTCAGGAAGACATTGCTGATGTGGAGCATTGGAGTTAGCCCTGGGTAGCCACAGGTTGTGGAGTTGAATGCTATTAAGGCAAGAAGCTAAGCCGAAAATAGTGATAACAGAGTTTGAGTCGAGCACAGTCGGATCTGACATGGGGATGGATGCAACTAGACACCTTCCTACTAGGGAGAGTGAGCTGATAGAGGTAGTCGATGCATCTGGCATCACATTAAAGGATCCAACATCACCAATAATCAAGGTTCAAGACCGGTCCCTTCTGCATCCAGAGTGATTTGAAGGAGCTTCTGATACCTACCTTCCTTTTGCTTTAATTTTGTTTTTGTACTATGTGCAACTATGGACACTACATAACGTAAGCGTGGGTTGGGGGTGTCAGACTTATTTTTATTGGCCTGCAGTTAAATTCTTTAATTGATCTATGTATTCATTGCTTTTGATATATGCATGTGACCATAATTCGAGTGTGTGTAATTGTACAGTAGTAGTTACATCTTCATATCTCTTAATCCTCGATTTCTTTAAACCACGATTCTTCCTCAAGAATGCCAATTTTCATAGAAGCGGGTACTTTTAGGTGGATTTATGAATGTTTTCCAGGGGACAAATTTATTGAACAATTTTTTGAGGGATTAATGACCAAAGAAAAAAAAACTCGAAAAAGATATTATTAAGATCTGATAAGGATGGAATGGAAGAAATCAAGTATTTGTACTACCTGACATGTTTTATATCGGGGCTTAGGATCTAGCATATGCACTGAGTGCTCTCTTCATGAGTTATGTGAAGTATATGCCTTGAGGATGCTTGTAATTGTCTTTTGATGCTTGATCTCGATTCTTGGCTCTCGTGCTTTCTCTTGTGCTTTATTTATATTGATTGATTGTACGTTATTGCTTTAATTTGAGAGTCGGTTATGAACTGTCTTGAATGAGTCATTTGCATCATGTTTGAGAATTTTATGTAGCTTTGTGTCGTTTTGTGCTAGTCTAGAAGTTGCCTATGTGTGAGGCAAAGAAAAATTAAATAAGTTTTATGAGCCTAGGAGATGATATATGCATTTTTTTTATTAACCAGTGAGACTTATTGCCTACCACTGTTAATACTATCTTTCGTCAGCTACTTGAGCTTGTAGACCTTTTATTTGGCACCTACATTACAAGCCAATACCCCTTTTGTTCTTAATCAAATCTACTTGAGATTTTACCTCCAAAAGCACCAAGTCGCTTGAAACGGTAAGGAAGGAGATTAGGTAGTTGTTGAGTGGAACTATAAAAAGACCAAAAGGTGCACTTGTATTATAAAAGAAGCACTAGCCGGAAATACCAAAATATGGAGAGTGTTTCTTAAAAAAATATACAGAAAAAGAAAAAAATATATATATACACCTCCCATCCATCTTGATCAGGGCAAGTGATTTACATATGTGTCTATGTGCTTAAATAAAGAAGGGCTATTATTGTCATGGTTTCTTGGTAAAGCATTGGACTCGGTCATGTTAAAAATACTATTGAAAGTGAAATATATTATATTTAAAAGTTATTAGGAGGGTTATTCACTATTTTATAAATATACCAGACATGTCCCTTAGCCTTCACTACAACCCTTAAAGACCTAATTGATCTTAGAACTTGCAAGCTTAGATTACAAGCCTATAGTATTACCAATTGCATGCATGTGAATTCTTTGTGAGAATGAGTGATTCTTCCTATATTTGAGTCCTTCAATTACATTTGAATTCATGTTTGAATATGTGGACTATTCTCTTTCTTTTCTTATGATATGGGCACATGATTCTTGAGTTGGCATAAGAAAATAAGTCATAGAATGGAGCGTTTTGGAGTCAATTTTCGAGATTAGGAAGTTAGGGGAGATTACTTGAGCATCTTAATTAGTCTTGGCATGTTACATTTGAGAAAGAGCGTCAATAGGATATATGTTATATTATAAGCATTGAGTGTAATGATCGAGTGTGCTTTGAAAGTACTTCTTGCCTGGGTGTTGAATTCTAAGGTTACTCGAGGCCGAATAAGAGTCTAACTGTGGGGTGTTAATATTCTGCAAAAAACTATATAATTGATATGTTTTCGCCTCATATTTTTGGGATTCACTGTAGTTATTTAGAGTGATATCAATGTGCTTTGAGCTAATTACATATTTCCTGCATGTAAGAAGTGTTTTGGAGGAAAGCTGAACAAAAAGGGAAGAATTAACACGAGTTGCATTGAAGAAGGCTAAGATATTGAAGCTGAAGAGTGGACATTTTTTCCTGGTCGCATCGCGTGTGAGCCAACCATCGAGGGGAGGTTTGAGTTCTCTAAAGCAGTGGAGCTTGGGGAAGGCCGTAGAAATCCTGGGGTGCTCGTCTGACGGTTTCCACATCATGAGCGACTGGGACCTGCGTCCCAGTTATCCTATCTGACTCGGGATCGGTTGATGCGGCCTCCTCTTTACCCTAGACCATATATAAACCCCAAGAAACATCTTTTTGAAGGGGGATACATGCTAAAGGGCAAGGAACAAAAGGCAAGGGATTCCAAGACGAGTTGTTACTTTTCTGTCATTTTCTTTGTTACTTTATGTTTTTTTATAATTATTTTGAGATAAACACTATGTGTGGCTATTCTAGGTTGTGGTTAGTCATAAATATTGTTGTTTAACAGTTATTTCTCCTTTAATGCGAATATCTATCACATGGTTAGTTTTTTAACTTTGTGCATAATTGCTTGATTGTCTGTACAACAGTTAAGTTCTATCAAATATGTAGGTTATGCTTGAAAAGTCGTTCTTAGATTAGAGAAGAGTTAAAGAGAACATGGTCTTGTCCCTAGGGTTAGGGAGCAGATTTGTACTTAGGATAGGAATACACCTGGTCACCTCGATTAATCATATGACGTGATCTCACTACATTCTTGTTAGACTAATTCCATATGAATATAGGCGTTACGCAATCCTGAGTAGGTGAATAGTGATTCGGACAAATACTTTCAGTAGTTATAATGCGGTTAATTAGCAAGCATAGATAATTTGAATTGAAGGAGAATAGCTAGAACACAATTGGATTAGTGTACCCGCCACAACCCTGAAATATTTATCTATACTGAACTCAACTCAAAACAACAAGTCTCTATTGTCGTTTATTGCTTATTAATTTTAGTTATAGTAGTTTAGTAACAAAAACTCAAGTTTTGGTGAAATCAACTAGATAACACAGTTTAGCTGAACTAGCGAGTAGTTAACGACAAGTTTGTGTGGGTGCGAGGTCCGACTCTACGTCACTATATCACTGGTTGACCACGATTAAAGGGGCATGTGAATGTTGTTTTCTACCTATAATTCAAGTACCATAGAGGCATGTGAATGTTGTTTTCTCCTGCTCTTTTAGAGCTACGACAATCTAATTGTAGCCCGAGTAACCATCAAGGGAATAATAATACTCATACTACTAGCCTATCTAATAATTGATCAGTAAAAGTGGGAAATTAATTGCGTGTAGCTTTGTTGAGCTTTCTATAGTCAATACATAACTCTAACCCATCACCATTCTAGTGGTTATTCAACTCATTTTGCTCGCTACTAGAATTGTCATTTCTCCCCTTTTTAGGCACACACTAAGCCCGACTCATCCAATCACTATTCGAGATGGAAATAATTCCAACATCAAGACACTTGATAATTTCCTTCACCACTTCTTTCATGATGCTATTCAACCTTCTTTGGCATTCAACACTCGATCAGTGTCCATCGTCCAGAAATTTTTTTATGCATGCATAATGATGGACCGATTCCTTTAGTATCTGCAATAGTCCATCTTATGGCTAGCTTATACTCTCTAAGTACTTGCAACAACTTACTTTATTGTAGCTGAGATAGAATAGATGAAATTGTAACTAGTAGAGTTTCAGAATTACCAAGTAAGCATAGTACAATTGCGATGGTAAAAGCTTGAGCTTCAGCCTTGGAACTTCTTCAATGGATAGCTTTGGCAGTGTTAATGCCAATGCTCTATCAATATCCTTCAAACTTCCAACTCGTAAACATACTAACATGCCAGGTTGTGGACCTGCACTAGCTCTTCCACTAATTCATATTTGCTTTCCTCTTCATTACTTAACAAATCTCTTTCTAATGGGTCTTCAGGGATTATGTATGGCACCACACTGGCAGCATTTCACTCCACTACTAAAATCATGGCTAAGTCTTTATGGTGGGCTAGTAACTTGAGTACTCTATAAGTATTGAATACCTTTACTCTGTCACTCACTCTCAAAGTCATCTAACCTTTGCAAAACATCACTAATTGCTTGGCCCGTAGTTAAAAATAGTCGATCAAAATAAATGGGACTTCCTGATCCAGCCATAATCTAGGATGATGAAATCAGATGAGAATATGAATAATACATCTTCAATCACACCCTCGAAACTAGATAAAGATCTATCCGCCAACTGTAATATCACTGTAGTAGGTCGAGGAACTCCCAAAGCTATCAGAACACAGATAGTGGCATCAAATTGATGCTTGTCCCAAGATCATAGAAAGCTCTCCCAACTGCTTTTTTACCAGAAATCTAAATGGTGAATCTTCCTGGAACTTTCATTTTAGGGGTAGTTTACTCTAAATTCTTGAACTATATCCTTTTGTGATTACCGCAGCTTCAAACCTAGTTAGCCTGCACTTATTTGCCACAATCTCCATGATGTACTTTGCGTACATTGGTACTTTATACAAGATATCCATCAATGAAATAGTAATCTACCTACTTTAAAATATCTAAAAACTTTTTATACGTGTATTAACTTTCTATTTTTTCAATATTTAAGAGAAATTAGGTGGTGGCTTTGCCACGACCTCTTTCTCTGACTTCTCGGGTTCTCTTGCAATTCTTTTTTGTTTAGCTTCCATTGTAGCCTATTTCTCATCAAATGTCTTTTGCTTTCTCTTCTTGGATGGAACTTCTTCTAACTCTATCCCACTCCTCAATATCACTGCATTGGTAGGAGCCATAGGATTAGGCTCGGTGTCGCTAGAGAGTGCCCCAGCTGGTCATATAATTTGGACGCTAGCAAGTTTCCCCATTTGTCACTCAAGATTACGAATAGTGGTAGCTTGATTATAATTATCAACCACAATCTTCTTGAGCATATCCTTAATAGTACCTATTGGATTTGTATACTGATCTGCCTAAGGTAGTCGAAACTGTTATTATTAACCCTGTGGTCTGAACTAGTTCAGAGTCCCTAATTCCACCCCTTGAGAAATTTGGATGTACTCCAATGTGGATTATAAGTATTTATATATTGATTTGATTGGCTTTTATTAGCATTACCCACAAAATATACTGACTAAGGATTTGCTGGGTAAAGATCACTGGTGTGGCCTTCTCCACATACTTTGCAAAATGATTGCATTTGTTGCACCGATTGAACTTGTTGTGCTAGAGGTATCTGCTATTTGTTCAAAATCATATTCATCTTATTGAATTGGTTCGCTAAAGAGGCCACTTATGCTACTACGACATCCAACTCAAGACACTTACAGCCTTATGAACTGTGTGTCTACCTACTTCTCCCTGCCAGTCTAGGTTGCTCTTAAAGAACTTATCCAGGAGTATGTAGATCTCATCAAAACTCTTTTCCAACACTTGACCATTTACTGCAAACATTTATTATCTTTGTCTCAAGACGAAGGCCCTCGGTGAAAAGTATGAGCTAATACCTCATTAATTTGATCGTGGTGTGGAGAGTCCCTAAGTAATCCCTTGAATCACTCTCAAGATGAATACAATGACTTATCCTCTATATGTTTAAAGGCTAATATCTCATTTTAAATCTTTGCAATCTTACCAGATGAGAAGAACCTTGTCAACAACTTGCGAGCCAAATTATTCCACGATGTAATAGAGTTAACTGCTTCAGCTTTCAACCACCTCATGGCCTCGCCCAATAGAGAAAAGGGGAATAGTGTAAGTCAGATATAATCTGGTGTGACTCTCTTGGTGATACAAGTGCCACTGATCTCCAAGAAATTTAGAATATGTTGTTGGGGATCCTTATGTGGCAGTCATGAACTTTTTTATTTTAATTTATTTTATTCAAGTTGCTTCCGTGAATGAAAATGCCCAATAATGCGAGTAGGTCTTACTAGCCCTAACACTCGTCAAACATATTTACTCAATCTACATAATGATGGATTTACTTTAATTCTTTTCGAAGCATATGATAATTCTTACTACCTTTCCACTCCTTACTTTGGTTTCAACCAAGCCAATCAAATTTGCCTCTTGTGCTCTTATATAGTCCTATGAACTGATCGTTCGCATGTAGCACCTGAAAAATGCTCTGCTTAAGCTCAAGTGCCCAGCAATCCTGGGTTTAACGATACTAGAGGTGATATTAGCAATGTTGAAATAGCCGCCTCTTGTACCGCTAGTGGTTATGTATCAACGATTTCAACGGGTAGTTTAACAAGTGCTTGAATGTTATTGGCTTCTCTTGGTCCTCTCAACCTTCCGCAAAATGTTGTCTCAGGTTCTGGGTCAAAGCATTCCAGTCTATCTTGGCTCCTAATCCATCACGTTCAAGAAAAGTATCTAAGAAGTAGCTACATAGCAAAAAAGAAAGATTAGACTCGACTAAATAAGTAATAAAAGCTAAATCTGGTAAAGCAGTTAATTTCGAAGTCCCCGACAGCAATGCCAAAAACTTGCTACTCTCAAATGCACATGCAAGTATACATAGTCAACAAGTAATATAGTGACGTAGTGTTAAATATGGAACCCACAGAGACTTGTCGTTAATTACTGGCTAGTTCATCTAAAATGTGTTATCTAGTCGATTTCACCAAAACTTGAGTTTTTGTTCCTAAAATTCAGCAGTCAAATTAAATAAGAAATAAAACACGACAAGCAAAAGTTGTTTTTGAGTCGAATACAACATAGATTAATATTGTAGGATTTTGGTGGGTACACCAATCCTATTGTGTTCTAACTATTCCCCTTCAACTCGAATAACCTATGGTTGCTAATTAACCATATTAAAGATACTTATAGTATTATCTCGAACTACTACTCATCCACTCAGATATAGTAATGTCTGTATTCCTATGGATTAATTTAATATGAATGCATTGAGATCACGATATATAATTAAGTGAGGTGATCAGATATATTCATATCCTAACCATAAATTCGCTCCCTAACCATAGGGATAAGATCATACTCTCTTTAATGCTTCTCTAATCTAAGAACGGCTTTCTCAAGCATAACCTAGATAGTTAATAAAACTTAACTGTTGGCAAGACAATAAAGCAATTATGTGCAGAGTTGAAGAAATAACCATGTGATAGAAATGCACATTAAAGGAGAAATAACTATTAAACAATAATATTCGTGACTAACCACAACCAATGAAATAGAGAAGCTAGCCACACATAGTGGTTGTCTCAAAAAAAATTGAAAAAAATTATAAATTAACAAAGAGAATGGGAGAAAGCAAAAACTCGTTGCCAAATCTCCTACTCCATTGTTCCTTGCGTATTCCTTGCTTAGTAGCGTGTATCCCCGTTCCAAAGGATATTTCTTGGGGTTTATATATGGTCTAGGGTAAATAGAAGGCTGCATCAACAAAATCCGGGTCGAATGGGATAATTGGGAGGCACGTCGCAGTCGTTCGCTCTTGACAATTGGTAGACAAGCTACAGGCCTTATGCGAGCACAACCCACAATGGGGGATGCCTTCCCTAGCTTTGCACAACTTAAACCTCCCCTGGACACTTGGCTCGCATAATTAGCTCAAATCACACTGATATCATTCTAAATAACTACAGAGAATCCCAAAATATGAGCCAAACATATCAATAATATAGACTTTTTGTCGAATATCAATGAGCTTCTCAACTTATTCGAGCTTCTAGGTAGGAGAGGTTATTCTCATACTGTCGAGCAAACATTTTGTTTGGTCATTTATTTAACTTATGATTATTTTCTTCTCGAGCTCTTTGTCCGTGGTATAGGCTTTTTGTTAAAGATTATTATGAATTTTCAATTTTTCAATAATATCTTAATTTGATTTTCAAAAACAAAATAAAAATGTTTACCCCGAAAATTGTGAGTAACAATTAAAAATATTTTTGTGGTTTTAAAGATACGTGATATATTTTAATACTAGTGATTAAACAAGTATATTGAGCTTAAGTAAAAAAGAAAATATGAACCAAATCATTGTTGCTGAAACAGTAGGGGGCCTCGAGCTCGTCTATCCAAGGACCTCGAGGCCAGCTAAGACCAAAAAGGAATGAACAATAAAGTAAAGGCAATAAAGTTGAAAATTAATTGTTGAGCACGTTAAACGAGAGAAGAATAAGAATGTTCTATTGCTGTAAAAATGATCTGATGCCTTACAAAATGATTGGGGTCCCCTTTATATAGGAGGGGAAATCCCAATATAGTACATTCCTCCTAAAAGTAAAGGGTTCTATTGGTACAGGTGTATAACTGCCTAGTACGGATCTGTACCATTTCGTACAAATCTTATCCTTTAATTAATGCACTGGCCCACGTGTTCTTGAAAAATTCCCGCTCTTTCTTGATTGACTTCGAAATTGTGATACCCTCGATATAGATCGTGTCAGGACATCGATTAGCTTCCTCGAGGAGGGTGTCCCTCAGACAGATCCGATCTCCACTTCGAGTCTCCCGGGCTCGGACCTATAGCCTGTTTTAAGACTTCAAAATACCAAGCTCCTCGATTTTGACCTCATACAAATAGTCCATGCGTTTCTTAGAATGGAATGATATGTAACGATTTTGACCTCGATTTCATCGAACCTCTAGTAATAATGTCATCCTCGTGAAGCCAACGTTCGAAGTGACCGAAACGTCTCATCGACCCGCTTCCCCAAAAACATTAATATGCACGTCTGTGCTGGTTGGCCATTAACGCCTCTGAACCGTCACTGCCCCTCCATAAATATTGAGCGTCTTCCTTTAGTAAATAAATTTACCTTTCTTCAATCTCTACCAATCCTCATCTCTTTCTTCAATCACATGTTTCCTCCGCCTATTTAAATGTCGTTAAATACCAAGCTCTAACCGAAAACACTTTGTCCCTGTTCACCCGCATTCCTTACCTTACAATCATGGCCAAAACTTCCAAGACGTTTCCTAAAAAAGATACAACATCATCTTCCTCTGCCTCCCTGCCGGCCAAACCGATGGTGCCGCCGACACTTGAAGAAATCACCCCTAGTGATTGTATCATCAAGAAGGACTTCAGTATCGAGAATCCTCCCAATGTCAAAGGCCGATGTGAGCACGTATCCCGGTACATTAGCCTAATAACGGAGCAGCTAATCAAGGATGTTACGAGGGATTGTCAAGGACGAGGTCGAGATTCAGTTCCAGGAGCCTGACGATAGCATAACTACCCACAAGGAGGGGTTTTTGAGTGTTTACACTTACCCATTCACACTGGTCCACTTGATCCGGTGGTGATCTACTTTTGCAAGACATATGAAGTCACCCTCGGCCAAATCCACCCTTCGTTCTGACGTATCGTTATCATGTTGCGGTACTTCTCTGAGAAGGCCAAGGATTTGGAATTCACCCTCAACCATCTAGTTCAGTTGTATCGGTCCCAGTTATTCTGAGGGCTCATCAAGTTGTAGCGTCGAACCACAAAGTCCTTCTTCGCTAGTACCGATGAAACCAAAGATCGAGGCTAGATGAGCCGAATCGTTAGAGTTAGGACTTCGGACATCATCCCCGAGGAAAAAATGTCGTTCCCGAAGAGGTGAAATTTTAACCGTTAGTGGAGTCCGCATTTTCCTTTGTATCTATTCTTGTTTTTTCATTTTTCATAGCTTACTCATCTTTCTTTTGGAAGTCGACGCTTGGGCACCCTAGGCGGTGCCCGACCTTGAGGATTGGGTTAGGAAACTAGCTGCCACATCCTCTTATGACAAGCGTAAGTGGCGTAATTTGGCGAAGGGCAAATGGGAGGCCAAGAACCACGGCCTTGGAGATGCGTCCGAGATGAGGCTGGCCCTGCCTGGGGAGACAACCAAGCTTTCAAATCCAAAGCCCGAGAAGGACAATAAAGAAAGATGGTCTCGGATCCCGAAGACCCCTAAGACAAGAAAACCTCCACTCGAAGGTTGCGGAAAAGGTTTGCTCAAACGGACGCAGACTCAGCTCATGACTCCCCGGATAGTGAGGAAAATGATGAAGAAGAACCGGCGTTAGTGGCTCGGACCGGAAAGCCAGTCGAGGTCGCCAAACCTTCCGAACTAGAAAACCCACCTTGTAGTGAGGATGCCCGAAGGGAAGAGATGGCAAAGGCCCCCATATCTTTTCAACAACTATACCAAAGGGGTTAAATGCTGAGGCCCCCGCGGATAATAAGAACACCCCAAGTGAAGAGCTCGGGGCCGCGACAATAGGCTATTCCCTTTCATTGCCAACCTATTCTGGGGAGGCAATCGAGGAAGCTAACACTTTGCATATGCCCAACACAAGTAAGGTCATCGGGGATGATCCTTTCTAGAGTTGCTATGCTGGAGTTGAGGGTGCTGATGACTTCAATGATGCATCCTCCATTTTTGAAGAGGCCCAGTGTCTCTTTTCCCGGGTAAGGATCTATCCTTTAGTATTGCAATTTTTTCTCTCTTCTCATTCGACTGACATGCCTTTATTTCATGTATAGGTTGTTGCAAAGTTCAAGGCCGAGCTAAAACAATGTGAGGTCAAGCTCAAGAGAGTCTCATGCAAAGAGAAGGCCTTGAGGCTCCTTTGTAATCAGAAGGAAGAGGAGCTTAAGGACCTCCGAATTGCTTTGGCCAAAGCTCAAAAGAGCGAGTCCGAGTTGGACGAGCAGGTAACTTTGATTTTAACAGAGTTCGACATTCTTGGCCCTGCTTCGGAGGCTAATACTTCGATGTCTCGGCTGAAGCAAAAGCTGGACATGATCGGGCAGCTCCGGGGCGAGGTGAATCAGGTTCGGGCTGATTGCCATTAGTGGAAGAGGAATATGGATCAACTTGCTGCTGATAAGGAAGCTATTGCGGCTCAACTGGCCTCGGTTGAGGCTATGCTCCGAGATGTTGAAGCGAAGGGCCTACATCAGGCTAGAAAAATCGAAGGGTTGGAGGCCGAACTGGTTAAAGCCCAAATTGAAGTTGCACAGGCTAAGGCTGAGGCTGTACAAACTAAGGCTGAAGCTGAGAAGATGAAGACTGCGGTCGATAAATCCATCACCATATACCAGAAAGAAGCCGTAGCCATTCGAGCTGAATTGAGGGCAGCCTCCCACTAGGCAAAACGGAGCAATGAATTGGCTAAGTGTCAAGCCCGGAGGGAGACTCTCGAGGAAGTCCGTGCTCAAGGATTTGACCTTGCCGAGGAGATAGCCGAAGCATAAGCACGGGAAATCGATGCTAGGTTTCTTGTATACTCTGATGTTGAGGACGTGGTGAGCGGCTCCAGGGACGAGGAAACTAAAGAAGATGCTTTTGAAGGGGAAGAGGCTCCAGAAGATAAAGCTATCGGGGATGGAGACGGCACTTCCGGGGACGTGGCCCTGAAAATAGATTAGGTTTCTATTTTTGTATAAGGGTCCTTTGTTGTAATATGCTTTGTAAATTTCCCGGATGAATATAAAGTAGCTTTTTGCTCTGTTCTTGATTTGTGCTGACTTTTTATTTTGTCTCTGTTTATAACAATTTTCGATGATTCACATGTTAAGTTCGAGTATTAGTTTGGACTCACAATAAGCCCTTAGCTTTTATTGCCTGAGTTCGTACCCCTTAGGGTTTTAGATGATCCCCGAGCCAAACATAATGTCAAATTACTGCGAGCTCAGGGCCTTTGGGTCCGAGTTAAATGAGATCGGGGTCTCAGATTCCCATTGGTCTTTGACCCTATCTTTCCTTTTAAGTTGGCCCTTAGGATCTTTTTTAGGTTGGCCCTTAGGCTCATTTAGGTTGGCCCTTAGGCTCTTTATGTTGGCCCTTAGGCTCTTTTTTAGGTTGGCCCTTAGGCTCTTTAAATTGGGTCGTTTTGCCTTCTAAAAATGGCTATATAGTTTTTCCTCACTTCGGCTAAAAGACTTAATAAAATTTAGTTATGCCTTAGCATGTATTTTGTACCCGTTGGGTTTTTCAAAGGCTCGACGTATCAGAACCTTATTAGTCATTTTGTTTGCGTGGACATAATTGAATGCCTCTTAAGGGTTTTCCAAAGGCTGGTGTTATCGAAGCCCTTGGATTGTTCGAGGGCTGATTCATCGAAGCCCTCAGTTTGTTCGAGGGCTGATTTACCGAAGCCCTTAGATTTTTCGAGGGCCGAATTTTTCGAGGCCCCTTATATTTTGCTTTTGCCGGGGGTAGCCTAATTTAATCGATTTTTCAATGTTTGAAGGCATTTAGTTTTATAGCAAAAATCGAACGTCTCCTAATCACATTATTTTGTCCGTAGCCTTTATGTGACCGTAGTCTTTAATATGGTCATAGCCTTCGGGTACGTCACTGGGACTTGTTTCCCGATAACTCTTCGAACTTGTCCGAAGAGTTAGTCCCCGAGTATAGTGGCCTTGGCCTTTGTTTCGAGGGAGGTGCCTCTTTGAGGTCTTATGGGTCCGAGTTTCGATGACTCGGACGTATTGTTTGTCAGTGACAGTCCTCGGGTATTTCGGGGTATTTTGGCCTTTGAGCCGCTTCCCATAGGATTGTAAGTATATAGCTCGTATGAGATACAAAGTGTTTTTTGATATAACCAGAATGCTTCTTTAAATAGTTAATACATGCATACACGCTTCGCCATTGGGGCTTGATTATTCTATATGGACATGGTTCATTTGACCGTTTGGTCCATTATAAAGTTCTCCTGCCGAGGCCCCCCAGTATTCGAGGTTGATTGAAAAGAAGCCTTGAATACTCATTGAGTGGCCCTTGGGTAGCATATAGGTGTTGCTTCATTAAAAACCTTGCCGGTAAAACCCATTTGGGATAAAACCCGATCTTAGGGAAAAGGAGTGCAACGCATGCTTTCAAACCCAAGGTCTTCGAGCTTAGCAGTAATATCGCTTGAGCATTGATATGTTCCAATTATTTGGTAGCTCCTCGCCTTCCATTGTGCTGAGTTTGTAGGATCCTTTCCCTATGACTCTGAGGACATGGTACGGTCCTTCCCAATTGGGACCTAGCTTCCCTTCGTTTGGGTCTCGATGTTAAGAGTGACTTTCCTCAATACTAAGTCCCCGACTTTGAAATATCGAAGGTTTGTCCTTCTGTTGTAATACCTTTCGATTCTTTGTTTTGCGCGACCATTCGTATTAATGCAACCTCACGTTTTTCATCTAGTAGCTCGAGAGAAGTGGTCATTGCTTTGTGATTTGAGCCTTTGGTGGCATACTGAAACCTTCCACTACACTCCCCGACTTCGACTGGGATTAAAGCTTCGGATCCATATACTAAAGAAAATAAGGTCTCCCCCATACTTAACTTCGATGTTGTTTAGTATGCCCATAATACCTCGGGCAACACCTCTCTCTATTTCCCCTTTGCGTCATCTAGCCTTTTCTTCAAGTTTTGGATGATGGTCTTGTTGGTGGACTCAGCCTGTCCATTTGCACTTGGGTGGTAAGGTGCCGATAGGATCCTTTTGATTATATGGTCCTCGAGGAATTTTGTCACTCTACTGCCGATGAACTATTTTCCATTGTCACATGTTATTTCGGTGGGTATCCAGAACCGGCATATGATGTGGTCCCATATGAAATAGACGACTTCTTTTTCTCTTACATTCTCGAAGGCCTGTGATTCAACTCATTTTGAGAAATAGTCAGTCATAAACAAAATGAATCTAGCTTTACCTGGATCCTTTGGTAGGGGGACGACGATGTCCATCCCCCATTTCATGAATGGCCACAAGGATATGACCGAGTGGAATTGTTCACCGGATTGATGAATTATTGGTGCAAATCTCTGGCATTTATCACACTTCCAAACGAACTTCTTGGTATCTTTTTCCATGTTGTCCCAATAATACCCTACTCTGATCACCTTACTAACCAGAGAGTCTGCACCAGAATGGTTCCCACATGAGCCTTCGTGTATTTCCCGTAGTACATAATCTGTATCCCCGGGTCCCAAGCATACTTCCAGTGGTCCATCGAAGGTTCTTTTGTATAACGTCCTATTTTCATCGAGCGAGAATCGAGCCGCTTTAGTTTGGAGTGTTCTTGGCTCCTTTAGGTCCGTGGGGAGCTTCCCATGCTTTAAATAATAGATGTACTTGTTCCTCCAATCCCATGTTAAGCTTGTCGAGTTAATATCTACATGGCCTTCTTCGATCACTGACTTTGACAACTGGATGACATCCCCCGGGATCATATCATCTTCTTTGACCGATGATCCCAAGTTTGCTAGTGCATCGGTCTCGCTGTTCTGCTCTCGAGGTACATGATCCAGTGTCCATTCCTTGAAGCGGTGCAGCTTTATTTGAAGTTTGTCCAAGTACCTCTGTATTCGATCGTCTCAAATCTCGAAGCTTCCATTTACATGGTTTACCACCAAAAGGGAATCACACTTTGCCTCGATGACCTCGGCTCAAAGGCTCTTGGCCAATTCAAGACCTTCGATCATGGCTTCATACTCGACCTCATTGTAAGTCAATTTAGAAGTTTTGATAGATTGCCTAATAACATTGCTCGTAAGCGATTTCAAAATGATGTCGAGCCCAAACCCTTTCACATTTGAGGCACAGTCCGTGAAAAGGGTCCAAACCCCCGTCGATGTACCCGTTTTTAGCAAGAGTTCCTTTTCTACTTTGGGTACTAGGGTAGGTACGAAGTCGGCCATGAAGTCTGCCAAAATTTGAGACTTGATGGCCGTCCGAGGTTGATATTCGATATCATACCCTCCAAGTTCGATGGCCCACTTGGCCAATCTGCCCAATAATTCGGGCTTATGCAAGACATTTCTGAAGCGGATATGTAGTTAATAGACATATAGAATGGCATTGAAAATATGGTTTTAATTTCCTAGATGCGCTTATTAATGCAAGAGCTAATTTTTCCAAATGTGGATACCTGGTTTCAGCATCCCCTAGGGTCCGACTCACATAATAAATAGGAAATGGCGTACCTTCCTCTTCTAGAACCAACACGCCATTTACCGCTATCTCTGACATGGATAGATACAAATAGAGTTTTCACCGTCCTTCGGAGTATAGAGAAAAGGAGGGCTCGAGAGATACAATTTTAATTCTTCCAGGGCTTGTTGGTACTCCGGTGTCCATGCAAAGTTGTTCTTCTTTTTAAGCAGGGAGAAGAAATGATGGCTCCGATCTGATGATCTCGAGATGAATCGACCCTGGGCAGCTATCCGTCCGGTCAGCCGTTGCACGACTTTTATATTGTTCACCATAGTGATTTCCTCAATGGCTTTGATTTTATCGGGATTGATATCGATGCCCCTGTTCGATACCATGAAGGCCAAGAACTTGCCCGAGCCGATTCCAAAAGCGCATTTCTCGGGGTTGAGCTTCATGTTATATTTTCTGAGGATGTCGAATGTTACCTGCAAATGGGTCAAATGGTCCTTTGCGCGTAGGGACTTAACTAGAATATCATCAATATAAACTTCCATGGATTTGCCTATTTGATGCTCGAACATCCTATTAAATAAAAGTTGATATGTGGCCCCTACATTCTTTCGCCTGAAGGGCATTACATTATTGCAGTATGTACCAAACTTCGTGATGAACGAAGTCTTTTCCCGGTCCTCCAGGTTCATTTGAATCTGATTATATCCCGAGTAGGCATCGAGAAAGGTAAGAATCTCGTGGCCAGCCGTAGCATCGATCAAGCGATCGATGTTGGGCAATGGAAAAGAATCTTTAGGGCATGCTTTGTTCAGGTCTTTGTAATCTACACACATTCTTAGTTTATTCCCCTTTTTAGGGACTACCGCTACGTTAGCTAGCCATTCGGGATATTTTACTTCCCTAATGGATCCTATTTTGAGAAGTTTGGTTACCTCTTCCTTGATGAATGAATGTTTTACCTCAGATTGAGGTCTCCTCTTCTGCTTCACCGGTTTAAACCTGGGATCGACACTTAGTCGATGGATAGTTATCTCCGGTGGAATTCCTGTCATATTTAAATGGGACCAAGCGAGGCAATCAATATTATCGATGGGAAATTGAATGAGTTTTTCCTGAGGTCGGGGGTTAACCCTGTCCCCAGGTATACCTTTTATTCTGGAAGATGCTCGATCAATATGACCTGTTCGAGTTCTTCGATCATGGACTTCGTTGCATCTGATTCTTCAGGGGAAATGAAAGTTTGAGGGGTGAGGAAATCTTCTCATTTGCTCTCGGCTATCTGTTCATCGGACATTTGTCCCTCGGGCTCAATCGAGGGCATGAGCTGTGATTGCTATTTGGTCACATGTTCGTCCTTTGACTTTTTCGACGTGGATGGAGCCGACATCGGTACTGAGTCGTGCACTGTAAGTATTTCCTTGGCCACATGCTGCTCTCTCTATACTATTTTCATGCCATCCTTCGCTGGGAACTTCATCATTTGGTGGAGGGTCGATGGTATCGCCCTCATGCTATGGATCCATGGCCTTCTGAGCAAAGCATTGTATCTCATGCCACCTTTGATGACATGAAATTCGGTGTCTTATATGGTTCGACCATGTTGACTAGGAGGATGATTTCTCCCTTCGTTGTTTCACTTGCCATGTTAAAGCCATTCAAGACCCGAAACGTCGATATGATTCGATCGAGCAGCCCGAGCTGCTCTACAACCCTGGACTTGATTATATTCGTTGAACTATGTGGATCCACGAGAACACGTTTAACTTGAACTTTATTTAAAAGGATAGAAATTACTAGTGCATCGTTGTGAGGTTGATATAAAACCTCGATGTCTTCCTCGCTAAATGTCAGGATGTCCTCGAGCAAGTAATCAAATGTCCACTTTTCCCTTGTAATAGATACTTTGGTGCATTTGAATATTGGTCCCTGCGGGACGTCGACTCTACCGATGATTATGTGAATGACATGTTGGGGTTCTTTTGGTTCACTCTTCCTGCTTGCATCCCTCTCCCTGAAGTGATTCTTAGCCCGATCACTTAGGAATTCTCGAAGGTGGCCCTCATTGAATAACCTAGTCACTTCCTCCCTTAGGTGTCTACAGTCCTCCGTTCTGTGATCATGTGTGCCATGATACTTGCACATCAAGTTCGGGTTCCTTTGGGAGGGGTCGGTCTGTATTGGTCTGGGCCACTTAGTATCTTTGATTCTCCCAATAGTCGAGACGATCCCTGATGCATCTACGCTGAAATTGTATTCTGATAATCAGGGGGCTTCGGCGGGGTAGACGTACTTATCGAACCCGTTCTTGCTCATGAGCCCCCGAGAACCTGAACCTTGGTCACTTCCTCGATCGGCCCGAGAGGTATTGCGGTTTGGACTGTCGTTTCTTCGATTATATGGTCGATACTGTTCCTTGTTGAAATCTTGATCCCCGCTTTGTGTCCCTCGGGGGCTTGGCTGCGAACCTGTTTGGGTGAACTTAGCCCGAGGGGGCTCCCAACTGGTCGTCCTCGATCCTAATTTTCGACTAATACCAATTGTTCACATCCGACCATGTCACAGCTGGATACTTAATCAAGTTCTGCTTTAGCTGTCGAGATGCTATTGAGATTCCTTCATTCAAACCTTGCATAAAGGCCTGAACCGCCTAGTCATCGAAGACAGACCAGGGGTAATTCCATCATTTCCATCTGAAATCGAGACACAAACTCCCTTAGCATTTCGTCGTCCCTCTGCCTTATCTTGAATATGTCCAATTTTCTTGTAGCCACTTTTATGGTCCCGGCGTGTGCTTTTACGAAGGCATCTGCCAACATAGCAAATGAATCAATAGAGTGAGGAGCTAAGTTGTGATACCAGATCATAGCTCCTTTTGATAGCGTTTCTTCAAACTTTGTCAATAATACTGACTCAATTTCGGCATCATTCAAGTCATTTCCTTTGATCTCACAAGTGTACGAAGTGATATGTTCGTTAGGGTCCATTGTCCCATTGTACTTTGGTATATCGGGCATGCAAAACTTATTGGGAATGGGCATTGGAGTCACACTTGAGGGGAAAGGCTTTTGTATGAATTTTTTGGTATCTAGGCCCTTCAAAACTGGAGGTGCTCCCGGTATTTGGTCCACCCGGGAGTTGTAAGTTTCCACCTTTTTATCGTTGTCTTCTATTCTCTTTTCTCTTGATTCGATTCTTTCAGTTAGTTCCTTGAGCATTTTCATGATTGTGGGGTCAGTCCCCGTGCCGTTTCATCGGGCCTTTCAAGCATATGTTCGTGCTATATGATTACTGGTTCTATGGTGTTAGCAGTCCTGTTTTGACTCTAAATTTGAGCGATGGCGACTTGCTGAGCTTACAACATCTCGAATATCACATGGAAGATGAATCCTCATTCTTCCGGTCCTCGTGTTTCCTGGCCTCCAACCTGGGCTTCCCTGCGTCCATTCCTTACGGGGTGTGTGCCTTCTTTTGTGTTTAGAGCGTTGTGGGAGCTGATATCAACTGGCTCCATATTTGGCACTCCCTTAGGGTTTACAGGTGGTACACCGAGCCCTATGCCGCTGTTTTCTCCAATTCTTTCACTGTCATGAGTAGGTGCATTTTGTGTGCTACATATATTTTAGCCTGAAATCAAAAAATCTTTGACAAGAAAAAGTGTGAAGAATAATGTATGTTATTAGAAAACTAGCACTAAAATAATCACTATTATCTTTAGCCCCACAGTGGGCGCCAAACTGTTTACCCCGAAAAATGTGAGTAATAATTAAAGATATATTTATGGTTTTAAAGATACGTGATATATTTTAATACTAGTGATTAAACAAGTAATATTGAGCTTAAGCAAGAAGAAAATATGAACCAAATCAGTGTTGCTGAAACAGTAGGGGGCCTCGAGCTCGTCTATCCAAGGACCTCGATGTCAGCTAAGACCAAAAAGGTATGAACAATAAAGTAAAGGCAATAAAGTTGAAAAGTAATTACTGAGCACGTTAAACAAGAGAAGAATAAGAATGTTCTATTGCTGTAAAAATGATTAGATGCCTTATAAAATGATTGGGGTCTCCTTTATATAGGAGGGAAAAACCCCAATATAGTACATTCCTCCTAAAAAAGGATTCTATTGGTACAGGTGTATAACGTCCTAGTACGGATCTGTACCATTTCGTACAAGCCTTATACTTTAATTAATGCGCTGGTCCATGTGTTCCTGAGAAATTTTCGCTCTTTCTTGATTGACTTCGAGATTGTGATACCCTCGATATAGATCATGCCAGGCCTTCGATTAGCTTCCTCGAGGAGGGTGTCCCTCGGTCGGATCCGATCTCCACTTCGAGTCTCCCAGGCTCGAACTTATAGCCCGTTTTAAAACTTCAAAATATCAAGCTCCTCGATTTTGACTGCATAAAAAATATTTTCTAAAAATTAACATTCCAAAATTACGTCAAAAGATAATTCAACCACTTATCTCTTTTCAATAGAACATTCGAATCCTTTTCTTTTAATTTAAATTAGAAATTAGAAATGAAATTGTCTTGAAAGACTTTTCTTTCTGCCTTTTTTCCGATCTTTAAAGACTTTCTACAAACTAAATTCAAAAGTGTATACGATCATCCAATATTGACGGACGCTTGCATATTCCAATATTGACGGACGCTTGCATATTCCAAAAGTAGCTAGGAAGGAGGCGAAGATGGCAGTCACGGAGGCTAAGATTGCAGCTTTTGCTCGTCTGTATGAGGACTTGGGGAACAAAGGCGGGTAGAAGAAGTTATTCCGACTGGCTAAGGTGAGAGAGAGGACGGCTCGGGATCTGGACCAAGTGAGATGCATAAAAGATGAGGACGGCAAAGTTTTGATGGGGATGACCAGATTAAGAGGAGGTGGCAGACCTACTTTCATAAACTTCTAAATGAAGAAGGGGATCCGGATATTGTACTAGGTGAATTGAGGAATGCCGACAGTCCTCATGAGTTAAGTTATTGTAGGGACATTGAGGTCGATGAGGTCATGGAGGCGATGCGTAAGATGAGAAGGGCCATAGCTACTGGACCAGACAAAATTCCGATTGAACTTTGGAGGTGTGTGGGTAGAGCAGGCTTGGAATGACTTACTGGGTTATTTAATGTTATATTCAAGACTAATAGGATGCCTGAAGAGTAGAGCTGGAGTACAATGGTTCCGTTGTATAAGAACAAAGGCGATATCCAGAGCTGTAATAACTATAGAGGTATCAAATTACTGAGTCATACCATGAAAGTTTGGGAGAGAGTGGTAGAAATGAGAGTGCGAAGGACGATGTCTATTTCAGAAAACCAGTTCGGGTTCATGCCGGGGCGATCTACCACAGAAGCTATCCACCTTATTAGGAGGATGGTGGAACAATACAGGGATAGGAAGAAGGATCTCCACATGGTGTTTATTGATCTGGAGAAAGCGTACGACATGGTTCCTAGGGAGGTCTTATGGAGTTGCTTGGAGGCTAAAGTGGTTCCGGTTGCCAAAATTAGGGTGATTAAATACATGTATGATGGAGCTAAGACTCGGGTTAGGACAGTAGGAGGCGACTCCGAGCACTTCCCGATTGTTACGGGGTTGCACCAAGGGTCTGCGTTCAGCCCATTCCTATTTGCCCTGGTGATGGATGCACTAACTCATCATATTCAAGGAGGGGTGCCATGGTGCATGCTATTTGCTGATGACATAGTTCTAATTGATGAGACACGAAGCGGCGTCAACGAGAGGCTAGAGGTTTGGAGACATGCCCTTGAGTCTAAAGGTTTCAAGTTGAGCAGGACGAAGACGGAATACCTTGAGTGAAAATTTGGGGTCGAGCCAACGGAAGCGGGAGTGGACGTGAGGCTTGACTCTCAAGTCATTCCCAAGAGGGGTAGTTTCAAGTACCTTGGGTCGGTTATTTAGGGGATCGAGGAGATCGACGAGGATGTTACACACCGTATAGAGGTGCGGTGGATGAAGTGGAGGTTAGCGTCGGGAGTCCTGTGTGATAAGAAAGTGCTACCGTTACTAAAAGGTAGTTTTATAGAGTAGTGGTTAGGCTTGCCATGTTGTATGAGATTGGGTGTTGGCCGGTTAAGAACTCACACATCCAGAAGATGAAAGTAGCAGAGATGAGGATGTTGAGGTGGATGTACGGGCATACAAAGATGGATACGATTAGGAATGAAGAAATTCGAGAGAAGGTGGGCGTGGCCCCCATGGAGGACGAGATGCGGGAAGCAAGACTCCGATGGTTCGGGCACATTCACAAGAGGAGCACTGATGCACCGGTGAGGAGGTGTGGGCAACTGGCTGTGGTGGGTACGAGGAGAGGTAGAGAGCGACCTACAAAAAATTGGGGAGAGGTGATCAGGCAGGACATGACGCGACTTAGAATTGCTGAGGACATGGCCCTTGATAGGGAATTGTGGAGATCGAGCATTAGAGTTCTTAGCGTCGGGAGTCCTGTGTGATAAGAAAGTGCTACCGTTACTAAAAGGTAGTTTTATAGAGTAGTGGTTAGGCTTGCCATGTTGTATGAGATTGGGTGTTGGCCGGTTAAGAACTCACACATCCAGAAGATGAAAGTAGCAGAGATGAGGATGTTGAGGTGGATGTACGGGCATACAAAGATGGATACGATTAGGAATGAAGAAATTCGAGAGAAGGTGGGCGTGGCCCCCATGGAGGACGAGATGCGGGAAGCAAGACTCCGATGGTTCGGGCACATTCACAAGAGGAGCACTGATGCACCGGTGAGGAGGTGTGGGCAACTGGCTGTGGTGGGTACGAGGAGAGGTAGAGAGCGACCTACAAAAAATTGGGGAGAGGTGATCAGGCAGGACATGACGCGACTTAGAATTGCTGAGGACATGGCCCTTGATAGGGAATTGTGGAGATCGAGCATTAAGGTTGTAGGCTAGGGGGAAGTTGTGAATATTTCTACAGCGCACTAGAGTGAGATTAGCCAGTTAGGAGTTCGTTTTAGGATTCTAGTGGTCATCTATTGATGCAGGGCTTTAGTTGCTGGTTATTATTATATCTTCCATCTATTTCGTATTTCTTATATTGCTGTTATTTTATTATGATTCTATTGATGGTACTAATATATCGTCTCTTGTTGCTTTCTTGAGTCGAGGATCTCTTGGAAACAACGTCTTTGCTCCTCGGGGTAGGGGTAAGGTCTGCGTACATATTACCTTCCCCAGACCCCACTTGTGAGATTATACGGGGCGTTGTTGTTGTTGCTTGCATATTCCAAAAATGGCATTCCGTAATTTTCTTAAACACGGAACCCGTTACTGAGAAAACTCCATTATATAGTCTCCGACCAAACTTTTCTTTCTCTCTTCCCCAAATTCCGATCTATTTATTTTTTCCCGTTTCTCTTTCTCCGGCACCCTACCCTAACAGAAAATCATGGCAGAGAAATCGATTGCATTCGAATCAAATCACTCCGGACCAATCGACACCACTCACGGATGGCAAAAGGTTACATACGCGAAAAAGCAGAAGAAAAAGCAGGCAAAACCGTCGGATTCCGGCAAAGTAATTGCCAACGGATCTGTCGTTCCAGGCGCCGATAATGTGTTTCAGTCGCTCGAGAAGCATTCCGATGAACGCCGCAAGAGAATTGCGGAACAGACGGCTGCGATGTACGGCGTTGACGATGCTCCGGTTAGATTGGGGCTGAAACACCGGTCGGACGATGAAAATGAGGATAGCGATGCGGAAGGTGGTAGACGAGGTGGTAGACGTGGTGCGGTGGAGGAGAAGAAGAAGGAGAAGGTGAAAAAGCCGAAGAAGCCAAAAGTAACTGTGGCTGAAGCCGCTGTGAAGATCGATGCAGCTGATCTAGCTGCTTTTCTCGCTGATGTGACTGTAAGGGGAAAGATCTATTTGTGCATGGTTTCGTTTTTCCGTTCATAAAAGCCACGTGTTGATTTTTTTGGATGTCTTTACTTGAAGGTTTCGTATGAATCTCAGCAAGAAATACAGTTGATGCGATTTGCGGATTACTTTGGACGTGCATTTGCTGCGGTGGCTGGTTCACAATTTCCGTGGTTGAAATTGTTCAGGGAGTCTCCAATCAGTAAAATTGCAGATGTGAGTTTCATCGATTTTTGAAGTTCATGATCAAATTTGAGAACTTTGGCAAGAAACAGCTGTTTTTTTCCCGCCAAGTTGCTAAGTTGGTGTCTTGAATAGATGTTTGGATATGCATTGTGATGTATGAGATACTACTTAGAATTGCTGATATACATTGAAATGCTTGCTTTGTTCTCTCCGCCTCTTTGTATTTTGGACGCCTCCAAATGTTTGAAATTATGACACTAATAAAATTTAGTTAATACGAGTTTTCCAAGCTTTAAGACTTCAAATGACTAATCAAACCCGACTTTATGTTAAATTTTTTTATCTAATTTAAGTTTTCTAGTGTTACTTTAATATTTTTCTTCCACACCTACTTATTTGGTTCTAATATCTTAAGCTGCATTCAAAAGGTGTGACATAACTGTCAATGAAATTGGAATGAAGACCATGAGAGACCAGGGTTTGAATTCTAGCATAAGCAAAAAGTTGGGTGATTTCCTTCAATCTGCCAAAGCCTTTGTGGATTAGATTTGTTGATACCTGTACTAGTGGGAGTGGGAGGATGCAAGTATGGATATAACGAGTTACTGGCAACATTGCCAGGGTGCCACCATTATTAAGAAAATTGTAATATCATAAACTCCACGCCTAGTCACAAGGTGCTGTGGAAAAAACAAAGTACTCCCTCTATTTCAGTTTCTATGTTTTACTTTTCTTTATTAAACTTTTTAAAGAGAATGCCTATATTTAGTAACTCTTTAATTCTAACATTTCGATTTTACCCTTAACAACACTTTCTTGTAGGCATGACATGGCATGTTTAAAACCACAAGATTTAAATGGCATTTTGAGTATGTTATACATCTTAGTTTAATAAGACCCAAGATTCAAAAGTTCTTACTCCCTTAAACCTACGTGGTAAGTCAAATTAAGACACGTAAAATGAAATGGAGGGAGTATTAATTTGTAACATTTGGCATAGCATTCCATTGAATTTACCAAGTTGTTGATCATTTATATATTTAACACTATAGGCTTTTGATTTCTTTTGTCACTGGTCCCTGAAATTTTTTGTCTTTGAGCTCTATGTTACCAAGTGAAGTGCCATATTATTCCTCATGAAGTTTCTGACTGTGATTATGCTTTCGTGCTTTCAATATGATGATTATAACCTTTCATTTCATCTATGACAGAAATTTGGCTGCACTTACAAATTTTCTATAATTATTCCTCTTTTCTGCTTTAAGATTTTGATGATGTGCTTTTTTTGTCATTCATTCATGTAAAACCAGCTAGGTTCCATTGGCATTCTTGATGTACCTCTATGCGGGGACCTCAGCTTACATTTAAGCTTTCTTTGTTGGTCATCTAGTTGTCAGTGAAGGGCTTGAATCTCTCCCTTAAATCTACACCCAATACATGATAGATAGCAAATGTGCTTTGCTGCTCCTTAATCAATGACTTTTTTTGCACTCTCTATGGATGGTACTGGCTACATAATTGGTGTATGATGTGATGAAAACTATATGTTTTTCTGCGTCTTTAGATATGCAGTTTTAAATATTGTGCATAGAGTGATAGTTGCTTTCAATTATCTAGTTGGCACCATACGTGGCTGGAAGAGTAATAACTTAATTTACAACAAACAGGTTCCTCTCTCACATCTTCCTGAACCAGTTTATAAGACTTCAGTGGATTGGATCAACCAACGTTCTTACGAGGCTCTTGGATCATTTGTGTTGTGGGCATTGGAAAGTATTGTTGTAGACTTGGCAACCCAACTAGGAGGTTCTAAGGGCTCAAAGAAAGGCGGTCAACAAACGTCGTCAAAATCTCAGGTATCTCTAAAGATTTTCTTCCAGTTTGTGCATGATGAGTTCTCTGTGTGTTTATGTGTCTGTTCATAAAAGCAGAAGCCTTCAGGCATTCAGAAGGTGATGTATCTATTTTTTTTGTTTGCGTCTTCTGGGATGAAGTAGCAAAAGGTAAAGATGAAAGAAGGAAATCCTGAGAGGAAAGGGAAGAGGGAAAGAGTAAATCGGTTTGGTGAGAAGTACTAGGAATATTGCATCTTTTCTGTATTCACTATTAGGTTTTAGAGTTAGGAAGATGCCAAATGGGGTGAAGGAGAGGATAAAATTACTTTGCATTAAAAATGTGGATGTTATTCTCAAAGTCATATAATTTTAGTCATGGTGACACAAGTAATTTCTTTTATCTACTTCTTTAGTTCATCCTTCCTTTTTGGATTTTATCTGACATGTTGATCTTATCAGTATCACTTGAGCATATTTCTCGATTGAGATAAGGTCACGTAAGGATGAAATTGATCAAACCAAGCACTCGAGTCGAAAATGAAAGAATAACTGCAAGCTAGTTTTTAGATTGATGGGGCATGGCTTAATTGATACCAAGATTAAGCCATGTCCCGATTTGACATTTTAGTTGAACTTAAGTAAGTTAAATTATTTGTTGATGCCAAGACTAAGACATGTCCTGATTCTACATTATCGTTGAACTTAAATAACTCTTAGCTAAGATTAGCATGACAACACACTCACAATAACCAAGTACAATTTCTTCGGCATTATTGTTGTAATCAACCCAATTGCCATGTCATGCTTTGTTTGCATGATATCTCGACTTCCTCGGACGATTTCCTCTTAAAACCTTAAACATCATGCAGTGTTATCAAAGGCTCATTTAACGCTTAAGCCCTGAAGCTCAGAAAATCTCAAGGAGGGCGCTTCGTGTCACTTAAGTTGCATTTCACTGTATACAAGGTACTAAGGTGTGCGCCTTACTGCGCATGAGTTCTATCTTAAATCGAGCGGTAATAAACAACAAATATAATCGGCAAACAAGTGCACTAGCTGTTAAGGAAAACATTATGAATGAGCTTTTTTCATTTTTCTTGAATTACGTTTATATTGCTTTTTTCCCTTCATTGTGCCTTTTTCACAAAAACGGACACTTCATGCGCTTTGCGCTTGAAGCCCCAATAGACCCAGAGTGGTTTTTAGAGCTTTTCTTGACAACACTGCATCAGTGTTGTAAATAGCGAGCGCTACGTCGCTAATGGCGATGCGAAGCGAGGCTGGGTCGCTATTTTTGTCTGTTGCGTCTCGTTTTAGAAAAGGCGCGCGCTTCTCCCTGGAAGGCAAGAAGCGCTGAGAGGCGAGAGGCGACCTATTGCGACACTTTTTGAAAAAAAAAGAAATTTAAAACAGTTTTTTCTTCTATTCGCACAGCAAACGCAAGTTAGGGTTTGGTTTCCTCTTCACCCACAAACAAAGCAAACACCAGGTAGTGTTCTCCTTCTTCTCCTTTCTTCTTCGACCAGTTTTCTTCTTCTTTTCTTTTCTTTTTCAAGCTGTCTCAATTTTCCGGCAGCATCTCCGGCAGCAAACTGCTCTTTTCTTCTGTTTTTTCTTCTTCTTGTTATTCTTCTATTTTCTTCTTTCTTTCTTCTCTTTTTCCAGCAGCAGCTGATTTCCGACTTTTTGCAACTGATTTTTGGCTGTTTGTGGAGTTTTTTGCTCAATTGATTTGCACCTTTTATTGCTCAGTTTTTTTTGTTTTACCTGCATTTTTCCAGTTTTAGTATACAATTAATTGCATATTAACTTAATTATATGCAAATTTGAGTTTTTGGTTATTTATATATGCAAATTTGATATATATATTTGCATTAATTGTCGCTTCACTTCAAAAAGGGGAGCGCTTCGCTTCTCGCCTCTCGCCTCAGTGAAGTGGGCGCTCGTTGCTTTTTGCCGCCTCTCGCTATACAAAACACTGCACTGCGTCATGCGCTGATAGTTGTGCTACAAATTACTAAATTGCAGGTTGCCATGTTTCTGGCGTTGGCAATGGTACTACGACGGAAGCCTGATGTTTTGATCAACGTACTGCCGACTCTTCGGGAAAGCCCAAAGTATCAAGGGCAAGACAAACTTTCAGTCATTGCATGGATGATAGTCCAGGTTAGACAGAGCTACATTTTTTAACAGAACTACTGTTTGTTTATTCTCCACCTTATATTGGCCTTCTAACGGTAACAAGTAATACTCTGGTAAAGGCCTGTCAGGGAGATCTCTGTGTTGGATTGTACTTGTGGGCGCATCATACCTTGCCTTTAGTTGGAGGGAAATCAGGTTCTAATCCACAGACCAGGGACTTGATTATGCAGTTGGTAGAAAGGTCTGTCACTTTTGATTGCACCTCTTGGTTGCATTTTCGTCTGCATTCACTTGATACAAGCTTCTTGAATTATATCTTTGTGGTTCAGGATTCTCTCTGCACCAAAAGCTCGTACAATTTTAGTAAATGGGGCTGTTAGGAAGGGAGAGCGTCTGATACCACCTTCATCCCTTGACCTGCTTCTACGGGTGACCTTCCCAGCTCCCTCTGCGCGAGTCAAGGTGTGATTGAACGTTTCTCTGACTTCTGTTTCCATTAGTAGTGGTCGGATTTTTGTTCTCTAATGTCTTAGTTATTTCTATTCTCAGGCTACTGAAAGATTTGAGGCAGTATATCCCATCCTCAAGGAGGTTGCCCTTGCTGGTTCCCCAGGAAGCAAAGCAATGAAGCAAGTTTCACAACAGATACTTTCACTAGCCGTGAAAGCAGTTGCAGAAGGTATCTTTTTCTTGAACTCTTTTGTCTGGTTCGGTTCATCTACGAGTGGCAATTTGAGCCAAAACAATTTGATCCGCCCTACCAGCCCAAGGTTAGGCTGATCATTGACCTGCCAATTTGTTGAACTCAGCCCATCTTGACCCAACCCTTCTCAACCCTTCTCAGCCCAAATTGATCCATGAGTAACTTTGCTAAAATATCTTTAAAATATTTTTTCTTTGATATGCTATATATGACCATAAACAAAAGAAAAAATGTCTCATTTGACAATTAAGTAATTCATAAGAAAATAATACATGTTAATTAAAGCTTGGTCAGAGTTGGGCAGTTGGGCTATGACCCAAATTTTAGCCCAACTTGACCCAGCGCATCTCAACCCAAGTTACTTTTGGGCGGGTTATTGATCCGCCCATTTATTGACTCATCCCATTTAGACCCGCCCAAAATCAGCCCAACCTGCTCATTTGGCACCCCTAGGTTCATCTATGTGATTTTTAGATTGTAGATTGGCTGATATGCAAGGTTTACCTTGGCTCTTCCGCAGGCAATCCAAAACTATCTCGAGAGGCAACTAACATATTCAACTGGTGTTTGACCCAGAGCGCTGACTGTTACAAGCAGTGGGTACGAACTATACAAACACTTTGCTCTTTGTTAAATCTTATTCATAGTAATTTTTACAGAATATATGAGTGAAGTTTTTCTTATTTTTCTTATCCAGTTATTTTGTCTCCATTTTTTCTGAACAGGACAAGATTTACCTGGATAACATAGAAGCAAGTGTTGCAGTGTTGAGAAAGCTCAACGAGGAGTGGAAGGAGTTATCTAGTAGACAGTCTTCTCTTGAAGCTTTGAAGGAGACTGTCAAGAGCTTCAGACAAAAGGTAGTCTGTATTCTGTTGTTTCATTTTTCGCTTTCATTTTTCTTGGGCAGGGGGTTTGAATCCTACTTGGGTTGTGGTGGTGGTGGTGGTGGGGGGGGGGGAGGTCTTCGTAGTTATAGCTTTTCTGTCCTAGCAACCTTTGTCCTACTTATAAGCCGGTTTGGCTAAGCTTCTTAAAACTGCTTATTTTGAGAAGTACTTTTGTTCAAAAATGCTTTTCGAAACAGTGCTTTTGGAGAATATCAGTTTGTGTTTGGCCAATTCATTAAGTTCTTTTTGCAATATTTAATATGCAAATTGTGTTCGTAGTTATAGCTTTTCTGTCCTAGCAACCTTTGTCCTACTTAGAGCCGGTTTGGCTAAGCTTCTTAAAACTGCTTATTTTGAGAAGTACTTTTGTTCAAAAATGCTTTTCGAAACAGTGCTTTTGGAGAATATCAGTTTGTGTTTGGCCAATTCATTAAGTTCTTTTTGCAATATTTAATATGCAAATTGTGTTTGGTGAGTCCTCCCAAAAGTACTTTTGAGTGTCAAATTACAAAAATAAAAATGTATCAATGTTAATTTTACAATTAATATTATTTAAAAGAAAACGAAATTTAAATATTTATTGTAAAAGAATTTAATTAATTTTTTAAATAAATATAAAAAACACTATCTATTAGGTAGTATTGCATTCTTTCAACTGTAATATATGCTTGAATCTAGTGATTAGCCTTATAATTTATTTCAAAGAGGAATGAGAGACGAAGAAAAGAAGAAACAATAGAATTTAAAAAAAGAGATTTATATAGTAGAAAAACTATTCCAAAGGGGATAGGAGAAGGAGAATACAAATATGCTGAAATAAAAAAGAGAAGGATGGTAGAAACAACAAAAAAAAGAAGGGAAAAGGTTAATTTTTGAGGGATATTTAAAAAGAATAAATTCATGGTAAGGATATTTTTGTCTTGAAAAAATTAATTTTCTGTTTATGCTTCTTTGAAAAAGCCAGAATTTGTAGTTTCTTTCCAAAAGATTCAACTTCTGCTGATGCTCAAAAGCACTTTTCTGTTCTGGCCAAACACCTCAAATTTCAAAAAAGTGCTTTTTTTAGTCCGCTTTTGGCTTTCCAGAAGCTTGGCCAAACAGACTCTTAGTCCCAGCAATTTCAGAATCATGGTACATCTAACAGTGGTCAGTTGATTGTTGTTTTTTATTCTGGCGGGTTGGCGGGTGTGTGGGGTTACATCTGCTTGCCACAGTTGTTGCTAGTTTACATTTGCTTCAAACTGATCCAAGTCAAAATTTCCGTTCTTGGGAGATTTCTTACCTCTCAAAGGTGACTTTTTTTCCTTCTTGTTTTGCTTGTAGAATGAGAAATCATTAACTGGTGCAGTGGATGCTCACCGGTCACACTTCAGAGATGCAGATAAGTACTGTAAAATTTTGCTATCAAGGCTGTCTCATGGACATGGATGTCTGAAAGGATTTGCCCTTGTTCTTTTGGCCGTGGCCGTGGCCGTGGGAGGTGCTATTATGTCACAAAACATGGAGGACTGTGATTGGAACAAGCTTTTAGTTTTCCTCAATGCCCCACAGTCCATCTAATCAATCTGCACCAAATGAGACGGACAGAGTGTTCTTTTTTAACAATTCATGGTCTCAGCGGCAAATGAAATTGGTTTACAAAACTAAATAAATCTGGAAGATTGGGTAGCTACATGAAACACCAGTCTTGTGGGATACTGAGCCGGAGCTTTAGAGAAATCAGGATACTTATTTTCCAGAAAAAGGATGAGTCATGTTTAATTTATTAGTTCTTGTTTTGACCCGTCTATTATTAGTCTAAGAGGTATTCGACTTAGATGTTACTCGGTTTTCACCATTTTTATGTTCAAGCAAATTGATCATACCAGAATACAGATGTAATTCCAAGGGATTAGAATCCAAAATGACCCAATCCCTGCAAAAATATTTTCTGTGGTCGAATATTATAACTTATTTGCATGTGACAGTGATTACTTACAGTTTATTCTATTTATTTTCCCTTTGTCAATTAACTGCTTATCAGGATGTTTTTGCTTACTACTTTCAGAAATATACTAATGTTTTCGGTTTTTGTCCTATTGAACTTTTTCTTGATTTTTTGGGAAAATCAAAATTTATTTCCAGTTATACCCTAAGTTGGAATATACTATTCAATTGTTCTGCAGCACAAAAGAAGTCTTAATGATCTGTCTCCTAAAGGTAATCTTAAAGTTGAAAGAGCCACACTTGAGACAGTTTTCAATGAGTCTAGAACCAAAGTAACGTAAAATACATCTCGAAGAATCGAAGCTTGTCTTCTTTAATTTCTCTTTCATTCTCTCTTCGTTAACTTCACCTTAAGATTAGTTATGTCTAGTGCTTTAACAAAGTTCAATGCATTCCATAGAATGCCATATTTGCCACGGTGGAGACTACTGTAAGTTGAGGACTTCACAACTGATAAAAACCCCTACTTATAAGATGTTGGGATTGCAAACTATTAAAAGTGAGATTCTGTCGATTAATATTCATATAAGAAACGTGATTTTACTCACCCATTGATAATTACTTGTTGAATATTGTAGAATAAAGGGGCTTGCAACTATTTTAGGTGGCACAATGAGCCAACGATCAAAACTATCCGCTGAGAAGTCCCTCGGTTGACGTTGATGCTGCAACTTCACATAAGTTCAAAAAGGCCGAAGAGGATATGAATTTTCTTAGAACATTACTGAAAGAATCGGAACAAATAAGAGAACACTTAAAAGATAGATTCACCGAAATTGAACACGAGAGAGATCATCTGAAAAATAGCTGAATGAAAATGAAAAGCTAGAGGGATCATCTAAAGTTGATAGGCGGTATATTATTATCATTTGTTTTTTGAAAATATTGTATTTTTAATTAAATTATCTGTATTTTTTGTATGTGTTATGTAGCATCGACACATTAGCAGTTATCGTTTCAGTAGATTTTATGTTTTATGTTTATATATTTGTTTTTTTTTTTTTTTACATGTTATGCAAATTTATGGTATACTATAATTTTGATAATGTTATTAGCTTCCGTGTTCAACTCATAGAAATTTTACTAATTTGTAGGATAGAAGCACTCAATATCATCATCTAATAGATAATCTTCGTTTGCTACATTTCTTCTTTCAACTAATGTCAAATTCCTAGCAGTCAATGCTGCTTGTTCCTCACCCAAGTTAAGCATACAAAACCCCGACCGCGTCTCAATGACATTCGGTTGTTCTCTTTTCTAACCCTCTCTATCGCAATCTCACATGATTCTCGATCAATTCGTGGCATGATTGTTAAAAATCTTGTTGGAATAGGAGCTGCAAATATTTTCAAGTTACGAATAATACATATTGATTCAGTGCGCCGATGTGTCCACTCGCTCTGTAATCCACAGTAATACTCACATGTGTCTGATTATTTTAGTTCACGAAAATTGTTATCCTGTTCGGTCAGTAGGTGAGTCTTACATGAGCCGAACTCGATTTATGCGTTATGTCATGGGCTGCTTTCCAGACATGCCCCATGACCCCTTGGCCGCGCCCCATGGCGGCCTAGCAAGCCTCACAATGCCTAGCGCCATGGTCGGCCCCGTGGTCTTGGCTGCGCCAAGTGACAAGCGCGCATGTGCCTCTGTCGCCCCACCGATGCCTCTCGCCAGCGCCCAAGGGCTGGCCAATGACAACAGCGCCGCGCGCCCTGACAATGCCGCGCGCGCAGATCCTGATGCCTCGCCAGCGCCCAGCTGCAGGCCCATTCCAGCAGTGCCTCGCGCACAGACCCTGATGCCAAGCACCAGTGCGCAGCCTCAGGCCAGCACATCAAGTGTCGCGCGCGCCCACAGCAACGCGCGCGCAGACCCGCAAGACAAAGATGCTGCCATCGGACTTAGTTTTTCCTTGTAATAATCTAAGTCCTTTTCATTGTAATCATAGACTAGTTTTCATCATTTTCATTTCAGTGTGCTTCTACAGCTTTATTAGGACTAGTCTTGTAATGTTGGTTTATTTTTTTAAGCATTATTAAGGGGGACCAAACAATCAAACATTTCAATCAGCATTTTCTGGTGTCTCTCCCCCTCGACACCACATCATTGTAATCATCATTTTCAGTCATCAATAAAATCATCATCAGCATTCAAAACCCAATTCTCTCTCAGCTTCCGCAATTTGCTTACGACATTGGTTTTCCCGCACGGCACTGACAATCTAGTCTAGCGTGCGGCGAGGACCTCATTGGCGGACAGCAACCGCACTGACATCGGTTGCTTAGCCTTACGTTGCCCTTCCAAAGATCATCAGGAAGGCGTTGCGTAACAGTTGGTATCAGAGCCTAGGCTCGACATCGGACGAGGGAACATTTGCCATCATCACCATTTCTGACCATGGTGAATCATGGGGAGCGTCTAGCATCCCTAGAAGAGACGGTTGACCGATTACGACCCATCGTAGAAACGGTGCCTGATCAAAGCAACAACCTAGTGCAAAGGTTGGACGACCTGGACCGCCGAATGCGGCAGGCCGAAAATGACATTGCAAACATCAGTCGTGACTCCGACGAGGACCGACAAACGGCAGCCATCGAAACTGCCAATATTCATGGCAAATTTGAGGACCTCCAACAGGAGCGTGCCGACGATTTAGCCCATCAGCAACATGAGGCAGACAGACTAACTGCCATGCAGCAAACCATAAACGACTTGACTGACAAGCTCAACGTTGTCAATGCTGCCTTACAGAGCCTACTTCGAGAAGGCAACCATCACATCAGGGGTGCAACAAACCTCACCCCCATTCCACAAAAGCTTAAGATACCGGAGCCAAAGCCATACGACGGATCCCGGGATGCTAAAGAAGTGGAAAACTTCATCTTCGACATCAAACAATACTTCGATGCCGTGGGCCATTTGGAGGAATCCAAAAAGGTAGCGACTGCTGCCATGTATCTTCAGGGCGATGCCAAACTTTGGTGGCGGGTCAAACACGAAGCCATCAAGGCCGGTGAAGATACTCTTCAGACATGGGACGAATTGAAGGTAGCCATACGCCTGCAGTTCTTTCCCGAAAATGTGGAATACAACGCAAGGAGAAAGCTACGGGACCTCCGCCACACCAGATCAGTGAGGGAGTACGTGCGCGAATTCTCCGCACTCATGCTAAACATACGCGACATGGGGGACAAAGACAAACTCTTCGCATTCATAGAAGGTTTGAAACCTCATGCCCGTATGGAACTACAGCGACAACGGGTAGACACCCTGCCCAAGGCCATTCAAGCTGCAGAATGCCTTGGCGACTATCATTTGGGAACTCAGAATGACAGGCCCCAGCCGTCTGTCCGAGGGGGATTCAACGGGCACCATCCCAGCAATGGTGGCCCAAGCAAAAGTGGGGGAGATCGGAGTGCATCAAAAACTAAGACTCCTCCCTCCAACAGCAACAGTGCTGCATCCATCAACAACAATCAGGGGAGAAAGCCTCCCTCAGAATGCCGTCATTGCGGCGGGGCACATTGGAACAATGAATGCCCAAACATCAAGGTCAATGCTCATCAGACGGTCGAGGATGAGTTAGACACATCAGACTCATCAGACGACGACCAGGTAGGCGCCTTCAATGCAATTGTTGGCTCTATCCCTCATGCCTTAGCGGGGACCAGTGCATGTCCTCCTAAGAAAACATCAGTCCCGATCACCAGGAAAGGGAAAGAAAAGATGGACGAAGGACCTCCTAAGCAAGCGAGGACCCTAATGTTCGTCGAATTGAAAGTGAACGACAAGCCCCTTCACGCATTGATAGACACGGGTGCCACCCATAACTACTTGTCATCAACGCAAGTAGAGCGCCTAGGTCTTGTGGTACAAAAGAGCAAAGGCCGCGTCAAGGCTATCAACTCACCACCTCAGACATTGGGTGGAACAGCTACAAATGTCCCAGTGAAACTTGGCCCATACAAAGGAAGCATCGACCTGCGCATCGCAATCATAGATGACTTCGACATCATAGTGGGTTTAGAGTTCATGAGGCAAACCAACACCATTCCGGTACCATTTGCCAACATGCTCCTGATGATGGGAGAAAACGGGGCCAAGCCCTGCACCATACCATGCTTTCCCATAAAGATGGCCGCTGAAAACATCTCGGCCATGCAGTTGGAGAAGGTAGTCAACAGACATGAACCCCAGGTTCAGGCTACCCTTCGCAGCAACAATCAGTCATCATGTCATCGGCCTCAAAAGACTGGTGACGCTCATCATCGTGTGAAGACTTGTCAGCCATGCCACAAGGACAAGTCGGATCACTCATCACAGCCGGGACCCTCGCAGCCATCACATGTCCCTCAGAGACCATGGGAAAGTGTTTCCCTCAGATTCATCACGGGATTGCCCCAAGTCGGCAATCTTGCATCCATCATGGTTGTCATAGATCAGTTCTCAGACTATGCAACTTTCATAGCAGCCCCGCAAAACATCTCAGCAGAAGATACAGCTCGACTCTTCTTCTCGCACATTGTCAAACATTGGGGCCTGCCCAAAAACATTGTTAGTAGGCGCGACTCACGCTTCACTAGCAACTTTTGGACCCATCTCTTCAGGTGCTTTGGGTCAACATTGAGTCACAACACAAACATCCATCCACCATCGGATGGCCAGACAGACCGGTTCGATGACATGCTGGAGGAATATCTCCGCAACTTTGCAACCAGATCACAGAAGCATTGGGTGAAGCTCCTGGATGCTGCTCAACTGTGTTTCAATTCTCAAAAGAGCCATCATACAAACAAGAGCCCTTTTGAAATTGTTACCGGACAGCAACCGCTTCTCCCGCAAACGGTGAATGCCTCAACCATGCCGAAATCCCCTCGAGCTGCCAACTTCTCGAGCGAATGGGAGCGCAACATGGAGATAGTGCGGAGCTATCTCATCAGGGCCCAAGAGCGGGCAAAAAAGGTTCACCGAACAAAATCTTTGCTTTGCCCAACATCAACCAGGGGACAAAGTAATGCTATGCATCCCAAAGCGGTACTTGTTTGCAGAAAGGACCCATGACCCTCGGCTGCAACAAAAATACATCGGGCCCCTGCCCATTGAAAAACGCATTGGGAAGTCCACATACCAGGTCAAAACTCCATCCTGGTGGAAGATCCATCCAGTCTTCCATGTCAGCCGCATGAAATCATTGCTTCGCTACAACAGCAAGCTCAAAGAACAGAGGGGCGCAGACCTCCCATCCAACAATCATCATCATCATCATCATCATCATCATCATAAGGCTCCGAGGACGGCGCCAACTCAGGTGGGGGAGAATGTCATGGGCTGCTTTCCAGACATGCCCCATGACCCCTTGGCCGCGCCCCATGGCGGCCTAGCAAGCCTCACAATGCCTAGCGCCATGGTCGGCCCCGTGGTCTTGGCTGCGCCAAGTGACAAGCGCGCATGTGCCTCTGTCGCCCCACCGATGCCTCTCGCCAGCGCCCAAGGGCTGGCCAATGACAACAGCGCCGCGCGCCCTGACAATGCCGCGCGCGCAGATCCTGATGCCTCGCCAGCGCCCAGCTGCAGGCCCATTCCAGCAGCGCCTCGCGCACAGACCCTGATGCCAAGCACCAGTGCCCAGCCTCAGGCCAGCACATCAAGTGTCGCGCGCGCCCACAGCAACGCGCGCGCAGACCCGCAAGACAAAGATGCTGCCATCGGACTTAGTTTTTCCTTGTAATAATCTAAGTCCTTTTCATTGTAATCATAGACTAGTTTTCATCATTTTCATTTCAGTGTGCTTCTACAGCTTTATTAGGACTAGTCTTGTAATGTTGGTTTATTTTTTTTAAGCATTATTAAGGGGGACCAAACAATCAAACATTTCAATCAGCATTTTCTGGTGTCTCTCCCCCTCGACACCACATCATTGTAATCATCATTTTCAGTCATCAATAAAATCATCATCAGCATTCAAAACCCAATTCTCTCTCAGCTTCCGCAATTTGCTTACGACATTGGTTTTCCCGCACGGCACTGACAATCTAGTCTAGCGTGCGGCGAGGACCTCATTGGCGGACAGCAACCGCACTAACATCGGTTGCTTAGCCTTACGTTGCCCTTCCAAAGATCATCAGGAAGGCGTTGCGTAACAGTTGGTATCAGAGCCTAGGCTCGACATTAGAGTTATCTTCATCACTAGCATTCGGGTCTTTTAGGAAGAATACTGACCTATCAATGTTTCCTCTGCATGACATAATTGACGATGTTACTTGTCTTTAAATGTTATGGAACGAAATCATCCTTATATAGTAAAAATAATAGAATCAAAATAGTATGTAGTGCACAACATCACTAAAACGTGGAATTCATACGTCTATTGTGGTTATCAAAACGTATCATCATCTGACATTTCGTTGTCAGGATCCTAATAAGACGTGACGACGTAATCATCATGACATTTTCATACGGTTGTTCTCCTTACAAATACGGTTCAAGGCCAAATTAAATTGTTGAGCTATACTACACGACATTGATCGAGCACGGCTCCTTGGCTGTTTAAGCCCATATGCTTGCAACTCTTGTTCTAGTCCTGCAGCCTTATTAACACACCAGTACCACTCACATATTATTTGATTGTAATAACTTTGATTATAACTCTCGTCTGGGTTATTCAACTAGTCGAACTCTTCCTCCAATGCCTAAGTCCTAGCCATTTCTCTAAACATGTCTCTAGGATATAACAAAAATTTTCGATTTAATTGAAAGAACTGGTTCCATTCTGACATAACTAACGGATTGCAATATTTTTTTGGTACACATCATCACTATTTATACTACACATATTTCTTTAAATCGTACTTACCGTAATTATAGTATTTACTATACAAGAAATATAACAGTGAAAGTACATAATTACCTTTTTAATTGGACAATACAAGACAAGGCACACCTCTAGTTAGTATATTTTCTGTCAGACCTACGAGAATCTTAGTACTATAACATCGTGACTCACTTTTTCTGTATGACAAGACAAGGTCCGCCATTAATTTGTACATCTTCTGACATACCTGCTACGAGAATTTTCCTACCCATTACGTAGCGCATATTAATACATGCGCTATACATATAATACTATAGGAATCTTGGCCATCATAACTGCATCCCAAATCACATTCAACAATTTATTCTCTAGTTGAGAAGTTGATATAAGAAAAATAAAAAGGACGAAGGTAGCTCAAAAAATCTGTATGGAATGAGTGAGAAAGTGAATAGTATCAAACCCTATCTTGAAATAAATATGCTAGATTATTATACTGATATGTGGGATGATAAGTAATATGGTATTATTCATCCCTTAGTGACAATTAGGGGCTAAATTATGATGCTCTTAGCCCAGATGAATATGTAGACAATGATGATGACAGAGACGACGAAATAGATGAGGATACAGTAGTTCCTGGCAGTGAGGAAGTTAATAAATAGGTGGCAATACATTGCGATAAATTTAATCTTGCATGTTTGTAGTTATTTTCATGAAAAAAAATAAACAATCGTGTATTAATGCGTCATCTGGAATGCAAACACCTTTACTTAACAACTCACACAACAAATATTATTATAGAGTTTACAAACACAAAAATTAATACATATTTCATACAAATAACACACTAAAAGTATGCCTGTGAAATGCCAGCATTGGAGAAACTTCCACCAGGGCTTAAAATGCCATCTTGACAACTTAGTGGATACTTATGCCGATCCTGTACTATTTACGCAGTCAGTCCATATTTTTTGCTGTATGTGCTATTCGCAATATCCATCCGATCGTGAATCCGGCTTTCATTTGCAGTCCGGTTCGATATAAAAATGCTTTGTCACATACTATCGCAAATGATTTCGATGGCCAATAAGCCGCATCACCTAGTGGTTTGAAATACCACTATAAGTTCTTGCATATGATTCGACACTATACTCTGCACCTATGTACCTCGTGGCCGAAAACCCAACATGCTAGAAAATTTTCTGTGTGTATACCTGGTATGTGGTAAGTTATCCATTTTTTTACTTGAAGATGTCCATGTTCGCTCACAAATCGTGTGGAGATTATTTCACGTCCTTAATGCAAACTAGTTAGAACTTTAAAAATATAACCATCACTGCTTTATTCAACGTATGTATCCATTTTACCCGCTTTTTTTACATCTCAAAACATTTAATCGGATTTGGCATATGTTTTATTAGTGGTATCAATGGATATTTGAAAACCGATTAAACTGATCGAACCGTGCCCCACCAAACCGATTTTGAGGTTTCTTTTAAAAAAACCGTACGTTTTTATATAAATGTATAACCGTATCGATAATTAGGGTAGGTTTTTTATTTTATAAAAAGATAAACCGAAAAAATACCGAACCGTACCGAATAAATTTTACAAGTGGAATATTTATATAACAAGTTTAAAACTAATAAAACATTAAATTTTTCATTGTGCCTTGGAATTATGAAAACTGTGACAAGCCAACAAGTAATTAAACTCAAAATACTAATTCCTAAACCTATTATGCTACTTATACTTTAACTAAGTTATTTCAAGTATTTTTATTAGCAAGACACAAAGTATTCTAGCGATTATGAGTAGCAAAGTATAATATATTGAATATGTTTCCTTTCATATAATTTGGATTTATCTTTTTGAATATTTAATATAGACTTATTCTTGAGTCTCAGTTTGGTTGATATCTTTCCACTCGTGTGATTTATATTTTCTTTGCTTTTACTTGGTTTCTTATACGCTGATGTTGATCAATAGCTGATGGATCTATACTCTAGCCATCTTTCGTGTTTTTTTAATTCATCACCCTTTAAACAGTAAACATTTCTAGAAAGTTTTGCTAAGTCTTATAAAAGAACGTATGTTATTGCATTCTACTTCTACTAGGGAATTTTACATGACAATAACAAAAAATACCAAAAATTTACTGAATGGTACCGATACCGAAGTGAAATCGACATGATTGGGACGGTTTCGAAAAGTCTAGTTTTGGTTATATATAATAGAATAACCGAAAAATTGATATGGTACAAATTTTATAAAATAACCAGCCAAACCGAACCATTGACACCCTATGTTTTATGCCCCTTCATTGCATGATCTACCCAGGAACTGCTCTGCAAGTTGTTTGAATGAAATGTTAACCATTGCACTAACTGGCAGTCCTCGAGCAGACTTCAACAACTCATTAAAGGAGTCTAACATATTTATTGTTAGTATTCCCCATCTTCTACCACAATCCTTATGCAACACCCATTTATCCACATCCATCTGACAAACAATCATAGGCTTCCTCCTTTGTCTATTTAATCAATTCCATCCATTGCAGGAATTTATTTTCCACACGATCTATTACATCTTGTCTTCTGAGCCGAGGGCCTATCGGAAACAGCCTCTTTGCCCTATCGGGATAGAGGTAAGGTATGCGTACATATTATCCTCCCCAGATCCCATTTTGTGGGATTTTGCTGGGTAATTGTTGTTGTTGTTGATCTATTACATCTTGCCACATAAGATACTGAAGTCGCTTGTTGGGATAAGTCCTCTGAAAATAAATCTTTAAATGCCTAACACAATGCCAGTTGTAACCGTGGGACGCCTTCCATTTATCCAAAGCACGTAGAGAACTTAAAATTCTACAATGTTGATCAGATATTAGACAAATACTTGAATGTTGCTTCACAACATGCTCCTTCAACTGGGACAAAAGCCATGTCCATGTCTGTATACTCTCATTGGCGCAAACAACAAATGCTAGAGGGAATATTTGAACATTTTCATCCACTCCAACTGCAATCAACATTGTTATGTCATATTTCCCATAGACAATGTGCCATCTATGGAGATGACTGGTCGACAATGCACGAAATCATCAACGGATGATTTAGATGTCCAAAACACATATTTGAAGATATTTTATTGAATACTAGGATGACGGTCGTGCACCCATTCAACAACTGTGCCAAAATTGTAGTATTGTAGAGTACCCATATACCTCGGTAAAGCCACAAATGACATGTCCCATTAAATAAATACTAACTTGATCCCATCAAATGCCTTTCCCTTGATAATAGTATTGCCAAAAACTTGCGCTACTGATGTTACACACTACTTCACCTTGTACTATATGGATTCTTCAATGTGTGGAATTAACACACGGGCAATCATATTAGCATCCATGTTATTAGAATGGTTTTTATTGAATGTGTTCATATTATATGTATATCCACCGATGTATTCGCAATAACCACTAATTGCTTTCACACTGCCTTGCACGAATCATCCACTTACAACCTTATTCCCATCGAGTCAAGATGACTGCAACAACCTAATCGGTAATTTAGAGTTCTAGCATCCAATTCAGTGATTTGCGATGTTGAGTAGATTCATATGATGTTTTATGACTTGCAAGTATGGTTGGTTCGGATTCGAAAAGGTTTAGGAGTGATTTGCAATACTTGGTTGATAACTAAAGACTTTAAATTAAGTGAGTTAACCATAGTTAATATTTTAGATAAGTAAGATCGGATTGAGGATTTGAAGGTTCTGATAGGTTCTTATTATAATTTTAAACCTGTACGTATGCTCAAATAGGGTTTTGGGTGGCCCGGAAAGGATTCAACACTTTTTGGTTAAAAGCTGCAATTTGAAGAACTAAAGAAAGTTCATATTTTGGTTTGGATATTAATTCTTAAATGTTATTTCTATGGATGTGTTTTAAGCCCTTGAACAAATTTGTATAGGATATACAGTCTAGTTAGAATGATTAGACGTGGTCTCGAGGAAATCAGGTAAATTTTAAACAAGTTTGAGCATTTTAACACTTTGCTAATGTTATGTAGCTTCTGTAGTGCGAAGGGAACTTTTGGAGTGTGAAGGGATATTTTGGAGTACTGAGGAAATGCCTTAAGTGCTAAAGCAAGGCCTCAAGTGCGGAGGCACTGGGTAGAGTACGGACCACACTAATGGCCACACAGTAGAACTGCAGACATGTAGCTTATATCTCATAGTCTATAATAAATTGGGGATTGATCCAAAAACAAAAGTTTTTGTTCTTCGAGTCTACTTTCTAGAAATTTAAATTGTTTGTTGTTTGGATATTTGTACAAATAGTTATTGCTATTTTTCTAAAGGTCGGTGGTGCAGTCGCTACTGGATTGCGGACCGCACAACCCGAATTGCATCCGCATACCCTGGAGTACGGTTGGGAGTGCGTTCCACACTAGGAAAGTGCTGCCAACAATTCTATGCGATCAAACTTTGTATATAAATGGAATTTATTTTATTCTTCACCACTTTAGAGATTTGGGAGCTCGATTTTTAAGGGTTTTGTCCTAGATATTTATCTACAAGTTTGGAGTAAGTAATTCTAACCTAAATATATGAGTTTTCCATGAATCTATCACTAGACTTATATCAAAACTTAAGATTGGACAAGGAAAATTGGGATTTTTATCCAAAAGTTAAAAAGTGTATTTTAAGGTTTTGAGTGCTGATTTGGATTTGAATTTTGAAACCATTCACATATATGGGATCGTGAGATTATGCGTCGACGGGATCTAGCCTTGGACTCAAGTTTTGACTATGTGAGATCGAGTTCTTTCTTTGACTTTGAAATTTAGTTAAAGATTGAAGCTTTATCGTTAGAAGTTGGTTTCTATGGCTTTATTTGATCTCGTTGAGTATTGCTTGGGCTAGATTGGGTTTTTTGATGGACTTGGAGGTAGATAGGCATATTTTGAAGATTAGAGCTAGCCCGGGATAAGGTAAATATCTTGCTTAATCTTGACTTGAGAAATGTTTTCTAAAATAGATTTATGTGCTATATGCTATGTGTTTGGGTGACGTATATGTAAGGTGATGAGCGTATTTTTGGATTTCGAGGTTGTACCATGTTTTGTTGTGGTTTATACTCTATTTTATGCCTTATGTGGTATATGTTTCACTTCATATGCTTTACTTGTATTATGACTCTATGCGATTTTTCACATGCTAGTATTATGTTATATGTGTCTCTCTCATGCCAGTATAACAAGATCGGATATTATATGTCATATCTTGTTACTATATGATTACTTGAGGATTATTACATAGGCAAGAGATTACCCCTAGGCCTTTTGATGATTTAAATGGACATGATGATTTATGGATGTCGAATTACATGTTGTAGTCCTAGTCACACATTGTACATATGCATATACCTCTACATATTTTGATTTCTCTTGTCCATATGCATCATATAGATACTCTTGTCTCACGCTCATATGCATATATCTCCGCATATGGTTATTATATATGCACTGAGGTTGGGGTACATAACTTGTCCATGCAAGTTGAGATGATTATGGCACATGAGTTGTCCGTGCTTTGGGCATGCTAGTCATGTTTCTGTCTGCATCTGGATAAGGATCCATTTTCCTAGGGTCACCCTCCCCTATTTCTCTTGGTGTTGTACACACGGTTTGACACTAGGAGTGTCGAGTTACATGGAGTGCCAGTTGTTGTAATGTTTGAGTCTTTATCATGCATAGATATTCTAGAATCATGTAGAGGTATTCATGCTTATCATCCATATATGCCTATTTGATGCATTCTACACATGCATGAGACTTATTAGCAGGTTGTTGGACACTTGAAGGGTGTCAGATTATTATAAGCTTGAGCTTTAATCATGCTCGAACATTCTAGACTCATGCAAAAATATTCTAACTTATGCTACTTATTGCGTATCTCCCTTATATGCGGATTGAGTACATCTACATATGCTTGACCTTGGACTGTGCACACTATTATTGATATCTAATATATCTGGGTTTGTTTCTCCGTTATTGACATGCTTATGAACTGCTACAAATTTTATAAAATGAGTATCTTTTGACTAAACCTTACCATTACTTAGCTAAGGTTATTCTTGATACTTATTGAGTATATGAGTTGGTTGTTCCCATACTATACTTCTGCATCTTACTTGTAGATTTTGGAGCTGAGCTGTTGTGGAGCGCGAATATTGAAGATATTAGCGTTCCAATTATAGTTGCCATCTTGTTCATGGTAGTTTATGACACGACCCAAAATCTCACAGGTCATGATGTCATATAATCTCCACTTGCTAGGCAAGCCAACACTTAATATTATATATCAAAATAGATTATAAATTCTTTATTAATTACAAAATAATAATTTATAGTGAATGACATATGAATGTATCATAACTAATAATATAAATCCAAAATATCTGCTAAAATAACTCCCAAAATCTGATATCATTGAGTACATGTGCATCTATGATTAATACAACTATAAATTAGGCAATACTATATAAAATAAAATATAGTAATAAAAGAGGAAGGAATGACTTCAAGTGCCTACGAATGATCATGCAGCACTACTTTGAGTCTCATGATAAAGCACTGGGCACCCTCCTGGTCTCCATTTATATTGATGCTAGAATCTGCACGCTTGGTGCAGAAGTATATTATGAGTACAACCGACCCTATGTACTCATTAAATATTAAGTTTAACCTCGAAAAAGTAGTAGTGAGGGGTCGACAATGAATACTTACTCTCATAATTAATAATCAATATTTAAATAAGAAAATACACGAAAACATTAAATCATGGATAATAAAGTGCAGAGTCAATGAATAATATAATTCTGCTCCGAATTGGGATAATCAAATATGATCCGGTAGCCAATTCTGATTGATATGACAATGATAATCTTCTCAGATAAATAAGGCAAATATCAGAATATGTACCAGGACTCGTATATAAATATGATATGCATCAATGCTTCCACATTAGCCTAGAATCTATATGCATACCCAAGGCTCATCTTTCCATTATATCCCAGTACCCATACATGTACAAACACGAGTCTCAACTTCTCAACACAAACCGTGCAAATCCATGCACCCAACACAAATCCATGTGCCTGGTACAAATCCATATACTTGGTACAATCCATATACCTACGCTATTAGGGACCAAAGTAGCATGGGTGATCACTTGACTCTAGAGGGAGGGATCCAAATTCAAGTGTGTAATAGCTCTATGGATAAATCAACCAATATTTTTATTTGATCTTCCAAAGTGTTGATATGTTCATCATTTTGAGTCAAGCCTTGTTTCAAGTCCTCGAGTGCAAAGTTATGCTTCTCCTCATTTTCAAGAATGGTCTCCAACATGAGCATCATCTTCTCATTTTGAATATTTGAGAGTTCTTCTTGGCTTTGATCAAGTGCCTAGGAAGGATTTTCGGCTTCCACATCTAAGGAAGATTCTTGGCTATCATTAACTTCCAAGTCTTTTTGTACTTGTAAAGCTTCAAGCATTTCTCCCATTTGTGAATGCAACCTTTCAAGCGCCAAGTCATTTTGGAGACTATTTTTTAAAAGCTCCTCCAAGACACTTTGCTCTTTGTCTCCTCCTTCAATTAAGCATTCTAGCATGAGCTTGAACTCTCCATTTTGACCATGCTCAATTTCTTCCACTTCCATAGCACTATCATTTTCATCACAAAAAGTAGAATCATCATAGCGGGGGTTTGGGGAAGGACAAATAAGCATAATACTCCCAATGACCATTTTGACGACCACACTTATTACAAATACTCCACTCATGGGTTTGAGATTGTGCGCACAATCCACCCCCGGGAGAATTTAAATAATTTTGCTACGAGTGTGGTCCTCTACAATAAGGACAAGGGTCATCAAAGTATAAACAACTACCATCCGGCCAATTTTTATTATATGATGTCATTTTTCAAAACTAAAAAAATAAACAAGAAACAAACAAAAAAAAATAGACCATGGTAAGAAAAATTAAATTACACGAATAGTACCAAAGCACTTACGCTTATTTCTCAAACAACCTAAATTACGCCAAATTGTTCCCCGGCAACGGCGCCAATTTTGATGACGTCCAAATCCACTAGTAAAAATTAAATGGACACCATCGCATGCAATATAATTTACCCAACTATGAGTCGGGGTCGAACCCCACAGAGAACAATATGTAGACGATTAGGAATGTAAGAGAATTATCACTTGTTATGCAATACCAAACACTTAGAATTGTTTTAAGAAAATGGTTATACCTAAATGCGGAAATGTAAACTAACCTAGAAAGCAAGTAAAATGATCAATGGCTACAAGTATAGATAGACGGGGAATTACACTCAAGTAACGATCCATTGTATTTTACGATTTTACAAATATGAGTGAGTTTATGTTAATTAGTGTCGCTCCCCCTTTTTCTCTCCCTTTTTGACGGGGAAGACGTCCGGGTTTCGATATTTACGGGGTGTAATAACTCATTTCCTTTTGAGAATTGGGTATTTGAAGAGTCTCCACCTAATGGATTATGGTGCGTTAGGGCACCTAGAGCGATTAACTCTTGGGTTGGTTTGCATTACCAGAGATTAGGGTAAGGGCTCGAAGTAACCTCTAGGGGAAGGTGTTAGGCACCCCTCTTGGTCCATAACTGTGGGTCCCGGCCGAGCTTATATTCACAAATTAGTCAATTACAAGTAAACAGTTAAATCAAATAGGTTGTAAGTAAAGTACGTTAGAATAACTCAAGTAGTAAGATAAAGGTTTGTACAAGTTGTAAAACAAAGGTTTAAATAAAGAAATGATTTGGTAAAAAGGGGTCCTAGGTTGGTTATCCTATAGGATCACCCCACACAATGTCCGGTAAACACTCCTCAATGAGGAGCTACACGTGACATTAACGCGTAGTCATCATATCCCATGTCTACCCTTTCCATACCCTTATTGGTCATGCAAAGCGAGTGTTTGGTCAACGATTCTTATTGCGTGCTGCTACCCGTCCCTCCTTAATGGTCCTGGAGGGAGTTAGGACCCCTACCTATAGGTGGTTTTAGACGTACCCCCTAAGGTTTTAAAAGGCAAAAATTCTAAGGCGACAGTCAAAAGCATTTAGGACTTTCACACATAATGAGATCAATTAAGAGGCTCAGAGTTTCCTCCTCAAGCAAACACATAAGCAACACGACTCAAGCACAGTTAAGGTCTTTTATTAGACAAAGTCCTAAAGAAGGATATCTTAGTGAAATAGACAAACCCTTTTTGGACTCAGAAGTTACACCCTAGTAGTTGCCTAAGGACTCATTTTAAAAGCCTGTTAGGATCAGAAAACATTAAGCGATAGAGACAGTTCCAGAGAAATACATTTTTGAAAATGCCCTAAAGGCTTGCCTATACGCATAATACTGGTGTCTATATTAATGCAGAAACAAACAGATTTTGAAATAGACTCCTTTAATACCTATAGGCATGATATCTAAAGAGGCATTTTGAAAGAACTTGTTTCAGAAAATGCTTAATACTTAATAAAAACAAATTCAGAAATGAACTAGGTATGATCAAGTTGATTTATTTAGACTAAATTAGATTAACAAACAGAATTGCGAGTAGGACTTTCTATAGGCATGATATCTAGGCGTATTACTGATTTTAACGATTTATAGGCCTGGAAACATACGTGATGTCGCGCCCTCTTTTTCTCGCAAAATCGGGCTTGTGACATTTGGAAGGACAACTCGTTCCCTTTTGGGAATTGGGTTTTGGAACGTGAAGAGTCGCCACCTAATGATTAAGTGCATTAGGACACTAAGAAGGGTTTGAGTTTGAAGGACCAGAGTTTAGGTAAGGGCTAGAAATTATCTCGAGGGAAAGGTGTTAGGCACCCCTCAAGATCCACTAGTGTAGTTCCCGACCATGTTACAATTGTGACTTCACATAATCAAATAAGAAATTAAGGGCCTCAAAAAGAAGGGTATTTTCACATATTATTGCAAGCAAATTGAAAGTTTTAAGAGAATAAAGAAAGCAGAAATTTTAAGGAAATAGTTTGGACAATAAAACAAGTTAAAAAGAAAGGGGGTCCTAGGTTTACAAACAATATGGATCACATCAATGCAATACCCGGTAATCACTCCTCAAAAGAGGGGTTATACGTGGTATTAGTGCACCGGTCATCATATCCATATCTACCCTTTCCCACCCCGTTAAGGTATTAAGCGCGGAATAGTATCGTTACTTATTGCATGCTAGTACCCGCCCCAATCTTATCAGTCCCGGAGGCATTTGGGACTACTAGTCCTAAAGGGAAGGGAAATTTGGCTTTTCAGAGTTTTAAAAGGATAAAATTCTAGGGCGACAATCAAAACATATAAGGCAGGTATGGGAAAATACGCAATAGTTAACGGGCTCAAACAAGCCTCCTCATTTAAAGAAACAACTTGGCTAGCATGACTTAAAAGTACTGGTTGGTCTGAAATCAAATTAAAGCGTAGGATAGGCTGATTCATCACATATTTCTCAGATGAGGAGTCCGAATTTGCCTTCCCTGGTTGTAATTTATCAAAGACTAATGCAGTTAATTAATTACCTAATGGTTTGCCTAAGTGAGACCTATAGGCATGATATCTAACAACGCTTACTCCGATATTAAAGAAGGCTTACTGATTGTAGAAAACACATAAGTTCTGCGGATGTTAAACGTCATTACTACTGATTTTAGACTTGTAGATGAAATAAACGAATCGGATTCAACTTGTTACTCCTATAGGCATGATTTCTAGGCGTTGTTGATTTTAAGACGATTATGAAAGTGCATCTATAGACATAGTATCTAGAAGGCAGTTGATTATTGTTTTAACCTATAACCGTTTGCCTAATGATAGATAAAAAATGCATAAGTGCAGAAATTATAGGCAGGATTTCTATAGGACGTGCATGAATGCAGAAAACTATAGACAAGATTTCTATATGACGTGCATGAATGCAGAAAATTTATAGGCAGGATTTTTATATGACGTGCATGAATGCAGAAAACTTATAGGCAGGGTTGAAGAAACTATAGGTAGGATTTCTAATGAAATGCGGAAGTGCAGAAATTGTAAATAGTAACACCTATGAGCATGCTGTCTACCCTTTGCATACATAAGTGACCCTCCCCTTTTCACTAGAACCCCATAAGTTATTACAACACATTACAGACCAGCATGAATTAAGAAAAGAAAATTAAATCAGAAATTAAGCTACAACCAAGGAGCCTAATTCAGACTCAAGGTCTAACAATATGAGGTGAACCAACTTCCAGGATCAAGTTTCCAAAGCCTTCTCTTATTTGGGATGTGTCAAAGTTCCTCAAGAGCCTCAAATGGACTCCGGGCAGTGCTTACAACTCAAATATATTACAAAATTAAGAGCATAGTGCAGTGTGGAAATGCCAGCCCTCAGATGTCCCAGTTCAGAGGGAACTCAAGGTCCCAAAGCAAGGCTCATAAGAGGGGGGCAGAACTTAGAATCTAAGAGTAAGTGTAAGTGCACAAGGGGGAAATCAGGGAGAGCCATGGTAGGCTGGTGGTCATGCCCAACAATCAGGAGTGCTGGCACACCCCTGACTAGCCTATTAGCCACATTTTGAGAGTTGGGATCCATTGAGGATTAGGTTCAGACCTAAGCAGCAATTTGGATGCTGTCAGGCCATGAACCTTAACTCAAACACATAGAAGGGAGTGGGGGTATAGGGAATTCATAACAAACAACAGATGCAAAGAGAGAGTAACATACTCAATACATAACATGAATAGCAAAGTAGACAGGAGTGTAGCAACTGTAAAATAAACACATAGGGATGGTGCTGAAATCGAAATTAAGGCATACCAGTTTCAGGGAAACAAATAAGTAAAAGCTGAAGTCTTGTAAACCAAATTGCAAGCAAACAGTACAAAAGATCTAAGAAGAGAGTAGAGTATTGAAAGAGTATTGATATTGAGAGGTGTGTGTGTAAAGTATTGAATTCGGAGTGTTGAACTGAAGGTTCAAGGTGTCTAAGTGCAGAAGGGTCGTGCCCCTTTTATAGTGCAGAAAACAAGTAAGAAAAGGTAAGGGAATAATTTGCAATCAATCATACAGAATCTCTCTTCAGTTAAGGGATTCTGATTTCAAACGGGTAGAAGACAATTAAGGAAAGAATTGGATTAAAATCTTTTCCAAAGTAGTAAAAGAAGGGCAAATACATAGAAACTATTTAAGGAAAGAGTTTGATAGCAATACGGTTTGTGCAAATAAGGAGAGGCAATCAATCATCAGCTAGTAAAAATCAGAAATTGAGTTTTGGTATGAATGAATCCAATCATAAAAGGTGAAGAAAGGTTTAATTAAAGAAAATCAGTAACAATCAATCGAACCTTATTAAGAAGAATTTTGAATCAATCACAAATTGGCAAAATCTCTTTTGAAGGAAGAATTCCTCATATATAAAGCATACAGATATGTCAAACAAGAAAGAACTGTCATGCTAATTAGAAAGAATCTAGCATAGAAAAGTTTAGAGTCACAAACAAAGAGGCTCAAATTCAGTACATAGACTTAGACTTAGTTCGAGAGAATCCAGGGGTTCCATAACAGAGCCCTAGTCCAAACATAAGATCAAACTCGCCAAAAAACCCAAATCCTAGGGTTTTCAACTCGAGTCAGATGTAGAGACGAGAAGACAAATAACTAAAACAGGCTCAGAGGTCTCTTTTAGAGGCTCATGAGAAAGCAAACAGGTAAAATAGCAGGTTCGAAACAAACATAGTGAAAAAGCTAATTTGAAGCATAGAGAACATGTTTTAAGAAAAGCTTGGAACTTAAACAAGTCCAGAAGACAAAAAGGTAGCATAAACTTAAGGAAACAATAGATGAAACATGTTTAGAAAGAACTCAAACAAAGTCCAGAAGAAGGCAAATAAGAACTAAGAGCTTAGTAGAAATTACAGTAAAGGAACACAGGGTTAAACGAACACATAAGATAAACGTATGAAAGCATGATATAGAAACCAGTAGGAGAAAGAACAGAGCACAATAGAAGAATATGCATAATAAGACAAACCTAAGAACACATGAGAAGGACATGCGAGGTAGAAAAGAGAACATAAAAACATAGCATAGATAGATTCACGCAAAGAAAAGAAGAAGAGGAGTCAGAAAACGTTTTAAAACTTTTTTCAGAAACCCTAAATTGAAGAGAAACAAATTTTGAAAGAGAAGATTAGGGAAAACGTTTTAAAATTCTAGTAGAACACAGATATAGCATAGATTTAAGAAAACAACTAGAGAAAACTTCGAATAGCTTAGGGTTTCAGAGAAACCCTAGAAATGAGAAAGGCTTGGAAGGAAATCCGATCCTGAGTCGAAAAGACTCATATTGCTTGAACACGCCGGAATAATGGCCGGAGAAGCCATAGATCTACAGATCTGAGAAGGATATAAAGAGAGCCATCGGAGTCGGGCCTCGAAGCTTCGAACAACTATGGTTTGATGGTGGAGGGGGGTGAGTACCAACCATCCATGGCCTAAGAAGCCACAAATTCCGGTGGAAACATGGTAGAATAAGGTGTGAGATGGCTAGGGTTTCAGAGAGCTTGAGAGTGTTTTGAGAGATGAAGGGTTTCAAGGCAGCGGGTCAGGTGAGAATGAGGGAGATTAGGGTAGTCGTTTAGGTTTAATTATGGAAGGGCGAGTCTTGGCCGTTGATCTTGAGTGATCAACGGTCCAGATTTATGTGGTAGGTGGGGAACAGGTTGGGTCGTTTGTAATTGGGTCGTGGGTTGGATCCAGATTTAAGCTGGGTTGGTTTTAATTTGGGCGGAATTGGGGTCAAATTGAGGTTAAAATTGAAAGGAAATGAGGCTGTAATTGAAATAGAAATAGGCCAAATGTTAAATAGCCAATTTTCCTCTTTTATTTTATAAAAATAGTGAAAAAGACTTTAAAAACAAATTAAAAGTGCTGACCCAACTAATAACGTATAAATATTGATTTAAAAATATTGAAACCAATTTTACAATTATAGAAATGCTATTAATCTTAAAATAGGCTTTAATTGCAATTATATGCAATTTAGTCTTTTAAATACCAAATATATTTGTAAAAAGGTACAAAAATTATCTTAACTATATTTTGGTATAAATATGGGAATAAAATAAATTATTCACCAAAATTGATGATTTTGGGAATAATTATGGATTTTGTACTAGTAAAATGGATAGTAAATTGATTTTAAAAACTCTTCAAAAAATTAGAAAAATACTAAAACACTTGGGTATGATTATGTATGCATATATGCTATTTTAAAAGTATTTTTTTTATAAAAAATACATAGGAAAAAATTGGGTATCAACAGCTGTCCCTCTTTACCCGGGAAGGATGAAAGAGTTGCCGGGTAAAGATATGATGGCCAATTTTGACCAAATGAAACGATTTGAAGAATTTTGACCGAGCTTTGGTTCCTGAGCTACCTACATATCCCTGGTCTTACAGGAATCAGGCCATATGTAGTTCAGGATCCATTGGCGGAATATGCCGATGGAGATTTCGAAAAGCGAACGCGATGTTCGGGTTGAGAAGGATGGTCAGAGTCTGATAGGTTGCAGGAAATGGAGCAAGATCGCCCCTGCTGAGACGACCGTTGCTAGCCGGTTTACCTGCAAGTGAGCATACATTGTGCATAAATTTAAACGTGATTCAAGTTCCCAATGGACCATGAATGCTGTCCTCGAACGGTTAGGATGACGTCCTTGGACCATGACGTCCTGGGCCATGAAGCGTATGATAAAGGATTCGCAGGCTATGAAATGATGTTCTCGGGCTATGAGAATGATGCCTCCGAACTATGATGCCTTTGAATAATGATATGCAAGAGATAAAATGAGGTCCTCAGGCCATGGCATGTTGTTCTCGGGATATGCAAATGGTGCCTCCGAACAATGACGCCTTTGGACAATTTGGCGATCTTTCAGCCCATGAAATGCAGAAGGTGGCGATATTTCAGCCGATGCAAGATGTAAATAAAAGATGGCGATATTTCAGCCGATGCATGAGTGATAAATTGGCGATATTTCAGCCATGCAGGATGGAGACAATGCTTAGTATCGAAAGGCAGAACAGTAGCCTTATGCAATACAGAACAATGCAGGATGGAGATAGTGCTTAGTCTCGGAAGGTAGAAAGGTAGCCTTATGCAATGCAGGGAAATGCAGATGGAGTAGAGCTTAACCTTGGAAGGCAGAAGGGTAGCCTTATGCAATGCAGGAAATGCGGATGGAGGTAGAGCTTAACCTCGGAAGGCAGAAAGGTAGCCTTATGCAATGCAGGAATGCAGATGGAGGTAGAGCTTAACCTCGAAAGGAAGAAAGGTAGCCTTATGCAATGCAGGAATGCAGATGGAGGTATAACTTAACCTCGAAAGGCAGAAAGGTAGCCTTATGCAATACAGGAATGCAGATGGAGACAATGCTTAGTCTCGGAAGGCAGAAAGGTAGCCTTATGCAATGCAGGGAAATGCAGATGGAGACAATGCTTAATCTCGGAAGGCAGAAAGGTAGCCTTATGCAAGGAGTAAAAGGGCAAAATGATGATAGAATTTTCTTAGCTGATAGCGGATCGAGATATTGCGACTGCTGGGGATACTGTGTCTACTGGGAGCACCGTGTGTGGATAGCAGCTGTGAGTAAGTGCAACGGTTCTGAGAGTTATATTCCTGAGCAATGTGAGTCTCGTGAGTGTATAGTATATTTGATTATTTTGCAACTCAAGTGCCTGCATTCAAAGAAAAATCGTGAGTTTTGTAAAGAGGGGAGGTTAGTTCGTATTCCCGCTGGCTCTGCTTGACCTGCTCAGCTCCATTCCGATGATATTGGGCGTATCATTGGGGTAGCGTTGCTAAACGAAGCAACTTTGGTAACAAACATGCATGATTTAGTAAAGAAATGTGACAATAAATACATAATTAAGAATAGTTTTCTTTAGATGAACTGACGACTGCGACGTGGTCCAAGATACTGCAACTTCTCTCACTCCGGAATTTTGAGGGTCCTCCTCAAAATTCTGCCCCAGTTTACTGGGCTACTGCTTCAAACGACTGCTTGCGTCGAATGGCTGAAATCACTTCGGAATTTTGAGGGTCCTCCTCAAAATTCTGCCCCAGTTTCCAATAGCAGATGGAGATGAAAATTTTATTGAATTATGACCGAACCCATAGGGCTTCCTACGTATCCCTTCTTAAACGGGAATCAGGCCAGGAATAGTTCAAATTACATCATATGAGGAAAGCATAAAAGTCACACATAGTATCGCTTCACTGCATCTGAATTGATCGGCTTCGGCCAAACTTCACCGTCCATTTCTGCAAGTATGAGGGCTCCTCCGGTGAGGACCCGGTGAACCATGTATGGACCCTACCAGTTGGGAGAGAACTTCCCTTTGGCCTCCTCTTGATGTGGGAAAATTTTCTTTAACACCAGCTGCCCCGGTGTAAACTGTCTCGGTTTGACTCTTTTGTTGAAGGCTTTGGACATTCTGTTCTGATAGAGCTGACCATGGCAAACTGCATTCATTCTCTTTCAGTCTATAAGAGCTAGCTGATTGTAACGACTCTCTACCCATCCTGCATCGTCAAGTTCGACTTCCTGTATGATTCTTAAGGAGGGAATTTCTACCTCGGCAGGAATGACTTCTTCTGTACCATAAACCAACATATAGGGAGTTGCCCCGGTTGATGTGCGGACTGTGGTGCAGTATCCCAGCAAGGCAAATGATAACTTCTCATGCCACTGCTTATGCTTTTCTATCATCTTCCTCAGTATCTTCTTGATATTCTTATTGGCGGCTTCTACAGCTCCATTCATTTGAGGTCTATAAGCTGTAGAATTCTTGTGTTTGATCTTGAAGGTTTCACACATGGCTTTTATCAGGCCGCTGTTGAGATTGGAACCATTATCAGTGATGATTTACTCCTGAATTCCGAACCGACAAATAGTGCGGTCGCGGACAAAATCTGCTACCACTTTCTTATTCACTGCTTTGTACGATGCTGCTTCAACCCATTTGGTGAAATAATCAATTGCCACTAGAATGAACCTGTGCCCGTTTGATGCTGTAGGCTCTATAGGTCCGATAATATCTATTCCCAAAGTGGAAAACAGCCATGGCGAGCTTGTTGCCGTAAGCTCATTTGGAGGCACCTTTATCATGTCTGCATGTATCTGACAACGATGGCATTTTCGGACATATTGGATGCAGTCCGTTTCCATAGTCATCCAAAAATAACTAGCTCGGAGTATTTTCTTGGCTAAGACAAAGCCGTTCATATGCGGACCGCAGGTCCCTGCATGAATTTCCTCCAATAGCCTGGGGACTTCCTTTGCATCGACACACCTTAGTAATCCCAAATCAGGAGTCCTTCTATACAGGGTTCCTCCGCTATGAAAGAAGTTGTTAGATAATCTCCGAAGTGTGCATTTCTGAGTAGGATCTGCGAGTTCTGGATATTCTCCTTTCGTCAAATATTCCTTGATATCATGAAACCACGGTTTTCCATCCGCTTCTTATTCTACATGAGTGCAGTAAGCTGGCTGATCATAGATCTTTACCGGAATAGAATCAATGAAGTTCTGGTCTAGGTGTTGTATCATGGATGATAGGGTAGCCAATGCATCAGCAAATTCATTCTGAACTCTAGGAACATGTTGGAACTCTGTCTTTGTGAACCTTTTCCTCAATTCCTGCACATGATGCAGATAAGGGAGTATCTTGGAGTTTTTGGTTGCCCATTCTTTTCGGACCTGATGTATAAGCAGGTCTGAATCTCCGATCACTAGCAATTCCTGAATGTTCATGTCAATGGCCATCTTGAGCCCTAAGATGCAGGCTTCGTACTCCGCCATGTTGTTGGTGCACGAGAATCTGAGCTTGGCAGACACCGGATAATGCTGTCCGGTTTCTGATACTAGGACCGTTCCTATGCCAATTCCTTTAAAGTTTGCTGCTCCGTCGAAAACATTCTCCAACCATCATAGGATTCTGCAATATCTTCCCCTATGAAAGATACCTCTTCATCGGGAAAATACGTCTTTAGAGGCTCGTATTCTCCATCCACGAGATTTTCAGCAAGATGATCTGCCAGTGCTTGTCCTTTGATTGCCTTCTGAGTCACGTAAACAATGTCGAATTCACTCAATAGGATTTGCCACTTGGCTAGCTTGCCAGTAGGCATGGTCTTATGAAATATGTACTTCAAAAGATCCATTTTTGATATGAGATAAGTAGTATAGGCACAGAAATAGTGCCTCAACTTCTGAGCTACCCAAGTCAGGGCACAATAGGTGCTTTCCAATAGAGAATACCAGGCCTCGTACGGGGTGAACTTCTTGCTGAGATAATAGATGGCCTGCTCCTTTCTTCCCGTTTTATCATGCTGCCCCAGAACTCAACCGAAATCTCCATCCAATACTGCAAGGTAGAATAATAGAGGTCTACCCAGCTTGGGCGGGACCAAAACTGGCGGCGTTGACAGGTATTCCTTGATTCTATCAAAGGCTTTCTGACAATCATCAGTCCATTTGGTAGCGGCGTCCTTCTTCAACATCTTAAAGATTGGCTCACAAATAAGAGTGGATTGAGCTATGAACCGACTGATGTAGTTAAGCCTTCCCAAGAAACTCATAACCTCTTTCTTGTTCTTCGGTGGTAGCAATTCTTGGATAGCTTTGACCTTTGACGGATCCAGTTCTATTCCTCAACGACTCACAATGAACCCAAGTAGTTTTCCGGCAGGAACCCCGAATGCACATTTGGCGGGATTCAACTTCAAGTTGTACCTTCTTAGTCTGTTAAAGAACTTCCTCAGATCTTCCATGTGGTCATTGTCTCTCTTGGATTTGATGATGACATCGTCTACATATACTTCGATCTCTTTGTGTATCATGTCATGGAAAATAGAAGTCATGGCCCTCATGTAGGTGACCCCAACATTCTTTAACCCGAACGGCATCATCTTGTAACAATACATCCCCCACGACGTAATGAAAGTTGTTTTCTCCGCGTCTTCCTCATCCATCCATATCTGATGATACCCAGCAAAACAATCAATGAACGACTGCAGTTTATGCTTGGCGCAGTTGTCAATTAGAATGTGTATGTTCGGCAAGGGGAAGTCGTCTTTCGGACTGGACCGGTTGAGATCCCGATAGTCGACACAGACTCTAACCTTCCCGTCCTTCTTCGGCACTGGCACAATATTGGCTAACCATGTTGGATACTCTACTACCCTGAGAACCTTGGCTTTGACTTTCTTGGTGACTTCTTCCTTGATTTTCAAACTCATGTCAGGTTTGAACTTCCTGAGCTTCTGTTTTACTGGTGGACATGTCGGATTGGTTGGCAGTTTGTGAGCTACAATAGATGTACTGAGACCAGTCATGTCATCATAAGACCAGACGAATATGTCTTCATATTCCCTTAGAAATTCTGTGTACTCTTTCTTTTCTGATGGTGATAGATGAACGATGATTCGTGTTTCTTTAACATTTTCTGCATCTCCCAGGTTGACAATCTCAGTTTCGTCCAGGTTAGACTTAGGTCTGTTCTCAAAATCCTCAACCTCTTTAACAACCTCTTCTGGTATATCATCTTCTTCTAAGTCCATATCCATTTATTGCGTTGCCTCGTCGCACATCACAATCGTCGGTTCATCAAGATAAGTAATAGTAATGCCCGCGGCTTTCCGAGCTCTGGTGGTTCTGATGGTCCAATTATTGATGCATGCTCCTCGGCTCACAGCTTGTATAGAAGGGCTTTCCCCCCTCCTCCTCGAAAATGACACAACAGTCCATATTATCATCTTCCAAAAATAAATTCCTCATCGCCGCCCGTGCTTCCTCTTCTCCCGATCCATATATGACATTGGCGGGCTGGAAAGTCTGTTCCAAGCGAGGTATTGGATGCTCCAGTGGGTAGTAGGGACTGCACCATGGTGGCGACCAGTGGTTGAATTCCTCCCAAGTGTATTCATATCCCAAACCGAAAGTTGTACCGTGTTTCTTCAACTTGATAGGCTTAGCGATTCCTTGGAGATTCTTGCCAAGTCCCTTTCCAGGTTTGTATCCACACCAATTCAGTATACTTTCAATTTTGCTATCCCACCATTTGTCCTTGTCCACGGCGTTGACTCGCTCAATGTGATGGTAGGTTTCTCTGCCTATCTTCCTTCTTCCTCCGATTGTTGGGATGGTCTGGCGACTGTATATGGGATTGCTACTGTTGCCATGAATAATTACCTCTTAGTGATTCCAGTCGAATTTCACTTCTTGATATAGGGTTGATGCCACAGCCCCAGCGGCATGGATCCAGGGCAGTCCCAATAGCAAGTTGTAAGATTCTAGGACGTCTATCACTTTAAAGTTAACATCGAACCAAGTCGGTCCCATTTGCAGACATAAACTGATTTCCCCAATAGTGGACCTTTGAGATCCATCGAAAGCTTTGACATTGATGGCTCCATCCTTGACTCATGAAGGCTCTTTCCCAATGTTCTGAGAGTCACCAATGGACAAATATTGAGGCTGGACCCTCTGTCAATCAGGATTCTAGTAATGAAATGATCTTCGCACTGCACAGTGATGTGCAAGGCCTTATTGTGGCTTAGCCCTTCAGGTGGCAGCTCATCTTCGTGGAAAGTGATTTTGTGACTCTCCAATACTTTCCCCACCATGTTTGCCATTTCACCTCCAGTTATGTTGCTGGGTACATATGCCTCGCTCAGTACCTTCAATAAGGCATTCTTATGTACGTCAGAGCTTTGTAGCAGAGCCAAGATAGAGATTTGGGCTGGCATTTTGTTCAACTGATCAATGACCGAATACTCTTTGGCTTGTATCTTTCTCCAGAGATCATCAGGCCCAGTTTCAGTGATGGTTGGTCGTCTAGAGGCCTGCTTACTGGACTCGGCTAGGTGTTCTGGGGTATAAACCCTGCCGGTTCTTGTCATACCCTTTGCTGCAATTGCTTCTCCAGATTTGTTTTTTCCTTTCCTTCTCGCCTCGGCGGTGTAATCCCATTGTATGGCCTTTGGGTGGAACGATGTTACAGCTGTCATGGCCATTAGGATGGGTACCTTTGCCTTGGATGGTAACACAACCACTTCGAATGGTACAGGTGTCTTTGGAGACCCAAACTCGACCTCAATAGGTCCTGACGTCTTTGCAGAAGAAGGTGTTTCGAACTCAAGTGGTATGGTCATGTCTACTTTAGTGTTTTCAGAAGGCTGGATCTGGACCACAATCGGATTAAGTGTGACCATTGGTTCCTTTGGCTCGTCACCTTCAACGATCAATTCGATCGAACCTTTGGGGTCCCAATCGTCCTCTATCTCAATCATGTGAACGCCCCTACCCTTGTGTTCAGGTAGAGGGTTGCTGTGGACATTCGGAGCTGGCTACTTTGCTATGATGATCTTGTTGTCAATCAAAGCTTGGATCTTATCCTTCAGAGAGCGGCACTCATCAATGGTATGCCCCTTCATGCCGAAATGGTATGCACAAGTTTTGTTTGGGTTGACCCATTGGGAGGGGTTTTCGGGGTTTACAACAGGGATAGGGGTGCTATAACCAGCAGCTTTGAGCCTTTCATACAGTTGGTCAATAGGTTTGGTAGTGGCGGTATATTGTTTGGGGGGTCTGCGGTCGAAGTTTGGTCGGGGTCTAGGAATGTTTTGGCGGGTGGGAGGTGGTTGATGGTGAGAGGGTTAAGTATTGTCGGCTTGATAAACATATGCGGGTTGGGAATATCTGGGCGAAATGGGCTGATATGTGGGAGGTGGAGGTGATTGGTAAGTAGGTGGTGGAGTTTGGTAAGAGGGCGAGGGTGCTTGGTAATTTTGGGTAGGTTGATATGTGAGTGGAGGTATTGGGTAGGTTTGGTATTCAATTGGGGATTTTGTTCTTTGTGCAACCATCACGACGCTCACGTCCCTTTTCTTGGACGTGCCACCAGACTGTAGAGCCTTTTTGGTGGCCTACAAAGCTTCAAAGTTAGTGACCATACCACTTTTGATACCTTCCTTGATCCTTTCCCCTAGCTTGATGATGTCGGAAAATTTCTGGCTTTCAATCAGCATTAACCTTTCATAGTACTGTGGGTCTTGAGCTCGGATGAAAACTTGTTCATTTATTCTTCTTCTAAAGCCGGTCTGACCTTAGCAGCTTCTGATCTCCAACGAGTAGCATACTCATGGAATGTCTCCGAGGGTTTCTTCTTTTCTGGATGTAGAACATGTCTGGTGCATTTTCACGTTGAACCTGAACCTGTCCATGAAATCGGACGCCATACTTACCCAATTTGACCACTTCTTAGGGTCTTGGTTGATGTACCAAGACAAAGCATCTCCTTTCAGACTTCTCATAAAGAGTTTCATGCTAATCTTTTCATCCCTTCCTACTCCGACCAGCTTGTCGCAGTACGTCCTCAAATGGACTCTGGGATACCCTGTGCCATCAAACATCTCGAACCTGGGAGGTTTATACCCCTCAGGAAGTTCGACATCTGGCTGAATGCAAAGGTCCTCGTAATTTAGTCCCTCAATCCCCTTGCTTCCTTCGACACCCTGAACTCGGCTAGTCAGCTTCTTGAGTTCTGTGGCCAGATTCTTGATAAGAGAGTCAGACTCCGGTGTGCTTGAAATAGGTTGAGTATAGTGCGATGTGGTTTCCACATAGATGGGAGTGTTGTGGAGATGATCATTTGTGGAGTTTAGTGGTTCAGGAATGAGCAGTGGGGTGTTGTCTAAAGTGTGGCATATGTTGCAGTGGTGATGGGGAGCGGGTTGGTTTTATGGTTTCGGGATGCTTTGTGGAGGTGTGGGGTTTTGAGTGTTGGCAAAGCTGACATTTGGAGTAGTGAGGGAAAATGACAAATTCGCCAAGTTCCGAACATGGTCCAGTTCTTCCTGAAACCTCAATAACTTCTGTTCGGGCTGGGAGGCACTTTTCTTGGAAACCTGAATACCCTGCGGAACTTCTACCCTTTCAACTGAGTTCTCCTTTCTGATGTTGCTCAAATCTTCCATCTTTCCCTTGTTCTTGTTTCTGATAGGACTCGGAGGAGGAGGAGGTGGAGGGCCCTTAGATCTTGTGGAGTATGATGACGATGCCAGAGTTCACGAACTAACCTTTGGGGAGGGGAATAAACAAAAGGTAAAAACAAAAAAAGGTAGCAAGTTAGTGCGAATTATGAGAAGAAAACGTTGCAATATTTAAACACATAGTGCAAGAATATGAATCGTGTCCTAATTTGGGAGCCTCGTTGTACCCGAGGTAGGCCTAGCTACAAGTTGATTTGGAGAACTTATAATGCTAAATGCCTCATTTTATTGATAAAAAATAAGGCAAATCCCAAAATGACACTAATAGCAGAAAAATAAAATGTTACTAATGGTCGTTGGCCTTATTACATTTTTAAAGCAAAAGAAAAGACTCCTAACTACTTGGTCCCAGAAGGACCTTCCCCAGACTCGGCATCTTTAGCTCCATCGAACAGCTTCACCAGCTCACGCAGTCCCAACTGCAAATAGGCTCTAGCCAAGTGTCCTCCTTCGTTTCCCTTAGCGTTCTAGCAGTTTTCAATCCTCTGGATGAAATTCCTTTCCAATTCCACTAAACCCCGCTCCAAATACCCTAGTCGCTTGTTGGCGCTGACAGCCATGTCTTTCCATTCTTCAATCAACTTTTGATGGGCTTCTTGAATCTCCCGGTGCTCACTTTCGCATTCCTGTATCCTCTTGCGCAATTGATTGTACTTGACCTATACTTCAGCCTTTTCATCGATGATCCTGTGACCTCGAACAAACCCAGGTTGGCCCAGACCATTGTGATTATCCTCCAGCCATCTAGAATAGTATGGGGTGCAACCAACATGGTATCTGTCTGGCTCGATAGTATATCTTCCCATGATGATCTTGCAATGCCACATATGTTGAGCTTGGCACTTATAAGGACTGTAATCAGCTTGGAAATCAGCCCAGAAGTGACTCATCTTGTCGACCTTTGGTATAACATACTTCCTACCAGCCTGTCTCATGACCCGGAGGGGGACATAAGGGTAGGTTCCTCTTAAACCGATCAGTATCAGAAATGGTGCATCCCTGGATTGGGTGATGAACTCGTCAGTAGGTAACCATTCGAACATCCATAGTATTTGATCCTCAATCAGATTTTCAAATAGCTCCACCCATCCTTTGGCATCTTCTGGCTGAGCAAACATGTCGGGCATGTAGTTCATTCGCCTTGGTTGATGGAAGGCTATATGATTGTCCCAGTCTCTCCGCTGAATCTCTTGCCGATATTCACCCCTTTGGAGATGCTCCATAAGCCAGAGCTAGAGTAGCAAGTTGCAGCCTTCGAAGTGTGGGGCTCCTTGTTGATACTTTTCCAAGGCTCGATACATTTCTGCAACGATCATGGGCACTATGCTAAAGGG